>NC_060122.1:644246998-644943498 GCF_021461395.2 Schistocerca americana | reverse complement strand
TACCATTCCACTGGTCGATGTCGGAGCCAACGTCGTACTGCATCAATAACTTCTTCATCATCCGCTTAGTGCCTCCCACGGATTGCGTCCTTCATTAGGCCAAACATATGGAAATCCGACGGTGCGAGATCGGGGCTGTAGGGTGCATGAGGAAGAACAGTCCACTGAAGTTCTGTGAGCTCCTCTCGGGTGCGAAGACTTGTGTGAGGTCTTGCGTTGTCATGAAGAAGGAGAAGTTCGTTCATATTTTTGTGCCTACGAACACGCTGAAGTCGTTTCTTCAATTTCTGAAGAGTAGCACAATACACTTCAGAGTTGATCGTTTGACCATGGGGAAGGACATCGAACAGAATAACCCCTTCAGCGTCCCAGAAGACTGTAACCATGACTTTACCGGCTGAGGGTATGGCTTTAAACTTTTTCTTGGTAGGGGAGTGGGTGTGGCGCCACTCCATTGATTGCCGTTTTGTTTCAGGTTCGAAGTGATGAACCCATGTTTCATCGCCTGTAACAATCTTTGACAAGAAATTGTCACCCTCAGCCACATGACGAGCAAGCAATTCCGCACAGATGGTTCTCCTTTGCTCTTTCTGGTGTTCGGTGCACGGCCGTCCCGCACGCGGGAGATCAGACAGTCTTGCTTGACCTTGCGGCGATGATGACACACGCTTTGCCCAACGACTCACCGTGCTTTTGTCCACTGCCAGATCACCGTAGACATTCTGCAAGCGCCTATGAATATCTGAGATGCCCTGGTTTTCCGCCAAAAGAAACTCGATCACTGCCCGTTGTTTGCAACGCACATTCGTTACAGACGCCATTTTAACAGTTCCGTAAAGCGCTGCCACCTGTCGGAAGTCAATGAAACTATACGAGACGAAGCGGGAATGTTTGAAAATATTCCACAAGAAATTTCCGGTTTCTTCAACCAAAATTGGCCGAGAAAAAAAATGTGTTGCATTACTTATTGAACTGCCCTCGTATTTAAACACACAATAACAACTGGCCTCTCAGTAACTTTTAAGAATTTATTAAACAACTCATTTATAATCAGACACGTGTCTCTCACATACACTATCACTTCAAATAGAAACGTAACAGTAATGCTATTGCAAGTCGCAGTAAAATATATCCAGGGAAAATCTTATCCATGTATTGGCCAGCTTAACTCCGCATTTGATATAAATGCAATAACCAGGTGGCTCTTATACAAGGACCAACCAAACTGTTTTCAATAGCGGTTAACACTGACAGTAGCAATCTACCAACCGTATGTATCAGCACTCCAGGCCCTAGTAAATGTTAATCATCACATCATATACATCTCTCACTAGAACCTTGCGTACTAAGTAAGTTGAAAGTAAACACATTCGAGGACAGACTCAGTAGGAGTAGCAACGGCCGGCCAAGAAAAGGAAGTCAACAGCTCTGAACCCAGTAGTCGATTCCGGCCACAATTTACAGCACAAGCAAGGCCCTTGCCCTCTTGCTTTTTCGACGAAGCCAGCCGCTGAAGATTCCGGTGCCAGGAAACACGCAGGAAGCGAAATACACCAACTGCTTCGCAGTAACGTGACTGCTTCCACGCCGGCGATATTTGCTACTGCGTCGTCACCCGGTAAACAGCCCCTTTTAGATGTGCGCTTCCTGCTGCCTCGCACGACGCCTGGACTGTCCGCCAGACTTCTCAAATGATATTACTGCTAGGCGTCCCAAAGCAAAATCCTCGCTACTTGCTGGAGCTTGCCTCTCGCTCTCCGATCAGCCTGGTAGGTGGCACCACCGTGCGCTCTGCGCACACCACCGGAAACATGACCCCATACCGGCGGCGGGAATGTCGCTGATCGAGCGACATGGCTCAAACTCTTTCTATAATATACACTCCTGGAAATTGAAATAAGAACACCGTGAATTCATTGTCCCAGGAAGGGGAAACTTTATTGACACATTCCTGGGGTCAGATACATCACATGATCACACTGACAGAACCACAGGCACATAGACACAGGCAACAGAGCACGCACAATATCGGCACTAGTACAGTGTATATCCACCTTTCGCAGCAATGCAGGCTACTATTCTCCCACGGAGACGATCGTAGAGATGCTGGATGTAGTCCTGTGGAACGGCTTGCCATGCCATTTCCACCTGGCGCCTCAGTTGGACCAGCGTTCGTGCTGGACGTGCAGACCGCGTGAGACGACGCTTCATCCAGTCCCAAACATGCTCAATGGGGGACAGATCCGGAGATCTTGCTGGCCAGGGTAGTTGACTTACACCTTCTAGAGCACGTTGGGTGGCACGGGATACATGCGGACGTGCATTGTCCTGTTGGAACAGCAAGTTCCCTTGCCGGTCTAGGAATGGTAGAACGATGGGTTCGATGACGGTTTGGATGTACCGTGCACTATTCAGTGTCCCCTCGACGATCACCAGTGGTGTACGGCCAGTGTAGGAGATCGCTCCCCACACCATGATGCCGGGTGTTGGCCCTGTGTGCCTCGGTCGTATGCAGTCCTGATTGTGGCGCTCACCTGCACGGCGCCAAACACGCATACGACCATCATTGGCACCAAGGCAGAAGCGACTCTCATCGCTGAAGACGACACGTCTCCATTCGTCCCTCCATTCACGCCTGTCGCGACACCACTGGAGGCGGGCTGCACGATGTTGGGGCGTGAGCGGAAGACGGCCTAACGGTGTGCGGGACCGTAGCCCAGCTTCATGGAGACGGTTGCGAATGGTCCTCGCCGATACCCCAGGAGCAACAGTGTCCCTAATTTGCTGGGAAGTGGCGGTGCGGTCCCCTACGGCACTGCGTAGGATCCTACGGTCTTGGCGTGCATCCGTGCGTCGCTGCGGTCCGGTCCCAGGTCGACGGGCACGTGCACCTTCCGCCGACCACTGGCGACAACATCGATGTACTGTGGAGACATCACGCCCCACGTGTTGAGCAATTCGGCGGTACGTCCACCCGGCCTCCCGCATGCCCACTATACGCCCTCGCTCAAAGTCCGTCAACTGCACATACGGTTCACGTCCACGCTGTCGCGGCATGCTACCAGTGTTAAAGACTGCGATGGAGCTCCGTATGCCACGGCAAACTGGCTGACACTGACGGCGGCGGTGCACAAATGCTGCGCAGCTAGCGCCATTCGACGGCCAACACCGCGGTTCCTGGTGTGTCCGCTGTGCCGTGCGTGTGATCATTGCTTGTACAGCTCTCTCGCAGTGTCCGGAGCAAGTATGGTGGGTCTGACACACCGGTGTCAATGTGTTCTTTTTTCCATTTCCAGGAGTGTATTTTAACAATTACTAAATTATTACAGGCGTGCAATGTTCAATGGTCTACCGTTGCGAGCATTCCAAGACAAGAGGAACCTAATTGTGAATTCATTGTCCATGTACAGTGATTAAAAAATAAAATCTTTTAATGTTAATTGCACTGAAGAAAGAGTTTTTTTATTATACAATTTCTATGCCGATCTCATCGACATTATTCTTAAATTAATTTTAGTTCCTTTTTCTTTACACACCCCTTTATCAAAGTGTTTGCATATAGTCAAAAATATTTCAGCAAATAAAAATGTTCACTTTATTTAATGTCATTATCAGGCATCGGTCAAGAAGAAGTTTGAAATATTTAGCCAGATAGTCGCAGTTCTGTTCGTCGTTCAGAATTAATTTACTAGGAATATTCATAAAGCAGGTCTTGAAGCTTTATCGTGCGTCTCTGATATTCTTCTTCTTGAAGTTCTGCTTTATTTCCGGCAATTGCTCCTTTTCGTAAGCCTTTGGTAATTAGTGCTGTGTCATCTATAGAAGTTAGACAGTCCAGTTTTACATATTTGAATTTAGGTGCTATTCGGTCTGTTGGTGTACCTGCCCTTCCTCATTGTGTTACAATTTTTCAAGGACTAGTTGAAAAATAATGAAAAACCAGTCATGGTCTTGTCGTACCCCTGTGTCTATTTTATATTCGTTGCTCAATCCTCGCTTAATTTCGCCCTTTCTTTTGTCTTTGCTTGCTTTTATTTTATGATGTTTGTTGTATCGTGATCTAATCCAAAGCCAGGAAGTGTTGTGAAGAGAGCATGTCACTCTACTCCGTCATAAGCTTTTTGAAATCGACAAACGTTCTGACATTCCTTTTTTGTGCTGTGCGTTCCATCGAATTTTTGAGGTTAAGAATTCGGCCTAGGCACTATCGCCCTTTTCTGAATCAGCCGTTATTCACGGAGCTGAGAATGTAATTGAGGTTCTGCTCGGTTGAGATTGGAGATGTATAGAATTTTGAGGATAACTAAAAGTAATGAGATTAGACGAGAGTTGTTTGGATATGACTTATCCCCTTTTCTATCTAATGAATGTGTGACTGCAATATTCCAGCCTTCAGGATTATTTTGGCTTCACTGGGTTTAATCAAAAATATATTTCAGTTTTATAATGAAGTTTTGTCTTGTACCTTTCTATTATTCTGCATCGATTTTGTCTACTCCTGAAGCTTTGTTGTTTTTTCAGATATTGGATAATCTCGTTTCATTTCTCTGTGCTTGGTTGTTCTGAATCTGGGTTTTGCGGAAATTAAATGAAATTTAATTTAGTGGTTTTTCAAAATTAAATAATTTAGAAAAGCATTCAGGGGGTGTACATAATTTTTAATATTGATGCAGGCAGTTTCAGCATGCATGTCTTTGAAATGCAGCGATGATGGGGAATATTTAATCGGTTTATTTTTTTATGTTTTGTGGTAATTTACCTGTTTGTAATAGATAATTTATTTTGTGGTGATTGCAGACGCCTCCTTTTGGAGTACACCAGAAATCGTGAACAATAAATTTAAAAAAATTATCGATAGTAATTGGAATTATAACCCACAGCCTCGGCAGTGTAAAATGAAACAGACATTTGTGAAACATAGGCAAAAAAAGTTGTGTTTCTTCGTGTAATTATTTAAGCACAGTCATATTAGTAAATTTTACCAGTTCCTTCGGCTGTTATGATCTGTGGGAGCGGGCTCGCGTGCGCATTTCGAGTATGTTTTTAATAATTTGCTGCTAACAGTCGAATAGCATGGTCGATTCAGAGATCCATACGAGCTATTGGGTCGCAATTAGAAGTTGCATTGAACGTTCAGTTTAGACGGAAATGTACCAGGTGCAGTAACTGCACGAATCTTTCCGGGTAATAAACCGAGTCGTAGCGTCGAGTTGTCGCAACATTTCGACGATCTGCCTACACGTCATCATCAGGTGAAGATGAGGAACATGAAACTCATATAAAACTTGCAATTACTCGATGCCACAAATCAGCTGATAACCAGCGAGAATTTCAACACAATGAAGTATAGCAATATGTAACAGCTGTGTTGAGGTTCAAGTTGTGTTGACAACCATCCCGCAGCGAGGTGTTCCATCATCTCACGAATGCGCCAACCTCCTCACCGGTCGCAGTGACTCAGGTCGGGAGGAGGTGACGCCGTGATGCGGCGGTTTCTCGCACCGGACCTGCCTCTATTTATAGCTGGAGGACTTCCAGGAGCAATGTTGCTCCCAGCAGCCGCTGAGGCGTCACAGCCGCGTGACCGCCTGCATCTGAAATTGAAACAACGCGAGCTCAGCGCGCGTGACCGTACCTTTCCGCTGCCTGGCCGCACTGGAAGCCTGCCAGCAGGGGTCGCCACGGTCCCGACAGTGAGGCGCCTCTATGCTATCCTCACACACCTACCTTTAGCTCTGCAAACCGCGTAGTATGTAGCAAATGGCACTACGCTTCTTATTTCCTTTATCAGCAGTCATTTGACAAAGTCCACAAGGAGAAAGAATATTCACGCACTTGGACTTCACAGCGCGATTTCTTGCGTATTAGCAATACAAAAATATCTGAAACTAAATTTTATCCTGTACAAATTTTCGGTACAAAATTAATGTCAAAGAATGAAAATTTGACAACCCTGTAATTACATATACGAAAGCAGCGCTTTAAAGTCAAAGAGCACTAATTTTTCTCCACACTTTGTATCTCCATGTTCTTTCGTCCTCAGTCGCCAAACCTGCACACAACGTAGTCTGCTGCCTATTTTCTTCACAAGCTGCGAGTCCTGTCTATTGTCAAGTTAAGCACTCATTCATACCTCGAAGGAAAGCGTCTATTGACACATAGTCAACATGGCTTTAGAAAACATCGTTCCTGTGAAACACAACTAGCTCTTTATTCGCATGAAGTCCTGAGTGCTATTCACAAGGGATTTCAGATCGATTCCGTATTTCTGGATTTCCGGAAGGCTATTGACACTGTACCACACAAGCGGCTCGTAGTAAAATTGTGTGCGTCTCAGTTATGTGACTGGATTTGCGATTTCCTGTCAGAGAGGTCATAGTTCTTAGTGACTGACGGAAAGTCATCAAATAAAACAGAAGTGAGATTTCAGGCGTTCCCCAAGGTAGTGTTATAGGCCCTTTGCTGTTCCTTATCTATATAAACGATTTGGGAGACAATCTGAGCAGCCGTCTTCGGTTGTTTGCAGATGGTTCAAAAATGGCTCTGAGCACTATGGGACTTAACTTCTGAGGTCATCAGTCCCCTAGAACTTAGAACTACTTAAACCTAACTAACCTAAGGACATCACACACATCCATGACCGAGGCAGGATTCGAAGCTGCGACCGTAGCGGTCGGGCGGTTCCAGACTGAAGCGCCAAGAACCGCTCGGCAGGTTTGCAGCTGATGCTGTCGTTTATCGACTAATAAAGTCATCAGAAGATTAAAAAAAGCTGCAAAACGATTTAGAAAAAATATCGTGCGAAAAGTGGCAGTTAACTCTAAATAACGAAAAGTGTGAAGTCATCCACATGAGTGCTAAAAGGAACTCGTTAAACTTCGCTTATACGATGAATCAGTCTAATCTAAAAGCCGCAAATTCAACTAAATACCTAGGTATTACAATTACAAACAACTTAAATTGGAAAGAACACAAAGAAAATGTTGTGGAGAAGGCTAACCAAAGGCAGCGTTTTAGAGGCAGGACACTTAGGAAATGTAACAGACCTACTACGGAGACTGCCTACACTACGCTTGTCCGTCCTCTTTTAGAATACTGCTGAGCGGTATGGGATCCTTATCAGGTAGGACTGACGGAGTATATCGAAAAAGTATTATCGCGAAATATGGGAGAGAGTGTCACAGAAATGATACAAGATTTGGGCTGGAAATCATTTTAAAAATGGCGTTTTTCGTTGCGACGGTATCTTGTCACGAAATTCCAATCACCAACTTTCTCCTCCGAATGCGAAAATATTTTGTTGACACCGACCTACACAGGGCGGAATGATCACCACGATAAAATTAGAGAAATCAGAGCTCGTACAGAAAGATTGGAATAACAGAGAATTGTGAAGGTGGTTCGATGAACCCCCTGCCAGGCACTTAAATGTGATTTGCAGAGTATCCGTGTAGGTGTAGTTGTAGATACCTTGACGCATATCATACATTTCAGTCTCTTCTGCTCATAAAATTTTCTCCATATTTCTTTCCCCGCCTACTCCAATTAACAGCTCTTATCTTTTTTTTTTTCTCCACGTGTTCAAGTTTAATGTCTTAACAACCATCTTTAGAACCACATTTCGAGTGCCTGCAGAATCTTCCTTTCTGTAATTCCCTGTGCTCATGTCCCCCGTCCACACAAAATATTTCTACACACGCACGTACACACACACACACACACACACACACACACACACACACACACACAGAGAGAGAGAGAGAGAGAGAGAGAGAGAGAGAGGTGGGGGGGAGGGGGTGGAGACTAGTACACCACATTATACCTTGACTCAGTACAAGATTTGAGATTTGAGGCCTCCTGATTTTTAATTACCAATATTGAAAGGACTTTTCTTGTGTCATGCCTCCTTCACTGAAATGAAAACGTTGGCCTCAGGTTACGATTCTAACATTGGCTGTTAGTCTTCCACGTTGGTCTCTTTCCCATGACTCTCTTTACTGTATATAAGAGACTGACATACTGTCAACCGGAGAGGGCCACGACGCCTGATCTACTGAACTGCATTGTATCACGGACAAATTCCACACATTTTGACACAGATAATCGGATTCGTTCAATTGATGTACAGCTTCCTGTCATAAATAGTTGTAAAGAAAATTGTTCGTTGCTCTGCAACTCCCATGATCTGAAGTATTTCAGGACTTGAAAGAACTCTATTATCGGCGTAAAAACGTGTGCCATCAGTCTGTAATCAAAAACATTACTTTACGTGTCTTCAACGTGAGCGTAAAACAATACCTTTCTACGTCCGTTCTGAACTGTGCTCGTCCTTCCTGTCTTTAAATATCTATTACACTCTGAGATACAAAACTACCAGCATCCCGAGTAACTCGACGTCATTATTTCAAACGAGGTTTTCGTAGGCTGAAACTGAAAATATCATTGACGTCCATGGCAAAGTGATTAGGACTTGAACATTAAGGTGAGGGAGGAATTCAATCACGGCTTACTCAAAGCACACATCCAGACGTACACAGTAAAGGTTTTACGGAAACAGCGGAGAAATTAATCTCGGGGTTCTGATGGAAATTTAACCCTGTTTCAACTGTGAGAGTCCCAGTCTCTTAACCATATTTTTCAAATTTAGCAGATAAGATATAAAAAGGAGCCGGCAGGGAGTATTTAGAAAAATTCAGACATGACTTGCTCACAATTATTTACGTACTTACTTCATAACAGAACTTGTAATAGGTGTCACTCTGCAGTCCAGACACCGGGTAGTACCTTTTATACTCATGAGACTTAACAACATGCTTGCCGGAAATCCAACGGATACTAATCCTGGATTTTGGGATCCGAATAATCACATTTTGTATCACTTCTAAGCGACATGAGTCAGGCTCATTTTCTATTATCGTCTAGCTGCACCACTGTACTAGGTCGTCGATTCATTGTGGGATAAATAATTTGGATTGTACATTGAAGTTTCAACCACGTAATTGTAGCGCTACTATCTTCCTCCGCAACAAATTTCATAAAAAGTCATTTCATAAATACAATGCATCTAAGGCGCCAACTAAAGAGACAGTTTCACCTCATTTTTAAGTTTACTTTTGGCTGCAACTATTCGTATTGGGATGTGAGAGGACTTCAACCGTCTAAACAGTTCACCCTATTTTTCTTGTACAACATGAAAAATATTTAGGTTTTTTACGATAATCCCCCAGACATCGATAGGTTTATCAGCGCTTCTCCTGTAGGACGCCAGTATTGTTTATCTGAATTCCTGCGTCGTTTAAATATGTAGCGTAAGTAGTGGAAAGTAGTGTCATGTTACCCCTCTCGTGTTATATATCCTGAGAATTTTTCGAGTATTTCTTTGTACGTTTCCTATTTGAAGTTTCGGAGCAGGTTGCTCATATTTTGTGACAAAAGCGTCTAGGGTAACAAAATGATCCGAAATACTGCCGTTGACAACGCAAATAAAATATTCTGAATAACTGCGTTGAAATTTTCCGCTTCTAGATCTTCTACTTGTTGGATAAGCAACCTAGTAGCCTAGAAAATGTTAATTTTAGCTTAAACGAATGTATATAGCTATTACTTAAGTACTCCTGCAGATGTTTAAAGGCGTTCGTAAGCGGTCATCGATACTACACCATCACCTGGTCATTGTTGGTCTCCCGACAGCAAAAATGTCTACACATGAGCAAGGTGCCACCAGTTCAAGCGCACGTGAATTTGACCCAGCCCTAAGTACTGTGAAATGAGGAACCATCATGTTAGTCTTTTTACTACAGTCTGCATGAGAGTGTGTGGTATTATTTAAAAGGTAATATGATTCTAATATTTGTGACTATTTATTGTGTCAAGAGTAACCAGAAAAGCTTTGAAACGATCACCAAGGTAACAGAAATGTAGCACTTGTATGTAGTATAACCTTCGGTGGGCAATAATTTCTGATTTCGTTGCCCCAGAAGGCCCTTCAGATTGCCTGTATTACCAACTGACGTTGCATGTGTAACTTAGTAGCTCTGCTTCCGTCTTAAACAGAAATCATCAAACACCGTCGTAAAGTCTGATGTAGTTCACTTATTTTGCAAGCAACTACTTTTTAACAATGATATTTCTATATTTAGGTTATTTTCCTTTTTCGTAAAGGTAATTCCAAGGAACGCTCATTCCAAAGTGGCTGCACTAGAGGCCTCTGATTTGTTTAATATCACTTGCATTGGGTGCGTCCTGTGACACAGTAGATACTCGCTACAGCCCTACGGTAAAGACTACTGAAAATAGACAATAGTACACCGTAGCCGTACCTACCATCGTACCAGGTATACGGTAGCCTGGGGAATACCTTTCAACGCTTGTTTACAACAACCTAGACTACTCGGTCGTAGCATTTAATCATTATGAACCAGAAGAAATCCCTAGCTGAAATGAAGTAACTAGAATACTGAGAGGGTTGCAGTTCGAAGACCACCTCGAGCAATTCTAGGCGCTTCAGTCCGGAAGCACGCGGCTGCTACAGTCGCAGATTCGAATCCTGCCTCGGGCATGGATGTGTGTGATGTCAGGTTAGTTAGGTTTAAGTAGTTCTAAGTCTAGGGAACTGATGATCTCAGATGTTAAGTCCCATAGTGCTCAGAGCCATTTGAACCATTCAAAGACTACCTAATTAAGTGTGCAAATACAGAGATATATAAACAGGCAGAATACGGCGAGGTGGCCAGCAACGCCTATATAAGACAACAATGGTGCAGTTGTTAGGTCGTTTACTGCTGCTACAATGGCAGGTTATTAAGATTTAAGTGCAATTTAGCAGACGTAGGAAAGCAGTTGACCCTACGTCTGAGAGCGGAGGTGTGCAAACATGCAGGGCACGGGGAACTGCCCGAACGTTGGACATGTTTGACAGCATGATGCATAAATTCCTGCGTAACATCGTGCATAACTATCCATACAAAATCATCCATGTTCAGGATCTTCCTCCTGCTGATCCACCAGCAATAAAAACGTTCGCTCTGTAATTTCCGCAGTGAAGTGGACAATGAATGGCCGTTATAGACGGCGCGGAAGCGATGGTACATGGCATCTCCGAGGTAGAGATCAAGTGGGGATTTTCCAGTTCAACCATTTCACGAGTGTACCGTGTATATCAGGAATCCAGTAAAAAGTCAAATCTCCGACATCGCTGGTGCCGGAAATAGATCCTGCAACAACGGAACTAACGACGAATATTCCACGGCCATTCATTGTCCACTTCACTGCGGAAATTACAGAGCGAACGTTTTTCTTGCTGGTGGATCAGCAGAAAGAAGTTCCTGAACATGGATGATTTTGTATGGATAGCTATGCACGATGTTACGCAGGAATTTATGCATCATGCTGTCAAACATGTCCAACGTTCGGGCAGTTCCCCGTGCCCTGCATGTTTGCACACCTCCGCTCTCAGACGTAGGGTCAACTGCTTTCCTACGTCTGCTAAATTGCACTTAAACAGAACCTGTCTTTTCGAATTATATAATCATTTTCTCCAACCCTTAGCAGACATGGTAACAACGCCTTTTTTTGAACGCTTAAATAATCGCAAATTCTACATGGCAACAACCGCAGAGCCACCTTTCTTGTAAAAGGACTTTACCAGTAGCGCGCGATCCTTAACAGAGACATGTTAAGCACCCCGGACGCAAACTGAGGAAATGCCGTGTGCCGCACGTCTGTTGCCGAACATACTCTGACCCTTACAGCGTCGTCTGTTGGTCAAATTTTCGTTAAATATATATTTGTTCCACCAAGTTTTCTTCTCGTCAATAATGGGCTGTTTAAATTTGACGTCATTCTGAGCAGTGGTTCTTTTTCTACAGCGTTTTGGAAGTGGAACTTTAATTATGGACCCCCCTGTATCTTACATCGTCTCTCATAGGGAAAATCTCTGCAATGGAGATGTAGACTTCACGCTGCATTGTCCAATACCTGTTCCCAAGAAGGATTAATCACAATAGTCACTCTCAACTCGGAATCAGCACGCGTCTAGAATTTTTCAGCAGCTCAGACCCACTTTGCACTTGCTGTAACACGCATGCTAAGAAATAAATGTATTATCTGTCGATGGCAGCTTACCTGAATGATTACACTGAATCAGTACCTATTCAGTGACCTGTGTTTGAATCAACTACGACTTTAGACACAGGGTAAGTAAGCACACGGCAGGCGACAATGAAAACGTGATAAGTTATAAGTGGGTTTGGGATGAAAAATAATTTAAGAGAATTTAGAATACTTCTGATTATTTTTCAAGCAAGAAGCACACAAATTCAGTAATCAAATTACGTACCTCTTCCACGGGCCAGATGGAATACCATACTACAAATCATCAAAAACAAAACAAAAAAAAAACACATATAATTTCTAATTCCCCCCCCCCCCCCCCATGACCGATATTCACGAATGAGTTAATGAAAGGCTAAAAGGTATCGAATGTTGGTTAACAGTCTACCTTTTTTTTTTACTAACCCCGACTCCCATTGATATTTAATGTAGTATTATTTCTGAAAGCACTACTTCCGTATGCCACGGTCTTTGGGGAGCTACCATACTTCTTGTTAAGAGTAGACAGTGTCTCACTGTACCCCAATTCCACCGAGTGCAATGTTGAGTGAAGCACTTAAGCGAATTTGCTTTTGTTTGACCCAGTAAATTATTTGACAAGCGCAACGGACACTAACACTAAGAGTTCAGTACACGGTCCAGGGATATGTTTCGTTAAATACTTGCGATTAATTTCTCAAACAGAGTCTTTCTACTAGTGATCACAGAGGGTACAGGTAAATAGCAGAGTGTCCATGGTGGGAAAAATGAAATGCAAGCTGTTTCCCATGAAATAACCACTTACTAGTTTGTAAGTTTTCCCTTCTCGATCTGTTCATCAAAATGTTCAAATGTCTGTGAAATCTTATGGGACTTAACTGCTAAGGTCATCAGTCCCTAAGCTTACACACTACTTAACCTAAAGTATCCTAAGGACAAACACACACACACCCTTGCCCGAGGGAGGACTCGAACCTCCGCCGGGACCAGCCGCACTGTCCATGACTTCAGCGCCTAAGACCGCTCGGCTAATCCCGCGTGGCGATCTGTTCATCGTTTATAAAAAAACAGAGCATAGTTGGTGATCTGGTTCTTTAAAAGGGGGATGGACTTCTAATAAACATTCTTAACGTCATTCTATCTGCAGAGGATCTTTATGCAGAGACGATAGGACGTGGATGGCCTTGAGATGCAATAATCACTTTTACTAGGTGATAAGAAGTTATAGGACGAAGTTCACAGAATTCGTACAGCAACAAGCAATTTTGTTACAGGTGAATTAGAAGAAAACCATGAACTAAATTCACCGTGTTAGCTTAAGTTCTAACAATTCCAACAAATTCCAAGCTATCCACACCTTCCCTGACTTGCAACTACTCATCTTGATCAGGAAATTGAGTAATATCCTATTGTGAGTGGATGATAACTTCAGTCAGTCCGTCTACAGTCATGGTATATCGATAAAAGTCGGCAGCTCAGATCGGAATAAAGATTCAGGAATTCGTTTCACTCGTGATTTGTCGCTCTCAGAGTACTCCAGCGGCAGTTGTTAGCTTTATTAGGCTCGCAAACCATACAGTTTCTGTACGAAAAGTGACGAGCTTAAAATTCCTACAGCAGCTGTTTTAAAACGCACGTTTCTTCCCGTGTCCATAAGCCGGTCATTTTGTTCTGTCTGTGGTACATATAAACAAAAACTTCAATATCCGCGAAAGTGTAATATGACAAAAAGGAAAGATACATGTCCAGTCAGTAAGGACATCAGCTTGCAAAAGTTTTCCAAACCGAACAACTCACTCCTGACAGAGAACGCACTTACATTTACATAACATCAAGTATTACAGAAATTATTTCCATTAATTTCGTAAGACAGACCCACAGCCTTCCAGGAAATGCGAAGGTGAAAACAAATTTTCATACAACAGGGCTCGAGGCTCTGAACACTATGGGACTTAACATCTATGGTCATCAGTCCCCTAGAACTTAGAACTACTTAAACCTAACTAACCTAAGGACATCACACAACACCCAGCCATCACGAGGCAGAGAAAATCCCTGACCCCGCCGGGAATCGAACCCGGGAACCCGGGCGTGGGAAGCGAGAACGCTACCGCATGACCACGCTAAAACAGGGCTCGAACCCTCTATCTACCCCACCTCTGTTCTGTACTATGATGCCTCTGCTCACTATGCTACGCTGTAGCTCCATAACCAACAACTATGTTTTTATGTTAAGAGACTGCCTACACTACGTCAGTCTGTCCTCTTTTCGAGGACTGCTGCGCAGTGTGGGATCCTTACGAGATAGAATTAACGGAGTACATCGAAAAATTCACAGAAGAGCAGTACGTTTTGTATTATCGAAAATTAGGGGAGGGAGGGTGACTGACAAGATATAGGATTTGGGGTGCACATCATTAAAACAAAGCCTTTTTAGTTACGGCGGAAACTTCTCTCTAAATTTCAATCGCCAACATCATAATAAAATTAGAAAAATAAGAGATCGCATGGAAAGACATAGGTGTTGGTTTTTTCCGCGCGCTGTTCGAGACTAGAATAATAGAGAATTATTGTGAAGCTGGTCCCATGAACCCCCTACCGGTCACTTAAGTGTGATTTGCAGAGTATCCATGTAAATGTAGATGTAGAAGCTGTAATCGCCGAAATGTTACTAATTTATATTTAATTATAACAATCATAGCAGGAATGATACGTTTTCCATGAATCTTGAACGTGCTGTTGCCTTATAATGCCTTATTCTCATAAAAATCAAGCTATAACGCTATTATAATTAAATACTAAAATTCTTCGCCGGCCGGTGTGGCGGACCGGTTCTAGGCGATTTAGTCTTGAACCGCGCGACCGCTACGGTCGCAGGTTCGAATCCTTCCTCGGGCATGGATGTGTGTGCTGTCCTTAGGTTAGTTAGCTTTAACTAGTTTTAAGTTCTAGGGGACTGATGACATCAGATGTTAGGTCCCATAGTGCTCAGAGCCAATTGAACCATTTTTTGAACTAAAATTCTTCAACCACCAATATGATGTTTCCCATCGTTTTAATCAACAAATCGTATCAATAACGATTCGTTTTCGAGAGATTCAATGTGCTGGTGATTGTTGTTGTTGTTGTGGTCTTCAGTCCTGAGACTGGTTTGATGGAGCTCTCCATGCTACTCTATCCTGTGCAAGCTTCTTCATCTCCCAGTACTTGGCAACCTACATCCTTCTGAATCTGCTTAGTGTATTCATCTCTTGGTCTCCCTCTACGATTTTTACCCTCTACGCTGCCCTGCAAAGCTAAATTTGTGATCCCTTGATGCCTCAGAAAATGTCCTACCAACCGGTCCCTTCTTCTTGTCAAGTTGTGCCACAAACTCCTCTTCTCCCCTACTCTATTCAATACCTCCTCGTTAATTACGTGATCTACCCATCTACTCTTCAGCGTTTTCTGTAGCACCACATTTCGAAAGCTTCTATTCTCTTCTTGTCCAAACTATTTGTTGTCCATGTTTCACTTCCATACATGGCTACACTCCATACAAACACTTTCAGAAATGGCTTCCCGACACTTAAATCTATACTTGATGTTAACAAATTTCTCTTCTTCAGAAACGCTTTCCTTGCCATTGCCAGTCTACATTTTATATTCTCTCTACTTCGACCATCAGTTATTTTTCTCCCCAAATAGCGAAACTCATTTACTACTGTAAGTGTCTCATTTCCTAATCTCATTCCCTCAGCAACACCCGACTTAATTAGACTACATTCCATTATCCTCGTTTTGCTTTTGTTGATGTTCATCTTATATCCTCCTTTCAAGACACTATCCATTCCGTTCAACTGGTCTTCCAAGTCCTTTGCTGCCTCTGACATAATTACAATGTCATCGGCGAACCTCAAGGTTTATATTTCTTCTCCATGGATTTTAATCACTACTCCGAATTTTTCTTTTGTTTCCTTTACTGCTTGCTCAATGTACAGATAAAATAACATCGGGGAGAGGTTACAACCCTGCATCACTCCCTTCCCAACCACTGTTTCCCTTTCATGTCCCTCGACTCTTATAACTGCCATCTGGTTTCTGTGCAAATTGCAAATAGCCTTTCACTCCCTGTATTTTACCTCTGCCACCTTTAGAATTTGAAAGAGAGTATTCCAGTCAACATTGTCAAAAGCTTTCTCTAAGTCTACAAATGGTAGAAACGTAGGTTTGCCTTTACTTAATCTATTTTCTAAGATAAGTCGGAAGGTCAGTATTGCCTCATGTTTTCCAACATTTCTACGGAATCCAAACTGATCTCGCCCGAGGTCGGCTTCTACCAGTTTTTCCATTCGTCTGTAAAGAATTCGCGTTAATATTTTGCAGTTGTGACTTATTAAACTGATAGTTCGGTAATTTTCACATCTGTCAACACCTGCTTTCTTTGGGATTGGAATTATTATAACGTAAATTATTATAACGTAAATCCCAACGAATATGGGCTTCCACTGAAAACGACAGATGCAGTATTGCACCTTGCTTTCTGTAGACATCAAGGCTTCTGCTTATGACGAAGGGTGGAATCTTGATTCTTATTTTTCTACTTCACATGACACGCTGCAGAACTTATTTTGTGTTTCATGTGACGAAATGGATCCAAAAAATGAAATAGCAGGAAGTAACGACACAAAACTCGTAGAGCGCCACGTCAACGTTAGCTAGCTCGCCGTGTGTGGTGAAGGCTTAACGCAAACGTTTGATCGACACAACAGACTCAACTGACTCCAGTTGTCTTGCGTCACGTGGTGCAAACAGTGCGGGGAAGGGCATAAAGCCACAGGTCGCTACGCGAGCGTTCGTGCGTGGGAGCATCTTCCACAGGTGAGAGTGGTAGAGCGAGCCAGCCTACGTCTGGGTCTGGCAAGGGGCGGGTGACGCGGCGGCGTCGCAGCTGTCCCGCAGCTCCAATTAACGTCGCCCGCAGCCTCCTGTCTCCCCACCCACGCGTCGTATTGAGTGGCAGGTGCCCCGGCCACCACGCGGAGCCGGTCGCGCCGAAGCGGCAGTTTACCAGCCAGCTGCACTCGCCAGCGCCGGACACGACTCCTGCGTTACGTCACAGCACCTGACAAGGGATCGTGGAATCGCCGCACACGGAAGCGCAGACCGCCGTTTCGATGCTAAGCGAAGGACTACTCGCAGCCTAAATGAGATCTCTTGCTCTCTCCAATGCTCTTACTTCTCAGCAGTTTTGTAACAGTTAACGACCAGTGATTAGTCGCTACCACCGTGCTGATGTCAACGAGTTTGCTACCGCCACTGATGACTAATAAATCTCCAGTCATGTGTGACTCAACGTGACAGAAACTACCGGGAGATCAAAAAGTCAGTATAAATTTGAAAACTGAATAAATCACGGAATAATGTACATAGAGAGGTACAAATTGACACACATGCTTGGAATGACATGGGGTTTTATTACAACCATAAAAATACAAAAGTTCAAAAAATGTCCGACACATGGCGCTTCATCTGATCAGAATAGCAATAATCAGCATAACAAAGTAAGACAAAGCAAAGATGATGTTCTTTACAGGAAATGCTCAATATGTACGCCATCATTCTTCAGCACTAGCTGTAGTCCAGGAATAATGTTGTGAACAGCACTGTAAAGTATGTCCGGAGTTATGGCGAGGCATTGGCATCGGATGTTGTCTTTCAGCATCCCTAGAGATGTCGGTCTATCACGATACACTTGCCACTTCAGGTAACCCCAAAGCCAATATTCGCACGGACTGAGGTCTGGGGACCTGGGAGGCCAAGCACGACGAAAGTGGCGGCTGAGCACACGATCATCACCAAACGACGCGCGCAAGAGATCTTTCACGCGTCTAGCGATATGGGGTGGAGCGCAATCCTGCATAAACATCGTACGTTCCAGCAGGTGTTTATCAGCCAGGCTGGGGATGATGCGATTCTGTAACATATCAGTATACCTCTCACCCGTCACGGTAGCAGTTACAAAACCAGAATCACGCATTTCCTCAAAGAAAAAAGGCCCGATAACGGTAGATGTGGTAAATCCATCCCGTACCGTGACTTTCTCGTCGTGCAATGGAGTTTCCATGACAGTTCTAGGATTTTTGGTAGCCCAAATTCTGCAGTTGTGGGCGTTGACAGGCCCTCGGAGCGTCTAATCGTCATCTTCCGCCATCTTTTGAAACGCCCACACCGCAAATGCCCTCCGCTTCACTAAATCGCCAGGTAACAGTTCAAGATGCTGATGGATTTTGTACGGATAGCATCGGAGGGTACGCCTCAGTGCCATCCAAACAGTAGTGTATGGAATGCCGGTGCGACGTGCGACTGCACGAGCGCCGACTTCCCCGTGCATAGACGAACCCGCTACAGTCTCCATTTCTTCCTGAACTGTCTCATGAACGTTACGCCTTGTGCTCGGTCGGCCACTACGGGGTCTATCGTCCAAACAACCCGTGGCTTCGAACTTCGAAATCATTCTCGCCACAGCTGCATTTGTCAACGGACCTTTACCCGTTCGAATCCCCTTCCTATGGCGATAGGATCGTAACGCTGAACTAGCGCAGTCCCCATTCTGATTATACAGCTTCACTAAAAGCGCCTTTTAGGTAACATCAACATGCTGCGACTACTGGCGCATCTGATTCTCTCTTTTTTTTTTCTTTATTGTGATTTCATTCCCCTGCCCCATATGGGCAGGGGAGGGCTGTCAGCAGCACAATCCGCCGCTCTTCAGCCGAGTGACATGACAACTAAAACAAGAATAAAATAATACATACATAAGGAGGGAAAAAAGGGGAACATAAAACAGAGTAAGGGGAGAAAATGGAGGTAAAAATACACTGACATGTAGACGTTCATTGGGGACAGTTAAAAAAGTCACCAGAAAGTTAAAAAAACGCAGTTGGCGATTCTTAAAACACAGAGAAGACACTGGATGCGCATGCACAGGTTAAAAGTTGGCCACAGTATTAAAAGCACTCCGAAACAACACACTTAAAACCCACTTGGAGCACACACGACGAAGAATAAAACTACCAGGTGGGACCTGCCGAGGGAAAGGGCAGAGAGGATGGAAAAGGAGGGGAGAGCATGGGGCAGCTGGGGAAGTGGCGGGATGAAGAGAGGAGGGGCAACCGTGGGTTCACGAAGAGGCAGGAGACACATGGGGCGGGAGAGGAAAAGGGAAGACAGGGCAGGAGGGAGCGCAGAGACACTGAAAGAAGGCACAAGAGATGGAGGGGGAGTAGGAGGGGAAATCCGCTCAGAAGGAGGGAGGGGGAGGAGAGGGAGCCCTGAGGAGGAGACAGGAAGAGGGGATTAGAGTTGGTAGGAAGGGTAGATGTCAGGGCGAAGCTCATCATCCGGGAGTGGTAGACGGTGGAAGTTGTGTTGGGAAAGGAGATGGAGGGTGTGGAGATGGAGAGAGGGAAGGACACCTCGGTAAAGGCGCGGCAACTGTTTGGGAGTGGAGAGGAAGGGAGACACCAGTGGGTGAGGGGGATCAAGGCGGCGGACAATATATAGTGTGCGGATGTGTTCAAGGAAAAGGAGAAGGTGGGGGAAGGGGATGAGATCATGATGCGCGTGGGGGACGGAAGGCGGATGCGGGAGGTGAGGCGGAGTGCATGGCGTTCGAGGATTGGGAGGGCGTTATAGAACCGGGGAGGGGTGGAAATCCAAGCGATGCTGCCATAACAAAGGATGGGGCGGATCATGGATTTGTAGGTGTGGAGGATGGTGGAAGGATGCAGACCCCATGTCCGGCCGGACAGGAGTTTCAGGAGGCGGAGGCGGTTGTGAGCTTTGTTTTGGATGGTAAAGAGATGGGGAGTCCAGGTGAGGTGGCGGTTGAGGGTGAGGCCAAGGTATTTGAGGGTAGGAGTGAGGTGGATAGGACTGCCATAAATGGTGAGGTAGAAATCATGGAGGCGGAAGGAGCGGGTGGTGTGGCCTATGATGATCGCCTGGGTCTTGGAGGGATTAACACGGAGGAACCACTGGTTGCACCAAGCGGTGAATTGGTCAAGGTGCGTTTGGAGGGTACATTGGGACCGTTGAAGGGTAGGATAAAGGGCTAGGAAGGCGGTGTCATCAGCGAACTGGAGAAGATGAACAGGAGGGGGAGGTTTGGGCATATCAGCAGTGTACAGGAGATAGAGGAGAGGGGAAAGGACAGAACCTTGGGGCACGCCGGCAGAGGGGTAGAAAGTACGGGAGTTGGAATTGTGGATAGTCACATAGGAGGGACGATGGGAGAGGAAGGAAGCAACGAGACGGACGAAGTTGATGAGGAGAGCATAGGTCTGGAGTTTGAAAAGGAGCCCGGGATGCCAGACACGGTCATAGGCGTTCTGGAGATCAAGGGAAACAAAGATAGCAGAGCGACGGGAGTTAAGTTGGAGGGAAAGAAGATGGGTAAGGTTAAGGAGCTGGTCGTCAGCAGAGAAGGAAGGCCGGAAGCCACATTGGGTAAGAGGAAGGAGGCGGTGCTGGTTAAGGTGGCGGTGGATACGGCGAGAGAGGATGGCCTCAAAGACCTTACTGAACACGGAGGTGAGGCAGATGGGACGATAGGAAGAGGTAGCAGAGGGGGGTTTGTTAGGCTTAGGGAACAGCAGGACACGGGAAGTCTTCCACAGGATCTGATTCTCTCTCTCATTACAGCTCCTTTTATACACGATTGTCATTCGCAGTCACTGACATTTTGCTGTCCAGCGCCATCTGTCGGACATTTTGTGAACTTTGTTTTCTTTTCATTCTAATAAAACCCCATGTCATTCCAAACATCTGTGCCAATTTTTAGCTCTCTATCTACATTATTCCGTGGTTTATTAAGTTTTCAAATTTATACTGACTTTTTGATCACCCGGTACTTGTAAGATTTAGCACGACGCAGACCGGTTTCAGGTTCTAAGAATAATGCTACCCATCCTCTGACGTCTCGTCTGCTTCTTGTTAGTGCGAATGACGCTCACCGGAAAAAATACACTGACGGAAAAAGATCGCAACACCAAGAAGGAGTTGTGAGACATAAACGGAAGTTAGTAGTCGTGTTTTTACGTCTGAAAGCTGTTATCTATAAACATATCGCGCCAGTCGCATAATAGTGGCTCTGGTAGCGCCACTATGGGGATGCAAATCAGGTTTACTTTACGTGGTGTCACCGCAAGGCACCACACTTGCTGGGTTGTACGCTTGAAATCGGCTACGATCCGTCAATACACATCGGACCCGCGAGTCGCCACTGTCGACGCTAAAGCCGTCGGCACACGGGCCGTGCATCCGAACGTTGAGCGGTGAGCGTGCCGAGTTTCTGACGTCATAGCGCGGAATAGCACGTTCGGGAGTCTTTCCGAACGTGCAGAGCAATATCTGGCATGTCAGATATTTCGAGATTGCGTCTGAGCGTTGATCAATTAATGACACAACGCCACCTACGTCACACGCACGCCGGCTCCCTTCAGTACAGAGTTGTGAGGCGCCATATAGGCATTCATTTCAAGCCTATACGTATATATGCCGTTTCTGAACACCAGCAAATTGAGAATCACTGGAAACCCCTGTTGTTAACTGTGTAATTCGTTACGATAAAATAATGATAAACATCATATTCGTGGCAAAAGAATTATTGTAGCTTGTGTAATATGAGAGTAGGCTATTTGAAGGCAGCGACACACTGAAGATCCATCCAAAAAGCATTGTTCTTGGTACAATTTGTTATAATTAAATTTCAATTAGTAACATATCTATGATAAAGGTTTTTAGCAAGGGGTAACACAATATGGTTAGATGCACGGGATGTATTGTCGGTGTAGCGTAATGAGTAGCGTCACAATCTTGTGGAGCGGTGGTTCGCGTCATGACACTACCAAATTTTTTTCCTAACATTCGCGTTTTTATTAGGTTCTGATACTTTATTATTAGTTTACTAAAAGTGTATACTATAATATTTGATGTTACGTAAATATAAGTTCACCTTTTTTTGAGGGGTGACTGTTCGATTAGCTTAATCCACATGACAGCTTGCGCTACTTGTATAAATATATTTTTCTCCTTTTTGTTTTACGCTTCGTAATTCACATGTTGCAAAGATTCTGCTACTGGATAGGAACAGTGATCAAGTAAGACTGACGCTGGGGTTTTACTAAAATGTGGGAATGATGAAATAATGTTCATCTTATGCGGAGAAGTATTCCAAATTTGTACCGCACTGTTTGTAATGGAACTTTTATAAGCCTGTGTCCTTATTGATAGGACATGCTACTTTCATTTTCGTGGACGATGGAGGAAATGTGAGTTTTAATAGAGCTAACGTGGGAATTTTACGCGCGCCCGTTGTGTAAACAGTATGATTTACAAACTATAACCATCCCTCAACTGCGCTGCGATCACGTTGGGGCCCATGTACCGTATGCACAAGTCGCGTTCCTGAGCGTTCAGCAGCACGATGAACTCGGTACACTCAAAGTTAACGTTCGACAGCACGGTCCGTGTGCCGACGGCTTAAGCGAAGGTTTACTCGTAGCCTAAATGAGTTCTCTTGCTCTCTGCAATGCTCTTACTTCTCAGCAATTTTGTAACAGTTAAGCCTACTTTACACCACTCGTTGTGTAGAATGAGTTGCACGCACATGGTGTCATATTTGACTGTAGGCACGGCAAAACCAGTATATACTTCAGTTTCGTCGTTTTGTGGGTTCCTGAGACGTGTCTGAAATGAAAGTTATGGCAGCTGCACGTCGCTCGAGTTGTGATGGAGTTAAAGGTTGTCGCTTCATAAGAAAAAAATAAGAAACGTGTTTCGATTCATGAATGGATGAAGAAAAGACGTCAGCTCGGTTGCTCGGCATCCTTGCTGAAATAATTTGTAATGGAAGACCGAAGAACTTCTTTTAATTATCTTAGAATGTCAACAGACATGTTAACGTTTCTTCTAAAAAATGGTTCAAATGGCTCTGAGCACTATGGGACATAACTTCTGAGGTCATCAGTCCCCTAGAACTTAGAATGACTTAAACCTAACTAACCTAAGGACATCACACACATCCACGCCCGAGGCAGGATTCGAACCTGCGACCGTAGCGGTCGCGCGGCTCCAGACTGTAGCGCCTAGAACCTCTCTGCCACCCCGGCCGGCGTTTCTTCTAAATAGAGTTAATTATGCGATAAGGAATAAAGATTCTGTAATACATGAAGCACTGTCGCCAGAACTGAAATTACACATCACGTTGCATGCATTACAATCGAGAACACTCGGCATGCTATAAGATGCTGTTTTAGTTGATGATGACGCTTTTTCATTAACACCAATAATTATTAACAGTAATAATTATTAACATTAACAGCAGTAATTATTCGAAGCAGGCCGCATTAAGAAGAGAAGGGTTTGCAAACTACTCTCTTGAAGATAGATCTGCAAAGTGGCCATATTTCAAAATTCAAACATATGTGAATGGGGAGCACTATACGACGTTTAAATAGCTGAATATTGAATAAAGAATGTAGCTTCTTGATTTGTGTAGCCTTACCTCCTGTCAACAATATTCCTTAAAACAAAGAGTCGGCCAACTCGAACGATGCGATTTCAGTCTTGTAGACAAGAGCATTTCTACAGCTAGAATTACATTTGCTTGTATTTTTCTTCATTCAGCTGTATATGTGCTCCTAATTCAATACAGTTTGCGCAGCAGCTCAGATATTGTCAAACTATCTATGTTCTGATCGCACGTGAAGGTCTCAGGAGCAACAATATGTTGCTTATTTTTGTTATCAGCATCACTGAAATCCCACAAACACCTATGCAAAGCATGGATATCCAAAAAGCGAACATTATTCGCCGTTCCCCACTTCATATTGCAGTTTGTCTACACTCTACGAACACTCATAACCTCAAAACTCATGCAACTAGTGTCGCCAAAGTTGGAACACGCCGAAACTGTTTAGTTTCACCGACGAGTTCCGCAAACGCGCGGCGCGCATGTGCAGTGGTCAGTAGCGCAGTTGTCTGTAACCTAGTGTCGTCGTGTAAACTAGGCTTTAACGACCAGTGATCAGTCGCTACCGGCGTGCTGATGTAAACGAGTTTGCTAATGCCACCAATGCCGAATAAATCTCCAGTCACGTGTGACTCAACGTGACAGAAACTACTTGTAAGATTTAGCACGAGGCAGACCAGTTTCACGTTCTAAGAACAATGCTGCCCGTCCTCTGACGTCTCGTTTGCTTCTTGTTAGTGCGAATGACGCTCACCGGAAAAAATACACTGACGGAGAAAGATCGCAACACCAAGATGGAGCCGGCCGGAGTGGCCGTGCGGTTCTAGGCGCTACAGTCTGGAGCCGAACTACCGCTACGGTCGCAGGTTCGAATCCTGCCTCGGGCATGGATGAATGTGATGTCCTTAGGTTAGTTAGGTTTAATTAGTTCTAAGTTCTAGGCGACTGATGACCTCAGAAGTTAAGTCGCATAGTGCTCAGAGCCATTGAACCAAGAAGGAGTTGTGAGACATAAACGGAAGTTGGTAGTCGTGTTTTTACGTCTGAAAACTGTCATCTATAAACATTTCGCGCCAGTCGCATAATAGTGGCTCTAGTAGCGCCACTATGAGGATGCAATTATAACAACGTGGTGTCACCGCAAGGCACCACACTTGCTAGGTTGTACGCTTCAAATCGTCCGCGGTCCGTCAATACACATCGGACCCGCGAGTCGCCACTGTCGACGCTAACAAAAAAAATGTGTGTGAAATCTTATGGGACTTAACTGCTAAGGTCATCAGTCCCTAAGCTTACACACTACTTAACCTAAATTATCTTAAGGACAAACACACACAGATGGTTCAGATGGCTCTGAGCACTATGGGACTTAACATCTATGGTCATCAGTCCACTAGAACTTAGAACTACTTAAACCTAACTAACCTAAGGACATCACACAACACCCAGTCATCACGAGGCAGAGAAAATCCCTGACCCCGCCGGGAATCGAACCCGGGAACCCGGGCGCGGGAAGCGAGAACGCTACCGCACGACCACGAGACGGACAAACACACACACCCATTCCCGAGGGAGGATTCGAACCTCCGCCGGGACCAGCTGCACAGTCCATGACTGAAGCGACGCTAACAGACTGAGCGCCGCCACTCGGTTGGTCTTATGAGACAAGCTACCGCACTGTCCAGTTCTACAGCCGACTTTAATAGAAATAGTTCAGTTGTTATAGCTTCAGAGATCTCAGTTGCAGAGGCGCTAGTTAGCATAGCCTTTAGCTAAGTCAGTAGCTACGTCCTAGCCAGGCGCCACATACAGTTTATGCATTCACAATTGATCTATATGTGTGAAGCAATCAGAATTGTAAAGAAGTATTCGCAGCTCAGTCTATAACTGCACTTCTAAGTATTATTGTACAAAGTCAAGATCGACGTTCACCGCTGATGCTGAATTAATGCTAAGTATTTGATTGTATTCCTGTCTACTAACTTTCTAATCACCTAAGATGTTCCAGATACATCCCGTCAAGTATAGTTCATTGATCCTCACGTCAGCCTACGTGATCAACGTGTGCAATTAATGGCCACCCCTTGTGATCAGACTAAGAGTCAAATTGCGTAACTCAGCCGGGTCACCCTTTTTCCATGAGGCCCATAGTTCCGCCTCATACACAACACTTTAAATACAGGCTGTAATTGTCGTGAGCGTAAGCTACCTTTGGGACTGGACGTGGTGTGTTGAAGATAGTCAAGAATGCCTTTAAGGCGACAAAAGACGCCATTATCAACACATTAGTGGGTTTGAATGGAGTAGTGTAACTGGCCTTTGAGAAGCTGGATGTTACATCTTCGATATTGCAGAAAGAATTGGCAGGAATGTATCCACTGTACGTGATTGCTAGTAAAGGTGGTCACGGGAATACACGGTCGCAAGAAGATAGGCCTCCAGATGACCACGAGACACTATCGAAAGGAAGATCGTCGTGTTCGGCGTATAGCTCTGTCGCATCACAACTGAATCTGCAGCAGCAATCTGAGCAGCAGTTGGCACCAAAGTGACACAACGAACTGTTACAAACTGGTTACTTCAGGGACAGCCCCGAGCCAGGCGCATACATTGCGCTGACCCCAAACCATCGCCACCTGTGACTTCGGTGGTGTCGAGCGAGACATCATTAGAGGGCAGGTTGGAGGTGTATTGTATTTCCTGATGAAGGATGGTTCTGCCTAGCTGCCAGTGTAGCCGTGTGTTGTTTAGAAAGAAGCCAGTTGAGGATCTGCGACCAACTTGTCTGCATGCTGGACACACTGGACCTACATCTGGAGTTATGATTTGGAGTGCGATTTCTTACGACTGCAGACCTCTCGCGTGGCTAGCTCACGCACCCTGACTGCAAAACTGTACGTCAATCTGGTGGTTCGACCTGCTGCCATAGCCCAAGGATGATACATGTGTCGATTGTGCACGACTGACTCATCTAGAGCCAGAACGCGGTACTTTATTTGTGACTAATTTTTTCTTCCATGTGCTTACCTTACCAATAACTGTCAATACTGAGACCAAGGAGCTCATAGGTTTGTCCATTGTAAGTAGTTACAAAAGCAACAAAACAGAAGGTCATCCAGGTTTTTACTTTGATGTTAAAGGTTCTCATTACGAACGTTGTCATTTCCAGAGTCAGCGAACGTACTGACGCTGTTGACACTTCGCTGTCCGCACGTCTCGTACAAATTTCTTCGCTTGGCGCCGGCAGCGTTAAGTCGGATTACTTGGCTTATCGCCGGCCGCTTGTCACCTTTCCGTTGATGACAAGCTTCAAACACACTGACTTTTGCGCGCTTTAATTTTCCGGAAATCTTCTATTTTGCCGTATCGTTCCAAAAACTCGAATTTTCTTTTCAAGTAACTTCTCTGCAAGTTCTACACTGTTATAATAATTATCCATGCAGAGGTGATGCCACTTTCCAGCAGAAGGTGTCAATAGTTCCATCACTGGTTTCGCTAAAGACTGTCTAGCGCCGGAATATATCTTGGATGAGGAAATGTATCCCGTACTCGAGTCACACAGCATCCGAATGAGTATGCTGTACTTCGTAATTTTCGATGGATTGTAAACTTTAAAATTTAACCGTACACGGCACGGTATCATTCCTTCATCAACTGAGATGTTTTGACTTGGATTAAACGTTCCTTTAAACTTTCTGGAAAAATAATCAATTACGAATTGCACTTTGACAAGCCGGTTGGCATTATCCAGTTTATTGTTGCTGTCGGAAAAATGGAAAAATCATTATATTTGTCTGAATCGGTTGCGGGACATCGTTTTGTGAAATATCGGTGTGTCTAGCAACGTATTCGTTGACCAATAATCATTGATCCTTGCCTTTTCTTACAGTTCTCATAAGGATAGCAAGCCCAAACCATTTTCTATGTTCGGGTCCCGTCACGTCGACAAATTTGTCATTTTTTAAATCCAGTTTCCTTCTGTTGCAATTTTGACTGTAGTACTTTTTGGTTTCTTTGCTAATATATTCAAATAGATCGTTCCCAATGTGTAATTGTACGATATCCTCGATGCTCTCTGTATCTTTGGGAAATATGTTTGGTCCCCGATAAATCAAAGTCTGACCACTGTGCATTGTCTTCTTCGTCTGATTCATCCGAATCAGTTGGCAACCTTAACGTTCGCCGGATTCTTCTTGAACTTATTGCACTATCTTCCTACGATTCTGCTTCACGTTCCTTTTTGTGATATCCAATGTCTTCTTCCCAATCTGCGAAGTCGTCCGGAACGCCAGACAAGACGTCCACGCATTCATCGTAAATAATCCTATTGTCTCTTTCGTCCGCCATGATGAAAGGGCACAAGTACTTATAAAAACAAAACACTTGCTGACATGTGTAACTTATTGCTATCCAAACAAAACACCAACAGAATGCAAAAGATGCTGTCGCCGGCCATTGAGAGATACTATGCTCACTCTGGTGTCGCCGGCCACTGAACGATACTATGCAGACGACACCGCTGTGATGTCGCCGGCCGTTGACCGCTTTTTCGCTCACGACACCACTGTGGTGTCGCCGGACGGTATAGTGTTAATGGATAACCACAAAGCGAATATCAGGCGAAAATGGTCACAAGAACAGTTGCAAAAGACTTTACAGGGCAAGTCATATCTTTTTTGCTAATTATGTCAGGCACTGTGAGTCGGCACATCAAAGTCCTGGGTAATAAGAAGACTGCAGACCTGACAGCATCTAACTACAACGAGCGATGCATTTGCTTCACAATGTGATTGGTTTTCTTATTGACATTTGTAATACCAGCCTTCGTCAACTTTATTACCACCAACCATGGAAAATAACAAGTGATAATGTAGCGAAAGCCACGAACGGATCAGCTACTTCCGCAAATTTACAGACCCATTTCTCTCTTAAACAACTTCGCGAAACCCGTGAAAAAAATTATTTCAAAAGTTCTTCATCAAATTTTGAGGTCCAAGTAAACCACTATACCACAAAAATTTCCATTTCACGAAAAACGCACTGCAGTTCGTCAAGTTATGGGGCCTATTGGACACATGTAAACAACCTGATACACAAAACACACCTCTGATGCTTTGTTTTCCGATCTTGAAGAAGCTTGTCATAAAATGTGACACACATGACTTATTATACGACTACATCAGCTCAATGCATTCTTCCCCTAATCAAAATCCTTTTATCTCTTTTTGAAACACACATTCATTTAAGTATTATAAGTCAATTAGCCAGAAAAGACAAATTGAAAACTAATAGCTCAAGTCTCAACTCTTAATAGTAGTAACATTCTGCAACAGCCATAGATACGGACGAAACAGAGGGTGCCTCCTAGAAATTCGTTCGACCACGGCATGACAGCCCAGAATACGTTAGCAAATGCGATCAACCGTATCGATAGCCTTAAAATGAGGATTAAGTTTGAAGCATGTTGACGTCCAAACACCAATGTCATTAGAGAAAACGCAGAAGCTCGGATAGGGCAAGACTGGGTAAGGAAATCGGAAGTGTACTTTTTCAAAGCAGTCATCTCGGCGTTAGCTTTAAGTGATTTGTGGAAATGGCGAAAACCCTAAATCCGGAGGGTCAGCAGTCTGATAATCAAGAATAATACGCTATGATAACAAGCCGATCAATTCCCGATGACGAAAACTACTGCGAACGGATTTGGAAACAACCTCATCTGGTCATAGCGCCATTGCTGTAGCTTGCCTTAACAACATCGGCTACTAAGTCAGAACTAACGGAGCACCTTTCATGGAAATAGAGGTAGTGGGAACAGACCTAGCCATTTTCAGTCTTCCACTCAGGGCGCAACACAATCGGTCGCTTCCGTCAATACTATCATAGTCTCTCTACGGTAAAAGTGTGCCCTTACGAATTTTTTCCCAGTTCTACATTTAGATATACGATGACGTTCAGAATTTTAAAAAAGTTATAGAAATTAGGAATCGTATCACATAAATGTTAGTAGCTAACGATTATATACTGAAGAATAATGCAGGTAAGAGAGTAAAGCAAGACAAATGCATCCTATGTGCTAGACTTTTGATAGTTTATGATCTACATCTAATGCATGTGCACTCCACAAGGGACGTTACAGTGTGTGACTGAGGATAGTTCTGTCATCACTATCTTTCCCTCTCTTTTCTGTTCCCTTCACGAACAGCGCATAGAAAGAATGGTTGCCGGTGAAAGTAAGTATGACACCTTAATTTCTCTGATTTTCTCCTCAAGATCATTTCCCGAGACATATGGGGAGGAAGTAAATGGTTTCCACACCCTTGTTAGAATGTACGTTCTCGAAATTTCAACAGCAAGCCTCTCCGTGTTGCACAATGCCTCTCTTGTAGTGTTTGCTACTGGGATATGTTGAGCATCTCTGTAACGCTCTCACATCGATTGACTAAACGAACCAGTGACGAATCACACCACTCTCAATTGTATCTTCTCTGTCTCAACTATTAGTCCTACTTGGTAAGGGTCCCAGACTGATGAAAAGTATTTAAAAATCGCAAGTTGCACCGTTATACGAGTGTTCCAGTGGTGAAAGTCGAATACGTGCAATGCTCGTCGCTTTCACATAACAACACTTACGAGTACTGTGCACTGGCGCAAGGCGGGCAAGTACAATGGCCATTGCTTTGACAAAATAATATCTGGAGGAGCTAAGTAGCACTGATATAAAACGACTGGATTCAATACTTATTGCTTTAACAAAATAATAAGTAAATTGTCCTTGCAGTAGGCCACTGTGAACAAGGACAACACCGACACAGTGAAATGAACTAACTGGGAATACATCTGGTTATATTTGTTTTTTGATGGGTCGCGCAACCAGGGCAAGTTGTAGAAGAAGTTAAATGATGTAGAAATATAAGTCAAGACTGTTACTCTGATGACCGACACACATTAAGGTGACAAAAGTCATGGGATACCTCCTAATATCGTATCGGACCTCCTTTTGTCCGGGTAGTGCAGCAACTCGACGTTGTATGAACTCATCTAGTTGTTGGAAGTCCGCTGCACAAATATTGAGCCTTGCTGCCTCCTATAGCTGTCATATTTGCGAAGGTATTGCGGTGCAGGATTCTGTGCTTGAACTGACCTCTCGATCTTCTCTCATAAATGTTCAGTGGGATTCAGGTCAGGTGATGTGTGTCACCAAATTGTTCGCTCGAACTGTCCAGAATGTTCTTCGGACCGGGAACAGTTGTGGACCAGTGACATGGCGCAGTGTCATCCATAAACATTCCATCGTTATTTCCGACTGTGAAGTCCATGAATAGTTGAAAATGCTCTCCTAGTTGCCGAACATAACCAGGACCCAATCCAATCCACGTAAACAGAGCCCACACTATTATGGAGCCACCACCAGGTTGCACGGTGCCTCGTTGACAACTTGTATCCATGGCTTCTTGAGGTCAGTGTTTCAATCGAACCTTACCATCAGCTCCCGACTGATGACATCGGGACTCATCCGACCAGGCCACGGTATTCCAGTCGTCTACGATCCAACTAATGTGGTAACGAGCCCTGGAGAGGCGGTGCAGCCTGTAACGTGTAGTTATTTTTTGTGTAAAGTGCTGGTGGTAAAGCTGTTTTGTGATCGCGCAAATGGGTAATGTAGCTTACTGTCTTGTCAAGCCCAGGGTGATAAACAGACATTCTAAATAGTTCAAATTGCTCTGAGCACTATGGGACTTACCATCTGAGGTCATCAGTGCCCTAGAACTTAGAACTACTTAAACCTAACTAAACTAAGGACATCACAAACAACCACGCCCGAGGCAGGATTCGAACTTGCGACCGTAACAGTCGCGCGGTTCCGGACTGAAGTGCCTAGAACGGCTCGGTCACCGCGACCGGCCAGACATTCTACATAGCTATTAATTTCGGTCCTGTAATACCGCTAATGTGCGGATCATCTCAAATTAATTATAAATTCTGCTGTGATATAGCAAGAATGCACAAATTGATATAAATGAGAATTTGGAATTTTTTCTAAAATGACAACACGACCTCTCCCTTTTTTATTCTATATTTAATTCATCACTGCTTTCAGGGTTGAAATGATACATAACAACCAGGTTCAATTACTTTCAACTCTCAACAAAATAATTAACATTTAGACATTGAAGATGTGATTATTAAATCTTTATGTCTATACATGAGAATGTTATAACTAGCAAAACAATTAAATCTTCATAAGTGAAATTTACATCGACGTTGTCGTAACTGTTCAATGTACGAAGTTGGTGGCGAATGAATTTTTTTCTTTTAAACTAATCAAACTCTCATGTACTCAATGGAGGGTATGTTAGTATTCAACTCTTGAAATTCTATATTCAAAGCGTACGCAGGTTGGAGTGATCAAACTCTCGACTCAAAATTTAATGTCGCCTAATGCGCGTTGGTACATTACAATCGGGAACTTCAGCGGCGTTGTCTGGATCTGAAACGGTAATTCCCTACTCTGGCCTTGACTGAATCACTCAGTCTCAACTTTCCTGCGTTCCGTAGAACGTTAAATTTTCCCTAGTGGAAATAATGGCTATTGCACACTTGCTAAGGGATGGAGCGACGTGCACAATGCTCTGCCCGCAAAAATTCCCGCAGGAATATGAACTACCGCTTTAAATCTGTCACCAAGATACTTGAAGCGTACCGCCCTCACTTGGCGGACGTAAAGGTCTCAACACATAGGTGAGGCCCGCTGTGAGACGAGAGAACTCTGAGTTAATTTAGTTCTCAAAAACGCTTTTATATGACGTGACTCTCCCCACCATGTCTCTTCTACGTCACACAGTCGTTATAAAGGTAGATACTGTTTTGTTATTCGGTATCTGAGATTATTACAGTTGCTTCCTGTTAACAATACAGAGTTACTTTCAGCGGATTTTATCGTAATTATGAAGCTCACGTAAGCTATCAGCAAAGGCACTCGCGTTGGTGGTCTGCTGCCATAGCACTTTAACGCCTAATTTCGCCGCAGTGTCCTAACGGATACGTTCCTCGTACGTCCCACATTTCTGCTGTCATTTCACGCAGTCTTGTTTCTTTGTTAGCACTGGCAACGCTACACAAACGCCGCTGCTCTCGGTCGTTAGCTGGTCGGTGTGGCTGAGCGGTTCTAGGCGCTTCAGTCTGGAACCGCGCGACCGCTACGGTCGCAGGTTCGAATCCTGCCTCGGGCATGGATGTGTGTGATGTCCTTAGGTTAGTTAGTTTAAGTAGTTCTAAGTTCTAGGGGAGTGATGACCACAGATGTTAAGTCCCATAGTGCTCAGTGCCATTTGAACCATCTCGGTCGTTAAACGAAGGCCGTCGGCCTCTGCGTTGTCTATGGCGAGAGGTAATGCCTGAAATCTGGTACTGTCATGACATTCTTCACACTATAGATCTCGGAATACTAAATTCCCTAAATTTTTCCAAAATGGAACCATTCCACGATCAAAATCTGTTAATTCCCGTAATGCGGCCATAATCATGTCGAAAACCTTTTCACATGAAACACCAGAGTACAAACGACAGCTCTGCTAGTGACTGCCATTTTATATCTAGTTTACGCTATGTATATATGTGCATATCGCTACCCCAGACTTTCGTCACCTGAGTGTAGATAACAACACGACTAACAGAGAGCAGAGTTCTGTATAATTCAAATTAAATCGTAAAATCACGATAAAACAGTGGGAGGTACCCAAAAATTGTGAAAGACTGTGTGCAGTTAGCGCAACGAGATCAGCTTACCTGGGCAGCTTGCTTGATCATAATCAACATTACAACAAGAAGCCACAAATATAACCAAAACAAGCAACAAAATTTGTATGCCAAAGTAAGCAAGAAACAAGCTGCTCAGAACATGGAGCGTAATATCGCAATAGCGCCTCTTAGATTCACTTAGACTTTGCAGGGCAACCAGCATCAAACGGCCGTCGGACATTTCCACCTCTCTATCGGCCCGCAGCAGAACCTCTTGCCCACGACGGCCCGGAACAGCGCACAGTCAACGTTTACAGCCCTCAGATCTCTTGCCTTTAACAAATTCTAGATGTAGGGGATACTGTTTCCCATGTGACAGGCGAAAACTATTGCTAAGTTAACGAAAAAGCAGCGGGAGGCACACGCTGTCGTGTAACGTTAAGGAGAGGTTGGCTACAGTGTTGTGCAGCAGCTGTCACTGTAGGAAAAATGGACAGGAGCAGAAATAATTAGCGAACACATACAGTAAACAGAAGTTGTACTTAACTCGTAACTTTCTACAAATATTGCGAAGAAACTTCACGAAAGAACAACCAGTAACAAAGTCTATCTATTGCAAGAATGTACGCAGCTCGTGGTCTCGCGGTAGCGTTCTCGTTTCCCGAGTGTGGGGTCCCGGGTTCGATTTCCGGCGGGGTCAGATATTTCCACCTGCTTCGAGATGACTGGGTGTTGTTGGGTCCTCTTCATCATCATCATTCATCCCCATTACGGTCGGAGGAAGGCAGCGACAAACCACCTCCACTTGCCTAGTACGGCAGCGCTGGTCACCCACTTCGTTCCCCTACGCTCTGTAAAGGAGTATGAGACTTCATTATCATCATTGCAAGAAGCAGACTAAAGTGCGTCGAGCAATGAGAGGCTCCCTCTACTAATGCCCGAGCGAACTGCCGAAGGCTGACTAAGACTCAATCAAGACTGTCGAAGACTGCGACTGAAAGTGGGCCCTGTAGCTGCCACCGGCCATCCAACATCGCGACGGCAGAGGGCGCTCGAAGTTGCAGCCGCTGAAGGCGTGGCTCAGCAGTGGCGCATCACTGGATCCGCCGGGCCCCTAGGCCACCGCTGTCGGAGTCTGTTGGAAACGTGCGATTCCGTTGCCAGCTTTGAGACACTGGTGGGGGTAGTATCGATCTATGGTACCACACATGTAACTTCCCTCCGTTTGTGACAATATGCACATTTTTAACACGAAGTTAGAACTCAGCCGCCGGCCGCAGGTGGCCGTGCGGTTCTAGGCGCTTCAGTCTAGAGCCGCGCGACCGCTACGGTCGCAGGTTCGAATCATGCCTCGGCCATGGATGTGTGTGATGTCCTTAGGTTAGTTAGGTTTAAGTAGTTCTAAGTTCTAGGGGACCGGTGACCTAAGATGTTAAGTCCCATAGTGTTCAGAGCCATTTGAACCATTTTTTTATAACTCAGCCAAAGAAGTGTCTTCATGATCGGTCAGCCTTACGCATCAAGAACTTTGCCCAGAGTGACACAATACTGTTGATATAAGTTCGTAGGCTTCCACAGCCAGTGTCACTTTTGTATCTTATCCAAACCAATACTACTGGCTGTTCTTTTATACATAAAGAAGGCGCATCAGACTCTCATGTTGGTGAGGAGGTACCGCGATCTACGAAAGTTCGAAATCACGCGGAAAAAAAGAATGTCACGTTCAGTTTTCTCTGGGGGTTATGGGCTGGTCGTGATGTACACTGTCCCCATGGGTACAGACGCCAGCCCGTGTTTCGACAGAGACAAACCGTGTCATTGCCCATATTGCACGAACTGGCCATTCCCTCCAAAGTAGGCCCACGTGACCTAATGAGAGTCAATGACTGTGTTTCGGCCGACAAAGGAGGCTGTAGAGATGCTCCCAGCGGCACACTGCCCACCGTGACGAGCGAATGGCAGCCTTCTCAGACGCACTCCTCCAGTAAACTCACTAGATAACTTGGAAATAGCTGTAGAAAAATGAAATATATCGCATAGTGATGTGTGACAGTAACGTCAAATTGTGGCAGTAAGATTGCAGAGTTTTTTGTTGCATTACATTTCCTTAAGAGTCTCTCAATGATACTTACTGTGGTATCTGCTTCTGCTACTAGTTGTTTTACGCTGTAATTCCAATTTAGCTAACTGTGGAGGGTTACTCTTAGTTGTTTTACGGTAGTTATGGTTTCCAGAGTCTTGTCGGCAGTGGTGTATCGAACATCAGTGGATCTCTTCGCCTGTTTATGCGCAACAAGTTACATCTCTTTACGTTCAGGGTCAACCGCCAGTCCCAACAAGAATCTTTAATCCTCTGCAGGCCTTCTTGCACTTCCCCGCACGGGTGTGTTTCTACCGCACCTTAGTTTCGGCGTGTGCTCAGTTTAATACTGGCTGGCTCGTACCATTGTATCGCGGCAAAAGACATAGCAGAGCATTGCCTGAGAGCGGCGAAGCGGAAACACTGCACAAGGCTACGCCAGCACTGCACTGGCCGGCACTATGCGGGTCCCTGGTTTACCCACAACTGTCAGCAGCTATAGGCTCTAGAGTAATAACCGCTACCAGTCACAATAGAAACTGATTTTATTTAACACACGTCCGGTTTCGGGCATGTGCCCATCTTCAGGAGGTTTATATTCATGTACATGTTTGCATAAAAAGTATCGGAGATCACTGTTTAAGTCACAAACAAATAACTGATGATACCTAAATAAACGCAAATGAAACGTCTGGAAGTGTCCTAAAATATTGACATGTGTTCTAAAATATTACATTACTTACATATAGCTGGAGTATCCATACAGTTTCCACATTACGTTTATCGCAGTTTTTTTTTTAAATCATCTTTTACGCCTTAACTGTATATTAGTCACCATCTTAATTACTGGTGCTTCCATATTACGTGTTCTATAAAATGAAGGCACTTTACATATTACTAACTTCAGAAACGCATGGACTCACAACATCGAACGCAGTGCTCGTCGGCAGCTACACGGTCAGCTCGGCGGATTGCCAAGTGAACGGGCCCAGGTTCGATTCCCGGTTGAGCCGGAGATTTTCTCTGCACAGGGACTGGATGTTGTGTTGTCCTTACGTTCGTATCGTCATAATAGGCATTCCATTGCTGGGCTGGCTGAATGGGCATCTCCCGAAAGCCAAAAATAAATTGGAAAAAAGTTCTGACGTGTTTACATTTGAGAAGACAGGTTGTTGCCAAGGAGCTTAGGTCTAAGAAGCACACAGATGTTACGGATATTACAAACTATGGAAATAAAATTGTTCTATGACTGTCATCTATGATAAACACAATGGTTTTTGGCAAATTATACAAGGGTAAATAAAATTGCGAGGAGGGCATTAGTTAGTTTTCGATTTTTAAATATTCCATTACAAATGTGCAGAAATGACTTGTTTGCAAGATCAGCTTGTTCAATGAGAGTTAGGTGTGGTGATTTGGAATTAAGGATGTAAATATCGAGTTCTTCAAGGAGATTAATTTTCTTTCGTGTGCTCACAGTTTGTGGCGTCTGCAGGTTATCTTTAGTGGCTGTCGTTGAGTGGCCATGTTCTTTCAGACGTGTTGGAAAAGCTCATTTATCACAGTTACTCAGCCAGGAGGCATCGATGTGTTCCTTGTCCCTTATAGTGAAACTCCTTCGTGTCTGGATTGTGTAGACCTTGGAAACATGTCATTTCTACGCGCGTTTAATGGAATATTCAAAAATCTAAAATTGTAAATCATGCCCCCTCACAACTAGGAATTTTTGTGAAAAGGAGTATTTAACTTAATATAATTTGCCAGCAACTATTCTGTATAATATAATTGACAGTATGGTCCCACACTAATATAACAATTTCATTTTCATAATTTGTAACATCTGCCATCTATCTCCATATGTAACACCTCTGTTCTTCTTAGACGTAAACTCTTTGGTCAAATCCTCTGCTCTCAAATGTAAACACGTTATGAGGGCATGTGCTTCTGAAGGTAACTAACAACTACAATGCCACTAATTAATAAAAGATATAATATGAGGAGCGCCGGAACAAAACCCGATATAACCACTTTCGCTATATTCGCGTGTTTGAGCTGTAGGGGGGAGATACGGGAGTAATAATACATGCTGCCACAAAATAATTTTCAGCACAACGCGACATCAAATGTTTCATGGTGTGTTCCTTCTTTTTATAGCCTGTGGAGCCATTTAGAGATCACTGTTCGTTACTTTCTGTATTAACAGCAAATGCGGATTTATCGGTTTTTGTTCCGGCGCTCCTCATATGCAATTACCAATAACTATCATGGTGGCTAATGTACAGCTAACGTGTAAAGGACGAAATACATTTGTGACGAATGTGATAAATGTAATGTGGAAACTATATGGATACACCAGCTATATGAAAGTTCTGTAATATCTTACAACACGTTGCTTAGCCACTCCGAGATGTTTCATTTTGTCTGCTCAGTCATCGTAAATTACGTGTGTCGGATATGCACATTAATCTCCAATACTTTGTATGGAAACGTGTACACGAATGTAAAGGACCTGAAGGTGGAAACAAAGCCCGAAAACAATTGCGTGTTAAATAAAATCACCTTCTTCTGTGATTGGAAGTGGTCATTATTTTAGACCCTACAAAGGAAGGATTACGGAGTTCAGCTGCATCAATTATCAATAAAATATACACATCAAAAAAGTTTTGCATCACCCCGGTTTCCAGATCTCCTGAAGATAGACGTTGAATGTGGATATTGTATCACTGACTCAGTCCCTTTGACTGTTCAGAGATGTCACTAAACCCGTCAAAAGGTGTAAATATCCATGCATGAGCAGCGCCTATTAGACGGAGGGGGTCCGACAGCGGATCAGTCCCAGCCACTCCACCAGGAAGGAGGTACGCTGCTCGTGTTGTCTGTAGTTAAACCATGCTTAGACGGTCAATATCGCTGTTCGATCACGTCGCCGGCCGGAGTGGCCGAGCGGTTCTAGGCGCTACAGTCTAGAACCGCGCGACCGCTACGGTCGCAGTTTCGAATCCTGCCTCGGGTATGGATGTGTGTAATGTCCTTAGGTTGGTTAGGTTTAAGCAGTTCTAAGTTCTAGGGGACTGATGACCTCAGAAGTTAAGTCCCATAGTGCTCAGAACCATTTGAACCATTTTCGATCACGTCGGCATTGTTACATTGTGTCAGGAACAAAGGATGTGTAGGCGTCTCGGAGTGAACCAAAGCGATGTTCTTCGAACACGGAGGAGATACAGAGAGAGACAGGAACTGTCGATGACATGCCTCGCTCAGGCCGCCCAAGGGCTACTATTGCATTGGATGATCGCTACCTACGGATTATGGTTCGGAGAAACACTGACATTAACGAAACCATACTGAATAATGCTTTTCGTGCAGCCACAAGACGTCGTGTTAAGAAACAAACCGTGCGCAGTAGGCTGCATGATGCGCAACTTCACTCCTGACGTCCATGGCGAGGTCCATCTTTGCAACCATGACACCATGCAGAGCGGCACAGATGGGACCAACAATATGCGGAATGCCACTCTGGATTGGCATCACGTTCCTACACCGACGAGTGTTGCATTTTCCGTCAACCAGACAATTGTCGGAGACGTGTTTGGAGGTAACCTGGTCAGGCTGAACGCCTTAGACACACTGTCCGCCGAGTGCAGCAAGGTGTAGCTTCCCTGATGTTTTGGGATGGCATTATGTGGGGCCGACGTACGCCGCTGGTGGTCATGGAAGTCGCCGTAACGGCTGTACGATACTTGAATGCCATCCTACGACCGATAGTGCAACAATATCGAGGCGTTCGTCTTTATGGACGACAATTCGCGCCCCCATCGTGCCCATCTTGTGAAAGATTTCCTTCAGGAAAACGACATCGCTCAACTAGAGTGGCCAGCATGTTCTCCAGACACCAACTCTATCGATCATGCCTGGGATAGATAGAAAAGGGCTGTTTATGGACGACGTGACCCACCAATCACTCTGTTGGATCAACGCCGAATCACCGTCGAGGAGTGGGACAATCTGAACCAACAGTGCCTTGATGAACTTGTGGATAGTATGCCAATACGAATGCAGGCATGCATCAATGCAAGAGGACGTGTTACTGTTCATTAGAGGTACCGTCATGTACAGCAATCTGGACCACCACCTCTGAAGGCCCCGCTGTATGGTGGTACAACATGCAATGTGTGGTTTTCATGAGCAATAAAAAGGGCGTAAATGATGTTTATGTTGATGTCTGTTTCAATTTTCTGCCAGGTTCCGGAACTCTCGGAACCGAGGTGATGCAAAACTATTTTTGATGCGTGTACATTGTCAGCAACTACATACCGATTTTCGTTGAGTGGCGAACTGCGATAGCGTCGCATTGTGGTGCCTCCAGCTGAACAGAGTCCGTGTGGCTAGCTGCGGTCCGCTTTGCAGGTGCGGTCGGGCGCGGGCACGGGCGACAACTACACGTCGACGCTGTACCGCGTGAGCGTGCGCGGCACGGCGGGCGGCGCGCCGTGGCGGCGCTCCCTCATGTGCAAGTGCCTGCCCGCCGACCCGGAGCAGCGGCAGGTCTTCAAGTCCGACCTGCTCTTCCGCAACGAGGTCGCCTTCTACACTGAGGCGCTGCCCGCGCTTCTGGAGTTCCAGGTATGTCACGTCTCCTTGCGAGCAGAAACAACCGGCATGTACACTCATGCTCATAAGTTAAGGATAATGCTGATACATGATGAAACAACGCTTTGGTGGGCGATTTGCTGGTTTAAATCACCTCGGGGTATGACCATGCGGTGCATTTGACCTGCGGCCGTTGCACGGTGGCTCTGGCAGCAGTCTAAACACGCAGAGGTGTGTTGGTGCATGTTAGAGTACCGTGCAGCGAGTAAGTGTGCAGACGTTTTCATACGTGGTAATGGTGACTATGAGTTGAAAATGGCTCAGAGAACACATATTGATGACGTTATGAGGGGTAGAATACTAGGGCGACTGGAGGCTGGTCAAACACAGCAGGTCGTATCACGGGCCCTCCGTGTGTCACAAAGTGTGATCTCAAGATTATGGCAACGATTTCAGCAGACAGGAAACGCGTCCAATCCCTACGCTACAGTACGGGACACCCACAGTGTACAACACCACAAGAAGACGGATATCTCACCATCATTGCCCGCAGACGGCCAGGGAGTACTGCATGTAGCCTTGCTCTGGACCTTACCGCAGCCACTGGAGCAGTTGTCTCCAGACACACACACTCTACAGACGACTGAACAGACATGGTTTATTAGCACGGAGACCTGAAAGGTGCAAACCACTGACCCCTGGTCACAGGAGAGCCCGTAAAGCCTGGTGTCAAGAACATAGTACATGGTCATTGGAACAGTGGTCCTAGGTTATGTTCACGGACGAGTCCAGGTATAGTCTGAACAGTGATTCTCGCCGGGTTTTCATCTGTCGTGAACCAGGAACCGGATACCAACCCCTTAATGTCCTTGAAAGGGACCTGTATGGAGGTCTTGGTTTGATGGTGCGGGGTGGGATTATGATTGGTGCACGTACACTCCTTCATGTCTTGGACAGAGGAACTGTAACAGGTCATGTGTATTAGGACGTTATTTTGCACCAGTATGTCCTCCTTTTCAGCGGTGCAGTAGGTCCCACCTTCCTCCCGATGGATGATAACACACGACCCCACCGAGCTGCCGTCATGGAGGAGTACCTTGAAACAGAATATATTAGCAAATGGAGTGGCCTGCCTGTTCTCCTGACTGAAACCCCATCGAGCACGTCTGGGATGCTCTCGGTCGACGTATCGCTGCACAGCTTCAAACCCCTTTAACACTTCAAGGGCTCCGACAAGAACTGGTGCAAGAATGGTGGGCTATACCCCAGCAGCTGCTCGACCACTTGATACAGAGTATGCCAACCCGTTGTGTGGCCTGTGTACGTGTGCATGGTGTTCATATCCCATTTTGATGTCGGGGTATATGCGCAGGAAACAGTGGCGTTTTGTAGCACATGTGTTTCTGGACAGTTTTCTCAACTTATCACCAATACTGTGGACTTATAGATCTGTGTCGTGTGTGTTCCCTATGTACCTATGCTATTAGCGACAGTTTTGTGTAGTGCCACGTTGTGTGATACCAAATTCTGCAATTATCCTTAATTTATGAGCATGAGTGTATGCCACTGTGCAGCACGTCCACTCCTAACTGAGGCACCTCCACTACTCTCAACGCCTACGAAACCTTGTTCTGCCCTCTCGTCTCCTATACCTACATTGCCTGGCTATCTGTTCAGTCTTAACCAAAACAACTCCACTATCAACAATACCTCTCCTCTCCTATTCCTACATTGCCTAGATATCCTATCTACCAAAGGGATATATTAATCCCTTCAAATCATTGAATGTTAAGCACTCCATCTTGCCTTTTGCACCCATTTATCTTTCCCACTTGGATCCTCTGCTATCTTGACAAATTCCTAGCCCTCCTGGCTCACATGTACCACTCCTGTATATTCTACATCTTCCGCAATCTCGAATACAATAATTTCATTGTTGCTCCTCTAATGTACAATCGCTGTATGCTACCGGCCTAATATTGTCATATCCCATCAACCATACAGTTAACACACAGCTCACTCTTCTCTCACTTAAAATTCAACCCATTGCATCTCCCACGGTAGGTGAGGGACGCCAGCACGGTGCCTTATCATGTCCAATCGTAGGGCTAGCTACCTTCTGTAATAAAAAAAAAAACTGAGCGAAGTACACAACGGTCAACTTGAAGGGACGAGCTGTGACGTCTGCACGGTTCAAACGGCGAGAACAATGAAGTGAAAAAAGTGGGGTAGCGTCTTTGATCAACAGTCAAAACGCCCTCGGTCCCAGGCTCAATACCACTCACTGCTTCAATTTTGAATAAAAATCATCAGCAATGGCGGCCGAAGTCTTCCGGCATAAGAAGTCACCCTCATTCTACCAACGGCGTTGTCGAAGAGGGCAGAGGAGCGGACGGAGGTTCAGGACACTCCGTTCCCTTTAGGGCGGGAAACTGCCCCTACAAGGCGGAACAATCAGCAATTATCAGCGGCACGAGCATGCAGAAGGCAATGGAAGCCACTGCAGCCGCGAGGAGTAGCCGCGCGATCTAAGGCGTCTTGTCACGGTTCACACGGTTCCCACCGTCGAAGGTTCGAGTCCCACCTCCGGCGTGTGTTGTCCTCAGCGTAATTTAGTTTAAATTAGATTAAGAGGGGTGTAATCTTAGGGAACGATGAGCTCAGCAGTTTGGTCCCATAAGACCTTGCCACAAATACCAAACCACTGCATTAAAGACACGTAACGTGTATCCGCAGGACATGTGGCTTGTAACTGTAAAAGTCTCACGATGACCTCTCAACTGACCATAATGAAAACACTGAATGAACAATGAGAGAGTAACGTTCTACGAGTCGGGGCGGTGTCGGGGGAGGGGGGGGGGGGGTGCCGGAAGTTAGAACGTTGTGGGGCAGCTAGAAAATCTAGAAATGGAAACGGTAAGGCTCAATGTAGATAGATATAGGCAACAGTGAAGTGAAATGGAAAGAACACGATGATTTCTGTTCAGGGTAATATCAACAACAGCGGAATATAAGATAACATGAATAGGGTTTAGTATGAGTTGGAAGTAGGACAAAGGATGAGTAACTGTCAACAGTTCAGTGATAGAGTTCTTCTCATCAAAATCGACAGCAAACCAACACCGACAATAATAATTCAGTTATACATGCCGACGTCGCAAGCAGAAGATGAAGAGATAGAGAGCTACGGGGATACTAAACGGGTAAGTCAATACGTAACCGGAGCTGAAAGTCTAATACTCATGGGAGATTGGAATGCGGTTGCGTTGGAAGGAGTAGAAGAAAGGGTTGCGGGGGAATGCGTGCTTGGTGCTAGGGATGAGAGGAGAAATACTAATTGAGCTCTGCATTAAATTTCATTAAATTTCAGATGGTAGCAGCAAACACTATGTTCAATATTCACAGATCACAATTCGATAATAATGAGGAATAGACTTAAGTTTAAGAGACTAGTCAGAAAGAACCAATGAGCAAAGGAGTAGAATCGAAAGTACTAAGGAATAAGAGGTATGCTTGAAGTTGTCTGAGGCATAGATACTGCGACAAGCAATAGCTCATTAGGCAATTCAGTTGAAGGGGAACGGACGTTTATAAAACGGCTGTCACAGAAGGTGGAGAGAAAAGTGTAGGTATGCGAGGTGTCGGGGTGGAGAAAAGTTTGTGCCTCTTTAATTCAGACGAATTTTGCATGAGAACGAGAAATGCACTCGATCCCCTCCTTATCTACCAGCTAATTAATTATTCGCGCAACGGTAATGGAAGGAAATGATGGTGGATCCTGCTAGTTGGTAAAATAAGGAGTGCACACACAATAACTTAATAAAAATCGTAATCTACCCAAAAAAAGAGAACTTTCTCATAATAAACAACAGAAAATGGGATTCTGCCTATATCTACCAAATGATATGCGGATTAAATATTACAATGAGATTTATTATGTATCAGAACATAAATGCACATGATTGTCGACACACACAGTAGGTTAAAGGTTAGGGTATACTGAAATATTATGGGAATAAGAGTTGGCTCGAGAACAAGGTGCTCCTACTCTCTGTGATGCAACAGAATGACGATAATGACTGTAGGTCCTAATGAATCAAATATTAATCTTCCGACTATATAGCAGTATTGCAATTAGTAGTGAGAGCTCAAATGGGATCACATGGAGAAACAAGCAAGGTGGACTTGTAGCAAAGAGAGCGCACGTGCTGCTGAGGGATTCAGTATAAAATTGATAAGGTCCTACAATGCCGGAGCCGCAAAATACTATACCGGTACTGAAGTCTGCAGCACGTCGTCGGTAGGCAGCGTCCTGATGATGTAGGCGCCGACTTCTGCCGTGCAGCAACTCTGTGTCAACCCCCGGACGCGAAGGCTGTCTGAGAATTCTAAGTTCTTCCGAAAACGAGCGAACAAGTCGCAAGACCGTCCGACTCCGAAGAAGATCATACCTCGAATCCCCTGCCCGCGCAACGTAAGAGCGAAGCCAACATTGCTCTACTCCCTACTCTCCTCGAAAAACTACGAATCAGCATTCAGTTCTGATTCCAAAATTCCCCCACATTGTCTCAGAACATCATTCGCGCCAATAGCGACAGTTCCCTCCATTTCCGAGCAGGGTTTTATGACATCAACTAGCCTCAGTTTAAGTTGACCAGTCGTGCCTCTGCTATTCAGCTGAGGTCACTGAACTTGCCATTTGACCGGCAACGAAAACAACCTGCCTGGACCACCGGCCATCCGGCACCAGACAGTTGCACCCAGCAGGGCACAGTCCACAAGTATTCTCAGAATCAAGAGGCCAATGCAGTCAGTCGGTGCCAGGAATCATCGTTCCGAACGTGCCGGAACGGTAAACACATAAACTGTGGCCATACCCAGACGTCTCACACTTCGTTTCACCCTGCATACAATAGGCGAAACTCGACCGTCGTCAGTCGTTCCCCCAGGCGCTTAAGCCTATTGTACGATTCCCTCAGAATCAGGGAATTGGAGACCCCAACCAGAAACGCAGTGTGCCGTGTGCTCCGATGCTCGCCTCGCACAGGCCACCTAGGGAAGTAAAACAAGATGTTTAGGAATCAAGTGAAAAGTATTTTTTGAGCTCTCAGTACAAGTACTCTCATTACAATAACCTTATTCGGTCTGTTACTACCGTGCAGTGACATAGAACATTAATAAAATTGATGAAAATGAGAGTAGACACGCAAAAGAGGGCATGGAACCTCTCAGGTACAAGGAAGATAACTGTGAAGAAACAATGGGCGGCGGAAGAAATACTTCAGTTGATCGACGAAAGAAGGAAGTACAAAAGTGTTCAGGGAAATTCAGATGTACAAAAATACAAGTCACTTACGAACGAAATAAATAGGAACATCTGGAAGATAAGACGAAACGGCTACATGAAAAAAATTGAAGAAATCTGCAACTAAATGAATGACTAAATGAAGGACTGACGCAGTGTACAGAGAATCAAGGATGGTAACACTAAGAGTGCTACGGGAATTCTACTGTTAAATGCAGAGGAGAGAGCAGACTGTTGGAAATAGTGCATTGAAGACCTCTATGAGGGGGATGACGTGCCTGCTGACGTGACAGACGAAGAAAACAGATGAAGAAACGGGAGTCGGGAGGGATAGGAGGCTCCAGTACTGGAATCAGAACTTAAAAGTGCTTTGCAGGACTTAAAATCAAATAAGGTGAAGAAACAGATAACTATCCACCAGAATATCTAAAGTCATTGGGAGAAGTGGCAAAAAACGCTTATTCACATTGGTGTGCAGTGTGTGTGAGTCTGCCAGTATACCACCTGACTTCCGGAAAATCATCATCCGCATCATTCCCAAGACCTCAAGAGCCGACAGGTGCGAGCATTACCGCACATCTACTTAACAGCTCGTGCATCCAAGTTGCTGACAAGGATAATATTCAGAAGAATGGAAAAGAGAATTGAGGATCTGTTACATGACGATCAATTTAGCTTTAGGAAAGATAAAGGCACTGAAGAGGCAGTTCTGACATTGCAGTTGACAATAGGAGCAGGACTGAAGAAAAGTCAAGACACGTTGATAGGATTTATCGACGTGGAGAAAGCATTCAACAGTCTAAAATGGTGCAAGATGTTCGAAGTCCTGGGAAAAATATGGGTAATTTATCGGAAAAATATTGGAGTACACAATATACAGGGTGGTCCATTGATCGTGACCGGGCCAAATATCTCACGAAATAAGCGTCAAACGAAAAAACTACAAAGTACGAAACTTGTCTAGCTTGAAGGGGGAAACCTAATGGCGCTATGGTTGGCCCGCTAGATGGCGCTGCCATAGGTCAAACGAATATCAACTGCGTTTTTTAAAATAGGAACCCCCATTTTTATTACATATTCGTGTAGTACGTAAAGAAATATGAAAGTTTTAGTTGGACCACTTTTTTCGCTTTCTGATAGGTGGCGTTGTAATAGTCACAAACATATGGCTCACAATTTTAGACGACAGGTAGGTTTTTAAATTAAAATACAGAACGTAGGTACGTTTGAACATTTTATTTCGGTTGTTCCAATGTGATACATGTACCTTTGTGAACTTATCATTTCTGTGAACACATGCTGTTACAGCGTGGTTACCTGTAAATACCACATTAATGCAATAAATGCTCAAAATGATGTCCGTCAACCTCAATGCATTTGGCAATACGTATAACGACATTCCTCTCAACAGCGAGTAGTTCCCCTTCCGTAATGTTTGCACACGCATTGACAATGCGCTGACGCATGTTGTCAGGCGTTGTCGGTGGATCACGATAGCAAATATCCTTCAACTTTGAACGTGCGGTCCATGGTATGGTGCTTCGACGACCAATTCACCTGTCATTAAACATTCTATTCAATACCGCTTCAACTGCACACGAGCTATGTGCCGGACATCCATTATGTTGGAAGTACATCGCCATTCTGTCATGCAGTGAAACATCTTGTAGTAACATCGGTAGAACATTACGTAGGAAATCAGCATGCATTGCACCATTTAGATTTCCATCGATAAAATGTGGGCCAGTTATCCTTCCTCCCATAATGCCGCACCATACATTAAACCGCCAAGGTCGCTGATGTTTCACTTGTGGCAGCTATCGTGGATTTTCCGTTGCCCAATAGTGCATATTATGCTGGTTTACGTTACCGCTGTTGGTGAATGACGCTTCGTCGCTAAATAGAACGGGTGCAAAAAATCTGTCATCGTCCCGTAATTTATCTTGTACCCAGTGGCAGAATTGTACACGACGTTCGAAGTCGTCGCCATGCAATTTCTGGTGCATATAAATATGGTACGGGTGCAATCGATGTTGATGTAGCATTCTCAGCACCGACGTTTTTGAGAGTCCCAATTCTCGCGCAATTTGTCTGCTGCTGATGTGCGGATTAGCCGAGACAGCAGCTAAACCACCTACTTGGGCATCATTATTTGTTGCAGGTCGTGGTTGACGTTTCACATGTGGCTGAACACTTCTTATTTCCTTAAACAACGTAACTATCCGGAGAACGATCCGGACACTTGCATAATGCCGTCCAGGATACCGAGCAGCATACATAGCACACCCCCGTTGGGCATTTTGAGCACAATAGCCATACATCAACACGATATCGACGTTTTTCCGCAATTGGTAAATGGTCCATTCTAATACGGGTAATGTATCACGAAGCAAATACCGTCCACACTGGCGGAATGTTACGTGATACCACGTACTTATACGTTTGTGACTATTACAGCGCCATCTATCACAAAGCGAAAAAAGTGGTCCAACTAAAACATTCATATTTCTTTACGTACTACACGAATATGTTATAAAAATGGGGACTCCTATTAAAAAAAAAACGCAGTTGATATCCGCTTGACCTATGGCAGCGCCATCTAGCGGGCCAATGATGGTGCCATGTGGTTTCCCCCATCAAGCTAGACGATTTTCGTTCTTTGTAGTTTTTTCGTTTGATGCTTATTTCGTGAGATATTTGGCCCGGTCACTATCAATGGACCACCCTGTATACAAGAACCAAAATGGAACAATAAGAGTACAAGATAATGAGGTACTCAGTTTAAAAAAGTGTAAGACAGGGATATAGGGTTTCGCCCTTACTGTTGAATCTACATATCGAAGAAGCAATGAGGGGAATAAAAGGAATGTTCAAGAGAGGGTTTAAAATTCAAGGCGAAACGATATCAATGTTAAGATTCGTTGATGATAATGCTATCCTCAGTCAAAGTCAAGAAGAACCACAGGATCTGATGAATTAAATGAGCAGTCTAATGAGAGTAAACCGAAATGAGAGTAAATCGAAGAAAGACGAAAGTAATAAGAAGTAGCAGAAATGAGAATAGAGAGAAACTTAATATCAAAATTGGTGATCACGAAGTAGGTGAAGTTAAGTAAATCTGCTAACTAGGCAGCAAAATAACCCATGACAGACGAAGCAACTAGGTCATAAAAAGGAGAATAGCACTGGCAAAGATGGCATTCCTGGCCAAGAGAAGTCTACTATGATAAAACGGGTCTTAATTTCAGGAAGAAATTTCTAAGAATGTACATTTGGAGCACAGCATTGTATGTAACTTGAGACATGGACTATGGAAAAACCAGAACTGAAAGAATGGCAGCATTTGAGATGTGGTGTTCTAGAAGAATGCTCAAAATTAGGCGGACTGATAAGGCCAGGAATGAGGAGATTCTCCGCAGAATTGTCGAGGAAAGGAAAATGTGGAAAACACTGACAAGAAGAAGGGACAGGATGATAAGACGAATATCAAGACATCACGGAATGACTTCTATGGTACTAGAGGGAGATATAGAGGTCAAAACTGTAGAGGAAGACAGAGATTGGAATACACCCAGCAAATAATTGAGAAGGTAGGTTGCTAGTGCTACTCTGAGATGAAGAGATTGGCACAGGAGAGGAATTCGAGGCGGGTGTTGTTATACCAGTTAGAAAACTGATGACTGATAAAAAAAACTCCCCGACTATGAATTTATTTCATCTCTGGTTGCTTTCTCCCGTTCCTATCCTAAACCAAGGTTCCCCAACTCACTTTCAGACTTTTCATACTTATTTCCTCTTCAGGCCAGGCGGTTCTCAGACCGCAATCCCTATGTGTGACAAGAGGGACGGAATAAAATACTGACTGAGGGGTCATGCACTATGTCACGGCTTCCATTTTCGTCTTCCCCGTCCTACAAGGATTCGCTACAGCTGATTAAATTCCCTCTCCCACAAGTCTCTAGAACATCGGCAAAAACCCTATGAATGCCGGAAATTTGAAAATCAACTTCATTGTCTCTCTAATCTTTTAAACCCCCCAGTTTCTGCCATGCCTACATCAACATGATTTCCCCCCCCCCCCTTCCCTATTTCCTCCACCTACCCACCCTTCAAATCCTATCATCCTATTACAAGCAAATTTCAACAGGCCACCCTTTCTAACTCATAACTACACACTGACTTTTATCCACACTAGTCCTCAGATCCTCCTTAGACCGAAATCCCTATACATCTCCCAGTTTCCTAATCATCATAAACCCTCCCCTTACCGATCAGGCACTTCCCAGCCCAACATCACCACCCTCAATCCCAAAGACAGTGATCAATACATTTTTTCCATCCCTCCATCATCCCTTTCCGCTCTTAAGGCACTTACTGAAAGGTGACCATGAAATTGGCCGAAGCAGCTCCCTCGTCTGCATCACAGCACCAGCAATTACATCATCACCTGTGTGTGTTTATTTTATAGTAACCAAATTCTATTGTATTTTGTTCCAATTAATATATTCGTATTAACTGCACAAAACCTTGTGTTATTTAGGTCATATATCAAACTAGTCTACTAAGAAATTCATCAGTGGAGTAGTACACTTAAGTAGCCAATAAATCCTTCAAGCTCATCTTGAATTTAACTTTATTAGTAGTCAAGCTTTATACAGCTGCTAGTGTGTTGCTGAAAATATGTGTTAGTGAATAATGAGTATCTTCCTGGATTAAAATGAATAGCTTTATTTCGTTAAGAAGATAATTCGTAATTCTAGCATGCATTCCATAAACTGAGCTTTTGGTTTGAAAAAGGGATCATGTATTATTACAAGTTGCATTACGGACTTAGTACCTGAATACTGGGAAGCAGTGGTTAGTATCCGCAGTTCCTTGAACAGACCTCTGTAGGACGTCTTTGAGTTCACAACCTAAATAATTCCTATTACACGCTTTTGCACACAGAAAATGTGGTTCGGTTAAATAAGTTGCCCAAAAAGTGGTCCTGTATGGCATTATGGAACAAAAACCAAGCGAAGTATGTAAGATATTTGTTTTCTATTACCTATGTCTGACAACAGCCGCATTACAAATAAAGATTTATTCAGGTGCTTAAGCCGCTCTGTGAGTTTATCCTGTCAACTGAATGTTATATCAAGTTGTAAACCCCGGATTTTTACACTATCAGCCTCTTATTACTAACTGCTATCACGTTCTATATAAGAGTATATACATTTGGCGGCAACCTTTCAACTTCTAAATTGAATACAATGTGTCTTTTCAAAGTTTTGGTCAAACGTCGTTTGGTATCCGTATCGTTACAGAAGATGAGACCTGTTGCTAGCAGTACGAGCCAGAAACCGAGTGACAGTCAATAGTGCAATGTTCATTATCTTTCCCGCCTCTCAAGAAAAAGTCGGTTGACATAATATAAGGTTAAGCCAATGTTGATTCCATTTTTCGACAGAAGATGCTTGATCCATCACGAAGCTCTACACGAGAGAAACGGGGAAGACGATGTACACCATGCTATTGACTGTCGCTTGTTCTCTAAATGGTATTGCTGGAACTAGGTCTCATCTACTGTAACAAATGGGATATCCAAAAACGTATGACTCCAGTGCTTCGAGCAATTTCACAAGAAGCGTTTGCTGACAGTTTATAGCATCTTTATAAGCGATATCAGAGCTGTTTTGTAGCTAATGGTGATTATTTTGGAGGCTAGTAAAGATATTTTGTTTATAATTCTGATTTATTTATTTAATGAGACCATTCACCGAACTTTTCAGACGCACCTTGCATTAATGCCAATTACAATTTCACTAACCGATTTTTCTACAAGTGTACTCGATTTGTTATATATTTCAATTTTGTGCCATTTGCAAACGAAACATACGGTACTTGGCATCTGATGATGTTACTGATGGAAGATTATTAAGTTAAACAAGAAAAATTAACGGCCGTAAGTGGGACAAATGTGATTAGTTCTCATTTCGATGATTACCAATAGCTTAATGAACGATTCTTTCCCACTGGCACCCGATGGTTCGAGTTGTAGACATACGGTTTGAATCATTTTGTTGCATTTCCTGTTATACCATAGTATTCTATATTATTAAAAAACGTTATGTGATTTACTGTCAAAAATCACTGACACACGAAAGACTGTACAAGTAGGCTGTACTACATTCTCTAATGAAATAACTATATCCTCAGTGTACATGTACATCTATTACCATTTCTAAAATTATGAGAATGCTGACAAAAGTGAAACTGGATGTTAGTTTCACAGTATTTCTTTATCTTCTTTTTTTGTACAGAGACTTAACTCCAGTATATTGTAGCCAATCGGTAAATATCCCAGTAACAAAACAAAGATGTCTCGTACCTGAAATCCGAGGCTATTTTCGGTTTACTGGAAACTGATGCAAGTCTCAGAGTTCACCACTTTCCTCCCGTCTGGGGACGAGTGGAGGGCCTGAACAGGAGGATTTGTCTGTTCTGTGACGAGCTTGGATGGAATTTTCTGTGGTTGCAGGTTCGAATCCTGCCTCGGGCATGGATGCATGTGATGTCTTTAGATTAGTTAGGTTTAAGTAGTTCTAAGTCCAGGGGACTGATGACCTCATATGTTAAGTCCCATAGTGCTGAGCCATTTGAATTTGGAATATTCCTTAACCTGCGGTGCATGATGGCTACGTATAGACTCGTTATAATTGTCTCATTCATGAACTAAATACTGTACACTGCTCGGATAGCAAAGTACATGCGGAATGCACATTTGTCATTAGGATAAACATAGTTCAAAGACCTTCCGAGGAAAATCCACTATCTGTGAAACCACTTATTAAAATGGATGAATACCATCTTTTCCCTACAGCTTTACCCGCATATGCAATCAACAAATATATTGAAACACGTCTTCTCACCCTCTGTGTCCACCTCTTCCTCTCTCTGAATGACCACCTCATCCCTCCGTCAGTTTATATCCTCCTCTTCAGTCTCTGTCTCTTTATCTCCTCCTCCACCTTTCTTTGTTCATTTTCTCCACTCCCTCCCTCTGATGACATTCTCCTCCCCCTCTGCATTTCGATCTCTACCTCCTCCTCTTTCTTTTCTACCTGACCACTACCCCTCTACATCTTTCAACTGCCTAGCACATCTCCTCTCCTCCCCTCTCTCTGTCCATTTAATCCTCCCCCTTGTTCTGTTCATCCCCTCTATACATCTTACACTGTCCAAAGCCATGCTCATTGGCACTTGTAGCCCTGCAATACAAAATGGCTCTGAGCACTATGGGACTCAACTGCTGAGGTCATTAGTCCCCTAGAACTTAGAACTAGTTAAACCTAACTAACCTAAGGACATCACAAACATCCATGCCCGAGGCAGGATTCGAACCTGCGACCATAGTGGTCTCGCGGTTCCAGACTGCAGCGCCTTTAACTGCACGGCCACTTCGGCCAGCCCCTGCAATACAGTTCAGTAAAGCAGGCCTATATTATTCCCATAATAGACCTGTCACACTAGGGAGACTACATGTCAGAAGCTTGGAACACATTTACTTGCCTCTGAATATAGGTCACCATGCAAAGCAGGTCACCAAAACAAGCCATTACCACTTCAACACAACTTGACTGTCATGCAGGGCAGTCTACATGTTGAGGCCCAAAAAACTCTTTCCTCTGATATGGGGGCTGCCCTGCAAAGCAGGTTCATTCAGCAGGCCGATACTATTCCCATACAAAATGCCTCTCATGCAGGACAGCCTATACACCAGGGGCTGAAAGAAAAACACATTATTGCGCGAATCTCTGCTCCTATTGGAGCTAGGATGTTATAAACCACACAGTGCTGATACTTGTCAGGCCTGCTGTTTCTGTGCCACATTTGAATAAAGTCAATCCAAGGGTTTGGGAGGAGATCTTGGACATACACACATATAGTCTGCTTTATACATATATCTAACAGATAGCCAGTATTAAAATGGTAGTTATTAATCGCCAATATATGTCTATCCAACAAAGCAGTCACCTTCACATAACATTAGTAACTGAGGTTCGGTTTAAACTCAAAACAGGGAAATTTTCGACAGTACCTGGTACTTTGTTCCAGAGAGGAATGCTCTGAACAAAGTGGATTTTTACAGCCACAGTCAGAGTAATTGGGTCTGTGAAGGTTCAAAACCAGTCTGAGGACAAACTAAGAGTTAGTAGACTTAGATTACTGAACAGACATTTCTATCTCACAAACAAATCACGTGTATTGTCAAAACATAAATAAAGTGAGGCAGAATGAACGTCACTGCAAAATTTTTAGGTAGCGGAATGACTTGACACGAGTAGAGGCCCTTACTAGTATGGACGGGACTCTCCGCTATCTGTCACTCCAGGGAGAGCTCCCGACAGCTGGTTACTCAGTGTCTCTGTAGGTCTTCGCCATCCTCAGCCTTCACCATGCCCTTGCCTTCCACGCAAGACTAAGACCGACTGTCTAGTAGTGCTATACCACAAAACACATTTGTTCTTTTCACTCTTTTGATTGATTGTCCCAAAAAATATCCATAATAAACTAGCCTCCAGTAACCACTCGGTTCCCTTCAACTACACCATCGTGATAGACCCTTCCAGGTTAATTTCGCAATATACACTCCTGGAAATGGAAAAAAGAACACATTGACACCGGTGTGTCAGACCCACCATACTTGCTCCGGACACTGCGAGAGGGCTATACAAGCAATGATCACACGCACGGCACAGCGGACACACCAGGAACCGCGGTGTTGGCCGTCGAATGGCGCTAGCTGCGCAGCATTTGTGCACCGCCGCCGTCAGTGTCAGCCAGTTTGCCGTGGCATACGGAGCTCCATCGCAGTCTTTAACACTGGTAGCACGCCGCGATAGCGTGGACGTGAACCGTATGTGCAGTTGACGGACTTTGAGCGAGGGCGTATAGTGGGCATGCGGGAGGCCGGGTGGACGTACCGCCGAATTGCTCAACACGTGGGGCGTGAGGTCTCCACAGTACATCGATGTTGTCGCCAGTGGTCGGCGGAAGGTGCACGTGCCCGTCGACCTGGGACCGGACCGCAGCGACGCACGGATGTACGCCAAGACCGTAGGATCCTACGCAGTGCCGTAGGGGACCGCACCGCCACTTCCCAGCAAATTAGGGACACTGTTGCTCCTGGGGTATCGGCGAGGATCATTCGCAACCGTCTCCATGAAGCTGGGCTACGGTCCCGCACACCGTTAGGCCGTCTGCCGCTCTCGCCCCAACATCGTGCAGCCCGCCTCCAGTGGTGTCGCGACAGGCGTGAATGGAGGGACGAATGGAGACGTGTCGTCTTCAGCGATGAGAGTCGCTTCTGCCTTGGTGCCAATGATGGTCGTATGCGTGTTTGGCGCCGTGCAGGTGAGCGCCACAATCAGGACTGCATACGACCGAGGCACACAGGGCCAACACCCGGCATCATGGTGTGGGGAGCGATCTCCTACACTGGCCGTACACCACTGGTGATCGTCGAGGGGACACTGAATAGTGCACGGTACATCCAAACCGTCATCGAACCCATCGTTCTACCATTCCTAGACCGGGAAGGGAACTTGCTGTTCCAACAGGACAATGCACGTCCGCATGTATCCCGTGCCACCCAACGTGCTCTAGAAGGTGTAAGTCAACTACCCTGGCCAGCAAGATCTCCGGATCTGTCCCCCACTGAGCATGTTTGGGACTGGATGAAGCGTCGTCTCACGCGGTCTGCACGTCCAGCACGAACGCTGGTCCAACTGAGGCGCCAGGTGGAAATGGCATGGCAAGCCGTTCCACAGGACTACATCCAGCATCTCTACGATCGTCTCCATGGGAGAATAGCAGCCTGCATTGCTGCGAAAGGTGGATATACACTGTACTAGTGCCGACATTGTGCATGCTCTGTTGCCTGTGTCTATGTGCCTGTGGTTCTGTCAGTGTGATCATGTGATGTATCTGACCCCAGGAATGTGTCAATAAAGTTTCCCCTTCCTGGGACAATGAATTCACGGTGTTCTTATTTCAATTTCCAGGAGTGTAGCTGTCGTCTGGAAGCCATAAATGTTAATTTAAAAAAAAAAAAAGAGAAGCGCGAAAAGGACTCGCGTTCTATGGGTTTCAGCAGTGTCTCAATTATGTATATAAATAATAGTAATAATTTCGTGTGGCCCAGTGGGCTAGTACAAGTCCCCTATTATTGGATACCACTTCAGCGACTTTCGTGTCTGTAGTCTACCCCATCCAGCTGGGGGAATGGGACCTACAGTTTCGACGTGGAATTCGAATCGCATATCGTTTCTTGTTATTCCTCATGTAACTGAGAAGTGAAGCTAGACTGAAAAATCCGTGGTCCAACTGAGATTCGACCCCGATTCGCAGGCACGTCCTTTACCGCTAGAACACCAGGCCCGACATCTATAAAAATATTTCATCTATAGATTTTGATGAGTGTGTTAACGAATATCAAAATTTATGACGTATATGGCCGGATCTTTTGATCGCATTGACTTAGAAGCTTAAAGTTTTTACACTGTCAAGAAAACATAGCACTCAGCAATATGACATAAATTTCAACTTGATACGTCAACCCATTCCTGAGGAATAGGAGTTTTAACAGTCAGCTAGTCAGACTTTCAACAAATTGATCCTGTAAGGTTTTCGTTTTTACAGAATGAGGTACGAAGCTCTAAATAGAACACGTTGCAGCTAATCATGTACGAGTTTTCGTGTTGACAAATAGCCTCAATGTGCCTGAAGCTGCTGTGCTTTCATAACTACTCTAATAAGCGGACAAAAAAAATGCTTTCTGGTGCGGGTCGGGTGATACATAGGGCAGTTACGTTCTCTTTTATTATTTGAACCATCGGTTGGCTCAGCAACATGAACACAGAACGTTAATACGAGGGTTGTGAGTCCGAGTCGCTATGTGCACTATTTGATCAAGTCAAAAGTATCCGGACACTTGGCTGAAAACGACTTACAAGTTCGTGGTTACCTCCATCGGTAATGCCTGAATTCAATATGGTGCTTGCCTACCCTTAGCCTTGACGACAGCTTCCACTTTCGCTGGCATACGTTCCGTCAGGTCTGGAAGGTTTCTTGGGGAATGTTTGCCCGTTCTTCACGGAGTGCTGTATTGAGGAGAGGTATCGATGTCGGTCGGTGAGGCCTGGCACGAAGCCGGCGTTCCAATACATCCCAAAAGCGTTCTATAGGATTCAGGTCAGGACTCTGTGCAGGCCACTCTATTACAGGGATGTCATTGTCATGTAACCACTCCGCCACAGGCCGTGCATTACGAACACGTGCTCGATCTTGTTGAAAGATGCAATCGCCATCCCCGAATTGCTCTTCAACTGTGGGAAGCAAAAAGGTGCTTAAAACATCTATGTAGGCCTGTGCTGTGAAAGTGCCACGCAAAACAACAAGGGATGCAAGCCCCCTCCATGAAAAACATGACCATGAATTTTACTGTTGGCCCTACACACGCTGGCAGATGACGTTCACCGGGCGTTCGCCAAACTCACACCCAGCCATCGGATCGCCACATTGTGTACCGCGATTCGTCACTCCGCACAACGTTTTTCCACTGTTCAGTCGTCCAATGTTTACGCTCCTCACACCAAGCAATGCTTAGTTTGGCATTTATCGGCGTGATGTGTGGCTTATGAGCAGCCACTCTACCATGAAATCCAAGTTTTATCACCACCCGCCTAACTGTCTAGTACTTGCAGTGGATCCTGATGTAGTTTGGAATTCCTGTGTGATGGTCTGGGTAGATGTCTGCCTATTAAAATTACGACTCTCTTCAACTGTCGGCGGTCTCTGTCAGTCAACAGACGAGGTCAGCCTGTACGCTTTTGTGCTATACGTGTCCCTTCAAGTTTCCACTTCACTATCACATCGGAAACAATGGTCCTAGGGACGTTTAAGAGTGTGGAAATCTCGCGTACAGTCACATGACACAAGTGACACCCAATCATCTGACCACGTTCGAAGTCTGTCAGTTCCGCTGAGTGCCCCATTCTGCTCTTTCACGATGCCTAGTAACTACTGAGGTCGCTGATATGAAGTACCTGTCAGTAGGTGGCAGCGCAATGCACCTAATGTGAAAAACTTATGTTTTTGCGGGTGTCCGGATACTTTTTATCACACAGTGTAGAAATCTTTTATATTTTCAATTTTTAAGTTACTTATACTACAAATAAAACGAGATAACGCTCAATATGTTGTATTTATTAAAATTATGCTATGAGTATGAAAGCAGGAAGTAAATAAAAATTTGCGACTGTAAATTAATTTCCGGGTTGGAATTAAAAGGTGTACCCTTGAACTCCGTTTGTAAAATTAGATTCTTTTGTTGTTTTACACTTGATGATTTACACATCACAACAGGGAACGTACTATCACTTGGGGCTGCTCAAAGGTCAAAGTTCCACAAACGGAAGTCCTGTACGGTTACAATTCCTCCTTGAATAATTATTTGCAGTGTCCTCGAGGACACTGTTAGTACAATCCTTTCTTGGAAATTATTTGTAATCCCAAATTTTTTGCCTCTCCTTTTTATGCCTCTTGTGAACAAATTAATAAATACAATACACTGAGCATTATTACGGTTATTTGCAGTGCAAGTATCGTAAAAACAGAAAATATAGAAAACTCAAAAAAGTGTCCCCGTCATGATTGAACCACGACACTCTTAATACAGTTCTGTACTCTTTCCATTGCGCCAACCGCTACGTTGAGACAACGCTGCTATAAATGTCTAATATCTCACGGTACCAGCGCCAAGATTACTTTCTTTGTAGATGCTTTGCCATCTGGAACTCGTAAATTCTGTCATTTTTATTTCTGACCAAGTCCTGCAAAATCATAAATTTGAAAGAAATCAGTAATTAAGAGTAGGAACGTCCCATTGTAAGTGCGTCACAGCTTTTTAGAGCACATTCCCGTGCACAGGTCAGCTTTACTGGGTTCCTAGGTTTCCTAGGTTTCCTAGGCTCCTGAACGTGAGCGCTTAGCCGCTTTCCAGCTGCACCAAGCTTCTGTACAATACACAGAACGTTCTCTTCCGCAAGGGATCATTAGCCATGGAGGTATTTTCTCAGGGTGGCCGAGGAAAAATGTTTCCCTCGTTCCTCTTTAATCAATTACTGATAGGTACTGCGTTGGCACATGCCTTTCGAATAACACCCCACTGATTGAACCATCACAGTTAGTTGACAGTTTCCAACAGTTTCACAAACAATAATAATGTAGGCCGAAACAATGAATCAAAATTTGAGCCATCATCGGGATTCGAACCTACGTCTCGTACCTACTAACAAGGGAAACTCCCTGTCGCACCTCCCTCACATTTAGTGGTAAGAGGACCCATGGATAGCCTTTCAAAAACTGAATGCAGATCCAACATGAAAACAGGAAGAAGGTGTACTGCACTGTGAAAAAAAAAGAAAAATAGTGTCAGTGAACGGTTCAAGATGCAGAAGTGTAATTTAGAGGAGACCGTGAGGCACTTGGTGTCGTGGTAAAGTGGTTTTGGGGTTGGACTGCTAAGTGAGCAACACGTGTTCAAACCTCCCTCTTGCCAACTTTCTTTCCCGCTTTTCGCTTTATTAAAATTTATGTCTATATCGTGGTGTAACGTCCGTTTTCAACAGCGTAGTATAAGGTAGGGACCTATAATGACAGTTGATCCCGCGGAACTACTCTATTAGCAGTCGAAAGGATGTGGCTTTCGAACGGTAACCTCAAACGTTTGATGACAAGGCAACAACTAAACCAGATCATCCACCGGATACAAGGCGTTAGTGACAGCACGTGGGTCATATGATAGGAATCCCTTATCGACGCACCTAATCTGTAAGACTGGTTAGTGAGTGAGGTATACCTCCTTGCTTGTTGTAGTTCAATGGGAATTTGATTACTCCCAATGAGAACACAATAGTATGTCACATAAGCTGCAACAAATGGACGCAACAGTTTCACAATTACAAAGTTCCTCTGTGCTCTGTTAAAACATATGTTTTCAACGTTTTTAAAGTTGCGTTCCGTTTTGTAAAGCTTGACTCTTGAATTCCTTTGTTGTGGCGTAGTTCACACGCGTTTATTTGTTGCTTTCATTTCTGTGAGACGTCTTTGTGGCATCTCGCCTGCTCTCACTATTAGTCACATTTACTTGCGACGGTGCCGTATTCCTACCACATGGTCTATATTCTAAAACCAATAAATAGTATGACAACTGCCAAGACTACAGAAAAAGAGCAAACAATTCAGTAACCGGACAGTCCATAATGTTGTGAAAGAAATAAAGTAAATGGCACGAAGAAGTTTTGCACGCAGCTCGCCCGCGTGTCAGTCCAACACTGTGACCACGCACCCACGACGCCGGTGCTGATACATGCTTTCTTCATTGCACTTATTTTTCTTGGACCGTTCTGTGTTTCTATTTTGCTTTTTGTTTCACAGTTCATTACATCTTATTCCTGTTTTCATGCGTGATCTGTGTTCAGTTTTTGACAGGCTATCCTCTGGGCCACCTTACAACGAAATCTGAATGGTGTGCAATGGGGAGTTTCCCTTGTAAGATATATGAAAGGCCGTTAGCTCTTCTAAATTTTAATCAGTATCACAGAGGCTCTCCAATATTGGGATAGCACCCTGGCAGTGAGCTAAACGATGTTAATCCTGCCTGTGCCTCAGGCACAGGTAATATAAGAATGGCGCAGTCGAAAGTAGTTCGCCTCCCCTTTGAATGCAAATGCATTTCGATTTCCGAAATAGTGTTAAAAAGCTAATGAAATGGACAGTTTTATACACTAACCGATTGTTAGCATTCTTCTGTCAGTATTTCAGTTTAGTTCATCAGTGAAGGTAGACATTTCTCTTTGCGGTCTGCAAAACGACTTTCTCAATAGAGGAAAGAAATGAAATTGGGAAAGCATAAATGAAAACAGGATCGATTAAGGAAACTCGCGGAATTTTACAGGTCGAGTATCCGCACAGACGACTACCAGGAAAGAGAGCAATACAGAGTCCCCATTTATAGCTCCCTGCAAAATGTGAAGCGACAAAGAATTCCTTCAGTTCGCGCACCAGAAGTTATTGGAGACATTCACATAAGAATTATTCGGAGCCAAAAGAAGTCTACACATAAACTGGCCCAACAGGCGCATGTAAGTAGGAGGAGTGGCAAACGAATACTGAAAAAAAAGTCTTAATTTGAAGCCATATCATGTGACGGGTGTGCAGCAGTCACGGGAGGATGACAGGCAGAAACGTGTAGATTACTGCACGTGGCTTTTCAATAACATTAACGATGGTTTGTTAGACCTTTTCCATTACATCATGTGTGCTGAAGCATGGTTTCATCTTTCTGGTTACGTGAATCACAAAACACGAGGTGCTGGGCAACGGAGAATCCTAACATGGTGAGTCAGTGACCACTCTGTGATGAAAAAATCGATGTTTGGTTCTGCAGAACGTTCATCTGACGATACACAACAACTCACTGAGAGCCTTTGACATGGTCCAATGTGTGGCATAAACCAACGTTCACGTAGCCTCAAGACTTCCCATTTAGCGCAGATCCTACCAATACCGAAGGGTATTGCAGACCGCCTCATGGCTGCCTTTGGTTATTATGCTAGTACTGGGATGTTATTTAAGATCAAATATGACACGTTAACCCTACAGTTCCGTAACGGTGGCCTCAACCTCACAAACGTGCGAAACAAAGCTTTTCCGCCAGCCGAAATGACCGAGCGGTTCTAGGCGCTACAGTCTGGAACCGCGTGACCGCTACGGTCACAGGTTCGAATCCTGCCTTGGGCATGGATGTGTGTGATGTCCTTAGGTTAGTTAGGTTTAAGTAGTTCTAAGTTATAGCGGACTGATGACCTCAGATATTAAGTCCCATAGTGCTCAGAGCCATTTGAACCATTTTTGTAGTCCATGATGTCTTCACTGAGGAACGAACTGTCAGCAAACATTTATGGGCACCACGTTCGTCGGATCTAAAAACATGTGATTTTTTTCATGAGGTGTAACATAAAGGGCACTGTCTAAGAAGCAAATCCACACGCAATACAAAAATCTAAAGGCAATATCAGCCGTGAGGTTGTCGCCATTGATATCCGAACTTTATGCCGGGTGTACCTGAGTATGTTTAGACGTGCACAGCTGCGTACTGATGTTGCGGGGGGTCAGTTATATAACAATATATTCAATAAACTTTTTTCACTATATTTTTCATTGTAAATAAATGGTACGACTATTTCAGTTCTTCATTTCTGTAATTTTACTGCATTTCCTTTGTACTTACACAGGCTACATTTATCTGCATCGCCCGGTACTTATCACATGCACTTGATGTCCCTAAGTCATACTCAGTTTCACCTTTATCTACGATGATGATGTAGGTTAGAGCAATGAATCAACATTTTTTTCAGCACAGGGATTCGAACCAGGTTCCTGCTTGCTAAGGCAGATGCACTAGCCATTACTCCACATTGGAATAGCTGGCACAGACAATACGTCTCCCTCCTCACACGAATGTAGACCACGCAGCGGTGGTAGCTGCAGTGTGAATGTGGCGTAAGTGCTAGCGCGTTTGCCTTAGTAAACATGAACCTGCGTTAGAATCCCAGAGCTGATAAAAGTTTTAATTCATTGTTTCGGCCTACATCTTTAACGGAGGTAAAGGTGAGACTCAATATGCCTCAGAAACATGCGCTGTATGTGATAAATAATTTTATAAGCATTACTGACCATATAGACTACTGGCCATTAAAATTGCTACACCACGAAGATGACGTGCTACGGACGCGAAATTTAGCCGACACGAAGAAAATGCTGTTATATGCAAATGATCAGCTTTTCAGAGCATTCACACAAGGTTGGCGCCGGTGGTGACACCTGCAACGTGTTGTATGAGGAAAGTTTCCAACCGATTTCTCATACACAACAGCAGTTGACCGGCGTTGCCTGGTGAAACGTTGTTGTGATGCTTCGTGTAAGGAGGAGAAATGCGTACCATCACGTTTCCGACTTTGATAAAGGTCGGATTGTAGCCTATCGCGATTCCGGTTTGTCGTATCGCGACATTGCTGTTCACGTTGGTCGAGATCCAGTGACTGTTAGCAGAATATGGAATAGGTGGGTTCAGGAGGATAATACGGTACGCCGTGCTGGATCCTAACGGCCTCGTATCACTAGCAGTCGAGATGACAGACATCTTATTCGCATGGCTGGAACGGATCGTGCAGCCACGTCTCGATCCCTGAGTCAACAGAGGGGGACGTTTCCAAGACAACAACCATCTGCACGTAACAGTTCGACGACGTTTCCAGCAGCATGGAGTATCAGCTCGGAGACCATGGCTGCGGTTACCCTTGACGCTGCATCACACACAGGAGCGCCTGCGATGGTGTGCTCAACGACGGACCTGGGTGCACGAATGGCAAAACGTCTTTTTTTCCGGATGAATCCAGGTTCTGTTTACAGCATCATGATGGTCGTATCCGTGTTTGGCGACATCACGGTGAACGCACATTGGAAGGGTGTATTCGTCATAGCCATACAGGCGTATCACCCGGCGTGATGGTATGGGGTGCCATTGGTTACACGTCTCGGTCACCTCTTGTTCGCATTGACGGCACTTTGAACAGTGGACGTTACGTTTCAGGTGTGTTATGACCCGTGGCTCTACCCTTCATTCGATCCCTGCGAAGCCCTACATTTTAGCATGATAATGCACGACCGCATGTTGCAGGTCCTGTACCGGCATTTCTGGATACAGAAAATGTTTGACTGCTGCCCTGGCCAGTACATTCTCCAGATCTCTCACAAATTGTTAACGTCTCGTCAATGGTGGCCGAGCAACTGGCTCGTCGCAATACGCAAGTCACTACTCTTGATGAACTGAAGCTGCGTGGGCAGCTGTACCTGTACACGCCATCCAAGCTCTGTTTGACTCAATGCCCAGGTGTATTAAGGCCGTTATTACGGCCAGAGGTGGTTGTTCTGGGTACTGATTTCTCAGGTTCTACGCACCCTAGTTGCGTGAAAATGTAATCACATGTAATTTCTAGTATAATATATTTTTCCAATGAATACCCGTTTATCATCTGCATTTCTTCTTGCTGTAGCAATTTTAATGGCCAGTAGTGTATGTTGTGATCAGTAGATAGGACTATAAGGACACGTGGAGCGGTTTTGAATGCACTTTGTTTCTAGCGTGTTTGGCGACAACTGCTTTGAGTGGTGCAGCATCAGACGGTGCTGGTGCTGGTGTTGTTGCAGCGTGAGGCGGGCGGCGGCGGCGCGTGGCGCGGCGTGGCGCGCTGCCTGCTGGCGCGGGGGGACCTGCTGGTGCTGGAGGACCTGGCGGAGCGCGGCTTCCGCATGGCGGACCGCCGCCGCGGCCTGGACGCCGCGCACTGCGGCGCTGCGCTGCGCCAGCTGGCGCGCCTGCACGGTCTCGCGCTCGCCATGAAGCGCCGCCGCCCCCAGCGCTTCCGGCAGCGCGTCGCCGGCGCCCTCGCGGAGACCTTCTTCGTCGCCGACAACAGCGCCTGGTACCGCGAGTACTACCGCTCCGCCGCCGACAACGCCGTTGCCATGGTACGCCAGTGAGGCTCTCCCTCCACAACTGGGCTCAACGGGCAAAATATTACTCACCAACCTTAAAAGAACACACCGGTCGCTTTGGGAACTGTTGACGGTATACACCTGCGATCCTTCACCGCTCACGTAAGTCAAAGTGGTGAGGTGGCTGTATCCGCCAGTTGGTCGTACTAAATCCGCGCAGTAACCTTTGTTGATATGGAGATGCGTCACAGTGGAAGACGCTATCTTCCCATGACCACACTATGAACCACGTTTCTCGATTTCTTGGTGTATGAACCCGGACATCCTTACATGTCTACGAGTGAGTGATGCTAATCGGTAGGCCCAGATCTTGCACCTTGCGATTAGCACAATTTCGGCAAGTTGAAAGGACATTTTTTGGTTGGAGGGGAGGGGGGGGGGGGGGAAGAGTTTTTCCAGCTATGAAACGTTTTGCAGTGAAAGCATGGTGTGTCGTGGGGCGATCACTCCGTTTTTAAAATAATTGAAAAGCTATGATCGTTTCAATCGTTTATTAGATGACCGGTTTCAGCACACTGAAGGTGCCACCATCAGATCTGTGAAGGTATAACTTAACAGGGTTGAGGGAGGGCTTACATGAGTTAACTATATACATTACAATTATTACAGAACCACATACCTGCAACGTGGATTAACATTTATAAAACGATATGGACATCATGGCATAAGGGGCAGACCATCTGATAAAATCATTGTCACAAACAATAAAAAATAATAAAAAACTGCTCTCATCGTCGTTCTTCCCATAAAATATAAAACTGAAGTCAGCAGATGAAACTACCACTGCTCGTCTAACACCGGTCGGTATCATCACTGATCTACTCCGCGCAGGCTTACCTGCTGTGATTCTAGCAGTTCACAACCAGCCACCAGATAGCGCTGTCCAAGCAGCGCATACACAGTCCCACCGTACAACCACTCATTACTACTAAAACACAACTTTACTGTAACTGCTTGTCACATACCCATGCGAAGCCCACATTTGGGCATACATTTCCTGTACATACTACAATCACTATAAAGTACGTCAATTACAAAGTAGAAGCATCTGAGGCACAGCCATTATCCATTTGCGTCTTACAAAACTGCATATTATAACTTTCCTTTATTCATATAAGGACGACAGGAATATGTACACAGAAAGCTGTTCATAACACGACTTAGGTACAATGTGTGCATATTCCTGATGCCATGCCATGATGTCCATATGGTTTTATAAATGTTAATCCACGTTTCAGGTATGTGGTTCTGTAGTAATTGTAATGTATATAGTTAACTCATCTAAGCCCTCCCTCAAACCTGTTATGTTATACCTTCACAGATCTGATGATGGCACCTTCAGAGTGCTGAAACCGGTCATCTAATAAAGGATTGAAGCTATCGTGGCTTTTCAATTACTTGAAAACATTTTGACATCGGTTCTAGAACTGCTCCATTACCGAGGAGCAGATTTCTGTCGTCGAGGAACTGAACGATTGGTGAAACTTTCCGACTGCTGTGTGCGTAGACTTGGCGACCACGTAGAAAAATCTGTGTCCTTTGTAATGTAGTGTAGTATTCAATAAAAGTTACTTACACAGTCATAATAATGTGTAACTTACTTTGTGAAATCCACTCCTATTAGACGTTGTTTGTTTCAAATGGAAAAAAGAAAACAATTAATTTTCATTTTACATGCCTTCTAATACTTTAACGGTTCTCTGTCATTTTTGGAGAAATTATTTGATTAATATACGTCTTTTATTTTTACGAGTAATAGTGTACCATCTTAGCTTCTTAGAGAACTACTTAATTTTTCATAACTGTTAATGATCATTGTGAAACGGCATTATTTGTCGAGCACGGGAAGTTGACTTACAGATGCGTCATTGAAAACGTATGATAACCTGTAATTTACAATTTTCTATGTTTTAGACTATACAATGCTGAGAGCGAACTGTAACTAAAAGTACAATAGATTTGTTGAGTTAGTATTCGTCCTGATGTCTGTCCTCTTTCATAAGTAAATGTGAGTCACTGAACGGCGTTACTGTGACAGCTCCCACTCGACGGGGTTCTGCTCCGGTTCAGTATAGCCACAAACTCCGTATGACAGAAAAACGAATTACTACCGACCACCGAAGGGCTAGTACCAACCATCGAGTTACTTTAATCGTCCGTGAGCACAAACTCTAAATACAACGTGTATCGTAATTAATAGGACGGATACGAGTCAAAATGCACGATAGTAGAAACATCCTCGTCCCAGCACATTTGGGTCCGCAAATGAGCCACTTGCAAAATAATTGTGAATATGTCGTTAAGAGGCGTCATTGACTTATGTACACAAGGTCGCCCTAGTTAGCACAACTGTATTTGAAATGTCAACTTTGTAATGTTGATGCATTAATTTGTTCTGAAAGCGGTGCTGATATTCAAGACAATAAAAGCGGGTTAAAAGCTGTTAGCTACCTGGGGAAGTTAACCTTGCATTACTGAGCAACTGTTTCACCAGGTATCCAGTCTAGCTTACCAAACTCCCAACCAGACTAACATTAATTATAATCTTTTAGTAGTCATCTTACGATAACCGGTAATATATATATATATATATATATATATATATATATATATATATATATATATATAAAGACAATTTAAATAAAAAGAAATAAACCAGTTTATATTTGGACATTTATTTTAACATTGATCATTGTTCCGTTAAAATTTCGGCATACTCAACTTTATTCATAACTAAACTGGTGCCTTATTTAGGATTGTGAAAATGTGAGTTTGTAATCTTATGGAGCACATCAAATATGGAGCCAAGATTGGGAGACTGCATACAACACTGCATTCATAAAATAACACACGAAGAACGTTGAAACATATGCAAGAGTAAATTAGCCACAACCAACCGATTCAATTTTCACCCAAAGAAGTTACGTTCGTAGCGCAATCCTGTCCGTCATGAAATTACCACACATTGGTATACTAAATTCATACTAACTGTCTGTGAAATCTTCAAGAAAAGAATAGCTGAGGGCTACTTTGATGATTACACTACATGCTTCACGTGGTAAACTTTGTTTACACAAAGAGTGTAACTCCACAATAATTTTGATAATTAAAATAAATTACATCGAAACACAAATTACAAAAGAAAAACCTCGAACTGGTTACTATCGTCTTACTATTAACCTGATGGGTCAAACAACCGTACACGCACGTGGTACTGGCCTCACAAAGTACACCCCACGTGGGTTGAACATAAAGAACAGTTGCTATATTGAAAAATATTGTCAAGACGAGACTTTATAATCTCACGCACATTCGCATTTAAGAGTGATGATCTTAGAGTTACGGATCATCCACACGTGGTTCCACTTTAATCACAAAGTAGTGACAAAGCAACTACTGGAAGATATTCTGAACTTCACACTCGAATTACACTGCGTTGCAATTTAAGATAACATTAGATATTTTACATCTAAACCTGAAATAAAGGTGATTAAATTTTCAATAAGGCTGAACTTAAGAAATCCATTGTCCTACGGACTTAGCAGAGACGCCCTTAGACGGAGATCTTACGACTTCAGACGCTCGCCGCGGACAGGCTGCCGTGAGCCCCTACAAAGGGTGCTTCCAGATACAAAACGGAAGTGACCAGAGAAGCAGCTTCCTATACCAACATGACAGGACCATACTAAGAATAGAAACCTCTTTGCTTTTAGAAAGCGTAGCTACCTGTTCCGACGATGGTCCTACTGTTCTCTAGCAGACAGGCTTGTCTGCTACAATCAAGCATGCAACTAGAAATACATTTGCTCATTCATCCTTTCACACAGAAAGGAACGGCGATGACAGTATCTTATCATATACAGTATATAAAAGATAGTGGATGTAGGTTCCGTATGAGACTGTGTGACATGAATTACATATAAACTGTGTTTTAAAGTGTAGTAGTGTGACAGATCGTTCTTGATTATGTGTAAAAGTAACACGTTCCACCACTCAGTCTCCTCCCAGATAGTTAGAAACACCACAATAAATTTAGAAGTGGAATGTATGCCGTAAATGACAACAGTTTTAAAAAATTAACATGAAAGGAATCCAACAGAGACCTTTCAACTTTTCGATTAATTTCCCACCTTATGGGGATATGCGATCCGTCCTTGGGTACTGCTGTATGGCTTTGATTTCTTTTATCCGAGATACGATACCTTCAACAAAAGTGATGTGCAGCACATAAACCTATAGGGCTGTATCAAAGATCTTGAGGATTTGTCGCCATATAAAATTCCAAAAACCCACAACAACTCCATACAAATATATCTCCACTTGAAGAGTAGTGCTCAAATTTCAGAGATTGGGACATGAAAATCACCACATGCAAAGTAATTCTTTTAGCTAGGGTCGCTGAAGTAGTTGGGAACGAATTCAGCTTCTGATTTACGTATTAGTGGACTCCTGAATTTATTGTGCGGCGAAAGATAATATTCTACGCACTGAGCTATCCGAAGACGTTCCGTGGCCAAGAACTAAGTTTTAATCTGTCACATTCTCCGGATTCTCCTCCGATAACAGTGCAACATATTTTCTATACTATTTGTTCGTCTATATATTCTAAACGCGAATAAGTGAAAATTATCATTTGTGTGGTTTGACATAACATCCCAAAGTCCATATTCTCGGAGTTACTCCCATTTAGCAGAGTTTAATGTCAGAGATAGTTCATTTTGGCTCGTTGGAAATAAGTAATAATACAAAACAGTCCTCTGCTATTGTTTTCAAAAGATCCAACTGATTTCACAAGGGTATATCTTCTATATGCACGCACACACAAATATGCTACGCTTTTCACAATTTCGGTTAGAGGCAAAGTTTTCAATGACCTTTCACAATTATTCAATGTCCCGTCCATCGGGCGCACAAGAAACATAGACACGATCGTCGAACTCGTCTCAAGTTCCGATAGCCTATTTTAGAGCTACTGATGTTACGACCCGAGTCGGTGTCGCTTTGTTATCAGGAGGTCGAGTGGAGAACAAGGGTGAATGATCCTGTAGAGCGTCTGGAGATAATGAAACATCATTCAGTTACCAGTTATTTATTGGCGAGTGTTTGCAATCACTGCGTCTTCTTCCCGTCGCTGCCTAGCAACGACCGTGCCGAGTCTGCGCTGCATGAAAGCTCGAGGTGGCACGTCAGTGACCGGCGAGGAACTTGCTGAGAACGTGTCCTGACGTTGCCCATGGCCAGTACTGCTGCCCCGTCGCAGGAGGAAGCGTCCCTGCAGTTTGGTGTGGCTCTGGACGACCGTCAGAGTCTTAGCGCTCTCGATGGGTGAAGTTGCACTTGGACAAATATCTGCATGCCCATGTCGTCGCCTATCGATGCGGCGTGCAGGCCCAAGACACAGCAACAACACCAATAACAGCCCGAGTAGCGGTCCCAGCATATTACACCGAAGCCCCAAAGAAACTGGTATAGTCATGCGTAATCAAATACAGAGATATGTAAACAGGCAGAATACGGCGCTGAGGTCGCCAACGCCTATATAAGACAGCCAGTCTGGCGCAGTTGTTAGATCGTTTACTGCTGCTACAATGGCAGGTTATCAAGACTTAAGTGAATTTGAATGTGGTGTTATAGTCGGCACACGAACGATGGAACACAGCATCTCCGAGGTAGCGAAGAAGTGGTTATTTCCCCGTACGACCATTTCACGAGTGTACCGTGAATTTCAAATCTCCAACATCGTTGCGGCAGGGAAAAGATCCTGAAAGAACGGGGCCAACGATGACTGAAGGGAATCGTCCAACACGACGGAAGTACGACCACTCCACAAATTGCTGCAGATTTCGATGAAGGGCCATCAACAAGTGTCAGGGTGTCAACTATTCAACGAAACATCATCGATATGGGGTTTCAGAGCCGAAGGCCCACACGTGTACCCTTGACGACTGCACGACATAAAGCTTTACGCCATGCCTGGGCCCGTTAACACCGACACTGGGCTGTTGGTGACTGAAAACATGTTGCCTGGTCGGACGAGTCTCGTTTCAAATTGTATCGAGCGGATGGACGTGTACGGGTATGGAGACAATCTCATGAATCCATGGACTTCGCATGTCAGCAGGGACTGTTCACGTTTGTGGAGGCTCTGTAATGGTGTGGGACATGTACAGTTGGAGTGATATGGGACCCCTGATACCTCTGACAGGTTACACGTGCGTAAGCATCCTGTCTAAGTGGCTCTGAGTACTATGGGACTTAACTTCTGAGGTCATCAGTCCCCTAGAACTTAGAACTACTTAAACCTAACTAACCTAAGGACATCACACACACCCATGCCCGAGGCAGGATTCGAACCTGCGACCGTAGCGGTCGCGCAGTTCCAGACTGTAGCGCCTAGAACCGCTCGGCCACCCTGGCTGGCAAGCATCCTGTCTGGTCACCTGCACCCATTCATGTCCAATCTGCGTTCCGACGAACTTGGGCAATTCCAGCAGGACAATGCGACACCCCTCACGTCCAGAATCGCTGCAGAGTTGCTCCAGGAACAGTCTTCTGAATTTAAACAGTTCTGCTGCCCACCAAACTCGCCAGACATAAACACCGTTGAGCATATCTGGGATGCCTTGCAACGTGCTGTTCAGAAGAGATCTCTATCCCCTCGTACTCTTAAGGATTTATGGACAGCTCTGAAGTATTCATGGTGTCAGTTCCCTCCAGCACTACTTCAGACATTAATCGAGTCCATGCCACGTGGTGTTGCGGCACTTCTGCTTGCTCGCGGGAGCCGTACACGGTATTTGGCAGGTGTGCCAGTTTCTTTGGCTCGTCAGTGTATAAAGCGGTACTTGTACTGTTCCGGTAGCGGCGACACAGGCGCCAACCACCTAAGCTGATAGTGACCGAGCAGTTCTAGGCGCTTCAGTCTGGAACCGGGCGACCGCTACGTTCGCAGTTTCGAATCCTGCCTCGGGCATCGATGTGTGTGATGTCCTTAGGTCAGTTAGGTTTAAGTAGTTCTAAGTTCTAGGGGACTGATGACCTCAGATGTTAAGTCCCATAGTGCTCAGAGCCATTTGAACCTAAACTGAACAGCTTGCAGACGGGCACATCGGTTCTTCATCCACGGAAGATCGGCCCGGCCCCCATCCTTAGTCAGTCACAGCTGGGACCGGCAGGTACGCGACTTGCATATCAGAAGTCCCGTACACGGCCATACAGCTGTGGATCTGCAGCAGCGGAGTCCAAAATGACATTAGCTTGTAGACACTCATTGAATTCACCAGAGCATCCTGCAGTTTAATATATCTGGTCTTCCAGCGGTATCCGTAATGCAGATGTAATGGCCAAACTCTGAGAGTCAGGTTGAGGAGGGCAGAGGATTTACAGCTGGCGATGATGGGATTTCTCCCCCCTCCCCTCCACCCAATCACCCACTGGTGACCGAATATGTTCTCGTTTTCTGAGCCTGTCAGCGGTCTCGTCTGGTTTAGTGTTTAATTGTAGCGTTTCAAAACGTTCCTTATGAGAAGTTTGCATCCTGAAAGGTTTTCTTGTGACATCTCTAAATGAAGTTACTACATTTAGCTTTGTTACAGTAGCGTGTTCTGTCTATTCCGAGCTGTTCCTGAAGTGCTGAAACAGTTGTTCTTGCCTTCCCTCTCGCATAGGTTGATGAAACGTGCTCACAGTTTATTTGTACTTCGGGCCCTCCGACCTTAAGTTACGTAACCGTATCGTCGCCGCAGACGCACCCCACTTAGACATCTTCGTTTATTATCAACAAGGTTTTATTCCTGTACTTATTTACTATTTCACTGTGCAACACTGCGTTCACTGCTGTTGCTCTACTGCGTCGCAGTTCACCCGTTTTGTTGTTGTTGATGTTGTTGTTGAAAGGGAAGCAATCTCCAACAAAAACTGTTGACATACTTTGAGGCAATGCGTTCTTGGAGACCAATTGCACAGCACGCTTTCCATACGGTCCATGCGGTGATTCCATCGCTTTGACAGATCATTGTTAACAATTCCTCTCACATTACATACAGGTGCCAGTTCGGCGGTGCTCCGTCTTGTTGAAAAATGAGTTTCTCGGCGTGTTCCGGAAGTTGTGTAATGAACGAGCGATCTGGCTGTATCAGGGAGACCTGTATCGGTAAAATACAGGGTGATTCAAAAGAATACCACAACTTTAAAAATGTGTATTTAATGAAAGAAACGTAATATAACCTTCTGTTATACATCATTACAAAGAGTATTTAAAAAGGTTTTTTTTCACTCAAAAACAAGTTCAGAGATGTTCAATATGGCCCTCTCCAGACACTCGAGCAATATCAACCCGATACTCCAACTCGTTCCACACTCTCTGTAGCATATCAGGCGTAACAGTTTGGATAGCTGCTGTTATTTCTCGTTTCAAATCATCAATGGTGGCTGGGAGAGGTGGCCGAAACACCATATCCTTAACATACACCCATAAGAAAAAATCGCTGGGGGTAAGATCAGGGCTTCTTGGAGGCCAGTGATGAAGTGCTCTGTCACGGGCATCCTGGCGGCCGATCCATCGCCTCGGGTAGTTGACGTTCAGGTTTCATAACTAAACTTTTTCGTAGGACTCTCCATACAGTTGATTGTGGAATTTGCAGCTCTCTGCTAGCTCTGCGAGTCGATTTTCCTGGGCTGCGAACAAATGCTTGCTGGATGCGTGCTACATTTTCATCACTCGTTCTCGGCCGTCCAGAACTTTTCCCTTATACACCACCTATTAGGAGGTTTAACACCATACTTCGTTCGAAATGCACGCTGAACAACTGTCGTCGATTCACTTCTGCCGTACTCAATAACACAAAAAGCTTTCTGTTGAGCGGTCGCCATCTTAGCATCAACTGACGCTGACGCCTAGTCAACAGCGCCTCAAGCGAACAAATGTACAACTAAATGAAACTTTATAGCTCCCTTAATTCGCCGACAGATAGTGCTTAGCTCTGCCTTTTGTCGTTGCAGAGTTTTAAATTCCTAAAGTTGTGGTATTCTTTTTGAATCACCCAGTACAATGGTAAACTCTTAGTCTCGACGCGTAAGTTAAAATTTTCTTCCAGCATCTGCCATCATTCTTGTACAAGTTATACCTTGTAGTCTTGTGAAATCGGTTGAATCGATTCGACACTCCCTGTATTTTAGTTGCGTTGTTTCAGTATGAACTTGGTTCTGCTGCTCTGTCAGTTAATGTTAGATTGGTTACAGTGTTAGTTCCGTAGAACCATAGAGAGGAAATCCTCGAAGATGTAGAAAGTGAGGAAAAAATATTTTCTGGCGTTTACCCAGGAACAGTTATGCTAATATTTCTTTCACAGATTCTGAGGTAGTTCTCAAGGATGAGAAAGAGTCAAAAAGTTCATATATTTTCTCATGCACACTCTAACAAAAATGCTTAGCATAATAATTTAATTGATTACGTACTAAACTCCATAAAATAATACCGAGTCCACTGGAGTCAATTACCGTCAAAATAAAAGTATGCTTCAGACTTACTTACACATTACTGCACCGAATTGGTCAGGAAGTCAGGTATTCCATAACATTGGTGTTGTCCAAAAAGGAATGAATGTTAGGGTTTATGTTTCCGTCGTCGACGAGGACGTTAGAGGCGAAGCCCAAGCACTGATTGGGAAAGCGGATAAAGGAAATAAGCCATGCCCTTTCAAAGAAACGGTCCCACTATTTGCCTTTGCCAATTTAGCGAAATCACAAATAACTTTAAGACAAACAGAGATCTGAACCACACTCCACTCGAATACGAGTCCAGTGTCTCAGCTATGGGTCACCTGGCCGGTGTTCCTGTCATGTGATATAGTTAACTGGTTCTCCTAACTATTTAATCAGTGTAGTAGTTGGCCACCGACAAATCATTTAGGCTTATTTGGGCTCCTCATAAATAATATTTTATAAGTAACAGAATGTTTTATGATTGCTGCAAAGCTATTATTTACGTGACCACTTTTATGCCTCAAGATGGGTTGGTTTGTCTCTACGTAGATTGTTCTTGTTGTTGATTTCGTGAACTGAGAAGATGTATTACTGAAGACAAATTTATTCAAGGAATAAATATACTGACAATCAGTAATTTGTATATACGCTTACTTGAACAAGCTTTTGAACACGTTTCACAGTTCACGCATTTCGACCCAGAAAATTTTTTCTTTGCTTGATGAGTTACCCGAAAATATGATATCGTACGACATACTGCAATGACAACAGTATCTAAACCTCCCGTTACAGTGCGTGAAAAATTAAGTTTAACTCTTTACAGGAAAAAGAGCCTGACGCAGTGCTTACAATACATAGTTTTAGAAGCAGAGGCAACTTCTAGCATGCCGCGAATCACTTAGATTAGATCATCACCTTCTGAGATCTGTATCGGTGATTCAGCAGGTAGTAACACCTGTAATCGCGTGACCTTCGCTCATGACTTTTTAGAAAGCGTGGCATTCTCATCAAACCGGCACTGTAATATTGCCTCCCTGATGATTCGCCTCTAGCTCAACGAAACAGTTGAAAGCCTGTTATTACACTCGTAGATAAATAATTTCATTTGGAGTAATTGTTTAGAACTGGAAGCACTAATTACGTACAACTGAGTACCCCACGTGCAAACGCGTCTTTGTGACCAAAAACAGAAAATTTAATTACAGCCCGTTTTTCACTAGCTAACTAAGTGTAAGAACAGAAAGAAAGCCGTCACTCAGAACTCTTCACCGATTACACTTCTCTGAAGAAAAATGTTTAGCAACTCAGATGAAAAGAAATCGCCAATTATGTTCCAATTTCAGGGGAATCCCGTAACCTAATGAATCTTCAATTTTGAACAGCTATGAATGAAACTTACCACAGGATTTTCTTTCTGCACCTCAGTTCTATTTGGCATATGAAAAACTAGAGGAAATAAGATACCATTTTTCCGTTCTTATCCTGTACAGAGTGAGCGAGTGAATAATCTTACCACAAATATCTTGTACATCATGTTGTTGTTGTTGTTATTGTTCTGGTCTTCAGTCCTGAGACTGGTTTGATGCAGCTCTCCATGCTACCCTAACCTGTTCAAGCATTTTCATCTCCCAGCACTTACAGCAACCCACATCCTTCTGAATCTGCATAGTGTAATCATCTCTTGGTCTCCCTCTACGATTTTTACCCTCCACGCTGCCCTCCAATACTAAATTGGTGATCCCTTGATGCCTCAGAACATGTCCTACCAACCGATCCCTTCTTCTAGTTAAGTTGTGCCACAAACTTCTCTTCTCCTCAATCCTATTCAATACCTCCTCATTAGTTATATGACCTACCCATCTGATCTTCAGCATTCTTCTGTAGCACCACATTTCGAAAGCTTCTATTCTCTTCTTGTCCAAACTATTTTTCGTCCATGTTTCACTTACATACATGGCTACACTACATACAAATACTTTCAGAAGCGACTTCCTGACACTTCAATCTATACTCGATGTTAACAAATTTCTCTTCTTCAGAAACGCTTTCCTTGCCATTGCCAGTCTACATTTTATATCCTCTCTACTTCGACCATCATCAGTTATTTTGCTCAACAAATAGCAAAACTCCTTTACTACTTTAAGTATCCCATTTTCTAATCTAATTCCCTCAGCATCACCCGACTTAATTCGACCACATTCCTTTATCCTCGTTTTGCTTTTATTGATGTTCATCTTATATCCTCCTTTCAAAACACTGTCCATTCCGTTCAGCTGCTCTTCCAAGTCTTTTGCTGTCTCTGATAGAATTACAATGTAATCGGCGAACCTCAAAGTTTTTATTTCTTCTCCATGGATTTTAATACCTACTCCGAATTTTTCTTTTGTTTCCTTTACTGCTTGCTCAATATATAGATTGAATAACATCGGGGAGAGGCTACAACCCTGTCTCACTCCCTTCCCAACCAATGCCTCCCTTTCATACCCCTCGACTCTTATAACTGCCATCTGGTTTCGTTACAAATTGTAAATAGCCTTCGCTCCCTGTATTTTACCCCTGCCACCTTTAGAATTTGAAAGAGAGTATTCCAGTCAACATTGTCAAAAGCTTTCTCTAAGTCTACAAATGCTAGAAATGTAGGTTTGCCTTTTCTTAATCTTTCTTCTAAGATAAGTCGTAAGGTCAGTATTGCCTCACGTGTTCCAACATTTCTACGGAATCCAAACTGATCTTCCCCGAGGTCGGCTTCCACCAGTTTTTCCATTCGTCTGTAAAGAATTCGCGTTAGTATTTTGCAGCTGTGGCTTATTAAACTAATAGTTCAGTAATTTTCACATCAGTCAACACCTGCTTTCTTTGGGATTGGAATTATTATATTCTTCTGGAAGTCTGAGGGTGTTTCGCCTGTCTCATACATCTTGCTCACCAGATGATAGAGTTTTGTCAAGACTGGCTCTCCCAAGGCCGTCAGTAGTTCTAATGGAATGTTGTCTACTCCCGGGGCCTTGTTTCGACTCAGGTCTTTCAGTGCTCTGTCAAACTCTTCACGCAGTATCGTATCTCCCATTTCATCTTCATCTACATCCTCTTCCATTTCCATAATATTGTCCTCAAGTACATCGCCCTTGTATAGATACTCTATATACTCCTTCCACCTTTCTCCTTTCCCTTCTTTGGTTAGAACTGGGTTTCCATCTCAGCTCTTGATATTCATACAAGTGGTTCTCTTTTCTCCAAAGGTCTTTTTAATTTTCCTGTAGGCAGTATCTATCTTCCCCCTCGTGAGATAAGCCTCTACATCCTTACATTTGTCCTCTAGCCATCCCTGCTTAGCCATTTTGCACTTCCTGTCATTCTCATTTTTGAGACGTCTGTATTCCTTTTTGCCTGCTTCATTTACTGCATTTTTATATTTTCTCCTTTCATCAATTAAATTCAACATTTCTTCTGTTACCCAAGGAGTTCTACTACCTCTCGTCTACCTATTTGATCCTCTGCTGCCTTCACTACTTCATCCCTCAGAGCTACCCATTTTTCTTCTACTGTACTTCTTTCCCCCATTCCTGTCAATTGTTCCCTTATGCTCTCCCTGAAGCTCTGTACAACCTCTGGTTCTTTCAGTTTATCCAGGTCCCAACTCCTTAAATTCCCACCTTTTTGCAGTTTCTTCAGTTTTAATCTACAGTCCATAACCAATAGATTATGATCAGAGTCCACATCTGCCCCTGGAAATGTCTTACAATTTAAAACCTGGTTCCTAAATCTCTGTCTTACCATTATATAATCTATCTGATACCTTCTTGTATCTTCAGGATTCTTCCATGTATATAACCTTCTTTCATGATTCTTGAACCAAGTGTTAACTATGATTAAGTTATGCTCTGTGCAAAACTCTACCAGGCGACTTCCTCTTTTATTTCTAAGCTCCAATCCATTTTCACCTACTATGTTTCCTTCTCTCCCTTTTCCTACTCTCGAATTCCAGTCACCCATGACTATTAAATTTTCGTCTCCCTTCACTACCTGAATAATTTCTTTTATCTCATCATACATTTCTTCAATTTCTTCATCATCTGCAGAGCTAGTTGGCATATAAACTTCTACTACTGTAGTAGGCGTGGGCTTCGTGTCTATCTTGGCCACAATAATGCGTTCACTATGCTGTTTGTAGTAGCTTACCCGAAAACCTATTTTTCTGTTCATTATTAATCCAACTCCTGCATTACCCCTATTTGATTTTGTGTTTAAAACCCTGTATTCACCTGACCAAAAGTCTTGTTCCTCCTGCCACCGAACTTCGCTAATTCCTACTATATCTAACTTTAATCTATCCATTTCCCTTTTTAAATTTTCTAATCTACCTGCCCGGTTAAGGGATCTGACGTTCCACGCTCCGATCCGTAGAACGCCAGTTTTCTTTTTCCTGATAACGACGTCCTCTTGAGTAGTCCCCGCCCGGAGATCCGAATGGGGGACTATTTTACCTCCGGAATATTTTATCCAAGAGTACGCCATCATCATTTATCCATACAGTAAAGCTGCATGCCCTCTGGAAAAATTACGGCCGTAGTTTCCCCTTGCTTTCAGCCGTTCGCAGTACCAGCACAGCAAGGACGTTTTGGTTAATGTTGCAAGGCCAGGTCAGTCAATCATCCAGACTGTTGCCGCTACACCTACTGAAAAGGCTGCTGCCCCTCTTCAGGAACCACACGTTTGTCTGGCCGCTCAACAGATACCCCTCCGTTGTGGTTGCACCTACGGTACGGCCATCTGTATCGCTGAGGCACGCAAGCCTCCCCACCAACGGCAATGTCCATGGTTTATGGGGAAGTGAGATTAACTTTGACTAACAGCTGACAAGATCCTGCAAGCCGTCAGAGTGTTCACAGCTTCAGAGTTACGAAAGAGGTTTACTCTGCAGCAAAGTATCTATGGATGACAAGGTTGTGAAAACATAATTGTCATTACTTCATAAGCCACTTGAGACAATTCACTAAGCTTAAAAAAGGGCTCTGAGCACTATGAGACTTACCTTCTGAGGTTATCAGTCCCCTAGAACTTAGAACTACTTAAACCTACCTAACCTAAGGAGGTCATACACATCCATGCTCGAGGCTGTGACCGTAGCGGCCACTAAGCTTAAAACAGATTATAAATATATATAATCTATCTTCAATATATGAAAAGACAATGTTAAGGTGAAGAAGATTCGCCATTTTCCTGTGAACTGTGATAGAAACAAAAAGATTATATATTATTTGTTTCTCATTTTCATATTTCTCAGTAGAAGAAGCGGGAGAAAGTCCTTTGATAAGTTTCCATTCCTGTCGTTCACTACTAAAAATGTGATGGGTTATGGCCTTCTGCCAAAATTGCAACAGAATTGGCGATTTATTTCTGTCTAAATTATTAAGTTTTTCTCATTTGAAGGCGCATCGTGAATTATGAGTAGTGGCTATGTTTCTCTTGTTGCTAGTTTTAATTTTCCTTCCTTTGCTGAAACGCAGTATAATCTGGAAAAACTCGCCACGTATTAGCTATTGCAATACAATTCTGAAACAATGTCTTATTAAACAAACAATCGTCGATCATAGAGAGCAATCGTTTGCAGAAAACCTTCTTGTTTCAGTTTGCAGTAACATAAGAGAACAAATTTATGTCTGTTCATAAGAAACAACTGACTGATCGGAAGTGCCTGTATTTGGCCAGAAACCAGATTATTATTCTCCGAGTATATTTTGAGCGCACTTTTGTTTATCCCTTCGTTTGTTGTGAATCAGGGGCTGCCGCTCATAAAGACTAATAAAGGTATCCTGGTACATTGATGCGTGGATTTTAGCGAATCAGACAAACATACACTGTGAAAGTAGCACAGAATTCGTCATAGTAAAATATATTACTTAGATTTGGTAACGGTGGTTACAGCAGTTACAGAACGCAGATTTAGCCCATCTGTCTCCTGCTTACTAGGCAGATGCGCTAACCACTACGCCATCTGGACACAGTGATCACCACAGCCACAGGGACTGAACAAAAACTAAATAATGTTCTCTGAACAAAAGTCGAAAGAAAACTTATCTTCTGTCTCGATGTACTATTGGAAGAACAGTTCCAGTCTAACAGTACTCAGTTAAATCTCTCTGCAGGTCGTCTCTGTCCATACACGATAATTCTATTCACTGTTCTGTTCCTACTGAAGATCTTCTGAAGACTATCCACTGTCTATCAGATCTATCAGACACTGTTTCTATCTCGCGCGACGTTTTAAAGACTTGTAGACACGATGAACGTTCTACAGGAACTGCCCGTCAAGACTCGGACTGACTTACAACTTGCATCTGACAACTACTGCTCGTGCACGGTACTTAAGCGCGCGTCTCTTTTCCTGATGGCGCTGCTGCACCAGGATACGTGATTCTCGCATGCAGCGTGATTGGTTTGCGCGCAGCGATATTTCTGCTGCCGACGGTCGTTCACAGTTTTTCTGGTACCAACTGTCACAAACTCTTCTTGTGTGATATCTCAGTACACCACATCGTGTAGCTCATATGAAAATATCATGTAGGCTGTATTCGATAAATTTATGCCTGTGTATTTTTCAATTGCTTATTTGGAGTTTCTTGTATGTTTGGCACATTATTCCAGTTTTCCATTTTACATCTACATTACACTACGCAAGCCATGTAATGGCGTGTGGCAAACGGTACTTCTGGTACCCCTAACTGATACCCCCTACGCTGTTACACTCGCAAATGGAGCGTGGAAGAATGATCGTCAGTAACGCTCTGTATTGCTCGAATTTTCTCCTCGTGGCCTTCAAGCAAGATGTGTGTGGCAGGAAGTAATACGTTGTCCGACTCTTCACGGAAAGTGCTCTCTCGAAATTTCAATAGTAAACCCCTCCTCAATGTTCAAAGCGTTTCTTGAAACGTCTGCCAATGGAGTATGTTGAACTGTCGGCAATGCTCTCGCGCCGACTAAATTATCCCGTGACGAAATGCGCACCTCTTCTTTGAATCTTCTCTACTCCTATCAGTCCTACCTGCTAAAGATCCCACACTGTTCAACAATATTCAATAGCCGGCCGCGGTAGCCGAGCGGTTCTAGGCGCTTCAGTCCGGAACCGCGTGACTGCTACGGTCGCAGGTTCGAATACTGCCTCGGGCATGGATGTCTGTGATGTACTTATGTTAGTTAGGTTTAAGTAGTTCTAAGTTCTAGGGGACTGATGACCTCAGATGTTAAGCCCCATAGTGCTCAGAACCATTTTTTAATATTCAAGAATCGGTCGAAAAAACGCAGTATAAGAAACTTTCTTCGTGGATGACTTACATTTCCTTCAGAACCTTCCTGAGGATCTCAGTCTGGCATCTCTTCTCCTGCTGTTTGTTTTATGTGGTCATTCCATTTAAGGTCGCCCTGGATAGTTGCTCCTAGTTATTTTACGATAGATACTGTGTCCAGCAGTTCCTCATCAAAATTGTAGTTGTTCAACAGTGGGTTTCTTTTCTTATGTGTGCGCAATATCTAACGTATATTTACGTTCAGGGCCAACTGCAAGAGCGTGCACCATTCATCAATTCCCTGCAGGTCATTCTGCAAGTAGATACTGCCTTCCAGCGTTCCTACTGTGTTGGAGACAACTGCATCATCTGCTAACAGTCTTGTTCTTATTAGATAAGAAACCCATGAATGTTTGTGTATACGGTGGGACACTGCGTTCACACGACGCAACTGAAGGAATCTCTCGAGAGAGATGCGCATTGCTGAATGTTGATTGGCGGTGGACCAACACGGCTCCCCAACACATCTGCGTGTCTTCGTAGCTAAGGTACTTTACGCATACTAGTGCGGTACACCATCTCGCGGTAGCCAGTTCAGATCCTTGAGGTATAATGTATTCCGTCGTAAGTGTTTGCTTGGCAAGAGGAGGAAATGTGGCGGCGAACAGTTCCTGACCATTGTTGTGTGAACCAGTGCATTGGATTAAATCGCGAATCTTTGCAGAATGTTTGATGAAGTAACGCCAACCGACAGTGTTGAGAGTGGCAGCTAGAAACGTGAGTTGTGCATATATGAACCTCACTATGCTGGTTATGTATAGCACAGGTCCGCCTGTGTAGTGATGTGATAGTAAAATAAATAAATGAATACCTGACTTACATCTAACCGAAAGGGGCCGGTGAAAGAGGACTGCCGTCTAGCATAATATGCGGTAACTCAGCTTTCGCTGTCGCACTTTGCGGTGAAATAAACGAGATCCTTCGAGCACGCCTTCCCTGAAAGGAGAAACTACAACAAAGTAACATCAAAGACTCTGTCTCCTGACCCAGACGTAGATGCCACGTCAAAGTGTGACATCAAAGACTGGACTTTAATAAGTGTTCTGGAGCGTGCAGCGAGGGCTCGAGAATATCCGTCGAAGCGCCCACAAGACTAAAGTGAAAGAGTGACAGGAGAAGAGACGACGAGAGAAGAAGAGGGTTGAGAGAGAAAAAACGGCAAGGAAGCTGTGAAGGTGTAAGACGATGTAAAGAAAGGGGGACATTGTACCGATCCTCAGAAAACAGCACGGAATTAGAAGTCCTCTACATAAAATTCAGCGCAGTTCACGTGACTGGCAACTGCGACTACCGGCCAGTGTGGCCGAGCAGTTCTAGGCGCTTCAGTCTGGAACCGCGCGACCACTACGGTCGCAGGTTCGAATCCTTACTCGGGCATGGATGTGTGTGGTGTGCTTAGGTTAGTTAGGTTTACGTAGTTCTAAGTTCTAGGGGACTGATGACCTCAGATGTTAAGTCCCATAGTGCTCAGAGCCATTTGAACCAACTTAGACTGAAGTCCTGTGTTAGATTCCCCATAACCACTTTCTTATGAAACTCTCTAGGCGAGGTACATATGACACTAGATAAGCAACTACCCTGACGGAAGAACATCGCAACAGCAAAGAACAATTAATGTAGAGTAATGAAATTTCGGGAATACATTTATGAAGGTAGCATATTTAAGTGATTAACATTGCAAGATCACAGACTAATGTAAGTGCTAGATAAACCATTACAAATGTGAACACTTTACTTTAATAAACGGTGTAACGACCAAAATGTTGAATGCAGGCATGCAAATGTACATGTATTCTGCTGTGCCGGATATGTGCTTGTGGGATACAGTGCCATGCCTGTTGCACTTGATCGGTCAATACATGGACGGTTATTGCTGTTTGTGGATGACGCTGGAGTTGTCGTCCGATGACGTCACATATTCTCGACTGGAGACAGATCTGGTGATTGAAATCGCAAAGGCAACATGTCGACACTCTCTAGAGCATGTAGTCTTACAACAGAGGTATATGGGCAAGCGTTACCATGTTGGAAAACACCCTCGGAAGTTCTGTTCATGAATGACAGCACAACAGGTCGAATCACCAGATTGTCGTACAAATTTGCAGTCAGGGTGCGTGGGATAACCACGAGAGTGCTCCTGGTGCCACATGAAACCGCACCCTAGACCGTAGCTCCAGATGTAGATCCAGTGCGTCTAGCACGCAGACGCATTGGTTCCAGGCCATCAACTGGCCTCTTTCTAAACAACACACGGCCACACTGGCCCCGATACAGAACCACCTTTCATCAGAAAAGACAACAGACGTCCGCCCTGCCCTCCAGTGGGCTTTCGCTCGACACCACTGAAGTCGCAAAAGGCGGTGGTTCGAGGTGAGTAGATTGCGCGCTACAGGGGTCATGGCTCGGAGCTGTCCTTGAAGTAAGCAATTTGTAACGGTTCGTTATGTCACTGTGGTGCTAAATGCGGCTCAGATTGCTGCTGCAGATACAGTATGATGCGACAGAGCCATACGCCGAACACGATGGTCTTCCCCCTCGATAGTGCCACATGGCCCTCCGGAGACTGGTCTTCTTCCGGTTGTTCTTTCTCGTGACGATAGCTACCAGCGATCATGTACAGTGTTCACATTCCTGGCAAGTCTGTCTGCAGTATCGAAGGAGGAATATCCAACAACTCGAAACCCTATTACACAAACTCGTTCAAATTCAGTGAAGTACTGATAATGGTGTTTTGTCACTTTAAAGGCATTCTAGACTGACATCAGCTTACCACCTCCAGTCTCAAAGGTAACTAACTCTCACTACCGTTAAAGAGTGTGTTGAAAGAGAATCTGATCTGCATCCTCATAGTGGCGCTACTAGCGCCTTTGTTATGCGACTGGCGAGAAATCTGAACAGACATCATCTTTCAAAAACCGAAACACGCCTACCAAATTTCGTTTATGTTGCGCAACTTCTTCTTGGTGTTATGATTTTTTCCCGTCAGTGTATACCTTCCAGATTACACTACTGGCCATTAAAATTGCTACACCAAGAAGCAATGCAGATGATAAACGGGTATTCATTGCACAAATATATTATACTAGAACCCAAATGTGATTACATTTTCACGCAATTTGGGTGCATAGATCCCAAGAAATCAGTACCCAGAACAGCCACCTCTGGCAGTAATAGCGGCCTTGATACGCCTGGGCATTGAGTCAAACAGAGCTTGGATGGCGTGTACAGGTACAGCTGCCCATGCAGCTTCAACACGATACCACAGTTCATCAAGAATAGTGACTGGCGTATTGTGACGAGCCAGTTGCTCGGCCACCATTGACCAGACGTTTTCAGTTGGTGAGAGATCTGGGGAATGTGCTGGCCAGGGCAGCAGTCGAACATTTCCTGTATCCAGAAAATCCCCGTACAGGACCTACAACATGCAGTCGTGCATTATACTGCTGAAAGGTATTGTTTCGCAGGGATGAAGGGTAGAGCCACGAGTCGTAACACATCTGAAATGTAACGTCCACTGTTCAAAGTGCCGGCAATGCGAACAAGAGGTGACCGAGACGTGTAACCAATGGAACCCCATACCATCACTTCGGGTGATACGCCAGTATGGCGAAGACGAATACACGCGATGTCGCCAAACACAGATGCGACTATCCTGATACTGTAAACAGAACCTGGATTCATCCGAAAAAATGACGTTTTGCCATTCGCGCAGCCAGGCTCGTCGTTGAGAACACCACCGCAGGCGCTCCCGTCTGTGATGCAGCGTCAAGGGCAACGGCAGCCATGGTCTCCGAGCTGATAGTCCATGCTGCTGCAAACGCCGTCGAACTGTTCGTGCAGATGGTGGTTGTCATGCAAACGTCCTCATCTGTTGACTCAGGGATCGAGACGTGGCTGCACGATCCGTTACAGCCATGCGGATAACATGCCCGTCATCTCGACTGCTAGTGATACAAAGCCGCTGGAATGCAGCACGGCGTTCCGTATTACCCTCCTGAACCCACCGATTCCATATTCTGCTAACAGTCATTGGATCTCGACTAACGCGAGCAGCAGTGTCGCGATACGATAAACCGGAATCGCGATAGGCTAGACTCCGACCTTTATCAAGGTAGGAAACATGATGGTACGCATTTCTCCTCCTTACACATGGCTTCACAACAACGTTTCACCAGCAACGCCGGTCGATTGCTGTCTGTGTAAGAAAAATCGGTTGGAAACTTTCCTCATGTCAGCACGTTGTAGGTGTCGCCACCGGCGCCTACCTTGTGTGAATGCTCTGAAAAGCTAATCATTTGCATATCACAGCATCTTCTTCCTGTCGGTTATATGTAGCGTCTGTAGCATGTCATCTTCGTGGTGTAGCAATTTTAATGGCCAGTAGTGTACATTCCTATAGGTCTGAGGGCCAAACATGATTCCTTCAGTGTGGATGCACATAGATTTCGTTTCCTCTCGTGAGCATACAGGTCGCGCTGCGAGCGAGAGATACATGGACGGGAACGCTACATTGGCGTACGACAAGTTGAAAATCTGAGTCGGCCGACAAGCGTTTCTGGATGGCCAAGGCAGGTAGTGCAACCGTTATGGAGTAGCGGATCATCCCTGCACAGATTTTCACGTCGCTTCATTCATTAATTTCGCTGCCCCAATGCGGCAGCCATCGGAAAAATGTCCCCGAATCTTGAGATTAACGGCCACTGAATCATAATAGTGTGCGATGTCTCTTCTGTCAGACATGTCCAACATAACAGACAGCAACAGACACGTATAGAGTGATTCAGGTACACCTATGTCTTATATGCAATTCAAAATATCTTCAGAAACCACTCGTGATATTTTCACACCTCTCGCTTGCTATGGGCAAATTATTAGTACTACAGAAAAAATGAACAGGGCCTTTTTGTAGGAATCTTAATTTATTAAAATTCTGTACTGGGAATATTTTCTCTAGAACCGTAGTTTTCGAATTATTCAAGAAAAACATACAAAAGTGATCTTAGCACTTTTTTTTTTAATCAACGCGAACACCATGGCCTCCCGCGAGGAAAAAAATGTCCTGTTCAATTTTTCTGTAGAACTAATGCACTACTGGCCATTAAAATTGCTACACCACGAAGATGACGTGCTACAGACGCGAAATTTAACCGACAGGAAGAAGACGCTGTGATATGCAAATGATTAGCTTTCCAGAGCATTCACACAAGGTTGGCGCAGGTGGCGACAGCTACAACGTGCTGACATGAGGAAAGTTTCCAACCGATTTCTCATACTCAAACAGCAGTTGGCCGGCGTTTCCTGGTGAAACGTTGTTATGATGTCTCGTGTAAGGAGGACAAATGCGTACCATCACGTTTCCGACTTTGATAGAGGTCGGATTGTGGCCTATCGCGATTGCGGTTTAGCGTATCACGACATTGTTGCTCGTGTTGGTCGAGATCCAATGACTGTTAGCAGAATATGGAAACGGTGGGTTCGGGAGGGTATTACGGAACGCCGTGCTGGTTCCCAACGGCCTCGTATCACTAGCTATCGAGATGACGGGCATGTTATTCGCATGGCTGTAACGGATCGTGCAGCCACGTCTCAATCCCTGAGTCAACAGATGTGGACGTTTGCAAGACAACAACCATCTGCACGAACAGTTCGACGACATTTGCAGCAGCATGGACTATGAGCTCGGAGACCATGGCCGCGGTCACCCTTCACGCTGCATCACAGACAGGAGCGCCTGGGATAGTGTACTCAACGATGAACCTGGGTGCACGAATGGCAAAACGTCATTTTTTCGGATGAATCCAGGTTCTGTTTACAGCATCATGATGGTCGCATCCGTGTTTGGCGACATCGCGGTGAACGCACATTGGGAGCGTGTGTTCGTCATCGCCATACTAGCGTATCCCCTGGCGTGATGGTATGGGGTGACACTGGTTACACGTCTCGGTCACCTCTTGTTCGCATTGACGGCAGTATGAACAGTGGACGTTATATTTCAGGTCTGTTACAACCCGTGGCTCTACCCTTCATTCGATCCCTGTGAAACCCTACATATAAGCAGGATAATGCACGACCGCGTGTTGCAGGTCCGGTACGGGCCTTTCTGGATACAGAAAATATTCAACAGCTGCCCTGGCCAACACTTTCTCCAGATCTCTCACCAATTGAAAACGTCTGGTCAATGGTGGCCGAGCAATTGGCTCGTCACAATACGCCAGTCACTACTCTGGATGAACTGTGGTATCGTGTTGAAGCTGCATGGGCAGCTGTACTTGTACACGCCATCCAAACTCTGTTTGCCTCAATGTCCAGGCGTATCAAGGCCGTTATTACGGCCAGAGGTGGTTGTTCTGGGTAATGATTTCTCAGGATCTATGCATCCAAATTGCGTGAAAATGTAATCACATGGGATTTCTAGTACAATATACTTGTCCAATGAAAACCCGTTTATCATCTGCATTTCTTATTGGTGTAGCAATTTTAATGGCCAGTAGTGTAGTATGCAAGCGGCAAGCGGGAGATTATGAAAATCATGGATGCGGTTTTGCAGGCGTTGTGGGTTGCATAAGACCCATAGATACGGACCAGAATCACCCTGTATGTAGTATTAACAGTAGGTCTTGAATATGCTGTTGTTGTTGTGGTCTTCAGTCCTGAGACTGGTTTGATGCAGCTCCATGCTACTCTATCCTGTGCAAACTTCTTCATCCCCCAGTACCTACTGCAACCTACATCCTTCTGAATCTGTTTAGTGTATTCATCTCTTGGTCTTCCTCTACGATTTTTACCCTCCACGCTGTCCTCCAATACTAAATTGGTGATCCATTGATGCCTCAGAACATGTCCTAACAACCGATCCCTTCTTCTAGTCAAGTTGTGCCACAAACTTCTCTTCTCCCCAATCCTATTCAATACCTCCTCATTACTTATATGATCTACCCATCTAATCTTCAGCATTCTTCTGTAGCACCACATTTCGAAAGCTTCTGTTCTCTTCTTGCCCAAACTAGTTATCGTCGATGTTTCACCTCCATACATGGCTACGCTCCACACAAATACTTTCAGAAACGACTTCCTCACACTTAAATCTATCCTCGATGTTAACAAATTTCTCTTCTTCAGAAACGCTTTCCTTGCCATTGCCAGTCTACATTTTATATCTTCTCTACTTCGACCATCATCAGTTATTTTGCTCCCCAAATAGCAAAACTCCTTTACTACTTTGTCTCATTTCCTATTCTAATTCCCTCAGCATCACCCGACTTAATTCGGCTACATTCCATTGCTTTTGTTGATGTTCATCTTATATCCTCCTTTCAAGACACTATCCATTCCGTTCAACTGCTCTTCCAGGTCCTTTGCTGTCTCTGACAGAATTACAATGTCATCTTCGAACCTCAAAGTTTTTATTTCTTCTCCATGGATTTTAATACCTACTCCAAATTTTTCTTTTCTTTCCTTCACTGCTTGCTCAATATACAGATCGAATATCGGGGATAGGCTACAACCGTGTCTCGCTCCGTTCCCATCCACTGATTCCCTTTCATGCCCCTCGACTCTTATAACTGCCATCTGGTTTCTGTACAAATTGTAAATAGCTTTTCATTCCCTGTATTTTACCCCTGCCACCTTCAGAATTTGAAAGAGAGTATCTAAGTCAACATTGTCAAAAGCTTTCTCTAAGTCTACAAATGCTAGAAACGTAGGTTTGCCTTTTCTTAATCTAGCTTTTAAGATAAGTCGTAGGGTCAGTATTGCCTCAAGTGTTCCCATATTTCTACGGAATCCAAACTGATCTTCCCCGAGGTCGGCTTCTACCAGTTTTTCCATTCGTCTGTAAAGAATTCGAGTTAGTATTTTGCATCCGTGACTTATTAAATTGATTGTTAGATAATTTTCACATCTGTCAACGCCTGCTTTCATTGGGATTGGAATTATTATATTCTTCTTGAAGTCTGAGAGTATTTCGCCTGTCTCATACATCTTGCTCATCAGATGGTAGAGTTTTGTCAGGACTGGCTCTCCCAAGGCCGTCAGTAGTTCTAATGGAATGTTGTCTACTCCCGGGGCCTTGTTTCGACTCAGGTCTTTCAGTGCTCTGTCAAACTCTTCACGCAGTATCATATCTCCCATTTCATCGTCATCTACATCCTCTTCCATTTACATAATATTGTCCACAAGTACATCGCCATTGTATAGACCCTGTATATACTCCTTCCACCTTTCTGCTTTCCCTTCTTTGCTTACAACTGGGTTTCCATCTGAGCTCTTGATATTCATACAAGTGGTTCTCTTTTCTCCAAAGGTCTTAAATTTTCCTGTAGGCAGTATCTATCTTACCCCTAGTGAGATAAGCCTCTACATCCTTACATTTGTCCTCTAGCCATCGCTGATTAGCCATTTTGCACTTCCTGTCGATCTCATTTTTGAGACGTTTGTATTCCTTTTTGACTGCTTCATTTACTGCATTTTTATATTTTCTTTCATCAATTAAATTCAATATTTCTTCTGTTACCCAAGGATTTCTACTAGCCCTTGTCTTTTTATCTACTTGATCCTCTGCTGCCTTCACTACTTCATCTTTCAGAGCTACCCATTCTTCTTCTACTGTATTTCTTTCCCCCATTCCTATCAATTGTTCCCTTATGCTCTCCCTGGAACTCTGTACAACCTCTGGTTCTTTCAGTTTATCCAGGTCCCATCTCCTTAAATATGCTATGTCCTTTAAATGCTATCAAAAATCCAGTCGGCCGAGATCTGGCCATAGCGATCTCCTGGTACCCAACATTTACGTCCTCAAATATGTTTCGCGAGTCACTGAGTGGCGGAGGGTAATTCGTACCAGTATTAACGATATTCTGATCAACTCCACTCCTATACTGAACGACGAAAAATGACTAGCTATGTTTGTCTGTGCATACCATAATCTCTCTTATTCTCACAATCACTATATGAGATATACGGCAGAATTAAGAGAACTTTCACACGGGTTTCCTCAATTTTAATTACTGTCTGTGTCCTGCCTGGTTTGATACATCACGCGACGGCATCATCTCCTGGGCCAACGTCTTCATCTCAGTATAGCACTTACACTCAGCGCCCTCGATTATTGGTTGAATACATTCCAGGCTCTGCCTTTCACTACAGTTTTTAACCTCCACGGCTCTCTCAAGTTCCATCGAAATATTTTCTGATTCCTTAACATGTGTCTACTTTATTATAGCTAGTGTTTTCCACATATTTCTTTCTTCGCCGATTCTATGAAAGGCCACAACGTTTCTTATCTTAACACTGCACTTCTGTAACTCCACACATCAAACGAGCCTCTTTTTTTTCCGTTTCCCCATACGCTATTAGTCACCGCTATCGAACGCCGTGCTCTAGGCGTATTCTCAGAAATTTCTTCCTTAGATTAAGGGCGGTGTTTAATACAAGGAGATATCTCTTAGCAAGGAATGTCCACATTAGCTGTGCTTGTTTACTTCTCATATTCTCCTTACTTCGAATATATTACTACTACTGCTGCAATGTGATCAGGCCCCCTGGACAGCACGCTTCTATAAGTTTCCTCCTCCACTGTATTGTGTTCATTGCTGCTATCTGCCATCCGTCCACATCTACTGACACTTCGTTAAAATCTTCATGGAGGCCATCCCTCCAACGCTTCTTGGGTCTCCCTGGGGGTCTCTTTCCTGTAGGTGTGAAATCCAGGAGCTTCAGAAGCCATCTGTGATCCTCCATCCGGGCCACATGGTCGGCCCACTGCATTCGTTTGGGTTTGACATCTCCTGCTATGTTGGGCTGCTGATATAGTTCCTCAAGCTCTTGGTTGTATCTGATCCTCCATTCCCCAGTATATGCATCCAGAACCGGACCGAAGATCTTCCGAAGCACTTTTCTCTCAAAATCGAGGAGCTTATGGAAGTCCTGTTTCGGGATACTACATGACTCACAGCCATATAGAACAACAGGCTAGATCATGGTTTTGTAGAGTCGAATCTTGAACTGTCTGAAGAGATATCTGGACCGAAGCAGTTGTGCTAGGTTGTGGTAAGATCGGTTTCCTGTTTGTATTCTGACATTGATCTCTGCTTCACATGACGAGTTCTCAGTGAAAAGTGCACCTAAGTATTTGAGTTCATGCACCCTCTTGTAGGACCGGCCCCCAACCTGCAGTGATTGTAGATGACCTGCAGTCTGACAATGACCACGCGTCATAATTAGGTACTCTGTCTTGGCTTCGTTTATATTTAGCCGAAATTTTCTGGCAGCCTCCTTTAGTGCTTTGGCCATTTGCTCCAACTCCTCTTCCGACCTAGACAGTAAACAGATGTCGTCTGCATAGGCTAAGTATGTCAGTCTCTTTCCTTCGATTTCAATCCCTTCGTTCTCTTGGAAAGTCTCGCGTACGATCTCCTCGAGTTCAAAGTTGAACGGGATAGGGGGCAATCCATCTTCTTGCCTGAGTCCTGTCACAATTTCAGTTTCCTCAGTTACGCGATTTCCCATCTTCACCTTTGCACGTGTTTCGCTCAGACAGATTTTTATCAGATTGATGAATTTCTCTGTCATGCCAAACTTCCTTAAACAGCTGAGCAGGCTCTTGCGATGGTATGCAATCATAGGCCTTCTTAAAATCAGCGAATAAAATTTGAAAATATTTACTATATTCACCCAGTTTCTCAGAGAGCTGCCGGAGACTGAAGATGTGATCTACTGTTGACCGTCCTGGCCGGAAACCTCCCTGGTACTCCCCAATCACCGATTCTGCCACTGGCTGAATTCTATGTATGAGGCAATTGGACAGGATCTTACAGCAGACGTTAAGCGGGGCGATTCCTCGATAGTTGTCACATTTCAGTTTGTCGCCCTGCTCATGTGTAGGACAAATCAAAGCTGTTTTCCATTCTCCTGGTAATTCTTCTTTGGTCCATATTGCCTGTATCAGTCGGTGCATTCTTTCGGCAAGTTGCTCTCCTCCTGCCAGGATCATTTCAGCCTGTATTCCATCTTCACTTGGACTCTTATTCTGCTTAAGGTGCCTGATTCTGGTTTTTATCTCATCCAGGGTAGGTGGGCGATCATCTGCATCGCTGTAACTGGGTACTGGAAATCAAACTGCAGTTCGGGTTGCCTGACGGTGTGGCCGTGCGGTTCTAGGCGCTTCAGTCTGGAACCGCGAGACCGCTACGATCGCAGGTTCGAATCCTGCCCCGGGCATGGATGTGTGTGATGTCCTTAGGTTAGTTAGGTTTAACTAGCTCTAAGTTCTAGGGGACTGATGACCTCATATGTTAAGTCCCATAGTGCTCAGAGCCATTTGATACGACTCCCCCTGTCTGCGGCAAAACAAAATACAAAATGTTGCCATCATTTCTACACGCACAGAAAATGGATTCATCTGAAGACATTCTCTGATGCCAGTTCTTCCGAGTGAGGTCGTTCCATACACCATTGCAATCTTGCATGTTTCTATACAGTCGTCAAAGATAGGCAGAGAAGTGGACGATTCGCACGTAACTGATGCTGTAATAAACTGCGACTGTCTATTACTCCTGATGGTTACGATGTGTTAGACTGTTGCACCAGAGCCAAGGAGGGCGCAAATCTGTCCTACAATGCCATTTGGATGAGGGTAGATCTTCTCGGGGGGTGATCTGTGTGTTGCAACCAGACCCATCTCGTCGTGATCTACGGCCTTCTGTCAATCATTCTGCCCACACCCGTTGCACTGCCGAAACACTTCGTCCCACTAACCAGCAATTTCCCGGATGAATGCATCTCATTCTCTCGTGCCAATAATACACCCTCTTTGAAATTCACTTTTTTGACGGTACAGTTCCCACGTACGTCTGCGAGCCATCCTACACGTCTGCTCAAGTCACACTGATCCATTACCTTTGGTTTAAAGCGACAACGAGAGCCGCAGAGACATTTTACAGGTAGGTGGTGTTGCGCCTCGATATCGATGTAGACCTTGAAACAGGGGGACGACGTGGTTCAAATGCTAATCATTTCCGCAGAACATACTAATGTACACGTCCTGTGATTATGAACGTCCTGTCTCTAGTCGTTCAAGATGTCCTGTTTTCTTCTGAACATCAGTAGATCTAAAAGATGTCAAGCGTACGAGATATTCATTTATCTTGGGAGCGAAACTATCAGGCTTTATTCTTTATTTTAGGCATCCCTTGCCATTTACAAATACACTACTGGCCATTAAAATTTCTACACCAAGAAGAAATGCAGATGACAAACGGGTATTCATTGGACAAATATATTATACTAGAACTGACATGTGATTACGTTTTCACGCAATTTGGGTGCATAGATCCTGAGAAATCAGTACCCAGAACAACCACCTCTGGCCGTAATAACGGCCTTCATATACCTGGGCATTGAGTCAAACAGAGATTGGATGGCGTGTACAGGTACAGCTGCCCATGCAGCTTCGCCACGATACCATAGTTCGAGTAGTGACTGGCGTATTGTGACGAGCCAGTTGCTCGGCCACCATTGACCAGACGTTTTCAATTGGTGATAGATCTGGAGAATGTACTGGCCAGGGCAGCTGTCGAATATTTTCTGTATCCAGAAAGGCCCGTACAGGACCTGCAACATGCGGTCGGGCATTATCCTGCTGAAATGTAGGGTTTCGCAGGGATCGGCTGAAGGGTAGAGTCACGGGTCGTAACAGATCTGAAATGCAACGTCCACTGTTCAAAGTGCCGTCAATGCGAACAAGAGGTGACCGAGACGCGTGACCAATGGCACCCCATACCATCACCCCAGGTGATACACCAGTATGGCGATGACGAATATACGCTTCCAATGTGCGTTCACCGCGATGTCGCCAAACACGGATGCGACTATCGTGATGCTGTAAACAGAACCTGGATTCTTCCGAAAAAATGACGTCTTGTTATTCGTGCACCCAGGTTCGTCGTTGAGTACACCATCGCTGGCGCTCCTGTCTGTGATGCAGCGTCAAGGGTAACCGCAGCCATGGTCTCCGGCCTGACAGTCCATGCTGCTGCAAACGTCGTCGAACTGTTCGTGGAGATGGTTGTTGTCTTGCAAACGTCCCCGTCTGTTGACTCATGGATCGAGACGTGGCTGCACGATCCGTTACAGCCATGCGGATAACATGCCTGTCATCTCGACTGCTAGTGATACGAGGCCGTTGGGATCCAGCACGGCGTTCAGTATTACCCTCCTGAACCCACCAATTCCATATTCTGCTAACAGTCATTGGATCTCGACCAACGCGAGCAACAATGTCGTGATACGATAAACCGCAATCGCGATAGGCTACAATCCGACCTTTATCAAAGTCGGAAACGTGATGGTACGCATTTTTCCTTACACGAGGTATTACAACCACGTTTCACCAGGCAACGCCGGTCAACTGCTGTTTGTGTATGAGAAACCAGTTGGAAACTTTCCTCATGTCAGCACGTTGTAGGCGTCGCCACCGGCGCCAACCTTGGGTGAATGGTCTGAAAAGCTAATCATTTGCATATCACAGCATCTTCTTCCTGTCGGTTAAATTTCACGTGTGTAGCACGTCATCTTCGTGGTGTAGCAATTTTAATGGCCAGTAGTGTAGCTACCATCTGTTAAATTAGTGAAAATTTTGTCTATGTGTTTCTGCATTTCCCGTGGAACGACAATGCTATCCTGTAGACCGAGCATCGGCAGCGAGCTGTCTGACAGCGGTGCTGGTCCTATCTGATAAATCAGCAATAACCGCCCTTGGAGTATGTTGCTTTACTTTCATTTCTGCCGAATGTTCGCTGGTATGACGTACTAGGAACTCTTCGTCAAAGAATCATCGGGACGATTGCCTATTTGTGAATATAAACCTGGATAAGACAAATGTAATTTTATCAAGCCTGCAACCATATCTGGAAGAAATGATTGTTGATTTTAGAAGAAGGAGATCAACAGTGGATAGTACTTTTATTTTATGAATCCAACTTAAAAAGAAATCTGAATATGCTTAAGATGTGCCCATCCTTTTCATAGACGTTAAAAAAGCATTTGATAGTATTAACAGAAACTATGAATGACTATGAATGTATCTGGAATCCCAGACAAAGTAATAGAGTTGATGAAAACTTGCATTATAAATTTAAGTTTTAGAGTTAAAGTTCACAGTCCCATGTTATTTCCGGAGTCAAACAAGTAGATGTTTCATCACCATCAGTTTTCAGCCTCGTTACGGAGCAGATCATCGGGAAAATAAAAGCATCACAACTTGGAACAAAACTAGAGTACAGTTCAAACACGTTGGCATATGCAGATGACGTCATAACCTTAGGAGAACATGAACAAGAGACATAAATCACTCACCACAATGTAGTATAACAGCTGACTCGAAACCGAAATAGCAATTAATACCAGGAAAATCAAATACTTCAATGACTCGCGGCAAACTGAAGCATATCGATGCATTTAAGACTGGTACAGAGAAAAGCGAAACAGTAATTCATTCCACTCATCTTGGAAGCTTGCTAAATACAGAAAACAATGTCAGAGAAGAAATAAATAGAAAATAGAAAAAGCGAATAGATGTTACTCCGCATTATTGGACGTATTAAAGAGGAAGCTTATTTCATGGAATTCAAAAATTCGCATGTATAAAATTCTTATCATACCTGATCTGACGTGTGCCTGTAAGACATGGACATTAACAAAACCAGAAGAAGCAAAATTAAAAAGCCACGAAAGCGTTGAGGTAGATGTTTGGCGGGATTCAAGATAACAATACAGCCGAAAGGACAGAATTAACAAACAGAGAATATAGGATCTATATTGAGAACGAGCCAGTGTATCTGAAAGTAAAGCTACGAGATTTCACTGGATTGGACTTGCACTTCGAAATGCAGAAGTAAGGGAAATCTTACAAGTATCCACAAAATATTGTCAAGGGAGAAGACCTCTTGAAATACCAAGACAACGCAAGTTCGACAACATCACAAAAGATATGAAAATCTTACATGTGATCAATTGTAAAATTAAATGCCAAGATAAAATTACCCAGCAAGGTGTTGTGACAGCAGCAGCGAAGAGCTTTCATAGCTGGTGTAGCTTGCTAATACTGACAAAAATGATCGTATCTTGTTTATCAGTCGGTAATATCATACAGTGATGATCGCCTATCAGAACTCTTGGGAGACAGAGTCTATCTGTTCACCTGAATCTACTATCTGCAAGAATTTGTGTGCGGATAAAGGATTTTGTATTTCACATGAGAGGTTTTTGTTGCATCCATACGGTTTTCTGATAAACGGTTATTTCTCTTCAGCAACGTTTAATGTGATCGAACTGTGCCGTAGAATCCTGCAAAAGGCGAACATCAGCGATATTGGTATACATTCTGTGCATCTGTTCTACTGCCTTTTCTGTACAGAGATGTCATCTTTGGTCTTTGAAACGTCACACTGGAAAACGGACTTTAACTTACTGTCAGGGCACTGTCAAAATTAATTCATATCACAGAGCGTAGATCATTATGCGGCCGTTTTAAAAGTCACTATAGCATGAACTACAAGGCTTCTCTTAACCCAACCAGTTACACGAGCAAACAGTTGCAGCCGTCTGTAGCTTATTTCAGAAAAGAACCGGCAAAACTCTTGGGTGCACATGTCAGTGCAAACATCTCCCCGTCTCAGCTACGAAGATTATGTTGTGCTGAAGTTTCGAGTTTCCAGATGTTTGTCCTGGAAGACCAGTGACTCAGATCGTTATCATGACCTCTAGAATAAGCAGGTTTATCTGGTGAGATAGAGGGAGCGCCGAACAGCTGCAGTGAGAAGAAGCGGCGTTATCTCAGGAGTTTTCTTCCGCACAAACCGAGTTGTGTGTTATCTGGGCAATGGGGCAGCCACCGAGTTACTCCCGCAGTGAAACTTTGGCGAAACGCTCGTGGCCGGACGGTGTTTTGCTGATGTGTGTGTGTGTGTGTGTGTGTGTGTGTGTGTGGGAGGGTGGGCAGAGAGGGAGGGATCGCTGGGTAAAGCGGCAGAAGGGAAGGAGCAGTTGGCCCACCTGATGCTGTTGTAGTAGGCTGCCCTCTAGAAATAACCTCGAACGAAATTTGAAACAGAATTTCGAGAGTTTTGAGAAACTAAATTTCTTCGGAAGTTTTGGTCATACTGACCTCCGACATACATTACAAGCGACCAGTTGCGTCCGCCAAACAATTTAGTAACTATATAACTATGTTTTGCACAATAATTGTAAGAAGACAGATGATGTTCAGCATTTTGGGTCCTTTTCCTCACGATCTAAATAGTTTCTGGTGAACACACTGCTAAACTAACGTTAAAAATTCATTTGTGAAAAACCTGAACTGGCATACCCTTGAAGACAGACGCAAACTATCCCATTAAAGCCTAATTAGAGAGTTTCTAGAACCAACTTCAAGTGATGACTCTAGGAATAGACTACAACCCTCTACGTATCGCCCCCGTAATGAATGCGAAGGCAAGATTAAACTCATAACAGCACGCGCAGAGATATTTAAGCAAACATTCTTCCCGCGTTCCATACCTGAATGGAACGGGAAGGAGTACAATGAGCAGTACCCTCTGCCATGCACTGCCGGCAGAGAGCAGATATAGACACAGATATAGATACAGAGTGAGGTTTCTTACGTTATTCACCTTGAGAAGTTAACGTCTCTTAATTACATTCATTAATATACACTTTGCATTTCAATGTGGCATGTGCAATCAACAGTAAATGAAAGATTTAAATGTGCCAACTACAGGATTGTAACTACTATATGATATAACAATTTTTGTATTTTTCAAAATGCGTTTGTTTTGGGCCGCAATTACGTTACACAAAATGCGTTCTGATGGAAAATAAAATAAAATTAAAAAATTAAAAAATTGAGGAAGAACTAGATCTCCTCCGAGACATGACTAAAAATAACGGTCACCTGACAACTTAGTAGACATATCATTCAAAAATAAAACAAATTAAACAAATGCCAGTATCATAGATGAAATGACTGTAATCTGAAACAAAAACAAACCACAGAAAAACCAAATTCTTGTCTGGCCATATCTAGGTATTGTTTCCGACAAAATTACTCGATATTTCAAGAGAACAAAACTGTACAGTAACTGCAGGAACACTAACAATCTGCAGCCATTATTGAGATACATACCAAGGAAATCGGAGACATTTTTGCAGTCAGGAATCTACAAAATTAATTGCTAAGAATTCTCAAAATATTATATTCGACAAATAGGATGGAAAATTAGCACGCGATTTAAAGAACACACACTAATATGCGACAACACCTAACATAGATGAATCACTTCAGGTATTACGTAAGTTAAATAAAGGAAAAATCATGGATGTAGTGGAGGAATCTGAAATTTACATCCATCTAAGAACCAGTCATATAGAGTTTTAAATGATCGAAAAGTCCTACGAACTGGAAAATTCCTGGACAACTTTTTTCTAGTTCCACGACGAAGCATTACACAACTATATAATGTAAAATTGTCGTTACGCTTATTAATAAATACGACTGTAATGCGAAAGATCAAGCAACCATAAAGCAGATTTTACTTCATTCTCATGGTTTCCAGGACTGTTTCATTAAATTACTGTGATCGTTATTATGTGTAAGATCTTTGTACAAATATTCAAAAACAACGTGCTCTCGCAATAACGGAACCAAATATTTACAAGTTATTTTAAAGAAATTACATACAGTCATGTTTACACCAGTTATGAAGAATAATTAAATATAATGGATAACAAAGGCAACACCTAGATATGGTAGATATAGCCATACAGGAACGTTGCTTTCCTGTGGTTCTTTTTCGTCTCTGATTAAAGTTATTTAATCTATGGGATTGACATGTGTTTGGTTGGTTTTCTTTTTGAATAAAGTGTCCATTAAGCCTTCATTAACAAATTTCTGTAAAAAATTATAATTTTCTTAGTGTTAGGTACGGTAAAACATCGACCTTGTATATAAGAGCTTTGCAGCAACTGCTAGAAAGTAACATGCTTCTAAAACAGCAAAAAACTTTTTCTTATTTATTTTATGACCATTAGATGCAGTCATAGGACCAACGAAAGCATGGCACAATATACCATTAAAGAATAGCCCATAAAGTAAGTCCTAGTGCACCTAGTGTATCTATAGATACGATATGTTCCTACGTTAAAATCACAAGTGTCACCAATGTATCCAACATGCAATGCTTCTGTTTTAAGTACCTGAAAATGGCGTAAGGGCAAAATTGTACAACCATACATGAAATAAAGAGAATGGCAGCTGAAGGTATCATGAAATCATTAAAAAAATCAATATTTTAAACTGATTCGACAATTTTATCAAGACCACTTTCCCGGAAATTAGTTTGAGGTAAATAGAACATTGTCAGTAGGACTTTCATGGGAGTGCCTTAGTGCTTGTCTTTACCAGACGTTGCAACATGCTGAGTTGTTGCTGAGAGACTCGATTGTCAGGATCCCATAGGCGGGAGTCTTTAGTTAGTTAGTTAGTCAGTTAGTTAGATGTTCCACATACCATTTTATCGATTCTTTTATCGAATTGATGTGGAACGAGTCATTTTACACCATATGTACACGTGATTAGTATCAACATTAGTGAACACATTATTTTTAGTCCTACTAATGAACTACAGTTAAAAACTAGGATGACTTTATTATTATTCTTTTACTCTCTACCAGTTTTTAAACGTAAATTAGCGATGGAACAGAAAAAGTTCACCATAAATGATTTTAAACTATATTTCAAATTTGTTTTGCTACCTGTCAGACTTTTGATTCAGCAAATGGCCAAAAATTGTTGTTGCTGTATGTTGCACTTCTTTTGAGCCACTGACATCTTTAATAATGGGTAATAAAATTCACTTTTACGTTCAGTCTTGTAGGTATGGTCATCATTCTTCTTCTCAAATTGTGATATATTATCTATGACGAATTTCATTAGCGAATGCGTATATTGTGACGGTGCATTTAAAATGCCTAGCCCCTTGAAGAGGAAGCAACATGACGTCTGTGGGTAAACACCATATATTTTTCTCACTGCTCACTTCTTTGCAGTCACTACTTTCTTTCCAAGTGATGAATTACCCCAGAAAAGTATTCCATAAGACAGTGTTGAGCGGAAATATGCAAACTACGTCAGGAGTGCGATTCGTTTGCTGCCAAGATTAGCAATTATACCATGACCAAAAATAGCTAAATTTAATAGTTTGAGAAACTCAGTAACATGCTTCTTCCAATTAAAACTTTCATCAGTATGTACATCCAAAAATTTGGACTATTGTGTCATATTTACTGACTCCCACTCACGTGCTACATCAGTTGACAGTATCACAAAACTAAAAGCACTGTGTTTTTTCAATATACGATGAAAGTCTGTTTTCTTAGAGACACTTAATAATTCTTTGGAAAATTTCGTTTACCATCTCTCGTGTGGCTTTCTCTCTAATGGAATATGTTATGACACTAACATGCTATGCAAAAAGTACCAATTCTGCTTATTGAATGTTAAGTTGAAGGTAGAAATGAAATGTTGTGTGACTAGTGACTCCCGGGCCCTTAGGATTATATGATAGCAGAACAAACACTGGTAACAGTTACTTCTGTAAAATATCTGGGGTGGGCTTGCGGAACGATTTGAAGTGGAATGATCATATAAAATTAATTGTTGGTAAGGTGGGTGCCAGGTTGAGATTCATTGGGAGAGTCCTTAGAAAATGTAATCCATCAACAAAGTAGGTGGCTTACAAAACAGTCATTCGACCTATACTTGAGTATTGCTCGTCAGTGTGGGATCCGTACCAGGTCGGGATGACAGAGGAGATGGAGAAGATCCAAAGAAGAGGGCCGCGTTTCGTCACAGGGTTATTTGGTAAGCGTGATAGCGTTACGGAGATGTTTAGCAAACTCGAGTGGCAGACTCTGCAAGAGAGGCGCTCTGCATCACGGTGTAGCTTGCTGTCCAGGTTTTGAGAGGGTGCGTTTCTGAGGTATCGAATATATTGCTTCCCCCTACTTATACCTCCCGAGGAGATCACGAATGCAAAATTAAGAGAGATTCGAGTGTGCACGGAGGCTTTCCGGCAGTCATTCTTCCCGCGAACCATACGCGACTGGAACAAGAAAGGGAGGTAATGACAGTGGCATGTGAAGTGCCCTCCGCCACACACCATTGGGTGGCTTGCGGAGTATAAATGTAGATGTAGATGTAGGATTGACATCTTGTCGCGCTGACCACTCAGCTACCGGGGGCGGACAGTGGAAGGTCATTCACATAAATAAGGAGTAGAAGTGAACCCCAAAAGTGAACCCTGTGGGACTCTGTTTGTGATTTCCACCCTGTCACTAAAATTTTCAGCCCTTCTGACATTGTTTGAATTATTCAGCACAACCTTTTGCATTCTGTTTGTTAAGTACGATTCAAACCAGTTATGCTAAAGCCATCAATTCCATAAAACTTTTGTTTGTCTGAGAGTATAATATGTTGTACATAATGAAATGCCCTGAAAGATTACAGATACACCAAATGGTGACATTTTGTTGCTTAAATAGTAATGGTTAACTCAAATTTGTTACTAGCAACTTTCCTTGGTGTTGACTAAAACCTCCTTTTCTCACACTAAAAGAAACACATTCTCGCCAGGAATGTAGCTCTCTCAAACCACTCCTACGTAACCTTGAGTGGCATTTAGTTTGCCAAATATCTGCAAACCTTTCTGTCCTCCTGAGTGGTTAATTCCTTAGAGGCCTTCCAAAGCTTCCATTGCGTTATTTAACCTAACATGCTGACTAAAACATGCACTGGAAATCCATCTGGTCCCTCTCGTAACTACAACAAATGACCGTAGCTGAGTGAGGTACCTGGCTGGGTGGCACTGGTAAAGAGTAACGCTTCCTGTGCAGCTAGTGTTATGGGTTCCCTTAGGCAAACACACTGTAATGCGTACACATTCATAAAGATTGAGAGTTGCTATCAACTCCCGTCTAAGGGTCCCTGCATCCCCCTTTCAAAGAAAAATTCCTTTCAGCGTCTCACAAACTTTGTATTTAACGCAATATGAATCTTTAGTGTGTTTCAACATTTTAAGCAAGACATTTTTGTCCAGGCACTGCTAAACCACAAAATTTAGTGTAGACCCCAGCGTCCTTAAGTAAGCATAATTCAAGCTGAAAGTCTCTCTCGAGAATCATCTCAGGATGTAACAAATGGCACGTCCAAAATGAACGCATTCTCAGTCATAGTGAAGGCAATAGGTTAAATGGTCCTAACCATAAACTCTTTATTTTGATATTAGAATTTATTTTCTGCATCTCTTCATTGTACATTAATCTTGCGAAAGTCGGGGAAATAGAACGTACCAGCGTATCATAAATAGCAAAGAAATGCTCCTAGCCGCGCGGGGTAGCCGCGCGGTCTTGGGCGCCTTGTTACGGCTCCTCCAGTCGGAGGTTCAAGTCTTCCCTCGGGCATGGGTGTGTCTGTTGACCAAAGCGTAAGTTAGTTTAAGTCAGATTAAGTAGTGCGTAGGCTTAGGGACCGATGAACTTTGCAGTTTGGTCCCACAAGACCTTAAAAAAATGCTCCTTTCACGTCATAGAGGCTCTATAACTTTAATATCTGGTGAGTGTCGTAGCCAGGGGAGATGCGACAATTCATCCTCGTGCTCACGAAACCAGTCCTGGACAATGCGAGCTGAGCAAACAGTGGTCTTGTCGTCTTGGAACATAGGGTCACCATGGGGGAACGAACAAGGGATTGATGTGATCAGCCAAAATGTTCACTAGTCCCTGGTAGTAATGCGACATTGAAGAATCAACACGAGGCCCACGGAAAACCACGTTATGACTCCCCAAATCGTCGCCGAATCACCGCCAAGTCTCACTCTTGGGACCTAAACTCGATCATTGCTCCATAGCCCAGGTTTTATGGCTTGGGCACCACATTATCCTTTTTCGGGCTTTTGCATCCCTTACGAGTGGCTTTCGAATTTCAGCTCGCCCTGCTATTATCAGCCTATGTCATTTTTCGTGTTGTTTTGGTGCCATCTGCGGTCACGAGCGGGGCGTTCATTTCTGCGGTGACTTTCGCAGCTGTTGTGTCATTATTTTTCGTAACTATCGTCTTCAATGACCGTCAGTCACGATCACTCAACACACACTTTCGTCCGCGTTGTGACTTAGCTGATGATGCTTCTCCACTTCTCCTGTGCGAGGTATAAATCTTCGAAGCGGTGTGTCTTGAAACACCAAATATTTCGATCTTATTTTATCCGTGTTGGATCTTGTGAACTCCGCGGCCGCTGACGCTCGTTGGTGAATGACACAAACAGCCACAAATACTTTTTAAACGTTTTATTTTAATATCATAACCGTTTTAGGGCTACCGTGCCCATCTTTAGTTGGTTAATATTTTTTGTTCTAATGATGTTTTGACAAAGAGTATGTCGTCTGCTCCCACACTGCACAAGAATATTTGAGTATTTAATGCCACTTTATATATTGTAAATAAATTACTGTGCCACAATTCATAATATTCTTAATGCCGTTGCTGAACATCACACATGTGCTACACACTTGATGTTTTGTTTACATTATCATACAGTTATTTGAACATCATTACGGTTCATAAGGTAGTAGCAGGAAATACAATATTAAAAAGTTGGAGGATGGAATGAGAGCAACACGTTTGTTTATCATTATAATTTGGTTCACATGGCTCTGAGCACTATGGACTTAACATCGGAGGTCATCAGTCCCCTAGAACTTAGAACTACTTAAACCTAACTAACCTAAGGACATCACACACATCCATGCCCGAGGCAGGATAAGAACTTACGACCGTATATGTCGCGTGGTTTCAGACTCAAGCGCCTAAAACCGCTCGGCCACACCGGCCCGCCCATTATAGTTTATCTTCACGGTAAATGATAACAGCTAAACTGTTGCGGGATAAAGATTGATTAAAATTCTTGACCACGGTTGGTATATCTAAATATACCTTCATCATAAGTAAAATACACTAAAATCACATTTTGCAGTGGAGATACATAACACAATTGTGCCAAAGAAGAGTTCACAGGCGAGATAATGATGCTATCCTGTGTTCGCATCAACCCTCTGTCCATAATTATGTTGTATAAATGGAGATGATGTTTTAACTACTGATGACTCCTTTGGCACAATTGTGTTATGTATCTGCTCTGCATAATGTGATTTCAGTGTATTTTACTTATGATGAAGGTATATTTAGATATACCGGAACCGTGGTCAAGAAGTTTAAAAAATCTTTATCCTGCAACTGTTTGGCTGTTACCATTTACCGTGAAGATTTTCAACAGTTGCTGTTTCAGCCATGTTTAAAATCTTGAAATTATAGTTTATATTTACACAGTGATATACTGGTATCTTAAACTGCAGTGGTGAGACTGTTATGGGTCCAATTTATGTTTTATTTCTGTGAACAGTCCAACACCGTACAATAAAGTTTAAAATAGTAAATCATCAGCAATAAATTCACAACCTGGTGCAGAAAAGGAACTATTTGTATGCTTTCCCATTCTAGGCGCAATCTCATATCAAATCGTCAATCATTTCCGAAGGACGGGATTTCAAGTAAGGTTCCACGTTAATAACACAATGCAACATAACATTACCCACAGCATCAAACCCACCAGTGTAGGCCTAGAAAAATCAGGAATTTACAAGAATGTTTGTGACAACTGCCCCATCATTTACTTGGACAGACCGGCAGAAGCCTCAGTGTAAGATATCGTGAACATATGGATACCTTTAGACCAAAAAATTTAAATAAAGTTTCAATAGCCACTCACACGAATCAATATGGACACTCTGTTACAGATATTAGATACCACTAACAAAGGCAAGAAAATGGACCTCTTAGGGGAACTAGAAATATATGTTCACACCGTCAGTTCACCCCAGTACATTTTAAACGAGCAGCTGAGCTAGCCGATAAACATTTTCTAAATAATTTCCTTGGACTGTTCACAGAAATCGATCACAAATTGGACCCATAACAATCTCGCCACTGCAGTTTAAGATACCAGTATATAACTGTATAAACTATCATGATGAACAAATGTGTTGCTCTCATTCCACTCTCTAACCTTTTAACTTTGTATTTCATGCAACTATCTTATCAACCGTAATGTTAATCAAATATCTGTATGATAATCCTTGCATTGTAAACAAAACATCAAGCGTATAGCACATGTGTGATGTTCAGCGCTGACATTAAGAATATTACGAAATGTGCCGAAGTAATTTATTTATAATATGTGTGCTGTGTGGAATTCAACAACATATAATTCGACCTGGAAAACCACACTGACCACAACAAAACAAATCGACTTCTACTGGAACTGGTGTGACAACTATTTTGCACCACATATAAATTAATGCAAGCGCTTTCGGGTATTTTTATTAATGAAACAACATATAAGGTGGCACTAAATACTCAAATATTCTTGTGCAGTGTGAGAGCAGACGACATGCTATCGATCAAAACGTTTGCATAACTAAAAATATTAGCCATCTGGGCATCGTGGCTAGAAACCCGTTACCTCACTAAAATAAAACATTTAAAAAGTATTTGTGGCTGGTTTCGTCATTCACCAGCTACCAACAATTTCGTCTCCCTTGGTTACGGAAGCACGCACCATACGAGCGCCACCAATTCACTTACATTTGAATGCACTCAGATCTGACATAACGCCCTCACAACTATACAGAACGACCGACACTTGCAACGTATTCAGGGTACGCTGGACGTGGACAAATTTTAAACACATTGTAAATCACGCATTGCACAAGTATGTGCCGAAAAAGTGGGTTATGGACGAAAAAGACCCACCGTGGTTTAACAACGCAATTCGGAGAATACTAAGGAAGCAAAGACAGTCGCACTCGCGGTACAAGAAAGATCGGGAGAACGAGGGAAGGCAAAAGTTAGTAGAGATTCGTGCTGCTGAGAAAAGAGCGATGCGTGAAGCATTCAACCACATGGAGGGCTTCCATCCAGTCACTCACTGATCAGTCTGGCCTGGCAACGGAAGACAGCAAAACGAAAGCTGAAATTTTAAATTTAGCATTTGAGAAATCTTTCACGCAGGAGGATCGTACAAACATACCGCCGTTTGAGTTCAAATGGCTCTAAGCACTATGGAGCTTAACACCTGTGGTCATCAGTCCCCTAGAACTTAGAACTACTTAAATCTAACTAGCCTAAGAATATCACACACATCCATGCCCGAGGCAGGATTTTGAACCTGCGACCTTAGCGGTCACGCGGTTCCAGACTGAAGCGCCTAGAACCGCAAGGCCACACCGGCCGGCCGCCGTTTGAGTCTCGTACAGATTCCCGTATGGAGGACATAGTAATAGACATCCCTGGGGTCGTGAAGCAGCTGAATGGGTTGAAAATAAATAAATCGCCAGGTCCTGATGGGATTCCAATTCGGTTTCTCAGAGAATACTCTACTGCATTGGCTCCTTACTTAGCTAGCATTTATCGCGAATCTCTTGCCCAACGTAAAGTCCCGAGCGACTGGGAAAAAGCGCAGGTGACGCCTGTATATAAAAAGGGTAGAAGGACGTACCCTCAAAACTACCGACTAATATCCTTAGCATCGGTTTGTTGCAGGATTCTCGAACATATTCTAAGTTGGAATATAATATATTTCCTTGAGACAGAGAAGTTGCTGTCCATGCATCAGCACGGCTTTAGAAAGCATCGCTCATGCGAAACGCAACTCGCCCTTTTTTCACATGATATCTTGCGAACCATGGATGAAGGGTATCAGACGGATGCCATATTCCTTGACTTCCGGAAAGCGTTTGACTCGGTGCCCCACTGCTGACTCCTTACTAAGGTACGAGCGTATGGGATTGGTTCCCAAATATGTGAGTGGCTCGAAGACTTCCTAAGTAATACAAACCAGTACGTTGTCCTGGATGGTGAGTGTTCATCAGAGGTGAGGGTATCATCTGGAGTGCTGCAGGGAAGCGTGGTAGGTGCGCTGTTGTTTTCTATCCACATAAATAATCTTTTGGATAGGGTGGGTAGCAATGTGGGGCTGTTTGCTGATGATGCTGTGGTGTACGGGAAGGTGTCGTTGAGTGACTGTAGGAGGATACAAGATGACTTGGACAGGATTTGTGAATGGTGTAAAGAATGGCAGCTAACTCTAAATATAGATAAATGTAAATTAATGCAGATGAATAGGAAAAAGAATCCTGTAATGTTTGAATACTCCATTAGTAGTGTAGCGCTTGACACAGTCACGTCGATTAAATATTTGGGCGTAACATTGCATAGCGATGTGAAGTGGGACAAGTGTGTAAAGGCATTTGCGGGGAAGGTGGATAGTCGTCTTCGGCTCATTGGTAAAATTTTGGCAAGATGTGGTTCATCTGTAAAGGAGACCGCTTATAAGTCACTAATACGACTTATTCTTGAGTACTGCTCGAGCGTTTGGAATCCCTATCATGTCGGGTTGAGGGAGGACATAGAAGCAATTCAGAGGTGGGCTCCTAGATTTGTTACTGGTAGGTTTGATCATCACGCGAGTGTTACGGAAATGCTTCAAGAACTCGGGTGGGAGTCTCTGGAGGAAATGAGGCGTTCTTTTCGTGAATCGCTACTGATGAAATTTAGAGAACCAGCATTTGAGGCTGACTGCAGTACAATTTTACTGCCTCCAACTTATATTTCGCGGGAAGACCACAAAGATAAGATAAGAGAGATTAGGGCTCGTATAGAGGCATATAGGCAGTCATTTTTCCCTCGTTCTGTGTGGGAGTGGAACAGGGAGAGAAGATGCTAGTTGTCGTACGAGGTACCCTCTGCCACGCACCGTATGGTGGATTGCGGAGTATGTATGTAGATGTAGATGTAGTTGTACCACACAGGTGCAGTTGATGATCAAATAGAAAAGCGCAACATGCTGGCTTCGCTAGGATCTGCATTTATGTTCAAGCAAGCACTTCTCGCGGTGTTTCCAAGTTCTTGTCCAGTCCCTGGAATTTTACCCTCAAACTAGCCTAGTCCCAAGACGTTTTAGCTCGTCCTACAGGTGACGACGGAAGGCTGTGTGAAAGCGGGCGTGTGGTGCCGCAGGTGGGCAAGTTCCTGGCGGAGGAGGACGGGGAGGCGGGGGCGCGCTACCTGCAGAGGCTGCGCCACTTCGCCTGCGACGGCGACTTCTTCGGTCGCATGGTGGCGCTGGTGCAGCCGCGCGAGCCGCTGGCCGTGCTCTGCCACGGCGACTGCTGGACCAACAACCTGCTCTTCCGGTACGGCGACGACGGCGCCATTGTCGAGGTACTGCCGTCCTACACTCCGACCGTAGACCGTCACCACTCTTCTCACTATAATGACACTATCATAACGATCCTTACACCATCGTGTCATTATTTTATTTTATATTACTTTATTTCATTCACTAACTGTTCGCAGCCACACGTTGCTATGCTCAGTCTGGTTAAACGGAAAAGAAAGAAAAGAAAACGCAAACAATTATACAATACTGGCCATTAAAATTGCTACACCACGAAGATGACGTGCTACAGACGCGAAATTTAACCGACAGGAAGAACATGCTGTGACAAGCAAATGATTACCTTTTCAGAACATTCACACAAGGATGGCGTCGGTGGCGACATCCACAACGTGCAGACATGAGGAAAGTTTCTAACCGATTTCTCATACACAAACAGCAATTGACCAGCGTTGCCTGGTGAAACGTTGTTGTGATGCCTGGTGTAAGGGGAAGAAATGCATACCATCACGTTTCCGACTTTGATAAAGGTCGCAATGTAGCCTATCGCGATTGCGGTTTATCGTATCGCAACATTGCGGCTCGCATCGGTCGAGATCCAATGACTATTAGCAGAATATGCAATCGGTGCTTACAGGATGGTAATACGGAACGCCGTGCTGCATTCCAGCGGCCTCGTATCACTAGCAGTCGAGATGACAGGCATCTTATCCGCATGGCTGTAACGGATCGTGCAGTCATGTCTCGATCACTGAGTCAACAGGTGGGGACGTTTGCAAGACAACAACCATCTGCACGAACAGTTCGACGACGTTTGCAGCAGCATGGACTATCAGCTCGGAGACCATGGCTACGGTTACCCTTGACGCTGCATCACAGACAGGAGCGCCTGCGATTATGTACTCAACGGCGAACCTGGGTGCACGAATGGCAAAACGTCATTTTTTCGGATGAATCCAGGTTCTCTTTACAGCATCATGATGGCTGCATCCGTGTTTGGCGACATCGTGGTGAACGCACATTGGAAGTGTGTATTCTTCATCGCCATACTGGCGTATCACCCGGCGTGACGGTATGGCGTACCATTGGTTACACGTCTCGGTCGCCTCTTGTTCGCATTGACGGTACTTTGAACAGTGGACGTTACATTCATATGTGTTACGAGCCGTGGCTTTACCCTTCATTCGATCCCTGCGAAACCCTACATTTCAGCAGGATAATGCCCGACCGCATGTTGCAGGTCCTGTACGGGCCTTTCTGGATACAGAAAATATTCGACAGCTGCCCTGGCCAGTACATTCTCCGGATCTCTCACCAATTGAAAACGTCTGGTCAGTGGTGACCGAGTAAATGGCTCGTCACAATACGCCAGTCACTACTCTTGATGAACTGTGGTATCGTGTTGAAGCTGCGTGGGCAGCTGTACCTGTACACGCCATCCAAGCTCTGTTTGACTCAATGCCCAGGCGTATCAACGCCGTTATTACGGCCAGAGGTGGTTGTTCTGGGTACTGATTTCTCAGGATCTATGCATCCAACTTGCGTGAAAATGTTGTAGTATAATATATTTGTCCAATGAATACCCGTTTATCATCTGCATTTCTTCTTAGTGTAGCAGTTTTAACGGCCAATAGTGTAATATGTCTGGGGATAGGATACGTCATTTGCTGTTTTTCTTCCCTGTCTCTGTCCCCCTTGGTCTCTCCATCACCTACTCCCCTTTTCTCTCTCTATCTTGCCCTCCTTTCCTCTCTCTCCTACTGCTCCCACTCTGTCCATCTCCTCCTTTCCGTTTTCTATGTCCATTTCTTCCCACCCCTCTGTGTATCTGCTCCCCCCCCCCCCCCCCCGCCCGCCCCGCCCTTTCTGACCTTGAGTATTGTTTATTGTTATTGCAAATCAGATTCTCTAGTAGCATTCTAATCATAAAGCAATTAGCCATAAATATAACTTCCCTGTTTGCCAACGTTTCACTAGCGTATACTTTTGTTTTAGTAAATGGGATGCTATAGTTTGGTACTTATTTCTGATAGTGGCTATCGAGACGAGTCCAATGATGTGTAACAGGAAGGTCTTTGAAGGTTAACGAAGGTCAAAAAGGTTACATGAACGTCTATTTACAGAAGGTCTCCGAAGTGATGACAATTGGTATCAATGTACTACTGCAATCTTCTTATCATGGATTGAGTGGTATTCCGTATCACATCGGCACTTATCGAAGCACATGCTCTGACAATTCTCTCTCGCATATCTTCAGGTGCAGTTGGAACGTCTTCATAAACAATGTCTTTTACGAATCTCCACAAGAAGAAATCCAGAGGCGTCAATTCTGGCGAACTAGCCAGTCACGACACATCTCCTCCGCACCTGATCCAACCATTTGGGATTTGTCTCTTCAACTCATTTCTAACCATCAGCGAAAAATGTGCCGGACACCCATCGTGTTGATACCACATTCTGTTCCTTGTTCGCAAAGGTATTTCATCTAATAATACACCTAATGTTTCTTGCAGGAACGTGGTGTACTTCCTACCATTAATATTTCCTTCGATGAAATAGGGGCCTATAATTCTGTTCTCCAGAATCCCACACCATACATTCATCTACCACGGTTTTTGGTGTGCAACTTGTCGCAGCCAACATGGATTTTCAGCTCCCCAATAACGCATGTAATGTAAATTAACATTTCCATGGTTCGTGAATGTAGCCTCGTCAATTCAAATTAATAAATGTGTCATCCCTCTGAATCTGAAGTTGAGCCCAAAGGCAGAATTCAGTGCGATGCATACAATTCGTACCCGTTAATTCTTGATGGAGACTGATATGGTAAGGATGATATTTATGGCGATGCAGAACACGAACGACACTACTCTGGCTCATGCCAGATTCCCTTGCGATTTGACGCGAACTAACACAAGGATCTCGAACCACAGTGGCAAGAGTACCAATTTCCGTTTCCTCGTTAGTAACTTTCCTTTGCCGGATATATTTCCGATGCGTTAAGGATCCAGCTATTCTGAATTTATCATACACATATTTAAATGTACGAAGTGTATGATGAGTTCGCTGGGGATATGTTTCAGCGTGTAAGTCTCCAGCTCTCACTGAATTTCGTTGCCATTCTCCGTAAATCAGAAGCATGTCGACTTGTTCTTCGAAGGAATACATCATACACATTCGCTTGATTCGAAGATACTAGTCTTACCGTTCCTGTTAGTGTTGTATTGCGAAACTGTCGAATGGTGTTTAGATGTCAATGGCACATTAGACGGATACGTCGTATTCGGCGAATATTTACTTTTCTTTCTGTGGGACTTAACATCTAAGGTCATCAGTCCCCTAGAACTTGGAACTACTTAAATCTAACTAACCTAAGGACATCACACACATCCATGCCCGAGGCAGGATTCGAACCTGCGACCGTAGCGGTCGCGCGGATCCAGACTGAAGAATATTTACTATTTGCACGATATATGAGAGACAATTGTCAATGCATGTGCTTCGATAAGTGCCGAAGTGATAAGGAATACCACTCAATCCAAGATAAGAAGATTGCAACACTGCGTTGATACCAGTCGTAATCACTTCGAACACCTTGTGTCCATAGATGCTCATGCCACCTTTTTCACCTTCGTTGACCTTCAAAGACCTTACTGTTACACATCATTGGATTCGTCTTGATAGCTGCTGTCAGAAAATAAGAACCAAATTACAGCATCCCATTTAAAAAAACGAAGCTTACCATATCTCTGACGCGACCCCACCTAGCAACAAACAACCAACTTAATATTATGGCCCTCATTGTCCCATGTAACATTTGTCCCACAAACTTTTCAGCTATTATCATACTTTCGGAATTATTCTCGGTGGCAATAGTTACCCTGTATATATTAAAAAGTATTTAGTCTATACGTGTGTTAACGTTTCTACAGTAACACGTAAAAATTTTAAGTAAATCGGAAATATACATTCTGAGATCTCTATATAGTACATATATTATATATACATTAAAAATATACGTGCCTTAAAGAATTAGGTACATTAAAAAACTGTATTAATTCCACTTTGTGTCAAAATTTCAAACCAGTTGGTCAAGAACTTCCGGGGATTGACCAACATTTACGTTTTTGTAACGTTTCCCCTTACATTACGTATATACTACGTATATTCCAGTAGGCGTTACTGTACGTGTATAAAAGCACTTGAGTTTCCGAGTGCACGTGCATGCGCCGAAGAACCTCTGCTGGCTGCTCCAGTCATTGCCGCACCTCGCCCACATACAGTGGCGAGCCTGAATGTGTGAGAACCTGCCACCTGCTTCTGTCTCACAAAGAACCCACTCAAGCGTCTCTTTCACCACTCGCCTCTCACCCCAGCCTCCATTCCGTCCAAGAAACAACCTCATTGTTCGTCTTTCACTCTAGTTTCGTACGTTAACATTCTAGATCCTTGTGAGGTTCAAAATAGTACAAAATTTTAGATTTATTTTGTTTCTATAAAACCGTTAGAATCTTATTTAGTGCTAAATGGACCATAACAGTATAATAGTTTATTTAATAACATAAAAGGTTTGTGTTTGAATTTTGCTCTCAAGTTTTCCACCAATGATTGGTTTCTCGCCTGATGTCAGTGAAGCCCGCCCCACTGTGTCGGTCGCAGATAGCATGCTGCTTGCATTGTGTGCTGACAACTATCGGTCTTCGGACTAACAATGGCATGACTGTCTGATGCGTTCAAGGTATGAATGATCAGTGACACCTAGAGTACAACGCAGCAAAAGACGAGCCGTTATCATCAGTCAGAATACCCAGTCAACTTCCGCCAGTTCCTCGTCTCCTACCTTCCAAACTTTACGGAAGCTCTTCTGCAGGAGAGCTTCTGTAAAGTTTGGAAGGTAGGAGACGAGGTACTGGCGGAAGTAAAGCTGTGAGGACGGGGCTGAGTCGTGCTTCGGTAGCTCTGTTGGGAGAGCACTTACCCGCGAAAGGCAAAAGGTCCCGAGTTCGAGTCTCGGTCCGGTACACAGTTTTAATCTGCCAGGAAGTTTCGGCTGAACATCAATTGCCAATTATGGAAGCAGGGACGGAATTAGGGCCCCTGACCTAACATAATGGAAGTACTAATGCGGTTTGTAAACACTTGGTTGACGACATATGGAAGCTTGGTTCTGGCCCTGGAGCGTGCTCGGGTAGCCTAATGGTTAGGCGACCGCCCACTATAAGCGGGAAATCTGTGTTAGAGTCCCGTTCCGGCATAAATTTTCACTGTCGTCATTTCATTATAGAGCTGCTGGCTGCCCATATTCGCAAACTGCGAATACATTTCATGTACTCCCTGCAAGTGTCGATCCTCTGCAAGTTTTCCTGCCTTTCGCAACAATTTTCTAGCGCCGCGACTTCCCCATGTACAACAGCGTTATCGACGAAAAGCCTCATGGAATTTCTGGCGTTATCTGCTATGTTATTTATATACATACTGTATATCTCTGAAAAGTAATGGTCTTGTAACGCTCCCCTGGGACTCGCCCTAAGTTACTTTCGTGTTTGAAGATTTCTCTCCGTTCAGAATCATACGCTGTGTTCGGTTTGCTACTAACTCTTCACATCCAATCAAAAAGTTGGTCTGGTTATCCGTACGGTCATATTTTGCTCATTACAGGCAATGCAGGTCTGTATTCAATGCCTTCCTGAAGTGAAGAACATAGTATCTACCCGGGCACCTGTATCTACTGCTTTCTGGGACTCGTGGAAGAGCAGAGTGAGCTGGGTTTCACACTATAATTGTTTCCGGAACACATGTTGATTCCTGCAAAAGAGTTTTTCGGCTCCAGAAATGTCATAATACGCGAGCATAAAACATGTTCCAGAATTCTACAACTGACCGACGTCAGAGATACGCGTCTGTACTTTTATGTGTCTGTTCGACGAACCTCTTTGAAAATGGGAATGACTTGTGCCTTTTTCCAATTGTCAGGAACCCTTCACTCCTCCAAAGACCTAAGGTACACTTGTGCTAATAGAGGGGCAAGTCCTTTGCATACTCTATGTGGAATCATGATAGTATTCTGTCGGGTCCAGTGGACGGCCTTCTGTTGAGCGATTTCAGTTGCTTGTCTATTCCGTGGACACTTATTTCGATATCAGGCATTTTGTCGTTCGTGCGACTATTTGAAGGAAGTACTACGGAAAGACACAGCAGCCTCAGACCCACCATATCCAGGAACTGGGACACAAAATTAATTGTAGCGCCAGTAAAAGACTGTCACATCCGTTAACAGTATAGACAGCACCCAACGAATTAAAGCACTGAAGAGATCATCGTTAACAACAATTAAGTTACGAACTATACAAACTGGAAAGAAAAAATCTGTAGGTTGCGGACTTCATCACAATCAGAGCGTACAGAAGAAGACCCTAATAGGATTCGACTGTTCTTGCCCAGGTTGACCAATATAAAACCGAACCCACAACCCTAATCGCTGTAGAATCTGTAGATTACGTTTGAATGAAATTTATGAATGAATCGTTGTTTAAATGATGCGTTTCTTAACATTAGTGCTTTCATTATCATTACTGTAGCAAACGTCTTGCGAGATGATCACTGAACATCGACGTTGTGACAACCTATAAGCCAACAGAAGACAGCATGCAGCTGTGTGCTCGACTGATCATATTGAGAGTTGTCTCACACATAACTTTGTTGTCAATTTCGGCGATTGCTCGTTCATTGTTCACCTTCATCAATATTTTGGGGATTACCTGCCTGAACTCTTTCCAATGAGTAGTCCAAAAGGAAAGAATTGCAAGTAGACGATTCTGGGAACGTGGAGGCCACAGTGTACTGCCTACAACTCGTTCATTTGTGAAAGCTGCATAAACGCCATTCAGCACATCGTTTGATGCATGACACGTAGCTCCGTCTTGTTGAAAGAAGCTGCACTATTTTTCATTATCAGTTAACTGCGCATAGAATTTTTCGAAAATTGTGAGGTAAACTTGTGTATTGTCAGCTCGGTCAAAAAATATTGGTCCCATTATACAATTCCGGAGGCGCCACACCAAACACCCATTTTCTCATCGTGAAGTGGACGCTTGAATACCTCTCGAGGACTCCTCGGTGTCCAAATCCCAGTATTCTGCGAAGTAACATGGCTGGACAAATGAAATTACGTCGCATGCAACATGAAATACGACATCATGTCTGTCTGTCCACTAACAACGTTTCCAGAAGTCAGTTGTCATAATCAGTTTCGGTTTTTTCGTCTCCTTCAGTTGTTGCACAGTTTTAGCGCGGTGTAGTTACAATTTAATTCGAGAAGAGTTTTACGACAAGATGTGTATTTAGCGCCATACTGCTATGATAACTCACATAGTGATTTTTTCTGGACTAGCAGTAATTCTCGTTTCAATATTGGCAATGGCCTGTGCAATAATAAAATTAATTTGCAGTGTCGTTTTATATTTCAAACTGTATCTGATGTACGACATTTTTAACTAAATCGTATATGCTGCTTTGTGCTGAGATATCGGCATCCGGAAATTTTTCTACGAACACTTGACATGCGTGTTTCATCGAATGGTTGAGGACGACTACAGACCTGAAATACTGGGTGTTTGAGAATTCCCGTGACAAGCTTATACAGTAGAACTTGTAGGCGCGAGTGAATACGAAATATTTTGAATGGGAAACAGTGTGACGCTTTCAATCCAGACGTGTAAAGCGTCCACGTCTGCTGAGGGAAAGAGAAAATTCTCAGAGGTGCTTGTCCTGGTATGCAATAGGCTTGACAAGATGACGCATACTACGTCAGCTAGGTACCTGATGTCACTTAACGTCTGGCTTACTACGAGACCTGCAAGTGCGGTTTTGAGACGTCTCAGCAGACGATAAAGTGAAATATCCAGCTGCGTGGCCACCGCGATATGGACTACTTCTTGCAGGGTCGTATGCAAAGTTTATTTTCCGAGACTCCTGTAGAGACAGAGGAAGATCTGCTGGCACGAGTTGTGGCCACTGCAGTAGAAACTGAAGAGATCACGTGGGATGGAGAGTGTATACCAGAACACGCTTTGTAGGTACAGTGTCTATAACAAAGCTGGTGGTCGCCACATCGAGGCGCTTTTGTAATGCATCAGTACTGTTCTATTCGTACACATTATGCTGGGTTCTTTTTTATTTTAGAATAATGTAAACACGTAATGTCTAAATGACAATACACTACTGGCCACTAAAATTGCTACTCCAAGAAGAAATGCAGATGATAACCGGGTATTCATTGGACAAATATATTATACTAGAACTGACATTTGATTACATAGATCCTGAGAAATCAGAACCCAGAACAACCACCTCTGGCCGTAATAACGGCCTTGATACGCCTGGGCATTGAGTCAAACAGAGCTTGGATGGCGTGTACGGGTGCAACTGCCCATACAGCTTCAACACGATACCACAGTTCATCAAGAGTAGTGACTGGCGTATTGTGACGAGCCAATTACTCGGTCACCGTTGACCATACGTTTTCAATTGGTGAGAGGTCTGGAGAATGTGCTGGCCAGGGCAGCAATAAAACATTTTCTGAATCCAGAAAGGCCCGTACAGGACCTGCAACATGCAGTCGTGCGTTATCCTGCTGAAATGTAGGGCTTCGCAGGGATCGAATGAAGGGTAGAGCCACGGGTCGTAACACATCTGAAATGGAACGTCCACTGTTCAAAGTGCCGTTAGTGCGAACAAGAGGTGACCGAGACGTGTAACCAATGGCACACCATACCATCACGCCGGGTGATACGCCAGTATGGCGATGACGAATACACGCTTCCAATGTGCGTTCACCGCGATGTCGCCAAACACGGATGCAACCATCATGATGCTGTAAAGAGAACCTGGATTCATCCGAAAAAATTACGTTTTGCCATTCGTGCACCCAGGTTCGTCGCAGGCGTTCCTCTCTGTGATGCAGCGTCATGGGTAACCGCAGCCATGGTCTTCGAGCTGATAGTCCATGCTGCTGCCAACGTAGTCGAACTGTTCGTGCAGATGGTTGTTGTCTTGCAAACGTTCCCATATGTTGACTCAGGGATCGAGACGTGGCTGCACGATAAATGGTTCAAATGGCTCTGAGCACTATGGGACTCAACTTCTGAGGTCATTAGTCCCCTAGAGCTTAGAACTAGTTAAACCTAACTAACCTAAGGACATCACACACATCCATGCCCGAGGCAGAATTCGAACCTGCGACCGCAGCGGTCTCGCGGTTCCAGACTGCAGCGCCTAGAACCGCACGGCCACTTCGGCCGGCTGGCTGCACAATATGTTACAGCCATGCGGATAAGATGCCTGTCATCTTGACTGCTAGTGATACGAGGCCGTAGGGATCCAGCACGGCGTTCCGTATTACCCTGCTGAACCCACCGATTCCATATTCTGCTAACAGTCATTGGATCTCGACAAACGCGAGCCGCAACGTCGTGATACGATAAACCGCAATCGCGATAGGCTACAATCCGACCTTTATCAAAGTCGTAAACGTGATGGTACGCATTTCTCTTCCTTACATGAGGCATCACAACAAAGTTTCACCATGCAACGCCAGTCAACTGCCGTTTGTGTATGAGAAATCGGTTGGAAACTTTCCCCATGTCAGTACCTTGTAGGTGTCGCCACCGGCGCCAACCTTGTGTGAATGGTCTGAAAAGCTAATCATTTACATATCACAGCATCTTCTTCCAGTCGGTTAAATTTCACGTCTGTAGCACGTCATCTTCGTGGTGTAGCAATTTTAATGGCCAGTAGTGTAGAAAGAAATGTGCTTAAGTGATGAATGGAGGTTTGCTTTGTTTCCTATCGAACCGTTACGTAATGGTTGTACTGCGTCACCCCTAGTTCAGCCCTTCAAACCGAAGTTGGTGAGTTAAACATCTGAACCGAAACTACCCTAGAAAGGAAACGATACGTTTCCGGACATTGGTTTCCATTCAAACATTATGTACTCACTTCCGTGTGCCAGTCCTAAAAGTCTATAACGGGAATTTCCGAACACCCTGTGTAGTTACCCTCTTCCGGATTTTGAGTAACGCACTCTACGCAAGTACAACTGATCTCACAACATTGCACTGCAGTGCAATGTGTACTTCACTGTAACCATCTGACGAACGGGGGCAATAGTCTATAGTTAACATGTATGTAGTGTCCTTCGTAAATAGTGTTGGTAACGGCGTCATTATGGTGCCGGTTTCATGTTGTCTATTCCATTCAGTGTAATGAAACACAGCACGTCCGGTCGGAAGAGCACACAGACGGCGTCTATCTGCGTGCTGTGGCACGGATCTGAGCTGTCCCTCCCGTGGTTGCGTAAGGCGGCGCAGCACGGCACGCGCGTGACCGTGGCGGCCGAGTCACGGGCGCATGATGCGATAGCCCGTCGTTTACGTAAGCGCCCACACAGGACCCAGGACCCGGTTCCACCGGCGTCCGCTGCCCACTACACTTCCGATCCACCGGCGGCGGTCCCCCTCCAGCGCGTCTCGAGAAGTGGCTTTCGAAGTAGGGCACAGGTGAAGAAACTTACGACGTGCACGGAGCGTGCAAAAACAACGGAAGAAGTATTCTTGGGTTATCGGACACAGTCAAGCCTGGCTTCATTGAGGTTCCTACTAATCTCCTAAAGATAACGGGTACAAATCCGTTGAAACGCTGATTCCATATGACTTACCCGCTCAGTTGACAGCACGGGAGAATTTCAAGTAGATGATACGCAGATGTCGTTTTTGGAAGCTGGACTGCAACACAAGATCAATTCGTTTTTTATACACTACTGGCCATTAAAATTGCTACACCACTAAGATGAAGTGCCACAGATGCGAAATTTAACCGACAGGAAGAAGATGCTGTGATATACAAATGATTAGCTTTGCAGAGCGTCTACACAATGTTGCCGCCGGTGGCGACACCTACAACGTGCTGGCATGAGGAAAGTTTCCAACCGGTTTCTCATACACAAACAGCAGTTGACCGGCGTTGCCTGGTGAAACGTTGTTGTGATGCCTCGTGTAAGGAGGAGAAATGCGTACCATCACGTTTCTGACTTTAATAAAGGTCGCATTGTAGCCTATCGCGATTGCGGTTTACCGTATCGCGACATTGCTGCTCGCGTTGATCGAGATCCAATGACTGTTAGCAGAATAAAGAATCGGTGGGTTCGGGATGGTAATACGGAACGCCATGCTGGATCCCAACGGCCTCGTATCACTGGCAGTCGAGATGACAGACGTCTTATCCGCATAGCTGTAACGGATCGTGCAGCCACGTCTCGATCACTGAGTCAACAGACGGGGATGTATGCAAAACAACTACCATCGGTGGGTTCGGGATGGTAATACGGAACGCCATGCTGGATCCCAACGGCCTCGTATCACTGGCAGTCGAGATGACAGACGTCTTATCCGCATAGCTGTAACGGATCGTGCAGCCACGTCTCGATCACTGAGTCAACAGACGGGGATGTATGCAAAACAACTAACATCTGCACGAACAGTTCGACGACGTTTGCAGCAGCATAGACTATCAGCTCGGAGACCATGCCTGCAGTTACCCCTGACGCTGCATCACAGGCAGGAGCGCCTGCGATGGTGTACTCGAAGACGAACCTTGGTGCACGAATGGCAAAACGTCATTTTTTCGGATGAATCCGTGTTCTGTTTACAGCATCATGATGGTCGCATCCGTGTTTGGCGACATCGCGGTGAACGCACATAGGATTCGTGTATTCGTCATCGCCATACTGGCGTATCACCCGGCGGGATGGTATGGGGTGCCATTGGTTACACGTCTTGCTCACCTCTTGTTCGCATTGACGGCACTTCGAATAGTGGACGTTACATTTCAGATGTTTTATGATCCGTGGCTTTACCCTTCATTCGATCCCCGTGAAACCCTACATTTAAGCAGGATAATGCACGACCCGCATGTTGCATGTCCGGTACGGCCTTTCCGGGTATAGGAATGTTTCGACTGCTGCCTTGGCCAGCACATTCTCCAAATCTCTCACCAATTGAAAACGTCTGGTCAATGGTGAGCGAGTAACTGACTCGTCACAATACGCCAGTCACTCCTCTTGATGTGGTATCGTGCTGAAGCTGCATGGGCAGCTGTACCTGTACAAGCCATCCAAACTCTGTTTGACTCAATGCCCAGGCATATCAAGGCCGTTATTACGGCCAGAGGTGGTTGTTCTGGGTACCGATTTCTCGGGATCTATGCACCCAAATTGCGTGAAAATGTAATCACACGTCAGTTCTAGTGTAGTATATTTGTCCAATGAATACCCGTTTATCATTTGCATTTCTTCTTGGTGTAGCAATTTTAATCGCCGGTGTTGTATTTTGTTTTGAGAGAACGACATGGTGACGGACGAAAATTTGCTCAAATTCAGGATTTTTTTTCTCTGTACTGGAATGTAGTAGACAAATGGGGTTTGATGCAATAAATAAAACACACAGTGAAGTTTTTATTGAAAAATATTAGTATTTCCACTGCGTAGTTGGCATTTTCCCGAGGCAACTCTGAAAGGTGTTAGATCGATGGTTGTCGGTGTAACTCCGGTTGAAAAATGAACGTATCAACCTGATCCTTAACACATGTAATTTTAGTTCATTGTAGGGATTAGCAAAAAAAAAAAAAAACTTCTTAGCACAATTACAGATATTTAAAAAAAATGGCGTGTTTTGGACACCCCTTTTTTGGCCGAAAGAAATACTGAATATAAACATAAAAAAATCTGCTACGATGAACTGAAGAGACTTCATTTTGCTTCAAGGGAGACCAAAGATCACTAAAACCGGATGAAAATTGTAGCGTGGGCGATTACAAGCATGCCGAAAAACATGGTTTTGAGAAAAATGCATTTAACAAAAATGGTTCAAATGGCTTTGAGCACTATGGGACTTAACTTCTGAAGTCATCAGTCCCCTAGAACTTAGATCTACTTAAACCTAACTAACCTAAGGCCATCACACACATCCATGCCCGAGGCAGGATTCGAACCTGCTACCGTAGCGGTCGCGCGGTTCCAAACTGTAGCGCCTAGAACCGCTCGGCCACTCCGGCCGGCATGCATTTAACGCTTGCAAGTATTTTTCATATAAAAGAAGGGACAAAGCTCGAAACTTACGGCATATCATCGATACCTGGTCCCTAATAACTATCGCCCCGGCCAGTGGATGGCCACTATCTGCTACTTTGACCTGGCAAGTCCTGGTTTTCGTCCTCAAAGCCCTTTTCATCGCTGAGCGCATCGACGCTGGCGTCTCTATCTTCACAGAATCGGCGCATTCCATTGCCGATTTTGATTTGAAGGCATTTGTCACGTGCATTAATGCCGTATTATCTACACTGTGTAGATAGATATACGGGCAAATCTGAAACAATGTTGGCAATTTCACTTCGGCTGGATGTTATTTTTGGAGAGTATCTCCAAATGAGAATGTTGAAACTTTCGTTCACATTTTGAATGAAACCGCCCAAACAACGCTCAGCGAATCAGGTTAACTTTAACCCTAAACGTCTCACGGACGCAACGAAGGGAGCGTGAGTGCGAAACCGGTTCTCTAACGCCGAGGCGCGCCACGAACGCTCGGTTTCAAATGTCCACACAATCGTCGGTTTTTGGAGTTCTCGCGTAATATTTTGATGAATAACTCTTCAATGTATATACATTCAAAATACATAACAAAACATTTCGAGTTTTTTCAACCACCACCCTGTTGTTCCCCCTTAAGAGACAGCACGTGCAGGTTGTCCATAATTAAAGTTCCAGTTTTTAAGCGCTGTAGAAAAAGAAACACTGCTCAGAATGACGTCAGATTTGAACAGCATATTTTTGACACATGGGGAAAATTGATGGAACGAAAAAAGGTTAATGAAGATTTTTATCAATAGATGGCGCTCTAAGCCTCTTAACGTAAATTAACGTACATGAATCGCAATACGACGGCTATGGTGTGAGTTGCGAATTACACCATCCGTACAGTTCAATGTGCATGATTGCGCAAGTTCGGCAGTCAACATTATGGTACTCCTAGGTACGTAAGCCCATCCACCACGGCAACCGCGTACCACTCCAGATAAAAAAAATCGCTTTTCAATTGTCATGAGGTCAAATGCCGCATAAAAAGCAAAATGACAACTTCTTTAACTGTTCTGGGGCCAAATACCGGATGAAAAACCAAATGACATCGGTTTTTGTTCTGCGACCAACAATCACATAAAAAGCAAAATGGCATCGGTATCGCATTATCGTGAAACTGGCGCAAAGCATGTTTAGTATGCTGTCCACCGTTTTCTGCCACAAGCTGAAATCGAGAAACAGCATGTTCCACAACAGTTCGGTGGGTCTCGGGGAGGGCGGTGGGGGGGGGGGGGGGAGTGGGGGGGGGGGGGGGAAGAGTTGGGTCACGTTCAGAATGCGTTGCGCAGCGCGTGGTTGCAGTTCAGCCACGTTCGTCGTTAGAACACTGAACACAGCATGCTTCAGACAATCCCACAGCCAGGGGTCACATGGATAAAGATCAGATGATCTGGACGACTAGGATGTAGGGAAATGACGGCTCATAGTTCCAGCATTTCCGAAATGCCTGTGCAGCAACCGCTTCACTGGCTATACAATCTGCGGAGAAACGCCATCTTGCATAAAAATGATGCTACCCACACGTCTACGCTCTTGGAATGATGTTGGTGCGCAAAAGAGTCTCGGCGTTCCCCAGTGACGCTACAGCTAACAGGACCTAGAGAACTCATCTACGGCACTGCGACATATGATGCTGTCAGTCCGCACCACGCAGTCATCTTTGCAGAGTGAAGTGGTGCTGGTTGATGTGCGTGTGGTTTTTCCGTTGTCCGTATTCTGCAGTTATGCGTATTGACACGTGCTTGGAGACGGAAATGGGTTTCGTCTGTCCACAGAATGTTCCATGGCCATTCGTTGTCCACTTTCACGCGTGCAAGTAATTCCCCCTACGTCAATAATACCCTGTTCAAATTTGACGTCATCCTTAACAGCGATACTTTTACTATAGAGTTTTGTAACTGGAACTAAAATTTGGACACCCTGCGCACATGATAAGCTTATGCAAGGTGTTTCAAAATTCCTATTACAGACTTCTAGTGGTTGTAGGGAGGACTTAGGACATGAAGTTCTGATAAGGAAATGTACTGTCTGATTACAGATTGAATCGCTTTCAAATGGCCCGCTTCAAGGTACGGACACAGCGAAGACAATGATCTCTGACCTATGTGTTCAACAAGAACCTATGGCATGGGCAACTTTTAGGGTACTTGTCGCCGGGTGTTCTTCTCCGTGACGAAGGACGTTCTATTCAAAGTCGCGAGAGTACGGCGCGTCCGTACAGCAGCACAATCAACGCTCCCAGTTGGAACGTACCAGATTCTCGCTGTCGTAGTCGGACCAAACTGGTGTGTGATGCCATAATTTTACAACAGGGACTGACGACGTCTCCCTTTTCTCATTTTTTGGTGCGTACCGTGAGGTGGGAGATTTCAGAATGATTCTATATTCAAACTTCTTTTATATATAAACGGCACATTTCTGGATATGGATTCCTTAACTAAACATTATGTATTATGTCCCCTCTACAACTCCAAGAAGCATATAAAAGGAATTGTGAAACACCCTTTAGCATGAGTTACTGGCACAACCGTCACTATAGGGCTTGCTCCACGATGTTAAGCCAGGCATTCGGGGATGATGAAGAAGGGCAGATGAATAAATTTGTGGTAACGAAATTCTTATCCAGAAACGATACATAACCAGTCGAATGTTAAGAAGCCAAGATTACACTTTCATCGCAAGACGAGGACCTGTGAATCTTTATATGTGCAATGTAATAAATTTATCATGTATGTCCTTCGTAATACTGTAGGTTACGCAAACGTAACTTGCATGTAATCACTCATCATAAAGAGTTGGGACAGGATGCACTTCAAGTGGCGTCAAATATACAGTGATACACGAACGGACCTGGTGTGAAGCTTTGCAAAACTGCCATCTGTATTTATAGGTTGAACTCAACACTCGATTACCTAGTGAAATAGCTTTCTGGCCAGTTACAGAATCAACAGGCACGATTTTGTTGTGTAAGAATGCATAGTCACGCGGTTGTAACGATGAAAAAACGTCCTCTGGATCCAGCTGCGTCAAGTGGTTAAAAAGCCAGGAATGTTCACCAAGCACTCCATGGCCATTGTCAAGGGGAATGGTAGTTAATGGACTGTTAGTACGCCCTTACTCACTGTGGAGACAAGAGTTATGGCATAGCGAAATGCAGATATACAGATGGCGGTGCACGAGGTATAAAATGCCAGTGGACTGGCGGGGTTGCTACTCAGGCGATTCATGTGAAACGGTTTTCGACCTGATTACGGCCGCACGATGGGAATTAACATACTTCGAACGCGGAATAGTAGTTGGAGCTAGACGCTTGGGACATCCCATTTTGGAAATCGTTAGGAAATTCAGTGCTCCGAGATCCACGTCGTCAAGCGCATGCCAAAAATAACAAATTTAGGCATTACCTCTGACATGCAGTGGCCGACGGTCTTCACTTAACGACCGCATGCATAGAGTTATCAGCCCCAACATAGGAGTAACACTTCGTGAAATAACCTCCGAAATCAATGTGAAAAGTATCCGTTATAAAAGTGTGCTGAAATCTGGCGTTAATTGACTACGGCAGTTGACGACCGACGCGAGTGCCTTAGCTAAACAGCACGACATCGCCTGCAGCTCCTCTCCCTGGCTCTTGACTACGTCTTTCGGACGTTAGACGACTAGAAAACTGTGGCCTGGTCAGATGAGTCCCGATTTCAGTTGGTAAGAGCAGATGGTTGGTTTCGAGTGTGGCGCGTACTCCACGAATCCATGTAGCCAAATTGTCAACAATTCACTGTGCGTGCGGGTGGCAGCTTCATAATTGTGTAGGCTGTATGTAATCGTAGGCTTCCGCGGCCGTTGTCTTGTTCAATAAAATTCTTCAGGGTATCAGACCGCATCGTCATCATTTTAAAATGCGCCAACGTTTCGGCCAGCGTTGCAGCTAGCCTTCATCAGGGCCTTACGTTAACTGCTAAATGAACACACTTGGTTCCTTAAATAGCTGCACGAGAAAACCGTGTCGTTACTTGATTGGCTGTAAAAGGAGGAGGAGGAGGGGTGAAAGGTATGCTTTATTGGTGTATCCTTTATTATCTGTCATTGGCTGAAATAGCTATTTTCTATTGGTCTTTATATTAATCCACCCCATTGGAGGAGACGGACGAATAGCGAACAGGTGATGGCTGTGACGTCACACTGTTTCCATGCTGTCCAGAAGCCGGCTGCGGCGTGCCATTGCTTTGTGTGCTCGCGACCACTACTGCGGCTCTCCGCGTGTCTGCATGGGCCGCAACGGCTCTGCCGCCGCTCCGTAGCCCTGCTATTGCAGGCAGCCAAGACCTCGGAAGCTTGTACCCGTCCTCTCTATTCATGTTGGCGGGTCTTTTGGCCAACATGAATAGAGAGGACGGGTACAAGCTTCCGAGGTCTTGGCTGCCTGCAATAGCAGGGCTACGGAGCGGCGGCAGAGCCGTTGCGGCCCATGCAGACACGCGGAGAGCCGCAGTAGTGGTCGCGAGCACACAAAGCAATGGCACGCCGCAGCCGGCTTCTGGACAGCATGGAAACAGTGTGACGTCACAGTCATCACCTGTTCGCTATTCGTCCGTCTCCTCCAATGGGGTGGATTAATATAAAGACCAATAGAAAACAGCTATTTCAGCCAATGACAGATAATAAAGGATACACCAATAAAGCATACCTTTCACCCCTCCTCCTCCTCCTTTTACAGCCAATCAAGTAACGACACGGTTTTCTCGTGCAGCTATTTAAGGAACCAAGTGTGTTCATTTAGCAGTTAACGTAAGGCCCTGATGAAGGCTAGCTGCAACGCTGGCCGAAACGTTGGCGCATTTTAAAATGATGACGATGCGGTCTGATACCCTGAAGAATTTTATTGAAGATGTGTAGGCTGTGTTTACATGGAATGGACTGGTTTCTCTGGTCCACATGAACCCATCATTGACTGGAATTGTTTATGTTCGGCTACTTGGAGACCATTTGTAGCCATTCATGGGCTCAAGTTCCCAAACAACGATGTCACGTAACCGGGTCGTAATTTTTTTCGCGACTGGTATGGAGAACATTCTGGACAGTTCGAGCGAATGCTTTGACCATCCAGATCGCCCGATAAGAAACCCATCGAACATTCGTGGGACGTAATTGAGAGGTCAGTTCGTGCACAAAATACTGCAACGGCAACACGTTCGCAGCTATCGACGGCTATAGAGGCAACAGGGCTCAATATTTCTGTAGCAGACTTACAATAAATTGTTGAGTTCATGCCATGTCGAGCTGCTTCGCTACACCTGACGAAAGGAGGTCCAGCACCATATTAGGAGGTATTCAATGATTTTTGTCACCTCACTGTGTAATATAGCTGCCGAGTGTGTCATCATGGTGCTCACGGCATCGCCTTATATGGGCATACGTTGACTCGGCGTTCGCTGCGTACACTTCAACCTACCGATCGCTGGATCCGACGCCTGCTCAGATACAGGTCGCCGTCCCTATCAACGGTATTATCGGTGATTTTTATTTCGAGAGCTTCTTTTAATTACAAATTCCCAGAAGCTGTTAGTGGCAGTGAAGACAAAGGTATCTCATATTTGATGAGGTGACCAGAGCCTGCTTAACTAAAGCGGATTTTTCGGGGTAGCACAGGTAATAAAATCTCCCACGCTCCTTCCTGCGCTGTTCTACAGTGCGCACTGTCTGTCCGACGTTAAGACTGGCCGTACTTGCTAGGAATCGTGTAGACCTCGGGAATTCCCAGACATGTTGCACCTTTAACTGGTCTCAACAATTGTCGGATTTTTATTGGAGGCCCGATGATAAACTTGATTTTGTGTCGTTCCAGCAAGCGACTTGTCTTGCGTAACATGCAGCCACAGAACAACAAAAAGCAAGTTTCTTTCGCTACTCCTCGTCGTCGATTTTTTTTTTGTGATTCTTGCTTGGGATAACTTCATTTGTTTGGTGAACGTTGCAGCCTTTGTTCCTGAAGACCTTGCGTAGGTGGCTAGCATACGACATGGCACACTGCCCGTACAAAAAGTTGAGCACCCAGAAGGGGAGCCGGAAACGAGATGAAACTTCATGGGTTGAGAGGGTATGTGACCTCATTGCAGAAGAACTTTGCTGTGTGAGCTCGCCTGTCAGTATGAAGCTGCATATCTGTCCTGTACGCAATCACTCATAGGGTTAAAAAGGGTGTCATAAAGCCGTTTTACCCTCTGCGGGGGCGAGCTGGTCCACAACTGTTGTAGCTGATCCTTGACATCCCGAATACTGGGAATGAGGCGGAGTTAACTCCCTAGCTGTTCCCACAAGTCGGGGACAGATCTGGAGATCTTGCTGGCCACGGCAGTACGTCAACATCACGCAGAGACTTCTTGGAAGCACGTGCGAAGCGTGCAGAATGTTGTCCTGTTGAAAAATGGCTTCATGATGCTCTCACATGGGAGGTAGCACATGAGGACGCAGAATGTCCGTGCCGCATGGATGTGTTAGCAGAGTTCCCTCTGACACTACAACGCGTGACCTGAGGCTATTCCCAAAGATTCCCCCACACCATGAAGACACGAGTAACACCACTATGGTTCTCCAAAACACTGGAAGCAGGGCCTCGGCCCAGGTAACAGCCAACCTGCAGACGAAGGTCATCCGAGGATGCGAAGAACCGCGACTCACTGCTGAACATAATGCAACACTATTCATCAGCAGTCCGTGCTTCCCAGTCACGGTGCCACTCCAAAGACACACGTTTGTGTTGTGCTGTTAATGGCAGCCTACGCATGGCTAGGTAATCCACTAGGACGGCTGTGCAAGTCCCTGACCAATGACATGGGATGACCCAAATGCTGCAGGGAGTCCATTATTTGTCCTCGGATGGCAAGAGCAGATGTGAAGGGGCTGCGACGTTCTTTATGCACAGTACGACGATCTTCCCGTGCGATGGTCATATGTGGTCGACCAGAACCTTGACTAAGAGTGTGCCTGCCCTCACGTTTCTATGCAGTACATCATCGGGCCACTGTCACATCCGAATGGACCACAAATCTGTCTGGTGCACCATTAGACCAGCCTGCCGAATGGAGGTCCACAGGGAGGCCAATTTCGAACTGTGTCAGCTGCAGATAACGCTGTCTTACAACAGTCCATGTGATTCACAGTGATCACTCAACATCTGACGCTGTTCATGCCCCTTATATACTCTACGAGACCTGGTAACACCGCTGAACACGACCACCGCTAATGAGCACTCGTAGCTACTCAGCGTGTCACAGAGAATTGCACTTACATACCCGACATTGGTGTGAGATCCAGCCATGTGGTTTGGGTTCTTCTCTTTCTTTGTCGGGTAGTGTAGTTTGGAAAAAAGCGTACTACAATAAATCTATGAGAGAATGGAGAGTCGGGATGAAGTCTGCCAGTCGTTTATTAGACTAGAGCTCGATTCATACACATTAAACTTAGAATAAATGTTGTCAGGATGATGGTGTGCGAGTAGCACTATCAACAACAGTGCTGGTCAGTGTGTCATTGTTGCGCAATGCAGGAGATTGGTGAATACAGATGTAGTCCGCTCGATTCAAAAACCTTCAACAGTATACTCCCCCTGTGTCTCTGGTGTAACCACGACGGTGCTGCCACCCTGACCAGATCTTCAGTTCGCTTTTGAGTGTAAGCATACTCTATTGGGCGTGGAAAACTGAGTTGGCGCCGTGTTGAAGCTGTTTACACAGTGTATGAGGTTGGTTCGGTTCACACGTTTAGACACCGGTCGCGTGACACAAATACCCGTTAAGATTTCTCGTTCCCTCACGGCAGTAACCTGGCCCGAAAGCTCATCATACTACTTATATGCTGAAATAAAATATAAAACGATAATTAATCTTATCAGCTCAGTTGCTGACGCATGAGATCAGATTGATTTGCGATAGAGATTCGACCCCGTATCGCAAAGTAGACCAAAAACAGAGATAGGATCAGACAGATAATTACCTCGAATACGTGTTTTCGTCGAAGAATCGTTGCCGGACAGAAAGTCGCACGCAGTGCTCCGTGTCGAGGTTCGCAGTAAGCAGTGATAGTATATAGCATCTAATCAAAAGCATCCGAACAAATTTGACTGGACATTAATATGAGGTGTATTCACCCTTCGCCTTTACGAGGGCTTGAACTCTTTTGGGGACACTTTCAATGAGCTGTCTGAATTTCTATCGAGGAGCGGCGTCCTGTTATTCCTCAAGAGCCGAAATCAGAGAAGTCAGTAACGTAGACCGCTGTAATCTGGAGTAAAGTCGGTGTTCTAACTCATCCCAGTTGGGTTCAGGTCGTGTCTGTGGACAGGCTGGTACATTTAAGGAATTTTACTGTCCACAAAACAATGCCTCACAAATGTTGCTTTATGACAGCCGCTTTTTCATGCTGATAGGAACAGACATCGTCACCGAACCATTCTTCTACGGTACGCAGTACACAACGATTGAACTACCTATAGTCTAGGGTGAGCGTCTTTGATTAGTAATGAAAACATCCTCGGTCCAGGGTTAGAACTCTGCCACCACTTAAATGTTCAACAAAAATCATCAGCAATGGCGGCTGAGCACTTCCAGCATATACCGAGCGGGGTGGCGCAGTGGTTAGCACACTGGACTCGCATTCGGGAGGACAACGGTTCAACCCCGCGTCCGGCCATCCTGATTTAGTTTTTCCGTGATTTCCCTAAATCGCTCCAGGCAAATGCCGAGATGGTTCCTTTGAAAGGACACGGCCGACTTCCTTCCCCGTCCTTTCCTAATCCGATGAGACTGATGACCTTGCTGTCTGGTCTCCTCCCCCACAACAACCCAACCCTACCCAACTTCCAGCATAAGAAGTCATCCTCATTCTGTCAACCCAACGGCCTCGTCAAAGAGGGCAGAGGGACAGACAGAGGTCCAGGGCACTCTCTTGCCCTTCGGCTGGGAAACTGCCTCTACAAGGTGGAAGAATCAGTAATGATCAACGGCATGAGAACGCAGAAGACATTAAAGACTCATAATGTGTGTCCTGAGAACATGTGGCCTGTAACTGAAAAGGTACCATGATGACCTCGTCGATGGCAAATGTTCTGGACTACATTCGGATATCGAGGAGGGGACTATCAAGGGAGCTGTGGCCATGAGAGAAAGATGGGACAGCCAACGAAAGGATAACATTCCACGAGTCGGAGTGTGGAACGTCAGAAGTTTCATCGTGGCAGGGAACCTAGAATATCTGAAAAGGCAAATGCTAACGCTCAATATAGATATAGTGCGGATCAGTGAAGTGAAATGGCAAGGCGATAAGGATTTCTACTCAGATGAGACAGCGTAATATCAGCGAGGAGGGAAGAAGGAAGAACGGGTTTAACGTCCCGTCGACATCGAGGTCATTAGAGACGGAACACATGCAGGATTGTGTCAAGGACGTGGAAGGAAATCGTCCGTGCCCTTTCAAAGGAACAATCCTGGTGTTTGCCTGGAGCGATTTACGGAAACCCTAAAACCGGACGGCCGGCGGCGGGTTTGAACCGCCGTCTTCCCGACTGCGAGTCCAGTATGCTAATCACTGCGCCACAGCACTCGATGTCATATTAACAGCAGTAAAAAAAATGGCTCTGAGCACTATGGGACTTAACATCTACGGTCATCAGTCCCCTAGAACTTAGAACTACTTAAACCTAACTAACCTAAGGACATCACACAACACCCAGTCAACAGCAGTAGAAGAAATTATAATGGAAGTAGGATTCATTATGAGAAGGAAGGCACAGAAAGAGAGTCACTGTGAACAGTTCTGTGATAGGGTTATTCCCATCAAAATCGACGACAAACAAACACCGGCAAAGATAGTGCAATATACATACCGACGTCGCAAGCCAAAGATGAAGAGATAGAGGGACTATATGAAGATATTCAGCAGTTAAAAGCAGAGATGAATATTTGATAATCATGGGGGATTGAAATGCGGTTGTAGGTGAAGGAGTAGAAGAAATAGTTACGGGAGTATATGGGCTTTGTATCGGGAATGAGAGAGAAGAAAGACTGATTGAGTTCTGCAATAAATTTCAGCTAGTAATAGGGAATACTATGTTCAAGAGTTGTAAGAGGAGAAAGTATACTTGGAAAAGGCCGGAAGACAGGGGAAGACCGCGCGGGATTAGCCGAGCGGTCTATGGCGCAGCAGTCATGGACTGTGCGCCTGGTCCCGGCGGAGGTTCGAGTCCTCCCTCGGGCATGGGTGTGTGTGTTTGTCCTTAGGATAATTTAGGTTATGTAGTGTGTAAGCTTAGGGACTGATGACCTTATCAGTTAAGTCCCATAAGATTTCGCACACATTTGAACATTTTTGAACAGGGGAAGATTTCAGATAGATTACATCATGGTCTGGCAGAGATATCGAAATCAAATGCTGGATTGTAGGGCAAACCCAGGACGAGATATAGAATCAGATCACAATTTAAGAGTGATGAAGAGTAGGCTGAAGGTTAAGAGAATAGTCAGGAAGAATCAATGCCCAAAGAAGTTGGATACGTAATTACCTACTTGAAATTCTCTGAGGCTAAAGATACTGCGATTAGGAGTAGCTCAGTAGACGACTCAGTTGAAGAGAAATGGGAGTCTTTAAAAATGAGCACTCACAGAAATTGGGAAGAAAACCCATCGGTACAAAGAAGATAACTGTGAAAAAACCATGGATAACAGAAGAAATACTTCAGATGATCAATGAAAGAAAGAAGTACAAATATATCCAGAGAAATTCAGGAATACAGAAATACAAGTTACTTAGGGATGAAATAAACAGAAAGTGAGGGGAAGCTAAGTCGAAAAACATGAAAAAATCCAAAAAGAAATGACTGTTGTAAGCTTATAGGAAAATGAAAACAACCTTCGCTGAAACTAAAAGCAAGGGCAGTAACAATAAGAGTGCACTGAGAAAAGCACTGCTAAATGCAGAGGATAGAGGCGACTGGTGGAAAGAATACACTGAAGACCTCTACGAGGGGAAGAAACGAGTCTGTATAGAAGAAATAGGGTATCCAATATTAGAATTTAAAAGAGCTTTGGAAGACTAAAAAGCGAATAAGGCAGAAGGATTAGATAACATTCCATCAGAATTTTTGAAGTCATTGTGGGAAGCAGCAGCGAAACTACTATTCACTTTGGTGTGAAGAACATAAGAATCTAGCGATAAACCATCTGACATTCGGGGAAATATCATCCAAACAATACGGAAGAATGCGAGGGCCGACGAGTGTCAGAATTATCGCACAATTAACTAAAAAACTCATGCATCCAAGATGTTGACAAGAATACAATATAGAAGAATGGAAAAGGAAACTGAGAATGCATTATTAGATGATAGTTTGGTTTTAGGAAAGGTAAGGCACCATAGAGGCAGTTCTAACGTTGAAGTTGATAATGGAAGCAATCAAGACATGTTCAAAGAATCTGTCGACCTGGAAAAAGCGTTCGGCAACGTAAAGTGGTAAAGGATGTTGGAAATTCTGAGAAAAATAGGTGTAAGCTGTAGAGAAAGACGGATTATATACAATATGTACAGGAGCCAAGAAGGAACAATAAGAGTGGCAGAGCAAGAACGAAGTGCTCGCATAAAACGAGTGTAAGACGACTGTTGAACTGTAGCGAATAAAATTGTCATAACATCTAAACTGTTTGCATTAGGACGTTCAAACTGTACGGTTGACGGAGGTGCATGATTGGAACTAGTATGTGGTTACGGTTTGGTTTAGCGACGAAGACTACTTTCATTTGGATGGGATCAACAATAAGCAAAACTGGCGCATTTAGGGGACTGAAAATTCGCATTTTGCTATCAAGAAGTCTCTTCACGCTCGACGGGTGGACCGTGTGGTGTGCAGTGAATAAACTTTGTTTACCTTCACACACACTTACAGAAATGGAAAGTGTTACAACATGGAAGTTCCAGTCCGACATTAAACGAACTTGTGGCGATGCATGTCACATAACTGATGTTAAATAATTGAACTTTCAAACTTCCTGGCAGATTAAAATTGTGTGCCCGACCGAGACTCAAACTCGAGACCTTAGCCTTTCGCGGGCAAGTGCTCTACCATCTGAGCTAACGAAGCACGACTCACGCCCGGTCCTCACAGCTTTACTTCTGCCAGTATCTCGTCTCCTACCTTCCAAACTATACAGAAGCTCTCCTGCGAACCTTGCAGAACTAGCACTCCTAAAGAAAGGATACTGCGGAGACATGGCTTAGCCACAGCCTGGGGGATGTTTCCGGGCACACAGTTTTAATCTTCCAGGAAGTTTCATATCAGCGCACACTCCGCTGCAGAGTGAAAATCTCATTCTGGAAACATCCCCCAGGCTGTGGCTAAGCCATGTCATAAAACAATGGGTGTCAATAGAAAAGAGATGTGCATTAAGTATCAAGCGTCATCTGACTGGGAGCCAATAACATGCAGTGTCCCCCGAGGTTCCATCTTACGGCTCTTACTTTTTCTTATGTGTATCAATGACTCAATTCACTTTCATCAGTAACATTACCAGATACCAAGTTTGCTTTGATTGCAGATGATACGAACATTGCGATAAATAGTAAATCAAGTATAGCCATAGAAATGTCAGGTAACGAAATTTTCATGGACGTTAATAAATGGCTACTAGCCAGTTCTCTGCCACTAAAATTTGAAAAAACATAGTAAATGCAGTAAACAACCTGTAAAAGGTTTAACGGCAGCGTATGCCTAAAATATGATGACAAGCAGATAGAAGAAGTTGACAATGTTAAGTTCTTGGGATTACAGCTTGACGATAAACTTAAATGGGATGAGAATACCACAGAACTGCTGAAGCACCTAAACCAATCTTTATTTTCTATGCGAATGTTTTCAGACATGTGCGATACAAATGCTTACTTTCATTTCATAATCTGATATGGAGACATTTTATGAGGTAACTCATCATGCCAATCTAACGTTTTCTGTGGTGTGAACTCAAGAACTTCGTGTAAAGGGCTGTTTAAGGAACTGAGAATACTAACGACTGCTTCCCAAAATAATGATTCCTTAGTGAAATTTGCCATTACAGATATATACATTTTTCAAACCAGCAACTAAGTTTATGGAATCAATACTAGAAATAAGAATAACTTTCACAAAGATTTAAAATCACTTACTTTGGTAGAGAAAAGTATCCACTATTCAGCAACATCCATTTTCAGTAACGTGCCACCAACCATAAAAAGTTTAACTAATAGTGAAGTTCAGTTTGAGAAGAATCTAAAGGAAATTATGTTGCCAACTTCTTCTATTCCACTGATGAATTTCTTAGCAGAACCGACTGATGCACGTAAGTTATTAAGAAAATCGCATAATTGTGTAAATCTGACTCCCATACAAATTTTGTGCAGTAAAGCGATCGTTTAAAGTAACTCCTGTAAAATGCTTTCTGTTTTTTTTTTTTTATTATTTGATAATACATGGATACAATAGACTAAGGATTATTGTATGCACCTACGTGTACAGAAAATTTAATATTTGGTAACAAGTTTTATATACTTTTAAATGTAATTATGCTCAAGGCTTTCCTTTTGACCAATTCTACATTCACAAGAGCAAGTTTATTTAGGATCTGTGCAAGGTACATTAGCGTATCTGTTCTTAATTTGTAAACATTTATTGTGTATTCTTGTTTTCTGACGTTCCACATCTCAGAGGATCTCTTCATTATGGATCAGCTGGAAGGAAAAGTACATTGAATCTAAACAATGAAATACGTAACGTCTACTGCTGAAGATGAAATTTAATGCGTTGTCAGTAGTATTGTATTTTACTCTTGTTTTCAGAGTATTGACTGTTTGGTGAACAGCCGAACGCGGTCAATAGCTGCTACTCCTCCTACTCCAGATTAACAAGTTTCAAATGACCACAACTGAAAACCGACGAAGTATTAGAAAAACTGTTCAGTCGAACGGAGCAACCTGCCTCCAACTCCACCATTGTGGAGAAACTAAAACTATCAAAAAATGTTTAGCAAACACTTTGCAGAGAAGCTAAGATCTACGCCACCGTCTACAGTTCCTAATAATAGCGACGCACTTTTATTGACAGAGGCTCAACTTATCGTCTGGGATAGTTACTGAGCCGACAATTGCTGCTCCATCAGCAACAAATGATAAAACATTCATGGCAACATTTTCTCATCCGTCCGTGCCTTCAGCTAACAATCTAGGAAAACTAGGACATTTCACGCGCATTACTTAAGTGTTTTCTAACAGTTGTTTCCAAACTAGTGTTTATAAGTTACCGCAAACGTTATGTGCTTATAAATAAGACAATGTCGTAACTGAATGGCTCACTCAATCATCGTTGGCCTGCCCAAACCACTAAGAATAGGAAATTGAAAGTTTGAGGGGATGTTGTAGATCTTATACTGTAGGCGTCGTTTAAGTATGGATTTTTCGAAATTCCACGCCTAAGGGTGGGGGGGGGGGGGGGAGGGGGGGGGTGAAATAGGGGATGAAATGTTTTTCCGAAAATATGTCGCTATTAAGGTAATTTTGAAGCCAAACCTACAAAATTTGTATTTTGTAAATTTAACCCCCATGGGTATAAAATATAAGGTGAAAGTTTTTTTGAATATAAATCATTATTAAAGAACTACTGAAGTATTTTGAAGCTACATCTATGAAAATTGGTTTGACTTCTCCGATACAAATAAAAAATACGTGTTCAGTCCTTTCGGATATTCATCCCCAAAGGGTGTGAAATAACAGATAAATGTCTTATGAACTATTCCATTATGAATGCATTATCAAAGCTAACGCTGTGAAAATCTGCATTCCGCTTTTCAGATAGAAATAAAAGTACGTGTGTCACTGTTTTTGGAAATTCAATGCCTACGGTGGTGAAGCAGGCGTTGAAGATTTTTAAGAAAATATTTTGGTTTATTAAAAAATTTTTCAAACTAAATCTATGAAAACTGGTATTCCACTTACCGGATGGATATAAATAAATATTTGTTAAATAGTAAAAAGTCCTATGGAAATATCACCACAAGAACGCAAGAGGCATGATTAACAAAAACATTGGACTCCAACTATCAGAATCGCTTTTAGGTCAGAATTACATTCGGAATAGACCATGCCTCTATGGCCTTAATTAGCATGAGAAATTTAGGTGTTGCAATTTGTGAACAACACAAAATTTGATTAAAGCCAACAACAACAGACCACACCGACTACGCGAGCGAAGCAGCGAGTGCTCATGTAGTTATGATATATTCCATGCTGCACGTATTCTTGTAGATCATTCAGAACCTCTTGAATTCTGACATATCTGGATAACGATTAACTTCGCGAGGAAGGAAAGGACGATTAGGATTTAACGTTCCATCAAGAAAGGTGTCATCATAGACGGAGTTGAAGCTCAGGTTGGGGAAGTAAATAGTTCATTTCCTTCCCAAAAGGATTACCCCCGACATTTGTCTTAAGCGGTTCAGGTAAAACACGGAAAACTTAAATCTGTATGAGCGGGCTGGGATTAGAACCACTGCCCTCCGGAATGCGTGTTCAGCGTCCTGCCACTGTTCCACTTAGCTCTGTCCGTGCAAAATGCGTGACTGGGTTAAATAAATAGAAACACGTGGATATTTCAGATCGCGAGGCTGTTTATTCCCATTCTTCACAAAGACCCAGAGCCCACACCATTTTACGCCACCGAAGATTTCTTCTAGGCGTACAACTCCCGTGAAAATATCCCAAGTTTCCTTCATTCTTCCTTCTCTGAGGTCGTGTTAGGAATGAAATTACAAATCGTATTCGGACATCAGGACTTTTCCCCCTGAATCACTTACGGTGAATGCAAGCTGATACTTGAACAGGACTACAAAAATGGTTCAAATGGCTCTGAGCACAATGAGACTTAAATTCTGAGGTCATCAGTCCCCTAGAACTTAGAACTACTTAAACCTAACTAACCTAAGGACATCACACACATCCATGCCCGAGGCAGGATTCGAACCTGCGACCGTAGCGGTCGCGCGGTTCCAGACTGTAGCGCCTAGAACCGCTCTGCCACCTCGGCCGGCGAACAGGACAACAGCCAGTTACTACAACAAACCGAATTTGTACACCGTCCCTACTAACACAGCCGTCAGTCAGATTGTTGTATGTTCCGTAGATCATCTGAATGATTCGTTTACCAAAATGATGCGGAACGAGTCAGTTTACTGCATATGTATTAATGACTGGCGTTAACATTAGTGAACACACAAAATTTTGTCATACTCAAGCAACTCTACTTAAAAACTAGGTTTTTTTACGGGATACCATTTTTAAAAAGAAATTCGTCGATGGGGCTGGAGTAGTTCTCCAGGAGCAATGATTTTAGGCTACATTAAAAACTTGCTTTGCTGTCTGTCAGATTGTTGTGATATTTTGAAAATCAACAAAAAATTTTGTTTGCTATATACTGATCTCCTTTCTGAGACATTGATAGCTTTATTAATGGGTAATAAAGATCATTTTTTCCTATAGTGTTGTAGATATTGTTATTAGATATGGTTCTCACTACCTCTCTCGCGGCTCGATACCTCTTAGTCGACGGAATATGTAACAGATTCGTGCACAACGATTAATGAAAACATTTTCTTCCCATTTGTCGCACTCCTTCCATTACTCTGCAAACGTTTCTAACACACTGTTCTAGTTTTACGTTTTAAATTAATAGTTTAAGTGTGAATAACGAAGCGAATGTAACCGTACCGTTCCTTTTTTTCTAGTAATTTCAATTTATCAGAGATTCTGCTAATAGGAACTCACCGAAATTCGTAAAATGAGTGAAAGCAAATGATTAAACGTAAACGACTGTGCCGTCGACACTGTACCATAATACAGTGATCTCAGACTCCTTGTGATATTTCACGTTTCGCGTCATTAATATTATTTAAAAACATGTTTTAGTAGTTGTCATCAGCAAATTCAAATCGTTGATTTCGCCTCAGTCTCGAATCACGTTATATGAACATCTTCTGTATGTGATGCGACAGAGCGTAGCTCATGTATGTCACTTGATGTGGCGTGACGTAGTAATTACAGAACCGGACTGACCCGTCGTCTCTGCTGATTCTCGTCCGCCGTATCATGTATAGAGGCGTCTGATCCGAACTGCGAATAAGAGTTATCGTTTACTTCCGCGGGAAGGTCGACAGCACTTCTGAAACAATGAATTATGTGAATTTCTTGCCCGTGCCTGCGAAGAACGTTTATCCGAAATCTCTGGCATAATTCCCTTCAATTCTCCGCTCTTAACAATCACAGGGTGATTCAAAAAGAATACCACAACTTTAGGAATTTAAAACTCTGCAACGACAAAAGGCAGAGCTAAGCACTATCTGTCGGCGAATTAAGGGAGCTATAAAGTTTCATTTAGTTGTACATTTGTTCGCTTGAGGCGCTGTTGACTAGGCGTCAGCGTCCCTTTTTCTTCGAAGGTGCTACTATAACTGGACTACAGTATATGGAGATGTTAGAGAATTGGCTGTTCCCTCAGCTCGAACAAGAAGCACAACAATTCATATTTCAGCAGGATGGAGCGCCACCACATTGGCACTTATCTGTCCGTAACTACCTGAACGTCAACTACCCGAGGCGATGGATCGGCCGCCAGGCAGCCCGTGACAGAGCACTTCATCACTGGCCTCCAAGAAGCCCTGATCTTACCCCCTGCGATTTTTTCTTATGGGGGTATGTTAAGGATATGGTGTTCCGGCCACCTCTCCCAGCCACCATTGATGATTTGAAACGAGAAATAACAGCAGCTATCCAAACTGTTACGCCTGATATGCTACAGAGAGTGTGGAACGAGTTGGAGTATCGGGTTGATATTGCTCGAGTGTCTGGACGGGGCCATATTAAACATCTCTGAACTTGTTTTTGAGTGAAAAAAAACCTTTTTAAATACTCTTTGTAATGATGTACAACAGAAGGTTATATTATGTTTCTTTCATTAAATACACATTTTTAAAGTTGTGGTATTCTTTTTGAATCACCCTGTATATCAAGGAAACGATCTATTTATACTGACTGAAAGATCTTTTTTTCCTAACCTAAGTTCTCAACTATTATTAAAAGATGGTATTCTATTCATACAGAGTAAGATGCACTTCTGACTACATCATGAAATTACTTGAAATTTTCTGTTTCTTTTCATATCAATAACTTTTATTTATACTTGCTCTACAGTTGATATAAAGCGATTCGCATTCTTACTCCTGGTTTCCGTTTTTTAGAAACTATGCCTAATGTTCCAGTAGTCTGTATACGTTGAGCGCATCCATGCACAAATATCACCAAGTGTGATACAAAAACATTCCGCTACTTAGTTCCGGGCATTTGTTGGTAGAAGTCTGAATTCGGGAAACGTTCCACCCCGCCGTCATTTTGGAAATTCCTGGAACGCAAAGTTTTCTTCACCTGAAGAAAGAGGAAGAAATCATTGGTTGCAATGCGAACGCGGGGTCTAAGGCAAATCTGGCTGCTCAAAGAAGTAGTACGTTTGACTGCGTCCTGTAGAGTGTAAGCTGGGTCGTTGTCGTGGATCACACGCTTCCCCTTGGACAAATTCCTTTGACGCTTCGTCTTCACAGCACCCCGAATCCTTGTGGGTAGATGTCGGTAATATGCTCTTGTGGCGCTTTGACCCTTACGACCATAATCTGTTAGCATCACCCCATTAAAGTCCCGAAAAACAATAGGCATCATCTGCCCCCGATTATGGTTGCATCTTCACCTTTTTCGATGATGATGAATTCACACGTTTCCACTGCTTGCTTTCATCCTTTGTCTCGCGATCTTAGTGATACAACCATGATGATTAGGCGGCTGCAGAAATCTGGATTCGCCCGAAACAGTTGCAATATTTTCGCTGCTGGCTCCTGCCTCGGTTCACCAGGTGTCTCGAATGAGTGTGAGCAGCGGAACCCCAACGCGCACCGACCTTTGTCTTGTTGAACATGTCTTGTGAGCAGCTGAAATCTGATCCATGACTGATGGTCACTTTTTCTATTATCGCTTTGAATTTGGTACGCCTCTTCGATACCAGGAACTCCCCTTCTCTTGCGAAACTCGGTTCTTCAAAGACAGATGGTCTGCAATTTTTTCTCCATCTTTCAGACTTTTTTGACCACACTACAGGCACCTGCGTCGCCCACCCACTGTATCATATGCTGGTATACTACTGCCTAATCCTTTCACAACTCATCAAACATCGTTGAAACGTTATTCCCTTCAAATGCAGAAAATGAATTACCTCACAGTATTCCACTTTATCAATGCGCCGCGCCATTTAGTTTTTGATTCTCTAGCGTAGCGGTTCACAAACTTTTCCTCTGACGGCACACTATGAGAAGCCTGCTACTTTGATGGAACACCTTGTTTATTTTGAAGGTTGCCAAAATTTAAAAAAATGAGAGACATTGTTTTATTCAGTGATTACTTCAATTATAAATCATAACTAACAACACGGAAATCATAATAAAGTTTAAAGAAAAAAATGGTATCGTCAAAATGTCAGGAAACTTTCTATATTATTAATAGTTTTTCGCGGGGCACTTCCCGCGGAACACCAGTGGGGAGCCTATGCGTCTAGTGGCGTGCTACGGTGCTGTGGCGCCGGGATTTCAGTGTACAAATACTGCAGAAATGCAGCTGAAAAAAATTAATTTCGTAACTTTATTTTTTCGAGGTACGGCTTAAAACTTTATGACTATCTCTCGTACTTCACAATGATCACCAGTTTACAATGATCACCGGTTTCATTCCTTGCTGAACATCATTAGACGAATCGTAATTGCAAACCAACCAAACGTTTTCATGTGCTGCAAACAAGGTACACCGATGAACCAGAACATTATGATCACCGACCTACTATCGATATTGTCGCAGAAGAAGCCGAGTAGCACCGCGGTATAGTAATTACACCTTCATCTATGTGACAATATAAACCCATCCAGATGATAGCAGCGTCGCTTGGAGAGGGAAAACTGCTAGTCAGACACACACTCAGTGCTCGTAGTATCAGTGAGCGAGCTGTCAGTGTGTAGAATGGGAAGTTTAACTGAGAGCACTGTGAAGGCCCAGAGACTCGGCACGAGCGTTTCGGAAACTGGACGACTTGTCAGGTGTTCGAGGAGTGCCGTGGTAAGTATCTTCAACACATGGAGAAACCAAGGTGGAACGACGTCCAGACGTCGTGGAGTTGAGCGACTACCCCTCATTACAGATGTCGGACGTCGGAGGCTGGGCAGACTGGCAAAGCAGGACAGGCAGTGGACTGTGGCGGAACAACGTCATACTTTAACGCTGGACATAGTACAAGTGTGTCTGAACACACAGTGCACCAAACACTCCTAATGTTGCATGGTATGATGAATACCGATACGTTCATCATCATGCTGATGGAAGGGCGCGAATCGCTTGTCTTTCAGGGGAACAGCTCGTTGTCACCTATACTATGGGACGGATACAAGCTGGCGGCAGCTCCATTATGCTTTGGGGAACATTCCCATGGGCATCCTTGGGTCGAGCTGAGTTCGTGCAAGGCACCATGACATTGGTCGCAGACCACGTACACCCCTTCATGACGATCATGTTTCCCGACGGCATTGGCATTTTGCAACAAGATAATGCTCCGTGTCACAAGGCGAGGAGTGCGATGGAGGGGTTCGAGGAACACAGCGGCGAGTTCTAATTCATGTGCTGGCCCCCAACTCGCCAGATATGAACCCGATAGAACACATCTGGGATGTGATTGAAAGTGGCATCAGAGCTCATCGTCCCCTTCCCTGAAATTTTAGGGAATTATGTGACTTGTGTGTGCAGACTTTGTGTCAACTCCCTCCAGCGACCTACCAATGCCTTGCAACTCCGCGCGCTTCTGTTATCCGTGCCAAAGGTGGCCTTACCGACTATCAGGTAGGTGCTGGCTGATCAGTGAATCCGGCAGCTGTGGCCGAGCGGTTCTAGGCGCTTCAATCCGGAACCGCGCTGCTGCTACGGTCCCAGGTTCGACTCCTGCCTCGGGCATGGATGTGTGTGATGTCCTTAGGTTAGTTAGGTTTACGTAATTCTAAGTCTAGGGGACTGATGACCTCAGATGTTAAGTCGCATAGTGCTTAGAGCCATATGAATTTGATCCAAAAAAAAATGGTTCAAAAGGCTCTGAGTACTATGGGACTCAACTTCTGAGGTCATTAGTCCCCTAGAACTTAGAACTAGTTAAACCTAACTAACCTAAGGACATCACAAACATCCATGCCCGAGGCAAGATTCGAACCTGCGACCGTAGCGGTCTTGAGGTTCCAGACTGCAGCGCCTTTAACCGCACGGCCACTTCGGCCGGCTGAATTTGATCAGTGAAAATTAATAACTTAGGTCTGCCGTGATCACCTCTACAAAAGACTAGTTACTTCGCAGCTTTGATCGATCTGACGATGATGTGCAGTTCGAATGAAACTGGCGACCAAGCACTGTGAAAATAAGTGTGGCTAGGCAAAAGACTGCTTTGAAGCACGGTGTAACAATTCAGTTGACGAACATTTTATCTGTTTGACTGTCTCTCCCGTTTTCACAAATATTTAATTAATATGAATTAATTAAAACTTCAATAAGGAGACATCTATCACTTCTCAGACATGCTGTCTGCATAGAATCTTATTCCAGATTCTTACCTCCGTAGACAAAATTATATGGATTGATATGCTTGAGTGTAGTATTCCATTCCGTTACCATTTTGGTAATATGACGGTGTTCTTTTTTCATGTTTTTTTCCTCTTTCATCCTTGTGTTGACTCAGTTCAATCATTGCATTATAAATACGACTTGCGTGCTGGGGCAGATTTAGCCATCTGGGTTTTTCTCCCAATTCCGTTGTGATGCACTAAACCATACAGAAAATTCGTGTTCAGCCTACATGAAAAATATATTAAGTATCATATGACTCTTAATTCAAGCTCCAATTATGACGTCTATCTCGTTTGACACTCTAACAATGACGTCATTAGTGACTATGCCAAGAGAAGCAGTCTGGGCTGAGCGTATGTGGCAATCTGTGTTAAGTGAGGTGAGAGACACAACAGGTGCCTCACATGTTTTGTCACTATTGTCAGACATAATTTTATGGTGGCGACACTGATTTCAGTTGTTTTTAATTTTCAGCTAAATTATGTCTATTATATTTTTAGTCTGCGGGTGATAAACAAACATTGTATAAAATTTTTTCGTTTTACTTATTCATTAGCTGCAGGAGACCAAACAGTCCTTAAAACTGCTCATAGACGAAGTTTAAAACAAACACTTGGCGGGAATATTAGCACAGTCCAGTGAAGTAAAAGTTACTAGCGCTAGGCGAACGTCGCTGCATTTACATCCCTAGCGGTCCTAGCCGTCATGAACAAATAACACAATCAGTCGAAAGAATCCTGTCTACCCTGGCCACATACAATAGCGCAGAGTCATCACCAATGCTTCCAGTCGTCCGTCGAACGTAGCACGTTAGCTACGGAACAACAGCTGGGCTTTAAATCTGTCCGTTGACGAGTCCACGTGACCCATCGGCCGGAGACGCCGTGTTGCTCTCCACTCAACTGCCTCCCTGCTGGACGTCGGCGTCCTGCAGCGTGTCGACAGGATGGTACCATTCGTCGATACGACCGGCGTGATTACAAGATTCGATTATCAAGCCTCGCCCTTTCTTTTATATCTTCAAGATCAGTGTGCTGTGGACACTCTCGTCCTCCAGGCAGTGTTCACAGAACTGCACGCACATGTTCCTGGTTTGATTAACACTCACGCCGACTGCCCCCCTAAAGCACCCGAACTTAAGCCCATACAAAATGTTTCGGACTACTTGGAACAGCGAGTAAACGGTAGCAGACACTACCCCTGCAGTTTGGTAGCTCTCATAGACCTGATTATAAATGAATGGCTTCAGCTGGACATGGAGTGCCTGATGAAACAGACACTCTTCATCGCGGGACTGCAGTCATTATCGGATTTGTAGGTGGTGTTACACAGTATTAGCGTGGTGTCTGTATGGATGACAATTTTGTTAGCTCAATGTGCTTAAGTAAGACGCCGCTATACTGTAAACGTAAACTGGAGGAATACGTTTTATCTCCTCTTAGCATAATGCCTTCTTCGTCTATTCGTTATAAACAGTGATGTGGTGTGCAACAAAGTCACTTGAGATTTCACCTGAGTGCACTCATGCGTCATCGCCAGTGACTCGGTGGCGCAAACCATCCAGAACCGGAACGAACCGGCTGTCCTTCAGAAACGCTCGACGATTCGATGCTGGGAGTCTATTCAGATCACTTCGTGAAACTTGTATCTTGCTTCGTAACCTGTTCACTGCCCACCAGGACTTACGTCACCATGTCGTCGTCGTTACTTATTAATTTCGTCAGCAGCAACAAGTGTCCCTGTACACCCCGTAATATTCCATTTTCCCAGTCATTTGTACCTCGTTCAGAGTAATTCCGTAACACTTACACAGTATGTTCGAAAGTCCCCATACCATTCGGCCAAGACAGTATACTGTAGCACTTACGTATGAAAAGTACGTATCCATCGGATCCGTGTGTGCACCATCGTGCCTTACGTTTCCATGTACTACTTGTGTTCCGCCGAAGCATCCCATATGTTATGCTTCGAAACGTTTCAACTATCCTTTCGCGCAGTTCTTCATTTCTCTCATACAGATGTAACGCCCCTTAAGGGTTGATTATTACTCTTGATGAGTTGGGTGTCGTAGTAAGATCCGGGCTTCGTGGTGGCGTTTTCAATGGGGCTGGACATGTTGATGAACCACGCCGAATCCAACGGCCTCGAAAAACTGCTCATCAAGGAACTCACGCACCTGAACAGCAAAGCGTGCTGGAGCTCCTACCTGCTGCAGCCACTAATGTACCACGATTCCCCTTGTGTTAGAGTTGAGATATTAATAACATTTGCTGTGGTTTCAAATAAGCAACTAAAAACCTATAAGATTAGCTAAGGTCGTAGTGTGTTTGTCTGAGAGGACACCTGGCCTGGAGACAGCGAGAGAAAGCATTCCTTCTCGTCAATATCGCCTACAGGCGGGCACCCTCTCCAGCTATTGTAGGCTATTGTAATAGCTGGATGGAGCAGCTGCGCCCCAGTACATCTTCCCATCTGTCGATAAAGATAAATAGTACAATAAAGACAGCTGAAGAACCCCGAGATATTGACGACTCTACAGAACACGAACGTTTGCAAATGTCGTCGAACTAGATGTTACTCAAGGTTATGCTACAATGCTTTTAGCGGGGTGAAAGCAAATAATATGTCACAACAATTATATGTGATATCAGATAATTCGTTTGCTGAGATGAAGAACTAAAGTTGGTCAGTTAGAAGTGCGGACGGGACCGTAGCAAAATTTTACGCAACACCAGGGGAGAAATTTCCTGGGGATGATCTGCCTGAAATAAGGCACGTCCACTATTGCTCAGAGGCACCTGAAGACTTTGCTTCTGCGCGTAATGACAGCCATTGGCAGGCATTGCAACTATCGCAGCAAGTCTGGTCTCGCCCAAGTGACGACGAGTCTCATAATGGCAACACACTGTTGTGTAATGCCTGGTAGCGGAATACACCAGAGTATGACGCAGGCTGCCAATGATCTGTAAAAGTAAATTCTGAAATCTAAGAAAACAACTCTGAGATATAATTAATACGATGAACATAGGATACCATCGATCTCTTTTTACGGTTCCATACCCTTATAAAATCACTTTGTTGTCCGTCTGTCGATCTGTCTGTCTGTCAGACTGTTAAGACACCTTTTTCTCAGGTACGGGTAGATTCATGTGAAATTTATGTCACATACTAAGGTCTACGGTGACTTAGCGATGTGAAAACTTTAAGCTTCTAAGTCAATCCATTCATATGGTACGACCATGAATGTCACATACTTCGATACCCGCAAACTCGCTCATCAAAACTTGTTTGCTACATCTCGTTGACCCATAATCATGAAACTGGACAAAAAGCAATACTTTAGAAGTACACGTAAAGCAAAAAAATCCGAAAATTGCTAATTCGTAACTATATCACATTAAAAATATTTTTTCCCACTTGTTGTTGTCTGTCTGTGAGTGCATCTGTTAAGACCTATTTGGCTCAGGAACGGTTAGATGTACGACGCTAATATTTGTCAAATACTAAGCTCTGCTGCCACTTGGCGGTGTAAAAAAATTTGAGCCAAGTCAATGCACTCAAAAGATAGAGTCAAATGCGTCACATATTTTTAATACTAGCAAGCTCAGTCATTATGCTGTTCAAGATGGGCCTGGTGGTCTGGAGGTGCCACCAATGTACATTCGGGTGTTCGGTCAGAGGACCTGTTGTCTGTAATAAAAACACACTGAGCGAAGTATTGTAGGTTCCCTTTCCTCTGTTGGATAACTGGGAGAGGTTAGGGACACTCAAGTAGCCGAAGTTGAAAGACTTGCACCAGACCACGGAGCCAAACGAAGTTATTATTATCTTTATACATTACTAAGTAAGTACTTAATACTCAGAGCGCTAGTCCTGCCCGCACAATATTTGGTTTTTTCAATTATGTTGTGTGAGAAGAAGTCTCAGAAACGATAATCGCAATAAATCTAGACGTGGTCCGAACAGACATATTTCGTATAAATAAAACTACAGTAATAATCTCTATCATTCAACTAATAAAGCCTCATCTAGTTCACCTACTTTTTTAGGTGAGGTGGTTGCTAACGCCATACTCAAATGCAAAAACTTGCATAATAAATAAATCTGATAACCATTAACTAGCTTACTAATATTGGGGCTAACTAAATCTGTCTCCGTAATAACTATCACAGGGAAGTCAGCAAAAAATGTGTGAAGTAATCTTAAGAGATTCTACGCACTGCAAAATTATTGAATCAAAACATTTGGGCAACCGCTAACCAATCGATTTGTGGTAAAAAAATCCTTCTACGTTTCCACAATTCGTCTGCCATATCAACCTTCAAATGGATTGTGCAGATACAAGCATAGTAATATACCACCCATGATAAAATACAACTCAAGCAATTGATCATAGTCCGCAGCTCGTGGTCTCGCTTCCCACGCCCGGGGTCCCGGGTTCGATTCCCGGCGGGGTCAGGGATTTTCTCTGTCTCGTGATGACTGGGTGTTGTGTGCTGTCCTTAGGTTAGTTAGGTTTAAGTAGTTCTAAGTTCTAGGGGACTGATGACCATAGATGTTAAGTCCCATAGTGCTCAGAGCCATTTGAACCAATTGATCATAGTTCATTATTTTAAAAAAGAGAGAGAGAGAGAACTCCTCATGAAAGAACAGCAAATATTCAGTACCGAGTAATCGTTTAGAACGCAGTTACCTTTCTTCACATGAATAGCTCACGACAACTGAACGCAGACTGACAAGCTGTTCCTGTTTTTCAGCTTTTTTGGATGATGGTCGGCGCTATATGAAATTGTCAGCTAGTAACAAACATACGAACACACGAATGTCTTTTCAAACGTATGAATGGCCCTAAGCTTATTTAAGAGCTAAAAGGTACTACATTATTCTGGAAGTCAAAAAGGCTCAAATGGCTCTGAGCGCTATGGGACTTAACAACTAAGGTCATCAGTCCCATAGACCTTAGAACTACTTAAACCTAACTAACCTAAGGACATCACACACATCCATGCTCGAGGCAGGATTCGAACCTGCGACCGTAGCGGTCGCGCGGTTCCAGGTTGTAGCGCGTAGTACCGCACGGCCACCCCGGCCGGCATTCTGGAAGTCAAATGTTCATCAGAAAAATATTATAAGCTGTGAAAATTAAGTTTCGAAGTGCCTGAAACCGGTAAAGAAATTAAATTTCTTTTATGAAACTGGTTGCCTATTATTTATTTATATACGACAACAGTTGCTGAGAAAGGATAAAATCCTGAACTTAACGTCGAGCCAGACGCAGAGAGCCATCTACCTGCACCGGAAAAATAAATAGTATATTCTGAAGATCTCCTACCACATTTGTTTCAATAAAGAATGTATCGCTAATAAGCCTTCTGAAGAAGCAGTTTGTTCAATAATTTGTAATAATTGGCATCGATTGTATTTTTTCTTTTGGTACAATATCTTCACTCCCTCCTAAACTGGTGACGAAAAGCTAAGTGATGACAGTACAAGTCATCCGGCTGAATACTACTTTACACATTCAGATACTTTTGTAATGTAACTATTACCCTTTCTTGCACTACTGATGCATTTTTACGGACAATTGAGAATATCGTGACATTTGACAAGCACCACTGATGAGGCAAAATAACCAGTTAGGGCCTTACACTGTCGTTGAACGATTTGTGCTTAATCTCAACCTGGTCTCAATGATTCTCATCGATTGTATTTTGCTGGTGATACATTGTCTTCGCTGCGCCGCCCCCCCCCCCCCCCCTTCCCTTCCCGCCCTGACACATACTTTAGAGTTCCCAATCATGTTTTATAGGCACCAGTTGGATGGGTATGTGCGTACGTAGCAAATAACACAGCAATACGTAATGTAGGCTAGACATTTCACTCTTTTAAGTTGCTGATGTATTTTGCAGCATTTTAGAATATTGTGACATATCACAAGCAACATACTTGTGTAAAATAATTAATTTCAGGCACCGCTGCGCCTCACACCAAGTGTGGACCATTGATCTAACTTCGGTTGCTGCTATCTGTTGCCGAAGGCAGAAAACAGGAGCTTAAAGCAGTAGCCGATTTTATTTCACATCTTTGAGGTTATGTGGAACTGTATTAAAACTGAAACTCATCTTTGACAACCATACATTACCAGTTCGTTAATTACATTGCATAAGCAACCGTTGCTGTTTAACTACTTATGAAAAGCATGTTTTATACTAATTGTCATATTAATTTTACATATTGCGAACAGCATGATTTCTTCACATATTCTTCAGATCCATGTGATGAGACTTTAGCTCTTGAAGACGCCTCCCCATTGAAAACAACGCACTAAGTTGCGATCGTTGAGGTGTCTTTAGTTGGATCTCACATACGGCCCGATATTCCGTATCCTTCTACAATAGTGGTTTTTAAAGCGGTAAAACATATTTCACCGTAAGCTTTCCGGCAGTGAGCTTCCTCATCTGCGCAACAAAAGAATGCGCTCCGAATACAGACTACAGACTGCCTAACAGGTCTCGAAAAATTCATAACGTCAGCGAAACATGAATATCAAAGTCACCAACCCAAAACTTCAAAATTTCCGTTATGAGGGTGAAAATAGGTATTGCGGTGTGGTAGCTGAAATATAACGATCATACGAGCGAAAGAAGTTTGCGTGCCCAGCCTGAAAGCTAAATACGAAAGGTCGCGTCATTTTCTGTGGAAGTGTAAAGAGACAAGCACAGTGCCAAGTTTCTGGAAAGCGTAATTGGATGCCATTTACGTTTCTTCTTCCAGGTTACGGCGCGATGTGGTTTTTGCACCTAACAAAGGAAAACACATTTAGGACTCTTATATTAGTGCATCCTCAATGTTTGGAAGTCGGACTCACCGACAATTCTTTACGTTTGTCCTAGGAAACATTTTTCTCGTGGCGCTACATGACATGAGATTACGTTTCTCAAAGATTACTCAGCAGCCTTCCCTAATTTGCATAAACAATAAGCACACAGATATTTTTATGTGACTATTGTATAGTATTTTATCCATCCTCGGCAACCGTAGTCGTATACAATGCAATCAGCTGCATAAAAGAAATTAAATTTCTTCAGTCTTCAGTATGAACTATGGCTCCCTAAAAAGCTGAAATCAACTACGCCAACATCTAATAAAATACCACCACACACAATACGATTTTATGAAGGAATATCTTTTTATCACTTGGGTTTTAGGAATGAAGAAGGTGTTTTATTGCAATACATCTCTTAAACTGCAGAATAACATGCTTCGTTTAGACAAACTCGCGAGATGAAGAAGACTGTGACAGAGAAGTGACATCTTCAAAGATGATAATAGACTCGATATCTCTAAAAGAAAATTTTTTGGTAAAATTATTGATTATTTAGTGTAGTGTGTGCAAGATGTCACACACTTTGCAAGCACAGTGGAGCTTCTAATTAAATATTTTACCATGTAATTTGTCTGCATTACTTATTAAAATGCACGCAGCTTGCATGTCGGCACTACCAATGTGAGGCGGCACGCCACTCTCTCGCTTTAACAACACTGTCAATTAGATTAACGTTCATATTTTAGGTCATGATCTCGGTCTACCTCAGTACTACACATGGTATGTGTGCATTATGACTCCTTTACACAAGGAAATTGTGGGCATAATGTTCTTATAATTGCATGTGTAGCCTGTAGAGAACTTGTACCCAAAGAGCCACAGTGGGCACAGGGAGGGAGATGAATTGGGGGCCATAAATAGTGAGTGCAGCGACCTGGCTGTGCGAGTGTTTCTGGGAAGCAGTGCTCAGTGGATCGTACCTACAGAGGCCTTCTGGCTGAAGAATTTTTTGTACCAAAACTACACCTCCCTAGTCTAAAATTTGCTTTTTCAGACAAGAAAATTTGGAGCCACTGATTGGTCCTCCTTCTGCTTAGGCTCCCAGAGAAGGGCGCCGTTTCACAAAACTTTTCTCTTGGCCAGGCGACATCCCATTGTGAAGGTGACCAGTTGGCGGAAAGTGGGTGGAGGAAGCCATTTAAGAGAGAATGCTGTAAACAGAGCCTTTGTGCAAGTGGAGGGGGAGGGCGGGGAAGGTCATAAAACTTTGTACATTCTCATGTTAGAAATTGGGACAATATGAACAGAGTGGCTGGTGCAGCATGTGCTTAGGGGACACAAGATTGTAATCCCCCTCCCCCCCCCCCCCCCCCCGCACTAGGAAGTCTCCAGGTTCTTTTAGCAAGCATAAAAAAAACATGTGTTTCATGGGCACCGCTGTCTGGGAAGCTTAAGAAACTTCATTCCGAAATTGGGAATAGTCGGCCTAGAAAAATTAGATCGCTTCGTAAATGAGGGACTTGGGGCTTTGGTCGCATCTAGGTAGTTTTTTGTTTTTTTTACCAAAACAATGCCAACCTGGTCTAAAATTTTCTTTTTCCAAGGAAGAAGATTAGGAGTCGCTGATTGGCTCCTCTCAGGATACGCAAAGTGGAGGCTTGCTGTGTCTGGATTACCTACCAAGCCAACAGAACAGGCAGGTGGGGAGATTCAATGAATAGAGGATAGTTCGATTGTTTTGTGCAATGTAGGGGCATTTTCTTTTTAGCTAATTCGGCTCCTATACTGAAGCTTGGTGGAAAGTGGTTGTGATTCTTTGTTTCTTCATCTTTTGGACTTCCCCTGTTGGAGAAGTTCAGGTCTTTCCCTAGTGGGTGAGACTTGTAGTCTGTATCTCGTGGTGGACTAAGACCTAGCAGCAGTTCCCAACTGTATCAACAGTGGAACTGCATATCATCTCGGACATATCGGGTGTCATGAGGGTGAAGTTTTTCGTCCTGAGTTGGCTGACATTGGACAATTCCAGCCTGCATCGCCGTGCCTGTGAGTCAAGTTGGGTTAGCCAGACCAGCGAACGGGTGCACCTCACACTTAAATCTTCCGGGATTTCAGGGCTCTGATGGGGAAGTTTTCAGCGTTCTAATAATCAGAACTCCAGACCGCATAGAGCGCAAATTTCCATGAACGCATCGGAACATTACAGCTGCCGCAGCGCACCGCTCCTCGTCCATAGCACGCCATTTTCTGCTGCTGTCTGAATCTAGGTTAAAGGGTAAAATACTGCTCGACCGGTGAGGGGTTGTCAAATGATAATCACAGGTCCCTGTTCTCAGGTGAACCATAGATTGTGTGATATGCTTGGTCGTAGTTAATTCCATCTGAATAGAGTCGGTCCCCACAAGGAATCATGTAAACAAAGGCTGGTTGCATTGTAATAGGGTTTGATTCAGGAGAGACTTTGAATAGCTTCCACCCCAATGTATGCTTTGCCAATCAAAGAACATTCCTTCTCTGGTTTGTATTTGTCATTTTCGTGTAAGATTTATCAGATAGTTGTCTAGTTGTAGTTACAGCACGATTAATAAAACTTGTCATTACTTTGTATATTTAAATACGCAACTGTTCTCATTCACGCTCCTTCAAACATTCAATGTTTTTATTTTATTGTGATGGTAAATGTGTACACCAGAAATTTAAGGTTCGATCTTATTAAATTAATTAATTTGCTTTTTAATTTGAGTTCCGAAAATGACCACAGCCATAGGGAACAAAAGTGATATGAGTAAATACGCTAATTCATACACAAAGAAATAAGGCTGTAGCTCGCGATTTGAAGGTTATTGAGAGATAACTTTTCGTTACGCCAAAATAATAACATTTTTGCATCACTCAGGCATGTATTTATGATTACAGCAAGCGATGGCTGGCACCGATAAAGACATTTAGGTTAAGCGGTGCTCGTTTAGAATGGAAGTTCGATAGGCATACCACACTTGCAATCTCTATCGACCTTCAAATTAATTTCCGCTTCTAAATTGTCTGTATAGCTTATTAAAATACACACAGATTGCATGCTTACCGTAATACCTCCACCCAACTGTCTTTGTTCACTTCCTTCTCTTCCCTCCTCTCACTGTCCATCATCTCTTCCCCCTCTGTCTGGCCATTGCCTTCTCCCCTCTCTCTCCATGAGAGCGGATGATGCTGTAGTATACAGAGAAGTTGCAGCATTAGAAAATTGCAGCGAGGTGCAGGAAGATCTGCGGCGGATAGGCACTTGGTGCAGGGAGTGGCAGCTGACCCTTAACATGGACAGATGTAATGTATTGCGAATACGTAGAAAGAAGGATCCTTTATTGTATGATTATATGATAGCGGAACAAACACTGGTAAAATATCTGGGAGTATGCGTGCGGAACGATTTGAAGTGGAATGATCATATAAAATTAATTGTTGGTAAGGCGGGTACCAGGTTGAGATTCATTGGGAGAGTCCTTAGAAAATGTAGTCCATCAACAAAGGAGGAGGCTTACAAAACACTCGTTCGACCTATACTTGAGTATTGCTCATCAGTGTGTGATCCGTACCAGGTCGGGTTGACGGAGGAGATAGAGAAGATCCAAAGAAGAGCGGCGCGTTTCGTCACAGGGTTATTTGGTAAGCGTGATAGCGTTACGGAGATGTTTAGCAGGCTCTAGTGGCAGGCGCTGCGGGGGGGGGGGGGGGGGGGGGGCGCTCTGCATCGCGGTGTAGCTTGCTCGCCAGGTTTCGAGAGGGTGCGTTTCTGGATAAGGTATCGAATATATTGCGTCCCCCTACTTATACCTCCCGAGGAGATCACGAATGTAAAATTAAAGAGATTCGAGCGCGCACGGAGGCTTTCAGACAGTCGTTCTTCCCGTGAACCATACGCGACTGGAACAGAAAAGGGAGGTAATGACAGTGGCACTTAAAGTGCCCTCCGCCACACACCGTTGGGTGGCTTGCGGAGTATAAATGTAGATGCAGATGTAGATGTAATATCCAAGACCTCTACGAAAACTCGAGAAAAACAAATTTGTATTTCATGTGAGATTTTCCACGCTCTGTAAGTAACAATGGACCTTCAAATTAAATATTTCCGCACCCACACTTTCTGTATAATCTACTAGCAAATCCAGAAATGCTTCGCAGCTGCAAAATATGTGCTTTAATTGCATATTCATCCCAATATTCTTCTCCCCCTTCTCTGTATCCATCACCTCCACCCAACTGTCTTTGTTCACTTCCTTCTCTTCCCTCCTCTCACTGTCCATCATCTCTTCCCCCTCTGTCTGGCCATTGCCTTCTCCCCTCTCTCTCCATCCCATCTCCTCTCTCCCCTCTCTTGGTCCATATCCTCGTTCCCCTCTTTATATCCATTTGAGGCGCCATGTCACGGATTGCGCGGCCTCTCAGGCCGGAGGTTCGAGTGCTCCCTCGGGCCTGGATGTGTGTGTTGTCCTTATCGTAGGTTAGTTTAAGTTAGTTTAAGTAGTGTGTAAATCTAGGGACCGATTACCGCAGTTTCGTCCCTTAGGAATTCACACACATTTGAATTTTTTTTTCCATTTTCTCCCCTCTCTCTATCCATCGCCTCTCCCCACCTCTCTCTGACCTTAAGCAACATTTATTGTCATTGTAAACAAAACATTGGTTGGGAGTTAAGTCTCTTAAAACAAGTAGGTAAATCGGTTGGGATCATAGGTATATTGGGTATGAGAGAGAGACCTCTTCACCTGCTTGGTCTCAGAGGATAGTAGCTTCAATGTTAATATTTCGCAGAGTTTTAACCTGTGAACAGGTAGGACTACAAAGTTTCAGACGATTCAGGTCCTGTGGTAGTGTTCTACTCATAAGTTTATAAGACATGAATACAACTTTTCTGTTTTCTATTGAAATCTACTGCGAGGCAGAAAACAAAACAAGCATTGTTGTGAATGCAATTCTTGTTTAAAATTATACATAAGAAGAAAGTATATATATTGGAGAAACAATCTGTTTCATGGTTAAATGCCCTGCTACCTCTACGAAAAAGAAAACCAAACTGCACATTTTCCGTCTGAATGTTTATGAGAGTATCATACAAAAATATGAAATAAATAGGTCAAGAACTTCTCGAGATTTTTGGTGACAGCGTTAAATGACGTCTTTTCTTTATGTAGCAGTATAGAAGTACCGCTCAAAATACACACAGCTGGCTTACTGTGAACACGAAATACAACTAGAGCACTACTGAAGATCTAACTTATATATTTTAGTGATATAATACTATTTCAGAGGCATTGGTTGACATCCTTCTGATGTTAGCATACCGCCTAAGACCCAGTAACACATAATGCCTAACACCTAATGCCTGACACCTAAAACCTAAAGCATAACGCATAACATATAATGCATAATGCCTGAATGCAATAATATTATAATATATTACAGAGGGAATATAGTTTTCCCCTCGGATAGCTAACACCCAGCGCACATACACACTGTTAGCTACTGGCAGCGTCAGAAACTGGAGGAGGTGATAGCTACTGGGTGTGTCAGCTACTGGGATTGCTAGCTACTAGATCTTAAGTAGCCTTGTATCAACAGCAGCAGATAATGTGTATGTGCAGTGGATATCAGCTGCTGCGTCTTAAAAATATTGTATCAACAGAAACTGAAGTGCGTTCGTGCAGTGGATGCTAGCTATTGGATTTTAGGCCAGCACTCTGATTCACAAGAAATTTCTGAAGAGGAATGTATTATGAATTATGTGTCATATGTTGGGCGTCCATTACTGCATGAAAAATTATGATTTAAATATTGTAAATACCTGAAAAAATTCGTAGATTTTAACTGTTGGTCAGCACCTCTTTCTGATTAAACTCTTATTCTCATTACCTTGATGGAATTCTCAGATAGTGAAAACCATCCCGAAATTAGAGATGATTAATACTCGATTATTGTCACTGATAAGCTGTCAGGGAAACTTGAAACTTCGTGTAGGCATTAGGTGTTAGGCGTTATGCATTATACGTTATGCATTATGTGTTATATCAGACGTTACGCATTCTGCATTAGGCGACAGGCGTTTGGTGTTAAGAGTTATTTGTAGAGCATTAGGCATTAGGCGTCGTTTGTTAGGCGTTAGGTGTTGTGGGGTCTAAATTAGTATTATAGTACCTGATGGATGTCAGCTAGTGGATTTTAATTCTGCATCATTAGAAACTTTATGCTAGATCTGCAATAGCGCCTTAGATGAATTTAATTATTTCAGTAAGCAAGCTTAAAATAGAGTATACAGACAATTTATGTGCGTAAAAGTGTGTGAACATTCCAGTGATTTTAGACTTGAGAGTAATACTGGTGTTTTTCAAGCTGTAAGGAAGATCTACAGTAGTCTCTCGTGTGACCAGTTATAACACATTTAGAATAATTTAATGCGTTGTGCTTAGATTGAACCACGTCAGGCGTTCAATAAGTAATGCAACGCATTATTTTTCTTAAAGCACGTTGGCTTTATTCAGGCTTCCGACATACCATATTAATCCCCACTCTTTTCGCTACAAAGCTGTGCTTCTCAACATTATCTACGTTCAATTTGACGGCCTTATGCCACCATAATGGGAAGGCCTGTATGCCCGCATGGCACTACCCTACTGGTTGAAATTGGAGCCAAAGTCTTGCTGAATTAACGACTCCTCTACATCCACTTACTGCTTCCCTCGGAGTGCTTCCCTTACTGGGCCAAACAGATGGAAGGTGCGAGATTCGGACTGTAGGGTGAATTAAAACTAAAACCCAATGCAATTTTGTGAGTTCCTCTCGGATGCGCAGAATTGTGAGAGATCTTGCGCTGTTATAGAGAAGAAGTTCGTCTGCATTTTTGTGGAGACGAACACGCTGAATTCGTTTCTTCAGTTTCCTGAAGGTAGCTGAATACGCTACAGAGTTCATATATCAAACAGAATAACCCCTTCCGAGTTGCAGAGGACCGTCTCCAGGGCGTTCGTGGGTGCAGGTGCGGCTTTGAACATTTTCTTCGGTGGACAAGCGGTGTGACACCACTCCATGAATTACTGTTTTGGTTGGTTGGTTGATTGGGAGAAGGGGACCAAAATGCGAGGTCATCAGTCCCATCGGATTAAGGAAGAAAGTCGGCGGTGCCCTTTCACAGTAACCATCCCGGCATTTACCTCAAGCGATTAGAAAACATCACGGAAAACCTACATAAGGATGGCTGGAGGCGGGTTTGAACCGTCGTCCTCCCGAAAGCGAGTCCAGTGCGCTAACCATTGCGCCACCTCTCTGAGTTGCCGGTTCGAAGTGATGAAGCCATATTTCATCGCCTGTGACGATGTTCGTCAGAAAACTGAGGCACAAGCAATTCTGCACAGATGATCCTTCAGCCGTGCCGTGGCTCGCGGTGGTGCTGTTGTAGGTTTCCGCCTCTGTTGGAGGCCATACTGTATCGTTTAGTTGACATCGTTGCGGTTGTTGTATTCTTCTTGTATTGACTAGCGCCACTTGGTTTTGCAAGCATTGCCTGTCCGCTAGTGGCAGTAGCAGCGTTATCGACATGTAGTACCTGTGGCCCTATCTTTGGGATGACCTAGTTGTTCTTCCGGGTCGTGTGGGTGGGCAGTTCGGTTGGGGACTCTGGAGTAGCCAAGAGGGCAGTGCGGGAACACACCGGGACCGCTGGCGGCACGCATGCACTGCTGGATGGAAGGGTTGTGGTCGCGAGGGTACACGACCTAGTCGTCAACTGGATCCAATAAGCTTTAAGTTGAGCGGATTTTAATCCTAGCAGTGAAACCTCCACCATTGTGAAATCTCGCGATTCGCCAGTGACTTGGGTTCGTGTTGCTGTGTTGCCGAGACGAAGAGCAGCGAGTGGAGTACTTGGGAGAAGGAGGATCTAATAAGCTTTCCTCGAATTCTTGTTACTAATTGCTGCATTCTATGTGTTACCATTTGTTAAGTTCAACCAGCGGTATTTTTCCTGCCTGGTGGCCGCTGACGCCCCAGTGAACTGCCCTGGAGGTTAGTGTATGTAACGGCAGTGTACGTTTCCTCGCCTTGCCGCTGCTGTCCGGTAAGGCGTGTAGTTTTGACAGTTTCCTTGATTTGTAGGTCGTTTGATGTTTCTTATGCTTTGGTAGTAGTGGTTCCTTTCTCCTTTTGGACGCTCTAACCACAGCATTCTGAGGACGTAGTGCTGACCACCGGTTCCGGCTTTGGCGTGGTGTTCCATCGTTGCATTGGTTGTCGGACGTTAGGTAGCTTCAGCAGATTATCATTAGTCATTCATTAGACTGCCACTAGTCTGAGTTATGTTTACTGTAATGCCCAACAGGTAAGACCACTCGTGCATGATGAAAAGTCTAAACATTAACAATGAAATCAATACCCTTAGCTGCATACAGACGTTGATATAAGTCAATCGCGTCTGCCATGTAAGCAGGAGCTCCCGGGTTCGAGTCCCGGTCAGGGTACTCATTTCAGACTGTCCCCGTTCACATATATCAACGCCTGTATGCAGCTAAGGGTATACATTTCATTGTAATTTCATTCTAACGATCTGTCGGACATGTCCGAAAGAACAGATACCATCTTCATATATAAACATTACATGAGGTTTCCATTCAGGAAAAATATTTCTGTTGCAACCGAGACACACTAAATATTAATGGACACAATTGTAGCCAGAGGGCCTAAAAGGGTTATAGCACCACCACCTAATGGAACCTCATGAATCTACAGAGAATGAAGCGGGAGTATTCCGTCATGTCCCACAGCAAATTCCGTATTTTTCCAGCCTAAATTGGCCGATAAAAAAAAGTTGCATTACTCATTCAACGCTCCTCTTACGGCCGTCTACTGACTTGTAATATATTCAAATAGTGCCAATAACTGATCATTGTGTATTTTAATAACTAATACAGACAATTTAGACGCTGGAATATTTAATTTGAAGGTACATTGCGCTTACAGAGTGTGAGAAATCTTGCATATAATACAAATTTATTTTGCTCAAATTTTCGCAGAGATCTTGCGTATTACAATACGCACGCATGTTGCGTCTATTTTAATAAGTTATACAGGAAATTCGTATGTGGAAATATTTAGTTTGAATATCCATAGAGTTTGTAATTGTGGTATGCCTATCGAACTTTCATCATAACTTGAAAGTTTTTATCCGTACTTACATTATGCAACTTGCGTGTATTTTAATAAGTGATGCACATAGTTTAGTTTCTGGAATAGTTAATTTAAAGCTTACTGTGCCTGCGAAGTATGTGAAACGTTACATATAAAAATAGATGATAAATAATTTTATAATACATTTTTATTTTTGGTATATTGAATCTATCATTGCCTTTGGATGCGGTGTGGCCGAGCGGTTCTAGGCGCTTCAATCTGGAACCGCGCGACCGCTACGGTCGCAGGTTCGAATCCTGCCTCGGGCATGGATGTATGTGACGTCCTTAGGTTAGTTGGGTTTAAGTAGTTCTAAGTTCTAGGGGACTAATGACCTCAGATGTTAATTCCCATAGTGCTTAGAGCCATTTGTCTTTGGATGTGCCACATCTCTGTCACAGTCTTTAGTCACCTCGTGAATGTGTGTAAACAAAGCTCGTCGTTCCGCAGTTTAGGTGATGCATCGCAGCAAAACACCTTCCATCCTAAAATGAAAGTGTTAAAAACTACTTTCTTCAAAAAGTCGTGTTGTTCAAAAATGGCTCTGAGCACTATGGGACTTAACTGCTGTGGTCATGTTCCCTAGAACTTAGAACTACTTAAACCTAACTAACCTAAGGACATCACACACATCCATGCCGAGGCAGGATTATTCAAACCTGCGACCGTAGTGGTCGCGTGGTTCGAGACTGTAGCGCCTAGAACCTCTCGGCCACTTCGGCCGGCCGGTCGTGTTGTCATTGGCAACATTTTAATACATGTTGATGTAGTTGATTACAGCTTTTTAGGGAGCCATGGTCCAGATTGCAGCAGTTTGTTAACCATTTGTAATAATTTGCATCTATTTTACTTTTTCTGATGATGCAGTATCTTCGCGCCATCCTAAATCGGTGATGGAAAAGTTCGGTGATGACTATACACATCATAAATTTGAATATACTTTACGCATTTAAACATTGTAGTAATGTAAATATTACCCTTTCTTGCATTTCTGACACATTTTACGGACATTTTAGAATATTGTGACATTTGAAAAGCATCATAGATGAGGTAAAACAATTAGTTTGAGCCATAAACTATGGTACAACGTTTTGTGCTTAATCTCAACTCGGTACCAGTCATTTGTAAGAATAACATCGATTATATTTTCCTAGTGATATATTGTCTTCGCTCCTACCACTCCTGGCGCATACTTTACAGTTCACAGTCATGTTACACCAATTCGACGGATATGTGTATCTTATTTCCCGTTTTTTAAGTTTTGCGGTATAGTGCCTAAAAGAAATTCATCTTTGACAACTCCAAATTATTAATTTGTTAATTATATTGCATAAACAAATCTTGATTTTTAACTCTTTGTGAAGGTATGTTTCATACTCATGCTCATACTAAACTGCACAGGCAAACGTTGGTTTTTGACTATTTAGGGTAAGTATGTTCTGTACTCGTCCTCATATTCCATAAAGAAGTTTAACTGCCTGTTTATCAGGCCACATGTGTTTAGACATTAAAACAGCATTGTAATACTTTCTTTAGAGTTTGATATCATGTTTCTGATAGCAATTTCACGAAAACATCGCTTTTTTTTTTTTTTTTTTTTTTTTTTTTTGTTGATCATTTTTTCAGATTTGGAGACAGTATTGCGGCATTTGACAATGACCGTAGATGTGGAAAATAATTAATTTAAGGCTCTGCTGCACCGTACGCTATGCGTGGTACATAGATGAACCTTTAATGTTTTTACCAGTGCAATATCTGCTGGTGACAGTAAGCAACTGGGGGTAAATCATCAGATGATTCTGCTACGCTTTTTTCAGGTGTTGCAGAACGGTGTTTAAAGTAAAACTTATCTTCAGGAACTACATATTACTATTTTTTTAGTTACATTAAATTGCAATCAATTTTACAATCTAATTAGAAACTCTTACTATTACTCATAGTCTGTAAGCTCTCAATAAAAGAACTTCCCTAACATGGCACCTAGTAGGTACGTTGTGTTGACCATTAAATAGACGACACGTACATTGCGTTTTGTTGTTCCATCGAAACGAGTGACCTTGCTGGGTCCATTTATAGACTCTATTCCAGCACTAAAACAACATATTGTCGTGATTTGCACCTTTTTATATTGCCCCCGCAAATTAGATGTTCCTCTAAAAAATTATATCATTCTCATAAGCGAGTTCCGAGGGTACTTTACTCATCTGTCGGATTCCCATTACCTACTTGGTCCCAACCGCCAATTACCCCTGAGGGCACGGGTTTCCCTCCACTGTATCGCACGCTCCTTTAAACAAAGGAATCTATCGTGACGAAAATTAATAACAAAAATTGAGAGGACTTACATCAAAATAAAAAAACATCCAATAAATACCTCCACAAGAATACCATAATCGAATTTCTGTCTCACTCTTGCGACGAGAGTTGAAAAGCTACCATGATACACAATTACAACACCAAAAGGAAAAATGACATTGATTACTCCACATTAAGGTTGTCTTCAGCATAAAAAGGGCTGTACAATGGTGTGACTAAAATTGTTGATAACTTATCCAGTGATATTAGATTGGTGCACATAATGGGTTTATTTATCTATTGTCATTTTTTATTTTTAGTTCACTATTGCTATTTGTGTTTACACACCGTTGTCTTGTTATTTGGAGATAGTGAGTGACGCTGCGTCAAGTGGAGAAATATGAACAACTCCGACGTATCCTTCTGTTTGAATTCAATACAGGTGCGACAGCAGCGCAGGCAACCGGAAACGTTTGGGTCTTGTATGGGGATAATGCCACTGGACGGACCACGGCAAGAGAATGGTTTTCTCGTCTCAAAGAGGAACCTTTTGACATTAGTGTCTCTCCACCTTCAGGAAGACCTTCGGGGTTTGATGAAGACCGTTTAAACGCAGTAATCCACAATGATCCGACTGCCGGGAATTGGTAAATATGATGAACTGTGATCTTTCCACCATGGTGCAACATTTTCATGCAATGTGGAAGGTTCAAGAATGGGAAGTATGCGTAGCGCACGCTGTAAGCTGAAACCAGAAAAACCTACTTGCTCGTCACCAATTGGCTCGTGAGGAACACCGACCATTCATACCCCGTATCGGTACTGGTAACGATAAATAGTGTGAAATAAAAGGAATAGTTGAGCCAAAACAAAGCAGCGTTTCCCCGTACAATGACCTGTGTGCACCCACAAAAGGTAATGTTATGCATTTGGTGGAATAGTTCAAATGGTTCAAATGGCTCTGAGCACTATGCGACTTAACTTCTGAGGTCATCAGTCGCCTAGAACTTAGAACTAATTAAACCTAACTAACCTAAGGACATCACACACATCCATGTCCGAGGCAGGCTTCGAACCTGCGACCGTAGCGGTCGCTCGGTTCCAGACTGTAGCGCCTAGAACCGCACGGCCACTCCTGCCGGCCGGTGGAATAGTCTCAATATGTTTACCACGAATTACTTCCCCAAGATGTAATGATCACTGCTGACGTTTATTGTCAACAACTGCGAAGTATTCCAGACGCTGTCCAAGAACAACGACCAAGAAGACAATTCGACGTGATGCCTCTGCACGGTAACGCCCGCCCGCATTCTGCTAAACTGACTAAAAACACCATACAGGTGTTGGGTTGGAGCCGGCCCGTGCGGCCGAGTGGTTCTAGGCGTTTCAGTCTGGAAACCCGCGACTGCTGCGGTCGCAGGTTCGAATCCTGCCTCGGACATGGATGTGTGTGACGTCCTTTGTATAGTTAGGTTTAAGTAGTTCTAAGTTCTAGGAGACTGATGACCTCAGATGTTATGTCTCATAGTGCTCACAGCCATTTGAACCACTTGTTGGGTTGGAAAGTCTTTGCCCACCCACCTTATTCACCTAATATTGCACCCTCAGATTTCCACTTCTTCCGCACCCTGTAGAATAACCTTCAAGGGGGTTGGGGTTGTTTGGGGAAAGAGAGCAAACAGCGAGGTCATCGGTTTCGTCGGATTAGGGAAGGACGGGGAAGGAAGTCGGGCGTGCCCTTTCAAAGGAACCATCCAGGCATTTGCCTGGAGCGATTTAGGGACGGCAGGACGCGAGATTGCACCGTCGTCCTCCCGAATGAGAGTCCAGTGTGTAACCTTCAAGGAACCTCCTTTCCGAATCAAAATGGACTCCGAACATTGCCCGACGAGTTCTTTGCCTCAATACCACGTGATTTCTACAGTCGCGAAATCGAAAAGTTACCGTAGCGCTGTCAGACAGTTGGAATAAGTTCTAGGGGACTGATGACCTCAGATTTTATGTCCTATAGTGCTCAGAGGCATTTGAACCATTTGTTGGGTTGGAAAATCCAGTGCGTCGAAAATTATTGATGGCTAAAGTCTCTGTTACGTGTATCTACTGTGTTTATTAAACTTATGGAAAAGCGCTACGAACTTATGCGCCAACCCAGAACAAATGTTTGACAGACAGCATATCAAAATTTGAAAACAAACTGAAAAAGTTTCTCCTTGACAACTTGTTTTATTCCGTAGAAGAAATTCTATTGTTGTAATGTGTAAAAAGTAGTGGGCAGGAATTGCTAACTCGTATCTGTGTATTTTTTTTAGAGAAAACCTTATGTAGCCATATTTGCGAATTAATTTGCGAGGGAAATGTAAAATAATTCGTTCCACATCATTACGGTTTATCGCGCAGATGATTCATGGAATATGAAAGTAAGTAAAACTAAAACCGAGAACATGTAACAATCATTATTTAAATTTTGCCATTAATAATTTATTCACTAAATAAATTACCTCATTTCATTTTATTTAAGTGTCGTCGAATCTGGGCTACATCATTGTTTTAAAATGTATACCCTTTGGGAGTCCAGAGACATGTTTCCAGAGTCTTTTTCAAAGACTTTTGGCCACATCGGATATATCTAAGATGCTTCCTGCGTTTAGGATTCGTACACTTCACTGGCAGCATAGACTCTCACATGATACATTGATACAGAATTAGCAAACAGAGCGAAAAAGCCAAAAGTAGAGTTATAATTGATGCTTGTCGCAGTCAGATTATTGGACCGACTCCAGATAGAAACTGGACAGCCGACAGGAGAAACAACAGGCCGTGTTTATTCAACAGGTGATCTGTGAGGGGTAGTCTGCGCGAGTGTAGGTCCTTCTAGTCACTGCCAACTGCGGACGTTCCTTACACGTAAAAGCGCGGCAGAAGGCTGAATGCGCTGCCATCCGCAGGCCACGTGGCAGATCGATAGCCCCCCTCAGCTGTTCCGCTGCATACGCACTTTCACGCACGACCCACGCTGCAAGCACGTCGAGAGGGTGTCTCGCCACCAGTGGCGGATTATAGGCCTAAACTCTGGAGAGGCCAGGAAACATATTGGAAAACCTCCTTTCTTTCCCTTTTAATGTACGACCACCACCATCACTACTAGAGTTACTCCTAAAAGGACGACGACAACGGCTGCTACTACGGATAATAATAATAATAATAATAATAATAAGGACACTCAGCTTTATGTACAAACGAACTGGTAAATTGGGCTTCTGAGCATTGTTACGTGCAAAACAAGTTAACTCGACGTTCTGTCTTCTTCGCGAATCTTTCGATGACATCGCCATACCATGTGTCTCAGCTTTCAAGTATTCGCAGTACTGGTTTTTGAGTTGAGGTACAAGCAAGAACTAATTAGCAACCCTGGACCATGCTGTTGGTCAAATACTTTTTTACGCGTTAAAAGGGGGGGGGGGGGGGGGTAGGACGTGAAACGGGCCGACTTGGAGCAGGAGAGGCACCACAGGACATTTTAATTTACACTGTCTATAATTTTACAAATAAATTCATAAAACTTTGTTAGCATGACCAGGAAGGAATCAGGATTCACACTCATAGCAGAGGAAGTTCAAAAACATAACAATACAAATTTTCTTACATGTGAAATTTCATCATTTTTTTCACTTGGTATTGGCTGCATTTGTTGCTGCAGGTACACTTTTCTTCATAAGTAAGAGAGATTCTTCGATGAATTTTGCACAGCTTACAAACCATACTTACAGGTGTATGAAACTCCCAAATCTGTTAAAAACTGTGGGAAAAATTGAGATAATTAACTATAAAATTCGAGTTTTCTCTAAACACGAAGTTTAAAATGTAAAAGCCCATTCATTTTTCCATAGATTAAATAAATTCTAGAGTTTCATACACCTGTAAGTATGGTTTGTAAGCTGTGCAAAATTCATCGAAGAATCTCTCTTACTTATGAAGAAAAGTGTACCTATAGCAACAAATGCAGCCAACGGTAAGTGAAAAAAATCATGATATTTCACATTTAAAAAATTTTATTTTTTCGTATTTTTGAACTTCCACTGCTATGAGTGTGAATCCTGAATCCTTCCTGGTCATGCTGACAAAGTTTTATGAATTTGCCGGCCGGTGTGGCCGTGCTGTTCTAGGCGCGTCAGTCTGGAACCGCGTGACCGCTACGGTCGCAGGTTCGAATCCTGTCTCGGGCCATGGATGTGTGTGATGTCCTTAGGTTAGTTAGGTTTAAGTAGTTCTAAGTTCTAGGGGACTGATGACCACAGATGTTGAGTCCCATAGTGCTCAGAGCCATTTGAACCATTTTTATGAATTTATTTGTAAAAGTATAGACAGTGCAAATTGAAATGTCCTGTGGTGCCTCTTCTTCTCGAAGTCGGTCCGTTTGACACCCTATCCCCCTTTAGACAAGAAAAACTCCTGTTAACTGAAGCACTTGTTGAAAGGACGGTAGCAATTACACAAAATAGTTTGAAAGCTTCTGGAAGAATTTAATCCATTTCATTCTCAGTCATTATCTTATTATGTCTCCCAAACTAACAGAGTAGAATATTTATGGTGGCAGGACAATACAGTTCCTAGTTTTACACGCAACTGCGAGCGACTTAAGGACTGCGCACGCATTACCCTGTAGACGTAGTTAATGAATGCACCCAGTCAGTCTACGGGGACAAGCTGAACATAATTGTCGAACTAAGCAGTGTCGCCTGATTTAAGTAGGAGCGGTTTATCCCCATGTGAAAATGTTGTTTCTACTTGTGTTACAACATTATCCAGTGCGTCGAAGAGCACCTGTTTGTATTTTGACATCAATGGATTGCCAACGAATTCACCCATCATTTCAGCTCTGTTCTCAGAAGCATTAGGTTAGAATTAGTCGAGCATCTCATGGAATTTAAAAATGTCAATCAATTTAGCTTCATTTCTGAAGTTTTTCGTGTGACCTATGCATTCTGAGACAGCACTATTACAAAACTGTGCATAATTTTTTTCTGAATAATGTTCAAAAGTAGTCTAAAAATATGCTTTCAAAAACAGAAAGGAAGAAAAACAAACTCTAGGAGGCTATTTTTGAAAGTACAGGCTTCTCCCGTACTCGTTGCACTAGAGTCTGGCCTGCCAATTATTTCATTTAAAATCTCAATTAGCTCCGGACAGTTTTCGAGAATGGCGTATATTATTCTGGCGTTACAGTTCCATTTCAGTTTACTGTTGGAAGAAATGTATTTTCCAACAGTACTGTCCACAATGGCTGTGCGTTTGGAAGACAGGTGGGAAAAGCAGGAATACCCTGAAGCGCGAAGAAGGTACTGGTTTTATGTAGGAACAGCTATGCTGTAAAACTAAATATAAAAGTGTGCATAACAGTGAGTAAAAAGAGCTTCGGAGGCAATTTCATGGACCTTACCTAGAAGGCCATTTAATTCTGCTCCCAGAACAGAAGCACTATCATAGGTTTGGGCCAGCAGTTTGTTCTTTATATCATAATTCTGAAACAGGCCACAGCTCAGTGAATGAAGCAGCAGCAGATCTCAACAGCATGAAAACCAAGAAAATGTTCTTCAATGTCGCGTTACAGTCCATCAGCCTCATAAAAACAAAGCACTGTGACTTGCACAGAACTCCTGTTACTTCGTCCACAATGCAAGCATAAAATTAGGTTCTATCCAAACCTGAATGTATCTTTTCACAGACACTCATTTATACATTCAACCAGTTCATTCCGTATGGTTTTCTAAAAATCGCGGAAATAGCCAATTTTCTTCCAGTGTGCTTTCAGATCTTCTTTTCTGTTTAGACCAAGTTTAAAAATAGTTCTGAAATTTCTGGGATTGAGACCTCTGAATGGTAGTTCTGATTGCACAAAAGATATGTGGCACCAATTAAAATTTTCATGATCTCTCTGTTAGTTTTCACTTCATTTCTGCGTCCGATTTTCATTGGTTTGTAATGTTCGTTAAGTAGCTCTGAAATACTAAACACTTGTTTTCATAGATCTTTAAATGAAATAAAACTACTTAGATGATCTTTAGAAGAAGCATGCTGTGATAAACCTCTAGACATATTCTTCAGATCGTTGAAACTTTCATGGGAATATACAGTGCTTAAGAGCAAACATGGCCAGCAGAATAAGTTTCCTTTGGTAGGACTAGCACATAACCACTTGTGCTGCTTATACCATGAAGCCGGAATGCACGTGTTTCGAACTTCTTTTTCTTAAGGTGTAACGCCGGTATTGGGCGTCCTTTCTTCAAAATCTCATGTCCTTCAGTTTCACATCTCCTTGAGAACGAAAACTCCTACAAGGAAGTAATGATGTCCTCATTTAAAAGCATTACATTAGTACTTGTATACGGTTGGGCATCATCCGTACCACTGCACGCAGGAACAAGAGAAACCTACAGAGGCGGCACTACAGCAACTGGCCTCCCGTAGCCTAGAGGCGCACGGCAGCACAGCTAAAGCAGCCTGCATCACCTCTCATGTTCCCAGCAGTGACGTACCAGTTACCATGGCAACCGTGCGTTTACAGGCGGCTTGGCTTGCGTCTGACCTTCTCGCTATATGCTTTTCGCCTCTGTCTGCTTTAGAATAGGTCTAAGCTTTCGCACTTTGATTTTCTCTCTAGTGCGCGTTCTCCAACAAAACTGCACAAAGGTTTATTTCGAAAATAATTATTGCTTATTCTGCTGATACCACACCTACTACAGTAAAGTGAGGACGCCCAGCCTGCCTTGCTCCCTCTGATTAGCAGCCACAAGTGCCACCCTCTAGCTACGCGCGCACACCAAGCGATGTCCGAAAGTGCTCCAAAAGCCAGTGACAGTTCCACACAAGAACCCCACACTGATGCTCTAAGCGATGTTCTAGTTTGCCATTGTGAGGTGGCTGGCCTCCTGTGTCCCAGGAACGTGCACATTAGCGCTCTCAGATATCTGGACGAATTCATCTTCAAATGTATAATTTTTTCAGCTAAATAAATGTATTTCTCAGCAGCATGTCGTCCTTTTATGCAGTGCACTTTATAAGTTGTCTAGATTGCAAAAACACGCTTATTTGAGTTACGATCTGGCCTACGTTTCGGCCCGTAATACATACGTTTGTGAGACCTCTTTTCCTGTTAGCTTCTACATTTGCAGTAAACCTCCTCTCTGAAAACCACTGTGAAGTGAATGGCAGAGGGTACATCCTGTTCTGCCACTGTTAGGGTTTCTTCCCATTCCATCAGCATGAATCATTACTTAAATACCTCCGTAAGTGCTGCAGTTAATCTAATCTTGTTTTTGTTATCCCTACGGGCGTGATACGAAGGGCCTTGCAGAGCATTCCTGGATACCTCACTTAATACTGGTTTCTGGAAAGTTGTAAGCAAACTTTCCTTGGACAGCTGACATCTATCTTGAAACATCTGTCAGTTCTGGTTTTTCAGCATCCCTTGGCGCTCTTCCATTGGCCCAACAAATCTTTCACCACACGTGCCGCCCTTGTGTAGCTTCAAAATCCACTGTCAATTCTAAGTAGTATGCAATATTCTAGTGTGGGTCACGTGAGGGTTTTATAAGCAATCTCCTTTGTTGACTGATCGCTTTTTCCTAGTATCGCATCAATGGACCGCATCTGTCATCTATTGTATCTACGACTGAATATATCTGATCGTTCCATTTCATATCCGTACAAATTCAAAATGTATTTCAGAGAATCTTTTTGGAACACCATGTACATTAAAAGAAAGTATTGTATTGTATGTTAACCGGGGACCTAGAAACGACGGAGAGGCTCCGTCCCCGTCGCAGCCGCAGTGGTCCATAACCCCAAGACGACTACCGCAGTCCACTTCACTCCTCCACCGCACCACACCGAACCCAGGATTATTGTGCGGTTCGACCCTCAGTGGACCCACCTCCCCCCCTCCCCCCCCCCCAGGGAACGTCTCACACCAGACGAGTGTAACCACTATGTTTGCGCGGTAGTGTAATGGTGGCGTACGCGCACGTGGAGAACTTGTTTGCACAGCAATGGCCGATATAGTGTAACTGAGGCGGAATAACGGGAACCAGCCCGCATTCGCCGAGGCAGATGGAAAACCGCCTAAAAACCATCCACAGATTGGCCGGTTCACCGGACCTCGACACAAATCTGCCGGGCGGATTCGTGCCGGGGACCAGGCGCTCCTTCCCGTCCGTAAAGCCGTGCGTTAGACCGCACGGCCAACCGGGTGGGCTAAAAAAAAAAAAAAGTTAGACAAGTTGTAATTTTGTAGCAAAGTATGAAAGCTAGTTGCGTTAGTTGATATCTTGTGACATAGTGAGAATTCCAGGATCCAACTTGGCTCATGCACCACCTGATAGCTTACAAAGCCTTGTATTACAATCCTGAGCAATTTCAGTCGATATGCACAGTGCAATGACACACCTGAACATATGTGACATCTGTACTTTCGGACTCGTCAGGCCCCATTTTGATCCTGCAGCCACTATGAATCAAGACACAAAGTAATTAAAGACATTAGCTGCCAGTGAGCTTTGATTTATATCCACGGGGCAAGTTGAATATTTGTGCCAGGCTGAGATTCGAACCCGGGTCTGCGGCTTACTAGGCAGATGCATTGACCGCTAGGGCTTCCAGACACAGTGGCCACCACAGTCGCGTGGACTACCCTTGCAAGCCTCCCAACAGACCCAAATTCTCTCTGCCCGAAAGAACAGACACCACATACACAACTAAGTTGATGAAGGCCAGTGATCCCTCCAGTGCAGATGCGCACCAAGCACCAACTCTTGCGGGAATCGGCGAGATGCCGCGAGTAACGAGGCTCATGAGCAGGGGCACTGCATCAGTAGTATGAGGTGTAAGTTGAGAATTTGGATCTAGCGGTCAGCACATCTGCCTAGTAAACAGGAGATCTGAATTCGAATTCCGGTTCTGCACAAATTTTCAGTGTGCACTATTACGAGCTAATGTCTTTTATTCTTTTGAATCTTGGTTCTCCTGAATGTCTCTGAACTGACTTGGGTGGCGACCTGTTGCAGGTGTGCCTGATCGACTTCCAGATAGCGCGGTACGCGTCGCCCGCGCTGGACATCAGCAACCTGCTGTACGTGTGCACCACGCCAGAGATGCGCGCGCAGCACGGCCGCCAACTGCTGCGCGACTACCACAGCTCGCTGGTCGACACGCTGCGGGGGCTCGGCTGCGAACAGCCCTCCGCTGAAGAACTCTGGGACATGTGAGTCACCCGTCTGGGACACACTCACCTCCCTCCACTATTTAAACAAATATTTTGAGTTTAGATTAACCAGAGCGGAGATATGAAACCACGGGAACAACTAAAATAGCGCATCACTTCACTGCAATTTTCATTTATTGTAACACTTGATAGCAGACCAAGAAAATGCCACACTTGACAGATAATAGCACTAGAAAAATAATATACACCTGATTCAGTTTTCTGCACTTTAGTTAAAGTTCAACAGGGGAAAACACTAGTTCTCCCATAAATATACATATGCGCGTAGGCGCGTTAAGGAACTGGTTATGAAACAGTCACTTATAACATCAAGGCAGGCACACTTCATGTAAAGAGAAAATAATTAGCAAGCTTATGACATGCCACAACTGCAAGGAATACGATAGACCCCAGCCTTACGCAAACCAAGGTGGTCGAAAAACACATTTCACACCATATATCTGCAAAATATGGCCAATCCTGTTGGAAATGCTTCCTGCGTAAGGCAAGAAGGCCGTAGACTTAGGTGCCACTTCGTTGCTATCGTCACTCACCCGTTGCACAGAAGGCTGATGACGCAGCGCACGTTTGATCTGCCTCTCACTGTAACCATTCTGACGAAAGGTGACTTCGAGATGTGATAGCTCAGCTGCCAAACTTTCAGGGTCTGAGATAACGTGGGCCCTGTGAACCAAGGTGCGAAGTACTCCTTGACGCTGAGCTGGATGGTGACAACTATCAGCTCGCAGATACAAATCAGTGTGGGTAGGCTTCCTATAAACAGAATGTCCCAACGTACCATCGGTCTTCCTTTTGACCAACACATCAAGGAATGGAAGGCATCCATTCTTTTCCACCTCCATAGTGAACTGAACATTCGGGTGGATTTAATTCAGATGTTCCAAAAACCGGTTTAAATTCTCACTACCATGAGGCCAAACAACAAAAGTATCGTCTACATATCTGAAAAAACGCGCAGGTTTCAAGGTCGCTGACTCCAAAGCACGGTCCTCAAAGTCCTCCATAAACAAATTGGCCACAATAGGTGACAACGGGCTTCCCATTGCAACTCCATCAGTCTGTTCGTAGTACTGACCATTGAATAAAAAGTAAGTGGAAGTCAGCACATGTCGAAACAAATTTGTTAACTCGACACCAAACTTAATCTCAATTAGCTGCAACGAATCAGAGAGAGGAACGCGAGTGAAAAGAGAAACCACATCAAAACTGACTAAAATATCAGAGTCATTCAAACGCAATCCCTGCAATCGACGTAAGAAATCTGCAGAGTTCTTAACGTGGTGTTCCACACGTACCTACTAGTGGGCTCAACAAACTAACAAGATGTTTAGCTACACGATATGTCGGAGCACCAATATTAGAAACAATAGGCCTCAACGGGACAGCCTCTTTATGGACCTTAGAGAGGCCATATAATCTAGGTGGTACAGCACAGTAAGAATTAAGACTCTTGATAGTCTCCTGTGACAAAGAACTTTTCTTCAGGAGGTTATTTGTCTTTCTCTCAACACTCTTAATAGGGTCAGCACCGATTTTGCGATACGCCGAATCAGAAAGTAGACACTGCATCTTTTGAATGTAATCGTGCTTGTTCAACAAAACGGTGGCGTTTCCCTTGTCCGCAGGTAAAATAACAATATCAGGATCCATTCTAAGTGAACGTAAAGCAGCCGCCTCAGCTGCTGTAATGTTACACTTGGGTGGACGGGCCCCGGTCAACACACGACAAGCTTCGCTCCTAACCTCCTCCGCAGCCTCGGAAGGTAGTTTATAAACAGCCTGTTCGATATAACTAATAAAATCAACGACTGGCAAACTCTTAGGCGTCGGTGCGAAGTTCAAACCTTTCCCCAGCACAGACAAAGCTGCGTCGTCAAACGTTTTCTCCGTGAGATTGATCACAGAACGTCGAGAATTAGAGTTAGACACTGAGCCAAGGAAACGTTCAAACTTCGCCGAATGACGAGCAGTTACAGATTGAAATTCCCAGTCCGACTGCGACCAAGAGGCGCCATCCACCCAATCCCAAGAAAATTCAGAAACATTTGACGCCATCATTAAATGAAGCTGAAATAATTCCTTAGAAACAAAATCTAATTGACGGTGATTATAGTGGATCCTTTCACGAACAAGAGCTAAACCAGCACGTTGCTTGATGCGATTGGCGGCAGAAGAATTAATATGATGCACAACCTTAGCAAACGTTGGAACCACACTATGATTTCGACACTTCTATAAAAACGATAATGCACATTCCAACCTTACTCTACTGCTGCGAAGTTTATCCAGTCTCCGCAGGTTCAAATGGCTCTGAGCACTATGGGACTTAACATCTGTGGTCATCTGTCCCCTAGAACTTAGAACTACTTAAACCTAACTAACCTAAGGACATCACGCACATCCATGCCCGCGGCAGGATTCGAACCTGCGACCGTAGCAGTCGCGCGGTTCCGGACTGAGCGCCTAGAACCGCGACACCACCGCGGCCGGCGTCTCCGCAGGCAACTATACATTTCCTCCCCGTAGAGGTAAACAATGTGAGACCGTAACTTTTCCCGGCGAATTGACTGTTCAAATAACTTACGGGTTTGCTGCCGGGTGATGTCGTCGAACACCGCCGATATTTCGACAGGAGCACACCCTGCCATTCTCAAGGCACAAATGCAAGGAAGAAGGAATGTGCAACCAAATTTAATACCTCGGTTCACAGAGGAGAAACAAGGAAGACACCACACACAGAACAAGTGTCAACACAAACAAAGATAACCAACATCAGAAATATCGATAGTTACTATTAATCAACAGGTGAGGTAGCACTAATTCTGTCCCTCTGTTTTTTGATGAGAGACAGAGCCGGATTCCAAGCAGCATTTAAACAACATGCTTATAGATAGACTAGAGCAAAGGAATAAATAACACATGCACGGCTTCTGACAGCCGACAAACTGTGTTGGGCTATTGAGCAGTGATTAATTGAAAATAGCCACAACATGCGCTAACCAGTTTAGCGGCGTATCTAAAGACAAGCATCGAGGAAGGACCCTGGTCAGAAGGTAATCAAAACTAGCAGGATTCCCTTACACGGCAGACGTGCCAGCACATCCGTTCATACCCCAGGATCAACTAGCGCAACATAAATCATTGACACATTTCAGATAATATTTTAAAACAATATACTTAAATACCTTTGTTTACCACAAGCCTTTATTGGTTCAAATGGCTCTGAGCACTATGGGACTCAACTGCTGAGGTCATTAGTCCCCTAGAACTTAGAACTAGTTAAACCTAACTAACCTAAGGACATCAAAAACATCCATGCCCGAGGCAGGATTCGAACCTGCGACCGTAGCGGTCTTGCGGTTCCAGACTGCAGCGCCTTTAACCGCACGGCCACTTCGGCCGGCCAAGCCTTTATTAGTTAACAGGTTAGGCTCTGTTAGTGAAGCCACGCAAATGAGGTAGCAAGTAAAGATCTACAATTCTACTTTGCCATTTAACACGCGTCGTGACGGGGAACAGGAAGAATCTAGCTAATTAATTGAAAGTCACTACGTCGATCCAGTATTTGATGATGCGCTCAAAATCAGCAGACAAAGATGAGAGTCAAGTTTACACTCGCAAACAGCACACGCAGGACACGAGCATACGGTGAACATTAAATAAACTGCTCCTTGTTCAGTCATTTACATAATGACGGAACAAATCATCTTCACCGAATTACCGTAGACGCCGGAATGCACAGTTGCTTGCAAATAACTCGAAATAATGGTCAAAACGTCTTACTTTAATCACAAGCTGCGACATTGTCGCAAATAAAACGGTGACCCGTATATGGAATAAGTTTCCTTTACTTTACGTCTATGGTCACAAACTTTTTGTCAACAGATTACCGGTTTCGGTCTATAATGACCATCATCAGATCTATTTCATAAAAATAAAGTCCTAATGTACTGCAGCCTTAGTGGCATCGTCAAATGTTAAATGCAGAACCAGCACAAGCATCGTCAAATATATATAAATAACATCATATGCACGAGTCATGTTGTCAGTAGCACTACTGTTTAAAACAAGCCATTAGGACTTTGTTTTTATGAAACAGTTCTGATAATGGTCATTATAGACCGAAACCGGCAATCTGTTAAGAAAAAGTTTGTGACCATAGACGTAAAGTAAAGGAAACTCATTGTCTTACTATAAGTCCGACGACACCCGTAGGATAGGAGTTTCAATGGACGACCAGCCCTCATCCACTTGGATCCACCTGCGACGAAGACAGTAACATTGGCTGCTATCACGGCTTTAACGATGCATCACACCTGACACGAGTCACGACAAACATCAACAAAACAGCGTGGCCTCCTGTACGCTCCCAGACCCCCGCAATTAGAGTTCCTGCTCCAGACCAACGCCCTCTCGCAAACACGGCAAAGCCCCTGTGGCTATGATAAGGCAACAACAGAGCGCGAAGCGGGAATTTCAAAACGAACGCGCTACAGACAAGGAGGACACGCAGAGAACCAACCGCGACATTTCGTCACGGTTCATGCCTAACTGGCACACCAAAGTAATTGTTCCTTCACGCTCAGCTGTGGGGTTGGCGTAGTGGAGGCGGTCAACACTAGCGTCACTAAATCAGATGCTACTTGGTTGATGTGAAGCCTTGTTTATACCAATGGCAATCATTAAAATAAAGGCATTTTTCGTTGTGGCTGGATCTTCTCATGAAATTTCAATCACTAACTTTCTCCTCAGAGTGTGAAAATACTTTGTTGACGCCCACTCACGTAGGAAGGAATGATCATCCAACAAAATAAAAGAAGTCAGAACTCCAACAGAAAGATTTCCGTGTTCTGTTTTTCCGCACGCCGCTCGAGAGTGGAACGGTAGAGAAATAACTTGAAGGCGGTTTCATGAACCCTTTGCCAAGCATTTAATTGTGAACTTCAGATTAATAATGTAGATGTAGAGCGAACAGAACCGAGTGGGCATCAGAGAATGAGAATTCTCTCTGGACGTAAAAAAAATCGCAATACCAAAAATAATTAATCTAGAATCAATTTTCGCGAAAAAATTTGTCTAGGTAACAAATTTAAGTGATAACACTGCAATTCTGAAATGCTGGTACATTAATTAGTGGCGTAACCAACAAATGTTGAATTCAAGCATGCATGCATACATTCAGTTATAAGAATTGCTGGTGTCAGTTTGTGGGATGAGTTCCATACCTGTTGCAATTGGCCGGTCTATATAGGGACGGTTAATGCTATCTGTGGAAGCTGCTGGAGTTGTGTCCCATATAGGCTCGACTGGAGACAGATCTGGTGATGGAGCAGACCAAAGCAACATGTCGATACTCTGTAGAGCGTGTTGAGTACAACGTGGTATTTGGGCGGGCGTTATCCCGTTGGAGCAAATCCCCTGAAATGCTACTCACGATTGGCAGCACAACAGGTCGAGCGACCTGAATGACGCACAAATTTGCTGTCAGGATGCGTGAGTTCACCACATGAGTGCTCCTGCTGTCATACGAAATCACACCCCAGACCAGCCGGCTGAAGTGGCCGTGCGGTTAAAGGCTCTGCAGTCTGGAACCGCAAGACCGCTACGGTCGCAGGTTCGAATCCTGCCTCGGGCATGGATGTTTGTGATGTCCTTAGGTTAGTTAGGTTTAACTAGTTCTAAGTTCTAGGGGACTAATGACCTCAGCAGTTGAGTCCCATAGTGCTCAGAGCTAAGCCACACCCCAGACCATAACTCCAGTGTGTAGCTCCAGTGTGTGTAGCATGCAGACAGGTTGGTTGCAGACCTCAACCAACACAGGGCTATCACTGCACCGACGAGGAACCAGCTTTCATCATAAAACACTACAGACCTCCATCTTGCCCGCCAATGAGCTCACGCTTGACACCATTGAAGATGCAAATGACAATGGTTTGGTGTCAGTGGAATGCACGTTAAGTGTGTCTGGCTCGGAGCTATCCTGTGGTGCCATCTGCTGCTACTGCAGATCCAGTACCATGCGCCAGAGCCATAAGCCGAACACGAGGGTCTTCCCTCACAGTGGTGCCTCGTGGCATTCTGGAGCCCAGTCTTCCTGCGACGGTACTCTCTCGTGACCACCGCTGCCAGCAATCATGTACATTCGTGCCAAGTTTTCCTGCAATATCGCCGAAGTAACATCCAGCTTCTCGTAGCCCTATTACACAACATCGTTCAAACTCGGTTAAGTGTTAATAACTGCGTCTTTGTCGCCTTAAAGGCGTTCTTGATTAACGTCCAATCTGAAACGTAACTGCCGGCCGCGGCGGTCTCGCGGTTCTGGCGCTGCAGTCCTGAACCGCGGGACTGCTACGGTCGCAGGTTCGAATCCTGCCTCGGGCATGGGTGTGTGTGATGTCCTTAGGCTAGTTAGGTTTAAGTAGTTCTAAGTTCTAGGGGACTTATGACCTAAGATGTTGAGTCCCATAGTGCTCAGAGCCATTTGAACCATTTTTTTGAAACGTAACTAGTGCTCACAACCGTTACAGAGTACATTTAAAGCAAATCTGATTTTCATGCTCATAGAGGCACTACTGTTGCCACTGTTATGCGACTGGCACGAAATCTGAGTAGACATCATCTCTCAGATGTACAAACACACCTAACAAGTTTCGTTCGTATATGTCGAAAAACTCATTATTGGTGTTGCGAACTTTTTTTCGTCAGTGTACATTCGGTCATACTCGATTCGCTTTCGCTATTGTTCGGTCTGTTCCGCTGGTTGTCGGTCTTTTAGCGAGCCATCAAAGAAAGTTCGTCCCCTCTCTGATTATGCGCTAGCAGTAAAGAAAGCTTTCGCCTGCTATCTTGTCCACTTTTGTTGTTATTGACATGTGCTGGTTGAGCGATGGAGTAGGCTGAAGAGAATACCTCGTTGCTGGTAGAAGAATGTACACTGCCAGGAAAAAAATTCAACTCCTTCAAGGACAAGATCATTTTAGTGACAAATTAGGCCACAAGTAGTTCATCATTGTAGGAGTATATGGCAAATCTAAACATGTCACAGTAAAAGGTACACAAAGAGTCGAATCAGGACACACTCTACCTCCTCTGGCGGAAACGTAGACACATGCGCTGAAGAGCCAAAACAACTGGTACACCTTTCTAATGTCGTCTACGCCCCGCGAGCAAGCAGAAGTGCCGCAGCACGACTTGGCGTGGACTCGACTAATGTCTGAAGTAGTGCTGGACGGAATTGACACCATGAAACCTCCACGGCTGTCTATAAATCCGTAAGAGTACGAGGTGGTGGAGATCTCTTCTGAACAGCACCTTGCAAGGCATCCCTGATTCGCTCAATAATGTTCATGTCTGGGGAGTTTGAAAGCAAGCAGAATCGTTTAAACTAAGAAAAGTGTTTCTGGAGTCACTCTGTAGCAATTCTGGGTGTGTGGGTTGTCGAATTGTCCTGCTGGAATTGCCCAAGTCCGACGGAATGCACAATGGACATGAATGGCTGCAGATGATCAGACAGGATGCTGACGTACGTGTCACCTGTCAGAATCACATCTAGACGTATCAGGGGTTCTATATCACAAGTGCACACACCCCACACTACAGAGCCTCCACCAGCTTGGGCAGTTCCCTGCTAACATGCAGGGTCCATGGATTCATGAGGTTTTCTCCACACCCGTACATGTCGATCCGCTCGGTACAATTTGAAACGAGACTCGTCACACCAGGTGACATGTTTTCAGTCATCAACAGTGCAATGTCGGTGTTGACGAGCCTAGGCAAGGAGTAAAGCTTTCTGTCGTGTAATCATCAAGCGTACATGAGTGAGCCTTCGGCTGCGAAAGCCCATATCGATGAAGTTTCGCCGAATGGTTCGCGTGCTGACACTTGTTGATGGCCCAGCGCTGAAATCTGCAGCAGTTTGCGGAAAGGTTGCACTTCTATCACGTTAAACGACTCTCTTCAGTCGTCTTTGGCCCCGTTCTTGCAGGATCTTTTACATGCCGCAGCGATGTCGGAGATTTGACGTTGTACTGTCATCCTGATATTCACAGTACACTCGTGAAATGGTCGGACAGGAAAATCCCCATTTCATCGCTATTCGGAGATGGTGTGTCCATCGCTCGTGCGCTGACAATAACATCACGTTCAAACACATTTTAATCTTGATAACTGCCATTGTAGCGACAGTAACCGATCAAAAACTGCGTCAGATACTTGTTGTCTCATATAGGCGATGCCGACCGCAGCGCCGTATTCTGCCGGTTTACATATCTCTGTATTTGAATATATGTCTATATGTCTATAACAGTTTCTTTGGAGCTTCAGTGTATTCTCGCATGCAAACGATCATAAGGGTGCCTAATGGCATACTGCTATAAATTTTCCCACGTGTCTTGCGCCATTTGTTGCAGTTCGGTAATGGTTCTTGCGGGCCCTGGAGACCGAGTAACTTCCCACTTCATCATGTCCGGTAAGTGATCAAGTGGCGAGAGATCTGTTGATCCTTCAGGCAAGGGTATGTTGTTACACTCGAAGGAGAGGACGTTTCGCGGCAGCAGCTGTTCAAATGGTTCACATGGCTCTGAGCACTATGGGACTTAACATCTGTGGCCATTAGTCCCCTAGAACTTAGAACTACTTTAACCTACCTAACCTAAGAACACCACACACATCCATGCCCGAGGCAGGATTCGAACCTGCGACCGTAGCAGTCGCGCGGTTCCGGACTGAGCGCCTAGAACCGCTAGACCACCGCGGCCGGCGGCAGCAGCTGTACGTGGAGGTGCACTGTCCTACTGAAATAGCACATCACATTCGTGAGGATATGAAATGGCAGTAGCATTGCGATAACAGCATGTGCAACGTAGCGGGCAATGGTTACTTTACCCTGCAGAATCGTCAAGTGGGACCGAGAGTTGTAACTGATGGCTCCCCACACCATGGTGCCTGGGATGGGACCTGCGTATCGTATGCGAATGCACCCCGGAATAGGCAGCTCACCACTTCTACCCCATACACGTGTGCGCCCATGAGTCACATACAGACAGAACCTAGTCTCAAAACTGAAGACAGTCCTGTCTCCAGTTAACTCTTTCACGACACTAGAGTAGCCATGGTCGGCGGTGTCGTCGTGTCAGTTGTAGCGTGGCTAGAAGCACTCATTATCTTAATCCTGTTGTAAGGAGAGGGTTGCCAATGGTTCCTGATGCAACATGAGCTTCAGCATGTGCCCGTATTTCGTCCCGTAATGATATTCGCTCGACCACCGCTGCTCGTCCAATGCTTGCAGAGTCAAGACAGAGGGTGCAAAGACAGGAGCGCCATCGTAATCGCCGGTGAGTTAAAAAATGGATCACTAGCGCTGCAGTCCCTCAGTGTGCACTTATTATACTCTCGTGCAGCTGAACACAGTCCTTGAGGGTGTTGCATTTTTTTCCGTCAGTGTAGATACTATAGGCGCTTCTGTGATCCAAGATATACACAGCACAAATGTCGAAGGAAAGGAAACGTGATTGGTAGAAAATTGCCGAAGCACTCAAAAGTCCAGCTGGAGATGTGAGAAGGACGAAAAATTCATGAGGTGGCTCTGAGCACTATGCGACTTAACTTCTGAGGTCATCAGTCGCCTAGAACTTAGAACTAAGTAAACCTAACTAACCTAAGGACATCACGCACATCCATGCCCGAGGCAGGATTCGAATCTGCGACCGTAGCGGTCGCTCGGTTGCAGACTGTAGCGCCTAGAACCGCACGGCCACACGGCCGGCAAATTCATGAGATGCTTACATCAGCAGGGAAATGAGTAAATAAGCTCAAGCTATGTATTTCTTTTTATTCAAAACGAACGTAGCAATACATTTCATTGAAAGTAAACAAATGCTCTCTAAAGTATCGATTAAGACGATTAATATTAAAAGTACAAGAAAGAATTGAACATTCTCGTTGTTTACGTTCATGATATTCTGAAGTTATGTGGCTCATGTACCACTATGAGATTAGAGGTTTTTGATCATGAAAATGGTTTATCCGGAATCACGCTACCTGCCCTCTAAAAAATAATACAGGAGATTTTATCAAGTAGCCTACGTGTCAGGTCGTAGTATATTTCACGTTTCATCAGTCGTATGTTACTGACATTATCTTCCTTATACATAGTTTAATAAAATCCTTGAAGTGCTTCGCATGTGTCACTGCGGACAACAGCAACTGTCTCAGATATAGCAGCTAATGGAATGTGAAACAATCACTAACGTAACGCAGTGGCTAGCACACTGGACTCGCATTCGAGAGGACGACGGTTCAATCCCGTGTCCGGCCATCTTGATTTAGGTTTTCCGTGATTTCCCAAAATCGCTCCAGGCAAATGCCGGGATGGTTCCTTCGAAATGGCACGGCCGCCTTCCTTTCCTAATCCGATAAGACCGATGGCCTCGCTGTCTGGTCTCCTCCCGCAAAGCAACCCAACCCCACTAACGTAATTGCCTACAGCTGCAAATAACCAGAGAGTAATATATGCTAGTCTTTCTTCGGGTTCCGTTGGTCGTCGATAATTGGTATTCTGCTTTTAAATTTCCTTTCCAATCACACGTTTCAGGCTTACATACAAATTCATACATTTAAATTCCTCTTTTACTATGCAGTTTTGCATTCTTCATCAAAAACAATGCTCTCGCCATGCAAAATAAGTCTCTTTCAATATCAAAGTTCTGCATCGTGGCTGGAACTACCGGTTATTAGCGGCAAAGAGTAATAACACAGAGTTCATAGACTTTGCTCGTTATCTCGTGTTATCTTCTGTTCCCTTTACAGTAAACAGTTGTACACAGACACGAGCGAATGGTAGTGCACACTGGGGAACTGTCGGCGCAAGCTTGTTCGCTTGTGTTCGTCTCCATTTGCTTCGGTGGAAACTGGACTTAGGAAAGACACTTTCTGGGCAGTTCTCGTACTGTTGTGACCGGAACACCCGTGCATCAACATTAGGCGTGCCTGCAGCCAAAACCTACCTGCTGTAATTTTAACGCTGAAAACTGATCTGACTGTCTGTATGGCGTTTTGCCGGCCGCTGTGACCGAGCGATTCTAGGCGCTTCAATCTGGAACCGCGCCACCGCTACGGTCGCAGGTTCGAATCCTGCCTCGAACATGGATGTGCGTGATGTCCTTAGGTTAGTTAGGTTTAAGTAGTTGTAAGCTCTAGGGGACTGATGACCTCAGATGTTAACTCCCATAGTGCTCAGAGCCATTTGAACCATTTTTTTGTATGGCGTTTGGTGAGGACAGGGCTGACTACTTTAACTTATGCTTCACCGAAATGAGGAGGCTCTGTTTGAATGCCTTACCTCACCATTTCTAAGCATTGCTGATTTCTACATTATAAGTTCGCACGAGTGGATGCTAATAACGACGTGCCCTCGGCAGGGTCATACAAAGGCCTGTTCCATAACAAACATTTGAAAAATACAATTCAGAAAATCTTTTGGTGAATGAAATACCGACTTCCTAAACCTGATCACAAATCAAATGCAGCATGTAAACGGAATTCAATCTGACCTACGTTAAACGCAGCTTTTGTATATCACTCTATTATTCATTCGATAACAGTGCATAAGGAGTCTGACTGTTCCAACATGGCACGTGAAGCTTGTAGTTTTAGAAAAACATTACCTTGAGTTCCGTAGTAGACGCATGAAGAAGAGCTGTTTGTAGCTCTGATTATAACTTCACCAATACAAACCAATACCTGCTTTCATACATAGCTGTTTCTCCTTCTCAGTATAATCCAATGCATCTACGCTCATTAGCACACCACATCACACACAGGTAAATGCACAGTTTCATTCAAGAACGATCTAGAATAGAAGAGACATGAAGAAGAATGGTTTGTCCCTGTTCAAAACTCGAAAGCCATGTGCAGCCTCTCGGCGTCATCAGTTCTCATTGGCTGAGGCCGCTTTCGTCTCAGATCTTAGGTGGAGAAACCAGGGTAGCAGATGCAGCAGTGAATGTATGGATATCGATCACTCCATGCAGATACAGGTGTCCAGGGAAGGTGATTTCATAATTAAATATCTCCAAAATTAAGATCGATAGAAAAGTTCATCACTCGGCATTATATTGTGAATAGCTCTGAGCAGTATGGAACATAACATCTGAGGTCATCAGTGTCTACTGAAACCATCCCACTACGCTAAACACGCTTGAATCGGTGATCTGTGTGGCGCAAATTGGTTCAAATTGCTCTAAGCACTATGTGACTTAACTTCTTAGGTCATCAGTCCCCTTGACTTAGAATTACTTAAACCTAACTAACCTAAGAACATCACACACATCCATGCCCGAGGCAGGATTCGAACCTGCGACCGTAGCGGTCGCGCGGTTCCAGACTGAAGCGCCTAGAACCGGTCGGCCACCGCGACCGGCCCCTTTTTTCACCTTCGCGTTTCCCAGAAGGATGTGGGACTTTCTTACGAAACGTATAGAAATAATTTATGTAGTATTTGATGTTAGGTAAATGTAAATGTGGGAGTAGCATGTAGACAAAGGAGGAAATGTGCGTTTTAGTAGAGCTAACTTAGGAATTTTAAGCACCTGCATTTTCATGAACAAGGTGTTTGGGAGCCAAATAAAACTATCAGCTGCGACTGGAGAGTACAGAATGCGCAAAATCACGTTAACCAGATGGTGCCGTATTTCGACGGTGCTTTGTCTCGTGACGTTCGGTTTCCCATTCTTGTCCACGTCAACGTCAACGTTAGCTGCCTCGCCACGGTGCCAACGCGACACGGAGCTAACCAGTTCCAGTCCTGGTGGTGGAAAAAATATTCATCGTCAGCATTTGATCGGCAAGGTGGCAGCGCAAAGGTCCTATTCGCCAGGCTTCGTGCAGACGCCCTGGGTTAAATTCCATATCTTTCCACATCGTCCCAAGGAGAAGGGAATGTTAGGCTATCGACGGAAGTTCGTCTGTCGGATGGGGACGTTAACCTTGGCGACCTCCTTGGTGCTATTCGCTATTTGCGAGAAGCAAGGTATGGGCCGTCGTTTGATTTCACTTTCACCCTTTTCACATCATCATAAAACGCAAACGTGGCCCTACACTACACCTGTTACAGTCATTAACAGTCAGCAGGTACACTTAAGACACAATTGCCACACACCGAGAGAAAAGGATTCCGTGTATGTGGAAGAAGAAAACCCTTTCCAACTATGTCTTGACTATCCATTGTGGTGGGTGGCGAGAACGCACTGGCAATAAAATGGTCTCTAGCTGCAATGTTGGCTTTGTAACCTATCCATTACATGATCGATCTCCACCTGTGCACACATCCTAACAGCATTTCTTGTAAATTATATGTAACAAGTTGTCAAGCCTGCCGATCGTACAATCAAGTCAGACTGTGCATGAAATTAGGATAACTCATACCCAGGATCAAATATTAAGTCAATACTATTTTCCATCTTTGGAATGTTTATGTCATTACGCATTTCTGCTAACCAGTTTACAGTTGAATTATAACGAATTATAGTCGGTGTGTGTAAGCGCTTTCTACAGCAAATAAACAATTACGGTGTTGACAACAAACCTCTATGCCGACCACAAGTTAATATTAGTCTGGGAGGATGCTGGGATACAGTACCATTTTATGCCCCATCGACTACATAGTCAGAAGGTGAAAGTAGGTGAATGTTCACTCGCAAGAACGTCTTATGATAAAGCACGAATCGCTAAAATCCCTTGAACTGCCTTGCTCGACACCTGGTGCAACAACCAAGTTCACAGAAAAAATATTAACGCAACAGTATTTTCCAGCTTACGTGTTCACACTGGACTCGCATTCGGGAGGACGACGGTTCAATCCCGCGTCCGGCCATCCTGACTTAGGTTTTCCGTGATTTCCCTAAATCGCTCCAGGCAAATGCCGAGATGGTTCCTTCGAAAGGGTACGGCCGACTTCCTTCCCTAGTCCGATGAGACCGATGACCTCGCTGTTTGGTGTCTTCCCCCAAACAACCCAAACCCAAGCTTACGTGTTAAACAACATAATGTTCTCATCTTACAACTGGTAGGCTTGACAACCCGCAACTTGTACCTTATGAGAAGTGATGTTGTGTTGTATACCCATTAATCTAGTAATTATTATTCCATCTTTGACGTTCTCACTGTTACATACTTCTTAGCAGGGGGCACAGAATAGTATTTTACTGTGTCTCGGTGTTCTTCTGGAACAATGTTCATCACTTTGACCGTAATTCTTTTCAGTTGCATAACAGATTTACGCGTTCACTAATGATATTTCCATTGTAAATGTCACTTAACTTTAAACGAAAAGCTGATTGGGAACATTATGTTGTTTAATGTATAACGTAGAAATTACTACTGTATTAATTACTTCCTATGACTATGAATCGCTACGGTCGCCGGTTCGAATCCTGCATCGGGCATGGATGTGTGTGATGTCCTTAGGTTAGTTAGGTTTAAGTAGTTCTAAGTTCTAGGGGACTGATGACCTCAGATGTTAAGTCCCATAGTGCTCAGAGCCAACAATTTTATTGACTATGAATAATTATACAATGGATCAAACTAACAGACTAATGTGGTAATTTAACTACTTCTGTTTTATTGTAAGACGTTCTTAGGAGTGAACATTCACCTACGTTCACGCTCTGACTATGTAGCTGATGGGGCATAAAATAGTTCTTTATTATATCTCGGTGTCCTTTCAGATTAATATTTACTATTGTTCAGCATAGAGGTTTGTTGTTAACACCATAAATTTTTACTGCTTTTAGAAAGTGGTTACAGACTCCCACTATAACCGGTTTTGATTCAGCTGTAAATGGGTTACGAACAATGTGTAATGGCATTAATATTCCAAAGGTATAAAATATTATTGATTTAATACTTGAGCTTCGCTGTAAGTTATTGTAATTTTATATATAGTCTGACTTGAGCACAGGAACTTTGACCCGACCTTATGACTGAAGGATTTGACAACTTGTTGCATATAATTTACGAAAACTGCTGTTACGCAGTATACGCACTGATGTAATTTTTGAAAAATTTTGCTCCATGCTCAGGTGCATCTGAGAATTGGACGGGGTTCCCCAAATCTATTATGTAATACAACTGATATGAAACCAATTAAGCAGGCAGAGACCATTTTCTAGGTGGCAGAACCTATCCATCAATGTCTCCCAGCTATCCCTCAGGGTCACCCAGCCGAGAATTCCATGCGACTCTTTTCCCTTCCCAAACTCCTACTTTAAATCTACTGGTAGCCTGTTATAGACGAATGCACCAGAATATACAACACCATTCTGTACGCCGGACAGGAATACACAGACTACATTGAAATAATTTTTACTTCTAGCACTATTGTGGGGAATTTCACAGTTCATCCTAAATTCAATATGCTATTAACCACAAACAACATTAGACAGATTGCAGGGACAGACTTCATTAAGATATTTTGTTGTCAACACCACACAACAGTCCAACTCCATCTTTCTTTAAAATAAACTTCTTCATTATCTCAGCTGCATTGCACTAGAAAATCCTTTTCCGTTTTTCATTGTTTTCTGTGTTCATGATTTTACCAGGTTTGCCCTCGCATAGTTTAAGTGTCAAGTGAGCGTTATACCCAAAATACAGAAACGGCGTAATTGTTCAGCGACATAAAAGCCCTGTTTCTAGAACACTTTCTTAATTTCACCAAAATTAACATCGAAATTTTCGTGTAGTTGTATGTGCCCGTTCTCCTATACATTTTGGGCGCGCAATTGTTTAGTTTTACGGATATTGCTCACTGAGACGGCGAACAACCTCTTCGGAAGTCTCCAAATTAATTTACTTAAATGGCGCTGGCACGGAGCGGCCTCTTTTTCCATGCGGCGTGACAAGAAAATTAATTACGGCGCTACAAAGAAGCAATTAAATGTTTCCCCAAGACTTTAACTGCACAATATGGCGCCTCCTTCAGAGGCGGCTGGGCTGTTGCTAATGTTCCATTATGTCTCACGGCTTGGCATTTTGGTAAATAACTGTAAAGTCGTGTAGCTCCTTTTGATAAAAGTTTTCTGGAACGAAGAACAGGTGGTTAGTAAGCAAACACAACTGTGGTACCTTCTGTCATTAACAATAACTTTCTTTATCTATGCACTTCTTTATTTATGCACTTATTCATCTACATAAATAATAATGGCAATTACAGTAATGAATACATGCTACTACAGTAAAATTAGTCTTACTATCAATGTGTTAAATTTTTTTGATAATATGAGATTCCTGTCGAAAAGGAATGCATGTCTCGGGTGCAGCAGGAGAATTCATTTGATCCAGGACAGAGGAAGAAGCAAATGGAGTAGAATCAGAACTGAGATAGAAGAAGAAAAACTAAACAGATATCGATATGGATGAGTAAAGGTGGGTTAATGTTGCCACTTTCTCAGAATTATTAATTCGCTGTTGGAGAGATGAATGACAGCTGAGGTATGCTGAGAGTGAAGCTACGTCAGTGATAGCAAGTAAAGAATTGCTCAGAGTGGTTTTGGTTTTCTCCTTCGCAGTTTCTTTCAGAGTCGTACATCTGCGACGCAGAAGTATATGAAGAAATATTTAGCGCTATGTATAGGTACAACCAACATGTGGGACTTACCACATCTTCTAACACAGTGGAATAATGATACATAACTGATTTTGAGGAGGGTTGTTGAGGATATCAGTGGCTAATATACCAATGAAGGGAACTGTGTGAAAATCATGTAGTCTATATGGTCATACACATCAATACGTATCTTACGCAAACATTCATTGTTAGACCAAATATCTCGAGGGTCACTGACATAAGCACCTCCCGAGCTTTCTCGGTACATTTGTACTGTTTTTATTACGATATTTGACCACGTTGGCTATACTTGTACATTGCGCATTAGTAAGAAAAAAACTGCGGGGTACATTAGCATAATCACTAATGTATCACCAGAACACGACACAGTTTATATCGCTCAGTCTTCTTGCGACGATACATAGACTGCAACCGTTGATTCCCCTCACTCCAGCACGTTTTATCTGGAAGTGTTAATTACACAGGTAGAAAGATACGTTTCGAATGACGCATCACAAACTCAAAAAATCGCTAGTATATATTCTGAAACTCCGTCAATTAAAACAACCAGATGCACTTCAGATTTGATAATTTTGTGTGGCCAAAATTAATTCTTGATTGTTCATTATCATGTAATTAAGTTCAGTATATTTTTGCGACCTAGAACTGAAATAAAGTTTGTAACTGGGGTCATACCGTCGGTAAAAACGTTTATACATAATAAGCACAGTTCATTTTACTAATATCACTGAAGTTTTTCAGTGACACAGTCACAAATAACAACTGCCGACGAGTCAGCAAGTGATATTGGAAGAGATCGCTGTGTTACGAAGAAATCTACGGATACCAGTCATTGAATGCTAGCCCCTATTTTGACTGGAGCAGAGGTGGGATTCTTCGTACACGTCGGTCAGGGTGCCTGAAGATGGCGTAATGTAGCGCTGAAACTGGTTACTCAAATACACTGAAGAGCCAGAGAAACTAGTACACCTGCCTATATAGCGTAGGGCCCCCGCGACCACGCAGAAGTGGCGCAACACTATGTTGGATGGACTCGACTGAAGTCTGAAGTAGTGCTGGAGGGAACTGACACCATGAATCCTGCAGGGCTCTCCATAAACCCGTACGTGTACGACGGGGTGGAGATCTCTTCTGAACAGCACGTTGCAAGGCATCCCAGATATGCTCAATAATGTTCATGTTTTTGGGAGTTTGGTGGCCATCGGAAGAGTGTTCCTAGAGCAATTCTGGACGTGTGGGAAGCCGCAATGCCCTGCTGGAATTTCCCAAGTCTGTCGGAATACACAATCGACATCACTGGATGTAGGTGATCAGACAGGATGCTTAGGTACGTGTCACCTGTCAGAGCCGTATCTCGACGTATCATGGATCACATATCACTCCAACTGCACACGCCTCACACCATAACAAAGCCTCCACCAGCCTGAACAGTCCCCTGCTGACATGCAGGTCCATGGACTCATGGAGTTGTCTCCATACCTCTACTCGTCCTTTGGCATATCAAATTTGAAATGAGACCCGTTCGACCATGCAACATGTCTGCAATCATCATAGTAAAGTATTTCAATAAGACTAAAAATTTTTCTGTGTAAATCAGGATGTCATGATTATTTATTTTATTATACTGATTTTTTGTTTATTTAATTATTTAATATAAATAATTTTGTCGATCTTTGTCTTAGTATATTTTATAGAATTGATTTGTAAACGCAGTCCAGTGTCAGTGTTGACAGGCCCAGGCGAGGCGTAAGGCTTTGTGTCGTGCAGCCATCAAGGGTGCACGAGTGGGCCTTCGGCTCCGAAAGCTCGTATCGATTATGTTTCGTTGAATGGTTCGCACGTAGACACTTCTTGATGGCCCAGCATTGAAATCTGCAGCAAACTGCAAAAGGGTTGCACTTTTGTCACGTTAAATGATTCTCTTCAGTCGTTGTTGGTCCCGTTCTTGCAGGATCTTTTTGCAGCCACAGCGATGTCGGAGATTCGATGTTTCACCGGATTCCTGATATTCACGGTACACTAGTGAAATGGTCGTACGGGAAAACCCCCACTTCATTGCTACCTCGGAGATGATGCGTCCCATCGCTCGTGCGCCGACTAAAACACCACGTTCAAACTCACCTACATCTTGATAACCTGCCAGTGTAGCAGCAGTAACCGATCTAACAACAGCGTCAGGCACTTGTTGTCATACGTAGGCGTTGCCGACCCCAGCACCGTATTCTGCTGTTTACTTATCTCTGTATCGCATATCATGTCATTTCTGGAAACCCAGAATCTACTCTGTGGGAATCAACATAGATTCCGGAAACAGCGATCGTGTAAGACCCAACTCGCTTTATTTGTTCATGAGACCCAGAAAATATTAGATACAGGCTCCCATGTAGATGCCATTTTCCTTTACTTCCGGAAGGCGTTCTATACAGTTCCGCACTGTCGCCTGATAAACAATGTAAGAGCCTACGGAATATCAGACCAGCTGTGTGGATAGGTTGAAGAGTTTTTAGCAAACAGAACACAGCATGTTGTTCTCAATGGAGAGACGTCGACAGACGTCAAAGTAACATCTGGCGTGCCACAGGGGAGCGTTATGGGACCATTGCTTTTCACAATATATATAAATGACCTAGTAGATAGTGTCGGAAGTTCCATGCAGCTTTTCGTGGATGATGCTGTAGTACACAGAGAAGTTGCAGCATTAGAAAATTGCAGCGAAATGCAGGAAGCTCTGCAGCGGATAGGCAGGGAGTGCCAACTGACCCTTAACATGTAATGTATTGCGAATACGAAGAAAGAAGGATCCTTTATTGTATGATTATATGATAGCGAAACAAACACTGGTAGCAGTTACTTCTGTAAAATATCTGGGAGTATGCGTACGGAACGATTTGAAGTGGAATGATTATATAAAATTAATTGTTGGTAAGGCGGGTGTCAGGTTGAGATTCATTGGGAGAGTCCTTAGAAAATGTAATCCATCACCAAAGGAGGTGGCTTACAAAACACTCGTTCGACCTATACTTGAGTATTGGTTCAAATGGCTCTGAGCACTATGGGACTCAACTGCTGTGGTTATCAGTCCCCTAGAACTTAGAACTACTTAAACCTAACTAACCTAAGGACATCACACACATCCATGCCCGAGGCAGTCGCACGGTTCCGGACTGCGCGCCTAGAACCGCAAGACCACCGCGGCCGGCATACTTGAGTATTGCTCATCAGTGTGGGATCCGTACCAGGTCGGGTTGACAGAGGAGATAGAGAAGATCCAAAGAAGAGCGGCGCGTTTCGTCACAGGGTTATTTGGTAAGCGTGATAGCGTTACGGAGATGTTTAGCAAACTCAAGTGGCAGACTCTGCAAGAGAGGCGCTCTGCATCGCGGTGTAGCTTGCTGTCCAGGTTTCGAGAGGGTGCGTTTCTGGATGAGGTATCGAATATATAGTTTCCCCCTACTTATACCTCCCGAGGAGGTCACGAATGTAAAATTAGAGAGATTCGAGCGCGCACGGAGGCATTCCGGCAGTCGTTCTTCCCGCGAACCATACGCGACTGGAACAGGTAATGACAGTGGCACATAAAGTGCCCTCCGCCACACACCGTTGGGTGGCTTACGGAGTATAAATGTAGATGTAGATGTATTTGAATACACATCGCTATACCAGTTTCTTTGTCGGTTCAGTGTAAAACAATAACTGGAAATTGAGGCGGCTGAAGATATTTTGATTCGACATTCCATGTTTAATAGCCGAAGTTTCGGAACCAGCTGAATAAAGATAGGCTTACAGAGTGTTCAAGGTTATGTTGTTGTCGTTTCCAGGCTGGAGGTGGAGATGCGAGACTGCGGCCGTTTTGGTCTGGGCCTCGCGCTGGACATGCTACCTATCACGACGTGCGAGACTGGAGAAATGCCCCGGCTGCGAGAGGGCGGCGATTCTGGAGCTGGTGCCGGCCCAGCCTGGAGCTACCAGTGCACCGAGGAGTGCGCTCGACGCATGGCGGGGCTCGTCAAGGAGCTGGTGGACAGTGGGCAACTGTAGCGGTGTCTGGGACGCCGCGCACCCCTCTCCAGTACAGGCGGCATCGAGCACTCGCTACCCACCTGCAACGTGTTCAGCTGCTTGCGGCCAGCTGGAGCGTGCCCTCAGGCTGAGAGCAGCTGCTCTTCGGACACACATCCGTTGCCGACTACTGACTTCTAAAACCATACATTTTATTCTTATTCAAGTGTAGATCCTGCTGGACCACACAATGTATACTAAAAAGGGCATTACAGAATTTTATTTCAGCCCTTCTTTTTACCTCCACTTTTTCGGAATGCGCTATTTCCCTATCCTCTGACAAAGTAATTCTGGTCTTCTTGGATTCTTCTGCTTGGTACAAAGTCCAGTCCTGAAATTATTCCATACTGCATTTTCTGTTTTATTGTCTCTACATCTTTAAGGTCATCTACTTATTCTACTTTTTATTTATTGTTATTTATTTTATTTTTGTCTTTATTTATAATATTTGGAAAGATTAGTGGTCTGAGGCTCTGCCTTTCTCTTAAGCGTCTAAAAATTCTGATAACATTAAATTTTACAGAACCCTACCGACAATATTCGTGGAACGATGAGTCACACACTGATGATAACTTATTGTTGAAGGATTAATATTTTTAAGGATTGAGATTAATGCACATGACTGTATGTTTCTCAGAATGAGAGACATCGGTTGAACATAGATTACACTTTTCTAAAACCACTATCGAATAAAGTTACAACATGTGTTCAGACGATTTGCTCTATGTTTTATTGCATGCTTGATGGCAATACCCATTTACTTTCACATCTACATACGCAATCCACAGGTCACTGTACAGTGCTTGGGGATGGCACTTTGTGGCACTGCAAGTCAGTCACTTTCCTGTTCTATTCCCAAAAGCGAGCAATAGTGTTTCGCGAAAGGATCGTCTTCCTCTATCCAATGATTACCATCTAGGTTCACGGAGCACTGCCTTGGTGCCTCATTATGAGGCCCTTATCATCCTTGTTTATTTCTGTACTGTCCTTACTTGAGATGAACAATCGTTCTGCGGGCTGTCGTACATGCAGGTTCTCTAAACGCACTCGCCAGTATTTCGTGAAAAGATTTTCTTCTATCCAAGGATTCCCATCTAAACTCACGGTCCATTACCATAAAACTCTACAACGATTGAACCGACCGATACTAAATCACGGTTTCGGACGATCAGTTCACTTCTTGATTTGTCTTCGACGAAAAAAAAAGGGAAACGTTAAACATGGCGAAAGAGCTGGCCACGCCGTGCGTCCTGTTCGACTTGTGAAAAGCTCCTTAAAGGAAACAGTTACGTGTGTTTTAGCACTAACTTTGAAATGTATTAGAGCTACAGTGCAATGGTACTAAAGCTTGCTGCCCATAGTAATCTGTACTGTGTCCACCAGTTTAATAAGAAAGGTAAGTACAGCAACTCCAGTTTAGTGCGCTGCAAAAAATGCAAGTCCTAGAAGACGATATTAACAATTTAAGCCCAAGCGTTCACAGTAATTTTTCTGTTGATGAGATCTAAAGGCAGTCACCTGAGGGCTCTCGTAGCTCCAGATGTGGCTACAGTGACCGCTAAAATAGCAGGCACTCATTTGTGAATAACACATGTGTGGAAGTCAACATCATATACATCTACATTTATACTTCGCGAGACAGATTGTGACGTGTGGCGGAAGTTACTTTGTATACCACTGTCACTTCCCCCCTTTCCCATTCTAATCGCGAATAGTTTGCGGAAAAAACGATTGTCATTAAGCTTCCGTGTCGGCTTGAATCTCACTAATTTTATCTTCATGTTCTTTTGGCGAGACCTACGTGCGGGGAAGCAATTTATTTGTTGACTCTTCTAGAAATGTACGCTCTCGGAACTTTAACAACAATCCACGGCCTGACGCAGAATGCCTCTCTTGCAGTGACCATCACTGGTGTCGATTGATCATCTCTGTGACGCTCTCGTGCTTACTAAATGAACCCGCAACAAAACGCGCTGCTCTTCTTTGGATCTTCTCTATTTCCTCTATCAGTCCTATGTGGTACGGATCCCATACTGACGTCTGACTGTCATAGCATTTTGATGAAGAAACTGTTGCACAAATTCCATAAAAGATGCTGAATAAGGAGTTTCCTGCAGATTGTATCCCCACAATTCTCCCAAATGGTTTCCTTCTCCGTCTTGGGTCCATAACTTCACGTTCAAACAATTGTCCTGGCACATAGAATGCTCAGAAGCATACTAACAACAAATTGGCTTTCTACTAACAACAAATTGGTTGCATCGTGTTACCTGTGCCTCACTCATAAGCATAATCCGTAAACAAAGCATATATTCCTACGCGAAAAGCTATACTTGTGATGGAATCGAGTAACCCCATATTTAGACTCGTCATTAGCATATATCAAGAGTAAAAATATAATATCGTCAGAATTAAGACAATTGTTTCTAAAATGGAAAACCTGATCGACTACTATTGAGGATAAAATAGAATTCCTAGACTCCAATCGTAAGTGAGGTAAGAAAGCGAAAATTAGAAAATAAAAATAAAAAACTAATTTCATTTTCGCAAAACAGGCCAATTCGTGTTGTAATGACTATGTATATAAACTTAGAAGCGTAAAAACTCACCCACTAACCAGAAAGGAGTGGTCCAAGAGATGCCCAAAATGTAAAGAAATACTGATGTCATGTGCGAACTGTCGATGTAAGCCGGCCGGAGTGGCCGTGCGGATCTAGGAGCTACAGTCTGGAACCGCGAGACCGCTACGGTCGCAGGTTCGAATCCTGCCTCGGGCATGGATGTGTGTGATGTCCTTAGGTTAGTTAGGTTTAAGTAGTTCTAACTTCTAGGGGAATTATGACCTCAGAAGTTCAGTCCCATAGTGCTCACAGCCATTTTTTTGTCGATGTAAAATATTCCACCACGTACGTACATTCTACCAATGACAAACACAGCTGCCATCTGACTGGCCGACGGGGCCAGGGCAATGGAAGATGCGAAACTGCACTAATATTTCATACAAATTTCGAAATAAATATCCTTAGCCATCCACACACACCAAAAGTGCGTTCGCCAAACCTCTTGAAAATTACATACACAGACAGTGAAAAGGAAGAGAAATTATGACACACGTAAACTCGGACGCTGATGACCACGCAGTTGAAAGCTCCACAAACCAAACATCATTATCAACACGTAAATTGAAGAGTTTTAGGTATGGAAGTTCACACAGTAAATAAACTGCGATAAATGTACATATGCTGAGCTCGCTGGAATACTGATACTCTTATTGGTACACAAAATATTTGAATAAGGTGACTAGGTTGTTACTAAGTGACAACAATGAATACTCCAAAACTAACACTTGTACTAAGAGAGATACTATTTTTTCGTTAAATACTCTCATGTTCAGAACAAATAGAACACCTAGAACGAGTAGAGATAGGACGTACATATTCGCAGTACACGCGCATTAGTATGTTCTCGGAAATGATTAACATTTCAGTCATCTCAGTTCAGCATGCGTTCTGTTGCCTAGTAGGTAGAGGGTCCGCCATCGGACTTGAGAAAATTTTCCATGAGTGGTGGCACTGACGCGTATAAGGCGCAAATATCCTCCTGTGGTATAGACATCCATGCTCCATTCACCTGTTTCTGAAGTTCAATGGCTGGCTCTGAGCACTATGGGACTTAACAGCTGTGGTCATCAGTCCCCTAGAACTTAGAACTACTTAAACCTAACTAACCTAAGGACATCACACACATCCATGCCCGAGGCAGGATTCGAACCAGCGACCGTAGCAGTCGCGCGGTTCCGGACCGCGCGCCTAGAACCGCGAGACCACCGCGGCCGGCTTCTGAAGTTCATCTGTTGGTGCTTGGCGCTGGGTCACAACTCTGCAGCCGTCGTTTCACAATATCCCACATATTTTCGATTGGCGACAAATCTGGTGATCTAGCGGGCCAGGGCAAAAGGCTGACATCCTGTGACATCAACAGGGCATGTGTTCGTGCAGCAACATGTGGTCGTGCATTGTCTTGCTGAAAAACGGCGTCTAGTGTGTTGTGCAGAAAGGGTATGGTTACGGGTAGTAGGATGTCAGTCATGTACGTCACACCGGTCACAGTGCCATGGACACGCACCATCTGTGATTTGTGGTTGTACCCAATGGCTGCCGGCCGCGGTGGCCGAGCGGTTCTAGGAGCTTCAGTCCGGAACCGCGCGGCTGCTGTGGTCGTAGGTTTCGAATCCTGCCTCGGGCATGGAGGTGTGTGATGTCCTTAGGTCAGTTAGGTTTAAGTAGTTCTAAGTTCTAGGGGACTGATGAACTCAGATGTTAAGTCCCATAGTGCTCAGAGCCATTTGAACCATTTTTGAACCCAATGGCACCCCATACCATAAAGCCTTCAACTAGTGTTGTATGTCTTGTGCGAATGCAGTCACTGTGATGCCGCTCCACCTGTCTGCGGCGAACCAAAATGCGGCCATCATTTTCTTACAAGCAGAACCTGGATTCGTCCGAAAACACTATCTGATGCGATTCCTGTCCCCGGTGACGCCGTTCTTTACACCATTGGCGTCTAGCACCTCTCTGCACATTCGCCAAAGGTAGGCGGGGAAATGGACGACGCGCACGTAACCCATGCCGTAATAAACGGCGACGGATTGTCACCCTTGTTAGGGTGCGATGTTACACTGTTGCGCCATGGGCGAGGACGACGCAGATCTGTCCTGCAATGCCATTCGGATGAGTGTCGATGTTTCGGTAAGTGCTCTGGGTAGTGCGACCTGATCCCTCTCACCGTGTTCTACGTCGTGCCGTGAACCATTCTGCGCGCACACGTTGCACTGTCGAAACATTTCGTCGCACAAGAGCAGCAATTTCCCGGATGGATTCGTAACATTCTCTTGTGCCAATAATGCGCCCTCTTCCAAACTCAGTGATTTGACGCTACGGTTCGCGCATACGTCTGCGAGGCATCCTGCACATCTGCTCAAGTCACACTGGTCCATTACCTTCGGTTTGTAGCGACAACAAGAGCCACAGGCACATTTTACCGATAGGTGGCGTTGCACTGCGATATCGATGTTGACCTTGCACCTTGACATGGATCAAATGCTAACCATTTCTATGAAACATACTAATGTACATGCTCTGTGAATATGAACATCCTATCTCTAGTCGATCAAGGTGTTCAGCTTTTTCTGAACATGAGTGTGTTGTGACAATACAGGGTGATTCAAAAAGAATACCACAACTTTAAAAATGTGTATTTAATGAAAGAAACATAATATAACTTTCTGTTATACATCATTACAAAGAGTATTTAAAAAGGTTTTTTTTCACTCAAAAACAAGTTCAGAGATGTTCAATGTGGCCCCCTCCAGAGACACGAGCAATATCAACCCGATACTCCAACTCGTTCTACACTCTCTGTAGCATATCAGGCGTAACAGTTTGGATAGCTGCTGTTATTTCTCGTTTCAAATCATCAATGGTGGCTGGGAGAGGTGGCCGAAACACCATATCCTTAACATACGCCCATAAGAAAAAATCGCAGGGGGTAAGATCAGGGCTTCTTGGAGGCCAGTGATGAAGTGCTCTGTCACGGGCTGCCTGGCGGCCGATCCATCGCCTCGGGTAGTTGACGTTCAGGTAGTTACGGACAGATAAGTGCCAATGTGGTGGCGCTCCATCCTGCTGAAATATGAATTGTTGTGTTTCTTGTTCGAGCTGAGGGAACAGCCAATTCTCTAACATCTCCAGATACTGTAGTCCAGTTACAGTAGCACCTTCGAAGAAAAAGGGCCAAAAACTTTATTGGCTGAAATGGCACAGAAAACGTTCACCTTAGGCGAGTCAAGTTCATACTGAGTTGTTTCCCGCGGATTCTCAGTGCCCCATATACGCTGAACAACTGTCGTCGATTCACTTCTGCCGTACTCAATAACACAAAAAGCTTTCTGTTGAGCGGTCGCCATCTTAGCATCAACTGACGCTGACGCCTAGTCAACAGCGCCTCAAGCGTACAAATGTACAACTAAATGAAACTTTATAGCTCCCTTAATTCGCTGACAGATAGTGCTTAGCTCTGCCTTTTGTCGTTGCAGAGTTTTAAATTCCTAAAGTTGTGGTATTCTTTTTGAATCACCCTGTATATTGCGCAGTGAGAGCTTCCTGACTGTGTTAAGTTTCAGTCACTTAGCTGTTGGTGGAGATAAAGCCCGCATGGGGTAAAAACCCGAACCGAGTGTTCTAATTAACTGCCAGCGATTCAGGAGTTGATGACCAAGTGGCATGTTTATCTTATTGTAACTTATCATTTCACGAAAGTTCGTCCTAGCAGGTCGCTCCGGAGATGAGAAAGTGAGGTAAGTCTGTTTTCTACCACTTACATGTAACTTTTTAATGTTTTGCTTGAACACTGTATAATGTAGGAGGATCAACAAATCACTCGTGAACACTAATAAATTTAAGTTTCACTTTCGCGTGGAAATAAGTGTTCCAGTTGGACATCAAAATCAACACTGTATTTTTCAGAAAACGGCGAAATGGAGTAAATTCCCGCAGTTGTTTCGAGCTAAATTCCTGTAGGTGTTTTTGGATAAATCACCGCAGCTGCAACAATGTGACGACATTATGAATTAAGTCCAAAAAGCTGTTTCTATTTTCAGATGTTTATTTAATCACGACAGGCCTGTTTCAGCACTATTGCCATCATCAGGCAATTTATAACATCGCTGGTTAGTCACTCAAGCGTTTTTCTTACGTCTTTTAAAGTTATTTTATGACGTAGCTTTCATAGGCTATATTTGTTGCAAGTTATAGCCTATGAAAACTACGTCATAAACTAACTTTAAAAGACGTAAGAAAAATGCTTGAGTGACTAAAACAGCGATGTTATAGATCGCCTGATGATGGCAATAGTGCTGAAACAGGCCTGTCGTGATTAAATAGACATCTCAAAATAGAAACAGCTTTTTGGACTTAATTCATAATGTCTTTACACGACTTATATCGAGCTGCGGGCCCATTGGAAACAAAAAAGAAACAAAATGTGACGACAGTTGTTCAGTGCTAACTCCCGCACAGGATGACGTTCAACACACACGGCGTCAGATTATCTCAGCTGAAGATATAGCACCACTGAGTAACATAAAGATCAAGAGGAAACGTTTTGGCGAAGCATTGAAACGTCGACACCCAATAAAGACCGAATGGAAGAAAAAATCTTTGGAAAGGAAAAACTTGTTATTGAGAAGAAGAGACGTTCCGAAGAAAGAAAAGAGCGCCCTGTAGGAACAAAACGACGTAAGCTAGATTTCACTATATCGCTGTCCAAAAAAAGGAAGAAAACAGATCAAATAGTCAGTTGATTATTCTTGAGATTCAGACCTCTCAGTTCATGACAGCTCGGATATAGACACTGGCTTACTATCTGGCAAAAAAGTATCCGAAGAAGAGGAACAAGAGCCTGGAACTTCAAGGAAGAATAAGATTACCCCATCACTCAATGACTTCGCTGTACTAAAAGTGCACGGAAAAAACCGGAAACTCAGTCCAGCTCTTTGTGGCCAAGATATTTCCAATATACGAGGACGATGGCTGCATTTAAAAAAAATCCAGGATCCTACTAACTTTACTTAGACACAGCAAGGGTCATTAATTGGCACTGACAGTGTGATAATGATACTGTTAAAGCCCACAGGAATCACCACGGCACTGTTACATAACGCAATAACTTTCTCATAGGATCTAACGAAATACAATGTTTACTGGATACCGAGATACTCTATGTGATAAGAAGTATCCGGATAATCCCAAAAACAAACGTTTTTCATGTTAGGTGCATTGTGCTGTCACCCACTGCCAGGTACTTCATATCAGCAACCTCAGTCGTCATAAGACATCGGGAGAGGTCAGAATGGGGCGCTGCGCGGAACTCTAGGACTTCGAACGTGGTCAGGTCATGGAGTGTCACTTATCTCACACGTCTGTACGCGAGATTTCCACATTCCTAAAAATCCCTAGGTCCACTCTTTCTGATGTGATAGTGAAGTGGAAACCTGAAAGGACACGTACAGCACTATAGCGTACACGCCGACCTCATCTGTTAACTGACAGAGGCAGCCGACATTTGAAGAGGGTCGTAATGCGTAATAGGCAGACATCTATCCACACCATCACACACGAATTCCAAACTGCGTCAGGATCCACTGCAAGTACTATGGCAGTTAGGCGGGAGGTGAGAAAACTTGTATTTCATGGTCGTGCGGCTACTCATAAGCCACACATCACGCCGGTGAACGCCAAACGACGCTTCGCTTGGTGTAAAAAGCGTAAACACTGGATATTTGAACAGTGAAAACACATTTGTGGAGTGATGAATCACGGTAGGCAATGTGGCGATCCGATGGCATGGTGTGGGTGTAGCGAATGCCCGGTGTACGTCAAGTGACAGCGTGTGTAGTGCCAACAGCAAAATTCGGAGGCGGTTTCGTATAGTGTAGTCGTGTTTTTCATGGAAGGGGCTTGCACCCTATTGATGTTTCGCGTGGCACTATCACAGCACAGGCCTACATTGATGTTTTAAGCACCTACCTGATTCCCACTGTTGAAGAGCAATTCGGAGATGGTGATTGCATCTTTCAACACGATCGAGCACCTGTTCATAATACACGACAATAGCATTCCTATAGTGGACTGGCCTGCACAGAGTCCTGACCTGAATCCTATAGGACATCTCTGGGATGTTTTGGAACCCCGACTTTGTGCCAGGCCTCAATGACCGACATCGATACCTCTCCTTAGTGCAGCACTCTGCGAAGAATGGCGTGCCATTCCCCAAGAAACCTTCCAGCAAGTGAGTGAACATGTGCGTGCGAGAGTGGAAGTTGTCATCAAGGCTAATGGTGGGCAAACACCATATTGAATTCCAGCATTACCGATGGAGAGCGACACGAACTTATCAGTCATTTTCAGCCAGGTGCCCGGATACTTTTTATCACATAGCGCAGCTTACCCTCAGGGTGAGCAAAGACCCACACTGCGAGGCTTTACCCCATTTTGTGGGTCAAAACCCCGCAATTATTCTCTTGCTAAATTGTAAATTTCTCTGTAATTAATGTCCAGACAGAGCTGGAATTTGGATGGGTTACGGTTAACAACTCCTTCTATGACTTCAGTTTGAAATCGTAGGAAAATCCATTACTCTTTGGTCACAAGGTTAGAAAAACTGAAAATTGCTGTGCTTTACTGCCACCTACGCTAGCAGATGAGAGGCGAGTTCCCACGGTAGTGATTCTTAAACAAACACCGTGTAGCGTGGTGCTTAGTATGTGGGTTTACTTCAGCGCTAATACTCGACGTGTGCACATTTATCTTGACTGCTACAAAACCCACGTTAATCAGCCACATCTGCACTTTCCTCGATGCAGCAGGAAGCATTAGTCGTAAAAAATCATTATTGCACACCATTACCAGTCCACTTTGCATTCACTACACACAAAATACTGTTTCAGCATAGTGGAATCAAATTATCACAGCAAAAACAAATTCGTTAGGATACGCTGGCAGTTACGTGTTCCTGTTAGTTTTCGTATATTACACAGTCTCTCATCCATATCGTGACCAGCTATCACTGCTACAAAGTCGCCGCAATCCATTTGGTTGGGGCCAGACAAATAGCGATAGCTACGGTATTTTCATTGTCCTTCGCAAAGTAAATCCAGTTTTCCGAATATTAAACACAATGTAAATGAAAGTAACATTTCGTAATGTTTCGACATAAAGATATTGCAAAATAGATAAACATAGTTGTAATACAAGTATCTCAGCATCGAACGAAGTATTTGACAACCATAAACATACAGAAATGATTATGTCCATTGCGTTTCTGGCTTATACTAGTACAAAAGAAAATATTACAGTCTACAAGTGTTATCTTCAAAGATTTTTTTTTTTTTTTGTGATATGATGAAACACACTGAACAACATTATACAGTGGTGTCCACATGTTGTAAAAAGACAATGAGACGAAAATGGCATCATTAGACTATTTGAACTATTTTTACGAAACCACTGTTGTGTTTTCCCCATAAGCCATCCACGTTGCTAACAAATTATGCCATGATTCGTATATTTTCTGCCGAGCAGTGGAAAGTGCTAGAGGAAAGTTGGGAAACAATGAGTTCATTGTTAAGTTCTAATACGGTTCTTCAATGAACGTAAAATTAAGATAACTGTCTTACATTAAAAAATCATTTCAAAGAAAAAGCATAGTATTTTTTTATTAATTAATAGACTGTATGCTTAACTCGCTTGATTCGATGCTTCTGATGTCAAAAGTAATCTCAAGAGAGTATCTAGAGTTTTCTAAAGCTTATTTATTGTAATAGTCGTACAATATGCAGGAAACATTTATTTGCAACAATTTTTTGAAACTGATCTGTTATTGAAGCGCAATACAACACACATTCCACCGTCAACGTCAAATAATCGTAAGAAATACATTAGTAAACCAGAAAATGGCAGAGCGTTATTCTGATATTTGTTATAACAAGTACACGATGCAGGTATATCACTGTAACTGATGGAATCCCGTACAGAGAAAGGTTAACTCAGCTAGTGGGAAGCCGAAATAAACTTACCAATTTGCTAAAACTTTCAGAGGAGGTAACCATGAGAAAAAGACAGAATAACCAACGGAATAGTAACGTTAGACGAGTTATGGCGTTGAATGTCAGAAGTTTGAACGGTTTAGTAAAGCTAGAAAATCGGAAAATGGAACTGAAAAAGCTCAGTCTAGCTAATGTGGTCGGTGAAGCGAGAAGGACAGAAGGTAAGAATTTCTGGTCAGGTGAGTATAGGGTAATACCAACAGCAACAGATAATGGTACAACGGCATCAGGATTCTTTGTGAATAGCAAAGTGGGGCAGAGAGCGAGTAAATGCAAACAGTTCAGTAATTGCGTTGCTCTCATCACAATCGACAGCAAACAAATGAAAACAACAATAGTTTAAAATCTTAAACATGGCTGCAACTTCAGTAACTGTGTGATAATGAACTTGAGCAGGTGGAAAAAATCAGCCAATTAGTTGCTGTTAAAGGTTTATTGGAACCTTTGACCACCGTTTCGAAAATTTTAAAATTGTCGCTACGCTTGCATACACCCGTAATTCTATAGGTCTGCTATCCTGAGTCATGGCTTTTGATTTTCTGTGTTCAAAATGTGGATGTCGGATATGAGAAGAGCTGTTTGCCTTTATTCTGCGTACTTAATCAACGTCGGATGTAAAAGGTCCATTACACCTTTCAAAAAAGACAACTTTAAAATTGTCTAAACCTATTGCAAAGGTTACACTAAACATTTATTTGCAACTGATTGGCTGATTTTATTAACTTGTCGAAGAAACACTAATTCAGGTATTCATGCCGACGTCAGGAACAGAAGATGAAGAGGTTGAAAAGTATATCAGGACATTAAAGGAATAATTCTGTATCTAAAAGGAGATAATGACCCAATAATTAATCATGAGTGACTGGGACGCGGTAATAGGACAAGGAATAGAAGAAACAGTTACCAGCGAATACGTGTTTGGTAGTAGAAATGAGAGAGGAGAAAGAGTGATTGAGTTGTATGATAAATTTCAGATGGTAATATTGAATACACTGACCAGAATTCGAAAGAGAAGGAAGTATGCTTAGAAAAGACTTGACGATACGGGAATATTCCAACTATTTTACATCATGCTCAGAGAGAAATTCCGAAACCACACACTGATTAGTAAGGCGTGGCCAGGAAAAGATATCTGCTCCAATCGCAAATTAGTAATGATGAGGATCAGGTTGAACTTAAAGAGATTCATCCGGAAGCATCAATGTGTGAAAAAGTGGGATACTAAAATACACAACTGGCCATTTAAATTACTACACCAAGAAGAAATGCAGATGATAAACGGGTATTCATTGGACAAATATATTATGCTGGAACTGACATGTGATTACATTTTCACGCAATTTGGGTGCATAGATCCTGAGAAATCAGTACCCAGAACAAACACCTCTGGCCGTGATAACGGCCTTGATACGCCTGGGCATTGAGTCAAACAGAGCTTGGATGGCGTGTACAGGTACAGCTGCCCATGCAGCTTCAACACGATAACACAGTTCATCAAGAGTAGTGACTGGCGCATTGTGACGAGCCAGTTCCTCGGCCACCATTGACCAGAAGTTTTCAATTGGTGAGAGATCTGGAGAATGTGCTGGACAGGGCAGCACTCGAAGATTTTATGTATCCAGAAAGGCTCGTACAGGACCTGCAACACGCGGTCGTGCATTATCCTGCTGAAATGTAGGGTTTCGCAGGGATCGAATGAAGGGTAGAGCCACGGGTCGTAACACATCTGAAATGTAACGTCCACTGTTCAAAGTGCCGTCAATGCGAATAAGAGGTGACCGAGACGTGTAACCAATGGCACCCCATACCATCGAGCCGGGTGATACGCCAGTATGGCGATGGTGAATTCACGCTTCCAATGTGCGTTCACCGCGATGTCGCCAAACACGGATGCGACCATCATGATGCTGTAAACGTTTTGCCATTCGTGCACCCAGGTTCGTCGTTGAGTACAATATCGCTAGCTCTCCTGTCTGTGATGCAGCGTCAAGGATAACCGCAGCCATGGTCCCCGAGTTGATAGTCCATGCTGCTGCAAACGTCGTCGAACTCTTCGTGCAGATGGTTGACTCAGGGATCGAGACGTGGCTGCACGATCTGTTACAGCCATGTGGATAAGATGCCTGTCATCTCCAGTGCTAGTGATACGAGGCCGTTGGGATCCAGCACGGCGTTCCGTATTACCCTCCTTAAACTGCCGATTCAATATTCTTCTAACAGTCATTGGATCTCGACCAACGCGAGCAACAATGTCGCGATACGATAAACCGCAATCGCGATAGGCTACAATCCAACCTTTATCAAAGTCGGAAACGTGATGGTACTCATTTCTCTTCCTTACACGAGCTATCACAACAACGTTTCACCAGGCAGCGCCGGTCAACTGCTGTTTGTGTATGAGAAATCGGTTGAAAACTTTCCTCATGTTAGCACGTTGTAGGTGTCGCCACCGGCGCCAACCTTACGTGAATGCTCTGAAAAGCTAATCGTATGCACATCACAGCATTTTCTTCCTGTCGGTTAAATTTAGCGTCTGTAGCACGTCGTCTTCGTGGTGTAGCAATTTTAATGGCCAGTTGTGTAGTTAGGGGTAATGATTCTCTGATGCAATGCGTTGCGTCCGCAAAGTCTCTCTGCAGCGGCGAGCTCCGGGGGTTACGCCTTGCGTGGAGGGTAAAGTTGGCAGCACATTCATGTCCCTGTAGAAAGTAGTGGCTGAGATTAATTGCTAGTGGCCCCAGTTCTGTTGAGAGATGGGATTTAAAATTTTCACAGTTTAAACAATCAAACTAATTAAAAATATTAATTACGAAAAAATGGCTCTGAGCACTATGGGACTTAACTTCTAAGGTCATCAGTCCCCTAGAACTTAGAACTACTTAAATCTAACTGACCTAAGGACATCACACACATCTATGCCCGAGGCAGGATTCGAACCTGCGACCGTAGCGGTCACGCGGTTCCAGACTGTAGCGCCTAGAACCGCACGGCCACCCGGGCCGGCAATATTGGTTGTTTGGTTGGTTGGGGAAGGAGACCAGACAGCGTGGTCATCGGTCTCATCGGATTAGGGAAGGAAGTCGGCCGTGCCCTTTCAGAGGAACCAACCCGGCATTTGCCTGGAATGATTTAGGGAAATCACGGAAAACCTAAATCAGGATGGCCGGACGCGGGATTGAACCGTCGTTCTCCCGATTGCGAGTCCAGTGTCTAACCACTGCGCCACCTCGCTCGGTGCCGGCAATATTAATTACATTTAAACTGAAGGTCAACATGTCTTCTCTGGTCATCGGGGCTCACATCGAAGCAGGACTCGTCACTGAAGACAGTTTTATTCCAGGCAATGAGATTCCAGGCGGAAGACGTGCTTGGAGACGCCCCGGAAAGCAGTGGTATACTAACCTGGCCGTCACCCGCCATAAGGTCCGACAACCAAGAGTGATGGCCTGGAGGTCCATTTTGTTGTTATTTGTGGCACCATTACAACAGAGAGCTGAGGTGGTGATATTCTTTCCCCATTTTGCTATCCTTCATGACAAGCCATCTTGCGCTTACTTTTCAGCAAGATACACTACTGGCCATTAAAATTGCTACACCACGAAGATGACGTGCTACAGACGCTAAATTTAACCGACAGGAAGAAGATGCTGTGATATGCAAATGATTAGCTTTTCAGAGCATTCACACACGGTTGGCGCCGGTGGCGACACCTACAACGTGCTGACATGAGGATAGTTTCCAACTGATTTCTCATACACAAACAGCAGTTGACCGGCATTGCCTGGTGAAACGTAGTTGTGATGCTTCGTGTAAGGAGGAGAAACGCGTACCATCACGTTTCCGACTTTGATAAAGGTCGTATTGTAGCATATCACGATTGCTGTTTATCGTATCGCGACATTGCTGCTCGCGTTGGTCGAGATCCAATGACTGTTAGCAGAATATGGAATCGTTGGGTTCAGGGGGGATCCCAACGGCCTCGTATCACTAGCAGTCGAGATGACAGACATCTTATCCGCATGGCTGTAACGGATCGTGCAGCCACGTCTCTATCCCTGAGTCAACAGATGGGGACGTTTGCAAGACAACCATCTGCACGAACAGTTCGACGACGTTTGCAGCAGCACGGACTATCAGCTCGGAGACCATGGCTGCGGTTACCCTTTACGCTGCATCACAGACAGGAGCGCCTGCGATGTTGTACTCAACGACGAACCTGGGTATACGAATGGCAAAACGTCATTTTTTCGGATGAATCCAGGTTCTGTTTACAGCATCATGATGGTCGCATCCGTGTTTGGCGACATCGCAGTGAACGCACATTGGAAGCGTGTCTTCGTCATCGCCATACTGGCGTATCACCCGGCGTGATGGTATGGGGTGCCATTGGTTACACGCCTCGGTCATCTCTTGTTCGCATTGACGGCATTTTGAACAGTGGTCGCTACATTTCAGATGTGTTACGACCCGAGGCTCTACCCCTCATTCTATCCCTGCGAAACCCTACGTTTCAGCAGGATAATGCACGAGTGCATGTTGCAGGTCCTGTACGAGCCTTTCTGGATACAGAAAATGTTCGACTGCTGTCCTGGCCAACACATTCTCCAGATCTCTCACCAATTGAAAACGTCTGGTCAATGGTGGCCGAGGAACTGGCTCGTCATAATACGCCAATCACTACTCTTGATGAAATGTGGTATCGCGTTGAAGCTGCATGGGCACATGCATGGGTATGGGCATGCATGCCTGTACACACCATCCAAGCTCTGTTTGACTCAATGCCCAGGCGTATCAAGGCCGTTATTAGGGCCAGAGGTGTTTGTTCTGGGTACTGATTTCTCAGGATCTATGCACCCAAATTGCATGAAAATGTAATCACGTGTCAGTTCTAGTATAATATATTTGTCCAATGAATACCCGTTTATCATCTGCATTTCTTCTTGGTGTAGGAATTGTAATGTCCAGTAGTGTAGTAGCGGTGGCAACCAAGCGACTATTCAAGTTGATGTGTAGAAACTGTGAATCTGGAGACCTACCGCCAGACTTTCGGAAAAGCATAATCCACACAGTCCCGAAGATAACAAGGCCAGATAAACACCACAGTCATCACTCTTGCAAGAATAATATTTTCAAGAATGGAAAAGGACACTGATGATGTGTTGTATAACGACCAGTTAAGCTTTTCGGAAAGTAAGGGCACCAGAGAGATAGTTCTGATATAGCGATTTATAATGAAAGCAAGACTAAAGAATTGTCGACCTAAAAAAGCGGTCGACAATGTAAAATGGTCCAAGAAATCGTTCGAAATTCCGAAGAAATTGTAATAAGCTTAACGGAAAGGGGGGTAATATAGAATATGTACAATAACCAAGATGGAACAATAAGAATGGGAGACCAATAACGAAGTTCTCGGATAAAAAGTAGTCTAAGACAGGGATGTAGTCTTTCACACCTGTTATTCAATCTATTCGACGAAAAAGCAAGATTCGAGAGTGGGATTGAAACGCAGAATGAAATGATATCAGTGATAAGATACGTTCATGACACTGTTATCAGCAGTGAAAGTGAAGAAGAATAGCATAAAGTGTTGAACGGAATGAACAGTGTAATTAGTGCATAATATGGATTGAGTTGAAGGAAGACGAAAGTAATGAGAAGCAGCAGAAATGAGATTAACAATAAACTTAACATCAAACTTGAGGTCCACTCAGTAGACGAAGTTAAGGATTGAGTGAAAGCGAAGGAAGACGAAAGTAATGAGAAGTAGCAGAAATGAGATTAGCGATAAGCTTACATCAAACTTGAGGACCACTCAGTAGACGAAGTTAAGTAATTCTGCTACGTTATAAACAAAACAGCACATGGCAGAAGAAGCAAGGATGACAACAAAAGCAGTCTAGCACGAGACAAGAGAGCATCTTTGGCCAAGGGAAGTGTGCTAGTATCAAACATCGGCCGTATTCGGAGGAAGAAATTTCTGAGAGTGAAAGTTTGGAGCACGGCATTGTGTGGTAGTGAAACATGGATTGTGGAAACACCGGAACAGAAGAGAATGTAACCATCTGAGATTTGGTGCTACAAAAGAATGTTGAAAATTAGGTGGACTGATAAGGTAAGGAATGAGGAGGTTCTCCACAGAATCGGCTGAGAAAGGAACATATGGGAAACGCTGACAAGAAGAAGGAACAAGATGATAGAACATCTGTTAAGACATCAGGGAATGACTTCCACGGTACTAGAGAGAGCTATAGAGGTTGAAAACAGTAGAGGAAAACAGAATGGAATACATCAGGCAAATGACTGAGGTCGTAGATTGCAAGTGCTACTCCGAAATAAAGAGGTTGGCAAGAAGAGGAATTCAAACCAGTCGGAAGACTGGTACCTTAAAAAAATAAAAAACAGAAAATGAAAGATTTTTGCAGATAATGTAGATCTGGCAGACTGTTATGAAATCTTGTAGCCTATAGAAGAAGCTATTCGTCAAATTTGTGTAGAAAAGTACGTTGCAAATAGTAAAGTAATCCCAAAACTAGTATGTTGAACATCATATCAGGTATGCAACCAATACAGGTATAAGGAGAGAAATTGAGACGCAACATTACGATACAAATCATAATGTGATTGCCACCTATTGGATACATTTACATATTAGCCATGCCAACGCTTCTCGTTTCTAGATTCAAGAATATATACTTTCAAGGTGCTTTAGCATGTTCGAAGGCTAATTTGTGCACTTGGATGAGAGTATTCTTAAAGAAAAATAGTCGTGCGACTTCATGAACCTCATTTGAAAACCCCGATCTGGACACATCAGAGACAGCTTACGGCAGGACTTCAGATGGCTGTCTTTGCGTGTGTTACCGATTAACTGCAAGTTTTGTGGTAAGATGGGAGTAACTGGTCTTTGACACGAATACGCCTTTTTGCTGCAAGAACTCGTTAAGTAGAGCAGCTCGTGCATAATGCTGATTACTAAAGATGGAGCTAAGTTAGCGAAGTTACTGACTTACGCGAATCAACACTACAGGTATATGCAACGAACTGTGCCGAATTACGAAGCTGCGTTGTAAAGATAATTGTTACGTTACCTTTATATCACGAGTTATGTAAACGACCGTTATTACTAAGTTTCCTTCAGGAATGTACGAGGAGGACTCTTGGAAAATAATCTGATCTCAAAGGCAATGAGATAGGAAGAGAATGACCCCTCTTCCATGGCAATCAGCATGGATTCAGAATACGTCGGTCATGTGAAACTCACTTCAAGCTTTTCTCTCACGACGTTCTGAGAGTCACATATCAAGGCAGTTTTTCTTGACTCCCGAAAATTCTTTAATCTGTGCCACAACAACGCGTGTAAACTAAAGTAAGATCATCCTCGTTATCAAGCGAAATTTGAGACACGATTGAAGATTCCGTGGAAGGAAAGCCATAGTATGTTACCTTGGATGGATAGATGAACGAGTAACTTCTGGAGTGTTCCGCGGAACTGTGTTACCACTTGCTGTTCATGTTGTACGTTAATGGAGTACTGCCCGAAAAACTGCACAAATTTTGTCAAACCTTGATAAGATTTCAAAGAGGTGCAAACATTTGCAGCTTTCCTTAACTGTTCAGAAACGTAAAATTGCGGACTTCACGAAAAGCAATAATCGTGATATCCTTTGACTACAGTATCAGTGAGTTATAAATCCCATCAATCAGCTCATTCAGACGCATCAGTGTAATAACTTGTACGTGTATAAAACGGAACGATCGTTTAGGTTCAGTGAAAAGTAATGCAGATGATAGGCTGCAATTCGTTGGTAGAGTATTAGGGAAAGTGCTACCAGTCTGCAAACGAGATAGTGTACAAAATATTTGTGCGACCCATCGTAGGACATTATTCAAGTGGGTGGTACCTGCTCCAAATAAGACTGACAGCGAGTATTGAACGTATGCAAACGACAACACGAAGCGCCGCGGGTTTGTTTGACCCATAGGAGAGCGTCACTGAGAAATGATAGTAGCTTGAAGACATACATCCGCTCTTTCGCTAAAGCCTACTCATAAAGTTTCAAGAACGAGCTTTTAGTGAGGAATCTAGAAATACACTACAATCTTCTGGATGCAACCGTTTGCATAGAGATCGTGAAGACAAATTTGACTAATCACAGAACATGCCAAGGCATATCAGCAGTCATTCTTCCTGCGATCTATAAGCGCATGGAAGAGGAGGAAGCCTTAATAATAGAGACAATGCGAAGTTCCTTCCGTCGTGGATTTCACAGTGGTTCTCGAACTACAATACAGACGAACATCGCATGTTACAGTAATTATTGACGGCCTCTGGCAGACCTGACATTAGCGTTGAATTTGTTCATAAACTTCTAATAACCACCTAATAATCCCTCACAAAAGCCAACAGAATATTTTCCAAATATCCTCAATGTAACAAAAATACCGATACTCGCACTGGAATAACAGATCCTGCTGTTCGTAAACAGCGATCCCCAAAAGGTGCTGCACAAATAATGTGATTGTAAAATCAATCTAAGTTGATGCATGGTATCCATATTCTAGAGCCACAAGTTCCTTCACATCACTAAAAGCATATTTTCGGTGCAATGTCCTAATGTGCTCTGGACGTCGACTGGGATTCCAAAATGACACAGTGCTACAGATGATCATCAACAATTTCATCCCAAGTTATTACAAAGTTGGCTTGCAAATTAACTTGAACGGACGCCAGTTTGTTCACATAACAGTCTCTCTCTGATGGAATCATCATCGCGTAAGTACCACAACTTATGAAGCGCACAAAGGGTGCGTAGAATAGAGTATTACACCAACTGAGTACGAAATGAAGAAGTCAATGGTCCTTTATCTTTGTACGTCTTAAGTTTATTAAGGGTGTGCACATGCTACACTCGGGACATTAAAAGGTAAATGCCTCTAGAACAGGCAATGGTACATTCTAACTGCGTGCACCACAACAAATCCGTCAACAACTTTTCCATCAAGCTGTGGTGGATTGACATTTATCTGTTTTCCACCAACGTTGTAAGGTAGAAGAGGCCCGTTCTTCGATGGCGTCGAAGAAGTGGGCCAAAAGGATGTGATGATAGTGACGTGTGGCAGGAAAATGGCTGTTGGTAGGTACGAGAAGAATCTCTTCCGTTTCCTCTACCTCCCTACAACACAACGGATGTCAACAACCTCAGCTTAATCAAAGACGTTCACATTTCGCGAAATACGAAACATTGGTTTTGAGATCGAGTATCCAACAACAAAATGTTAGGAAAGGGCAACGAAAACTAGATTTCACATTTATTAAGAGTGGCGATTTATCTAGTAACAAATATGGAACCAGTCGCTTTTTTTTGTTTTTAGACACGGTTTGTTGTACCAGTAACTAGTTTTCGAGCTACTGGAGGCTCATCATCAGATGGAGGTGTTACTGGAACATTATATCGTGGACCAAGTGTAGCCAGACGCTGTGTTGATGGGAAGTACACTGCATCGTGGTTTCCATAGCAAATTCTTTCCTATAATATACACTATCAGGGGTACTCACAAATATGTACAGTGTTTAGCAGCACTTTGGAATCGTGGTTCGAAAACTAGTTAGTGGTACAATAAATCGTATGTAACATCCAAAAAAGCAAATCTCCAGTTTAAATCACAGTCACAATTCGTCATCCATAATGGGTATATTCAAATTTATTAAAATCTCCTGGCTCTAAACCGAATAGGCATACTACAACGCAAGGAAAGCTTTTAAAGTGTTGCAACGACTTTGATATGCTACAAGCGTCACAAAATATTAGGAATACAATGAACAGTTTTGGTGATGCAAACATGTACACTTATTACAAAATTTCAGTCCAAAGACACCTGTAATCTAGCTGTACTTTGCACTTAATCTATAAAGATAAGGACTGATAGTAGTGGAAAAGGACAGTGCACTTGTGTGACATTAACAATAAAATACAAAAAATGAAGCATCCTTAGTTCAGCTGTGGTCAAGCAAATTTTATTTATTCTAACAATTTTTCATTTCACAATTCACATCGTAGGTCAAATCAATTGAACAGAGACCAGAATTATTACAATGTATATTAATGGAAATGCAGGCTGAAAACTGGACAAAATAAAACTAGAGAGTGACCATAATAAACCTTAACTTTTTTCGAGATTTTTAGAATGAATGTTTCTTGATTTCAACATCCAGTGTCTCACCAACAGCTGCTACCATGTCCTTCTTTATCAAGTCCTTCTGAAATGTCTAACAGAACCAGGGATGAAACTGATATAGCGTGATTAAGGAAACAACCACAAATTCTGCAATACGGTGTAATCAACCAGCGATCAAATCTTTTTTTGTTGGTTACAAACGTCAAAGCTCCACCAGCACTTCATAGCCATTGAAACAACGCTGAAGTGTTTTGCTTAAATCAGCTGTTATGAATGAAGATGAAGCGTTTGAAGAATGGTAAAAAAAACTAGTTAGAAATATCTTTGAGAATATTTGGGGAGGGGAGGGGGGCTACAATGAAGATTTGATTAAAAAACGACTTTACACAATAATTACGTAAAGAGAAGGAAACCTAAGCTTACGTTAGACAGACATCACAGTTCCTCAGTTAAGATAAAGGACGACACAGCGTCTGATTACACAGTAAAAATTCTAACAAATCTTGTAACAACTGAAAAATTCTTTAAAAGTTTGCATAGTTAGAGAATTAAACTAAAAACACGTTAACTATCTGCTTCACAAGGATATACATAACGTCTGTGGGGAGATGGAGCACCTGTTGAAAACTTATAGCTGATTATTTACTTCAGTTACAATTGTGATTTAATATAGGCGATTACGGCTTCGGTCATTATCGGCTACCTTCAGATCTTCCCAGATTAGTTACAATGTAACGTATTTTAGATCTGAGGCAGCCCTAGACGTCGATGAATTTGACGCGTTGCAATACAACGAAGAGCGATAAAGGTCGGAACCGGTAATCGCCTGCATTAAATCGCAACTGCCACTGAAGTATGGTATCAGCGTTAACTACCTGTGTTTCTGATTAGTCTCTTGTACAATGCAAACATCTGAATAATCACATATCGACACTAATGTCAGTGTACCATCACTCAACCTATGTAAATTGTGCTGCAATAGAAGTGATTATAGCTGCAAGAAAAGTCACAATAAAGAATTCGCAAAAGTATTTAGACAATGTCTGCAGAGTAACTCAGTTATGGAAACCTGAACATGCTGTAATTATCTTATTTCACAAGAAACAGGACGGGCAAGACACAAAAGCCATAGACATATCAGCCTCCTGTCTGTAATAAAGTCACTAAAATTATCACTTTTATGGTCATTTGCAAACAAAAAAGCATTTCATTTACTCTGCCAAATGTAGAAGCTGGTTTGAGAAGTTCAAATACACTGTGGACCGTTGCAATTGTAACACCATGAAGGTGACATGTAACAAACATCAAACTGATTTTAAGTGTTGTACGTACTTGGGTATGCACAATCTGAGAGAAAAAGAACGACGCACCACTAATGAATTATCCGAATGTGGCGGCAATCAGTAGATGAGATGTACACGTACAGGCAAACAAATCGTTACAATTTCCGAAAAATTGGGTGACTTATTCCAGAGAAACAGGTTCACAAACTGAACAAGTCAATAACTCTTTGGTCAGCTCTGATCCTTATGTAAGCAGCTATTGGGTTATCATTGATTGATAGAGTTGTTGGATGCCTTCAGAAGGATATCGTGCCAAGTTCTGTCCTAATGGTGCGTTACATCGTGAAAATCCCGAGCTGGTTGGAGGGCACTGCCCATGATGCTCCAAACGTTCTCAATTGGGGAGAGATCTGGTGACCTTGCTGCAAGCACGAAGACAAGATGTAGAAATTCTCGCCATGTGAGAGCTCGCATTATCATGCTGAAATGTAAGCTTGCCATGAAGGACATCAAAACGGGACGTAGAATATCGTCGAAGTACCACTGTGCTGTTAATGGTGCCGCAAACTGTTTGGTGGGGAACAGTCAACTTCATATCCCACTGGTGTCCAGGGCATCTCCAGACACGTCTTTGCTCGTCATTGGGGCTCAGTTCTAAGAGGGACACATCACTTAAGACCTTTCTACCCCAGTCACGCATCTAGCGCGCTAAGAGGCACGCATATTGTTCACCAAGCCACTGAGGATCGTACAACCACGACAGGAAATGAGCTTATTTGCAGAAACAACGGTATTCACATGAGCAAGTACAGTGCGATGACGTCTGGAAAAACATGGGTTGTCAGAATTGCGACCATTGTTGCGGCTTTCCTTGAAGTGGCAGCAGAGTAGGGCGCGTTGTCAGTGGTGCGCCCAAGACAATAATGGACACAGGAAAGACATCATCTCATCTTTGGAGGCAAATCTATATTCTACGGACAGCATAACGGCGGTGTGTGGAGATTCCGAGGAGATCAATGCCAGATTTCATTCGTTGTCGTCGAACCGACCGAGCACCTCTCTTCCAGGTATGGGGCCTCACAGGGCACACAACACGATCACCTCACGTTCGCATAGTGAGGAAATAGGTCAGCAGTCATGTGTCTTATGCATTAGGGCCAGTGGCGACGCCGCTGTGACGTTATGCCTCAGCAGGATAACGCAATGTTGCATGTTGTCCTTGTTGTCCTGACCCACCGCGCTACAGCATTTGCTCGACTATTGTCCTGGCCAACATGTTCTCAGTATTTATCGCCCACTGAAAACGATTAGTCAAAGGTTGCTGACACACCGACATGTTACCACTCGCCAGTCACTATGAGTGATGAAATCAGGAACAGAGTTGAGGCAGCGTGGAATGACGTAGCCATTATCTATCACTCAAGTTCAGTTCCACTCGATGTTCATCCGGGATAGACCCGTTGTTGCTGCTGGAGGTGGCAGCTCAGTGCAATAAATTTCTCACCCAGTACACGCCCAAATTACCTACTAAGTTCATTATGTATTGTATACGCACTATAAGTAAAATTTCATCACATGTTATTTTTCCTGGTGTTTAAATTGTAAACAATGATTTCATTGTAAGCCGTGAAATTATACAGGGTGTTGCAAAACGGTAATGTCAAACTTTCGCGGTTTGTAGAGGGTGTCTCGAGGAACAGATTGAAGATAAGAACCCGTGTCGGAAACGTCAATCAGTGACGCTACAGAGTGCTTTGCCACTAAGCAACCTCTTCGGCAGCAAACGTGAGTCTGTGCGCTGACGGACCATAGGGGAATGTCTCACAGTGTTGTTTGTTAATACGGTGATCGCGACTGATTGTGACGATCACCAGTGGAGACAATGGAATTAGCTGCTTGCTAGATGGGCTTTGTTTCCTATGAATGCGATGCTCTGTTGCCTCCGTTGATGACGGCTTCGAACACGGGGTTCAATCTGTAGTTTCTGTCCTGGAACCCTCCAAAATCTCCATTGTTCTCAGGTATACAGGAGAAAACTGCAGATGAAACCCAGTGTCCGGAACCGTCATCCACCAATACAACAGGACATCGCATTCATAGGAGACAAGGCCTGTTTATGCAGCAGCTGGCTCCATCTTATCAACTGGCGATCGCGACAATCAGTCGCGATCACTGAGTGACAAACAACATTGCAAGAAGTTCCGCCTACACTCCATTTGTGTATATTCACGTTTGCTACCAGAGGGGTGGCCCAGTGAGAGGCGCCAGGGCTATAATTTCGACGCTCTGTAACGTCGTTGGATGACGTCTAGAGACACAGGTTCCTATCCTCAACTTGTTCCTCAAGACAGCCTATACAATCCTCCGAAGTTTGTCGGTATCGTTTTGTAACACTCTTTAGAACTTCGCTTCTCCTCAGTTTCGCCCTCCTCCTCTTTCTTCTTCTTCTTCCTCTCCTTCTTCTTCGTCTCTTATTAGTGCATTCCCCCTGGAGCGTGGTCCAGTTTTTGCGTCAATTCACGCCATTTCTTACCGTCCAATGCTTCCTGTGGATTTAAGCTTCCTGATCTCAGATATGCGTTTATAGTGACTAGCCACCGTTAATATGACTCTTTCACTTGTCCCTCGCCTTCGACAGTGAAACAATAGGTTGAGCTGCCGAATGAAGTAGATGGTGCCCGTATGATGTGTCCATATCACTGAAGTCTCCATTATTGCACCTTCTCATTAACTGTTGATGTGGACGAGCAGCGAAATGCCTAAAGATCTTCTCAGGTTCCGCATTTTCATGGCATGTAGCGAGTGTTCAGAACTTCCAGGTTCGACCGAATACTCGGTTTCATAGAATGCAGCTGGCCTCACCCTTGTGGTGTATCTTTGATGTTAGGTGGATAGACATCTTCTCATCACAAACAAGACCAGTGTCTCAGTCATATACAGGTCTCTTTTATTCTCGATCGCACATCCTCCTTCATATAGCCCTCACTATGTAGTCGAGAACGTTTATGTTGGAATGTGGTAAGAGGATCTCTATTAATTTGTATAGTTCCACGACGGAATCTTTTAGAGGTACTGAGTCTAGTGGATGTTTACATGGAGGCCGAATCCTTGTAAGAGGAGACAGAATGAGCCTTCATGAACGCCAAATGTCATCAATACATTTTAAGACATCTTTTGGCGCACATTCACGAAAATATGTACCGACAGCCTTTCAGAAACAAGAAATTGACTCCGTCCTTGTAGGTATATCGAAAAATATACCCAACAATGGCACTTCAAGACGATGAAAGAGAGTTCAGTACTGAAGGAGGAGGCAGTACTGAAGGAAATTCCATATCATCCAACCTGGCTTCAGCAGCCTTGGAGGAAGTTTTCGATTCTCTAATCTGGAGAAAAGCAGGAGTAATGTACGTAAAAGCAATATACCTGAATAACTTTAGTTTTTCTGATGATACGCACTCTTTCCCTCTAATACAAATACATTTTGACAACCACTGGTATAAATTTATAAAGTTTGAAATTGGCCCTACAAACCAATATCAAAAAGGGAAAAACATATAATCGCCAAATTAAAAAGAAAATTGTACGAATTAACGACGAAATCATACAATGTTTTTATGAGCTTTGGATTGACGGAAGTTGGATACCGCGGTTGGGGGAGGGGGGAAAATGATATGGAGAGCTTTTGGTAAACAGCAGAGAAACTGACAATTCATAATCAGTATATACTAACAGAGTGTTTCTCAGAGATCAGTGGAGAGATGCATGATGGAAATTACTAGGAGAGATAACAAAACAAGATATAGCAAGAGTGTCCCTCTCATCCTGAAGGTCTTTTTAAGCTTTGATGATCTATATCTCTCCTCTTCCCTCCCCCTCCGGATGCAGGAAGGAATTCATATTTCCGAAAGCTGGGAGAGTGTCTTGTACCTTCGTATGAGTCTATCGGCAGCACTAAATATTTCGCATCCCGAAGTAAGTCTGGCCATAATTTTATTTTATTTTTGGTGAATTTTCATTTCTCTGCCTCGTGATGACTGGGTGTTATGTGATGTCCTTAGGTTAGTTAGGTTAAGTAGTTCTAAGTTCTAGGGGACTGATGACCATAGATGTTAAGTCCCATAGTGCTCAGAGCCATTTGAACCATTTTTTTGAATTTTTCACTTTTTACATTTACATACCCACACACAGTGTGTCCAAGATAAAGTGTTTTCCTCTGTAACTTCCTAAATAATAAATGAAAAGATAATTTATTTATATATAGGTAAACGTAAGAAACATTATTCTTTCTGCGGAATTATGAACACAATTTGTTTACTTATTTTCCACAGAGTTACAGCAACGAGTTATAATTTCTTAAACAGTGCATCATGAATGTGATGCATTTAAAACACTGAATTTCATCTAGACTTGCCATACCACAGGTAGGTGTTATACAGCATTCCATCTCTTTAGCGTAATCGGAGGTTTTTTGCAATTACAGCACTTCTTTCAATCTTCCTCACAGGTTAAAATCAAGAGGTGTTACGTCTCGTGAGCGTGCGGCCACTTTGTGTTTTCCGAAAGGTCGATACAACGATCCTTAAATATCTATTTAGATGGATCACAGTTATCTATTCAGAATGGGTCAAATATCTTAACATCTGGCATGCTGGTAACAGATGGATTACCAGATACACACTGCCATGATGTAATTTGAATGGCTAGCAGTGTACAAAGACTGATCTGCTACTGAGCATGTTCGATGTCACACAATATTACAGGCATTGAGCAGATACTGTAGTGTGTACTGGCAGTATTGTTTTCTTTAGAAAACAGGTACAGCGTCTATATCCAGAGTTACAACGTTCCCGCTGCAATATCAACACACCTTATCCCTCATAGATTAGATTAGATTTACTTTCATTCCAGTTCATCCATAGTGAGGAGGTCCTCCAGGATGTAGAACATGTCAGAAAAACAATAATATATGACAACTACTTACAAGTGAAGCAAATAAGTAATCTATCTTCCACAGGTCGCAAGTGGAATGATCGTCATTTTTTTTAATGAACACTGTATGAAAGAATCATTTTACAAACTCTCATTTACTAAGATCGCTTTAATGCACTGAATTTAAAATTTAAAAAAATGTTTTTATTTATAAGGTAATAAAGATATAATAGATCTACTACAATACCTATTTACAAAATCTGAATTTCATTGGTTGTTAAGCTTTTTATGGCTGCTGGCAAGTAATTAAAAATGTGTGTTCCTGAATAATGCACACGTTTTTGCACAAGGGTAAGTGACTTTAACTCCTTGTGAAGATTATTCTTATTTCTAGTATTGATACCATGAATTGAGTTGTTGGTTTGAAAAAGTGATATATTTTTAATGAGAAATTTCACTAAGGAATAAATACATTGGGAAGCGGTAATTAGTATCCCTAGTTTTCTAAACAGTCTTCTGCAGGATGTTCTAGAGTTCACACCACATATAACTCTTATTACACGTTTTTCTGCCCGAAAAACTTTAGCTTGGCTTGATGAATTACCCCAAAAACTAATCCCATATGACATTATGGAACGAAAGTAAGCATAGTATCCCAGCTTTTTCATTTGTATATTCCCTATGTCTGACACAATTCTCATTGCAAATAGAGATTTGTTAAGACGCTTCATCAGTTCTGTGGTGTGCTCCTCCCAGTTGACTTTATTATCAAGCGGAAATCCCAAGAATTTAACACTGTCCACTTCTTCTATCTGCTTGTCATCGTATGTTAGGCATATGTGCGTGGGACACCCCTTACAAGTTCCAGCCAGTGATTAATGTCCACAAATATTTTATTAGCCCATCTTTCTAAGACTAAACTTGATTTTCTATTTATTGCAATGCTTGTATCATCGGCAAACAAAACAAACTTGGCATCTGGTAATGTTACTGATGAAAGGTCAGTGATACACACAAAAAAAGTAAGGGCCCTAAGATGGAACCTTGTGGGACCCAACATGTAATTAGTTCCCAGTTGGATGATGCCTGATAGCTTGATAAATGTCTCTTTCCTAATAACACTCTTTGTTTCCTGCCAGAGATATAAGATTTGAACCATTTTGCAGCATTTCCTGTTTCACCACAATATTCTAATTTACTTAAAAGGATATTGTGATTTACACAGTCAAATGCCTTTGACAGATCACAAAATACATCAGTTGCCTGCAATTTTTTGTCTAATGAATTAAGTACATTTTCACTGTAAGTGTAGATAGCCTTCTCAACATCAGAATCCTTTAGAAATCCGAACTGCGACTTTGACAGTATGTTATTTGTGATAAGATGGTTAGAGCGCCAATTGTACATTACCTTTTCCAAAATTTTTGAGAATGCAGGCAAAAGTGAAATTGGATGGAAATTTAATGCAATTTTTTTAATCTCCCTTCTTAACCAGTGGCTTAACTTCAGCATATTTCAACCATTCAGGAAATATGCCACTGATAAACGACTCGTTTGACAGATATCTTAATATGTTACTTAACTCAGAATCACATTCTTTAATTAACTTTGTTGATATTTCATCATACCCACTAGACGTTTTTTTATTTTAAAGCTTTTATGATGGACATTACTTCTGCTGGGGTAGTGAGGGTCAAATTCATTATGGAAGTTACTTGAAATGCGTGGTCTGAGGTATTCCATAGCAGCATCTGCAGAACCTGACAACCCCATCTTTTCAGTAACAGTTATAAAATGTTTGTTAAAAAGTTCTGCAACACTATACACATCTGTCACTAACGTATCATTTATTCTTAATGCCGTTTGTCCCTCTTCATGTCTGGTTCTACTGGTCTCCTCCTTCATTATATCCCATATTGTCTTTATTTTGTTATCTGATATGACTGTCTTTTCCGTGTAATATATTTGCTTTGATGGCTGTATTAGAGTCTTTAATATTTTGCAGTATTTCTCGTAATGTGCTATAGCATCAACATCAGAACTGTTTCGGATTGACAGATACACTTTTCTTTTTGTTTTACAAAATACCTTTATTCCTTGAGTGATACATTGCTTCTTTGCACACTTTGCTCTAACCTTGGTTAGTTTTGGGGGAAAACAGTGCTCAAATAAGGTAAGACTTTATTAGCAACAGTGTTATATTTTTCATTCGTGCTGTAAACGTCACTCCAGTTAATGTCTCGGAGGAGTGTCGTAAAATCAATTTTCGGCTTATTAATTACCCTCTTGAGCTCATATTTAACAGATTTTATATCCTGTTCAGTATTAACATTTAACAGAAGGAACTGCATGTCATAGTCTGAGAAGCTATTGACTATTGGTTTTGTAATATAATTTTGTTCATTGGACTTTTCTATAAATATATTATCAATGACTGTTTGTGAGCAATTGGCTCCCCTAGTGGGGAACTTTAAAGTGGGAATTAAGTTGAATGATAGAGTTACTAACTGAAATAAGTTCTTATTGGGAGAGTCTTTAAGGAAATCTATATTGAACTCACCATCAACCACTATTTCCTTGTTTTTGGTTGTTAAGTGGGCCAGTACAGCTTCAAGGCGGTTTATAAACAGATTAAAGTTACCTGCAGGTGCTTGATATACACTTAATATTATGAAGGATTTTTTTGTGAAATTCTACTTCTGTTGAACATGCTTCCATATGCTGTTCTAGGCAAAATTTATGAATGTCTATGTTCTTGAATTTATGACAGTTCCTGATGAATGGGGCAACTCCTCCTTTCTCCATTTCTGCTCTACATAAGTGAGATGCTAACTTAAATCCTGTAAAACTTAAAAGTTCTGTACCAGTAGTCACATGATGTTCAGAGAGGCAGATTTGAGGACTCTAATTTATCTATGCAGATAATTAATTAATTAATTTTATTTCTCAGTCCTCGAATATTTTGATGCAATAAAGATAGCTGAAATGTCACATTGACTGAGTTAAAATTGGGTAGAGTTGATACTTCTGTTGATTTCTGAAAATTCTTAACCAACAGCTGTTTATGCTGATGTAATAAGCTAGAATTAGATTTTTTGTTTTTTTTCTCAAACTGTAGGTTTGTCTCAATCCTAAGCCCTCTTAAAACTTGGTTTCTTTCTGTCCTCCCTACCCTAAAAGAGGGACTTTTCTGAAACCTATAAACACAGGTATTTTATCACTCATGACAGTCGCCCCCCCCCCCCTTCTCCCTTTAACTTTCCTATTTTCCCAGCCAGTTCACCCTTCCCATTCCTGTTGAGTTGAAGGCCACGCCTAGTATAATCCCACCTATTGAGAGAATCAACAGGAACCACACGACTGTGTGACCCTGCACCCGACATAAGCAGTCGTTCCAACTCCAAATTAACTCTCTTGGCAGAAGAGTTCAAATGCGGTCGGTCATGCCGCCCAAGAACAGATACAAACTCAACACTAGTCTGCTTCGATGCTGATGCAATCTTTGCCAGAGTTCTTGTTCGGCCGTCTGTGAGTTGTGTATCCGGTGATATTTGCTACACGTTTTAGCCTGGTCTCTCTTGGATAGTAGTAAACAGACTGAACTGACATCGAAAATATCACTGACAACATTCGTCCAAAATTCTGCTATTTATGCACCCTTACCACAGCAACTCTGTACCTGCGAAAAAAAATGGGCAGAAAAGAAAAGACTTCAGTTTCAGGTACAAAATAACTCATTCTCGACAGCAAATAATATGTACGGATAAATGTTTGCTGCGTCTCTATGTGCTACTGCAGTCTGTTATATATACTCCCTTTATCACCAATTCTAATGGAGACCAATGATTTCTTTCGCACATTATCCACAGCGGTTGTTTGCCATGTCAACAGCAGACTATGTGACTGTGTTCTCCAGACAGGTGGCTATTTCCCTACAACCACCACAACTAACTGTAGTACTGCCACTACAGTTACGGAGTGAGAGGATGCACGGTATGAGGCACTTTTATCGCCTTCGGAAAAGTGGGGTCCAGAAACTCATTCGTACATCAGATTAAGATTTCCCGTCATCGACTAACGTGAATATTGGAATGGTCCCTTTGGAAGGTACTACTTACTTTCAATCATTACACTATCCAGTCTTGTCTCTAATGACTTATCAAGGACGTGTGCAACTAAATTCTAAGGAGTGTTATCCCAAAAAAGTAAGAATGTCGGCAGACTGTCAGAGCAGCAATGCGGTTCTATACTGATAGGTATTCCGACCACGCCAAGCCATCACGAGATATATCTGGAAACATAATTTTTAAAAATTCCAGATCCTGAAAGTGTGAAGGATAAAATATGTCAAGGAAAAAGGACAGCAGCTGATGGGCGAAATGCAGTTAAAACTTTAGCAGCGGTAAAACGCAGTCCACATATCACTTGGAAGCAGCTTGAATCTGCATCTACATCCACATGGATACTCTGCAAATCACGTTTAAGTGCCTGGCAGAGTGTTCATCGAACCATCTTCACAATTCTCTATAATCTTTCCGTACGAGCTCTGATTTCCCTTATTTTATAGTGGTGGTTGTTTCTCCCTATGTAGGTCGGAGTCAACAAAATATTTTTGCATTTTGAGGAGAAAGTTGGTGATTAGAATTTCGCGAGAAGATTCCGTCGCAATGAAAAACGCCTTTCTTTTAACGATTTCCAGCCCAAGTCCCGTATCTTTTCTGTGACACTCTCTCCCATATTTCACGATAATACCAAACGTGCTGCCTTTCTTTGAACTTTTTCGATGTACTCCATCAGTCCTATCTGGTAAGGATCCCACACCGCGCAGCAGTATTCTAAAAGAGGACGCACAAGCGTAGTTTAGGGAGTCTCCTTAGTAGATCTGTTACATTTTCTAAGTGTCTTGCCAATAAAACGCAGTCTTTGGTTAGCCTTTCCCACAACATTTTCTATGTGTTCCTTCCAATTTAAATTGTTCGTAATTGTAATACCTAGGTATTTAGTTGAATTTACAGCTTTTATATTAGACTGATTTATCGTGTAAGCGAAGTTTAACGAATTCCTTTTAGCACTCATGTGGATGACCGCACACTTTTCGTTATTCAGGGTCAACTGCCACTTTTCGCACCATTCAGATATTTTTTTCTAAATCGTTTTGAATTTTTTTTTTTATCTTCTTATGACTTTATTAGTCGATAAACGACAGCGTTCATAACAGTGTGATCCGCGAAAGTCCTCAAGGAACTTGTCGATGTTGTCCACAAGCAAATACATTAGAAAAGAGTTGAAAGTTAAACGAATAGCTAAACATTATAGCAGATGAACGTAGGGATAAACGTAAGAACCATTAGTTACAGCAGCGAATATCAGTGCAAGCCATAAAATGTATATCATGTGGAAAATGATGTCTTGGAAGACTCAAAAAGAGGTGGCATGAATAATGCTGACTAACCAAGACGGAACTAGTATCACGCCGAATCCCTAAATGTGATGAATATGATGATGATAAAGATGATGGTCGTACATGTATTTTTCGTACGGGGTCAGCTGCATTTCCCCACACCAACTGCTGATTCTCTGCAGGTCTGCTTGCAGTTTGCTACTGTTCTATAGCGTTGCAATTGTCCGCTACACAACAGCTTCATTGGAGCTACCGGCGTTAACCACTAGATCACATGAGATGTGAGGAGTACCTGGGGATACTCTCGAATCTGTTTTTACATCTGACGATTTCGTCCCGTTGAGAATCACATGGTGTTTCTCATCTGCTAGGAGGTAATAAATCCAGCCACAAAGCTGGTCCACTATTTCATAACATCGTGTTTGTTCACTTAGCCGCAGTGCGGAACTGTATCGAATGCGTTTCCAGAAGTCAAGGAACACGACATGAACCGGGGCGCTGTTATCTGCGCCCTTCTAGATTTCACGTAAGTTCCGAGCTAACCAGTTTTCACGAGAACGCTATATGAGGACTCCGTGTTGATCGCTATAAAGGAGGTATTCGACCAAGAAAAATGACTTAACGTGGGCACAAATCGTATTCCATAATTCTGTAGCAGTTTAACGTCGTCGATAGAGACCTGGAGTTATGTGCCCCAGCCTGAAAACTTTTCTTGAAAACAGAAAACACCTTCACATTTTTCCAGTCGCTTGGAAATATTTTTGCTTCAGTAACCTAAGGAAAACCACTCTTAGAAGAGGAGCAAGTTCTCTAGCACAATCTATACAGAAAGGTACCCATACGGTAAATGGTTTTCCATCTGCACTGGCTCAAGTGGCGAATGTTTAATTATAACTACACTTTATTTCGCTACAATTTTCTAGCGTAGTAACTTCTCTGTATATAACAGTGTTTCAGTAGGTCCAGACACCTCTCTTCTGTTCAGCGATTTTAGCTGATTTTGCCATTCTACAAGTCCTTACCTAAATATTTCCCAGTTTCGCTGTCCGTTCGATGACTGGAAGGACAAACCGTATTACGATCTTCCGTAGTGCGGCTATTTTGACCTTCTGCACTCATATTCCGTTACAGCGCCAGTATATTCACTGGGTAACTGAACAGATGATTCTGAAACGGTTACTGATGCCACGTAAGGCCAAAACTTCTATCATTTTTCTTCAAATCGATCGGCATTTTTCTTTCGAACTCATTGACTGTTGTTGAAACGAGTGATGCAATTGCGTTTGGAGTTAATCAGAGCATTGGCAATAATCGACGACATTTATCTTGTCTCTACGCATTGTTCTACAGTTTATTTCTTGATTTTAATCTCGTAATTGCACCACTTCCGTCTATCATCTCTTTTTAGTTGCTGAGATACTTTTTCTGATGCTTAAAAAAATTGTCGCCTAACGTTTAATCTCCTTCTGCGTCACGCGACACTCAGATATGTGTCTACTTCTCCGACATTTTCCGCTTCGAAAAACGATTCCAATACACAGTTTAACATTTGACACAGCGTAAATGGGCCATACTGTTTATTAGTACCTGCACAACAAATGCCACATAGTGAAGTCATCCAAACCTTGTCGAAGGTCGCCAGATCCAATCGAGGTGGATCATGAAGTTCGTGTAATGGACGAAAGAAGGCTATAATATAAAAGTATTCTCAATCAGAAGGTTAGTTCAAACACCGGAGTGCTGTATTAAACACGGTCTAACCTTCAACTAACTTACTGATCCGGTTATAGAAGGGCCACGAGTGCTCATCAGAGATAAGGCTATCGTCACGAGTGCTCCAGGGAATTGTGAGAGAACTGCTACTATTTTCTGTATACACAAATAATCCGTTGGGCAGGGTGGACAGCAATCTGCGATTGTTTTCTGATGATGCTGTGGTGTACGGGAAGGTGCCGAAGCTGAATGACTGTAGGATGATGCAAGATGACTTGGACATAATTTATAGTTGGTGTGATGAATGGCAGCCAGCTCTAAATGTACAAAACTGTAAGTTAATGTAAAGCGTGGGAGAAACTGAGCCATAACGTTCGAGTACAGCATTAGTAGTGTGTTGCTTGACACAGTCACGTCGTTTAAATGTCTGGGCGTAAAGTTGCAAAGCGATGTGAAATGGAATGAGCATGTGAGGATCGTGGTGGGGAAGGCGAATAGTCGACTTCGGTTTATTTGGAGAATTTTAGGAAAGTTTGGTTCACCCGTAAATGAGACCATAATTAGACTAATAGTGCGACCTTTCCTTGAGTACTGCTAGAGTGTTTGGAAGCCGCACCAAGTCGAACTAGAGGAAGATATCGAAGCAGTTCAGTGGCGGGCTGCTAGCTTTGTTACTGGAAGGTTTCACCAACACGCAAGTGTTACGAAGGTGCTTCGGGAACTCAAGCGGGTATCCCTGGATGGAAGGCAACGTACATTTCGAGACACACTATTGAGAAAATTTAGAGAACCGGCAGTTGAATTTGGCTGCAGAACGATTCTGCTGCCGCCAGCATATATTTAACGTGAGGCCCACGAAGATAAGATACGGAGGCACGTAGACGGTCGTTGTTCCCTCGCTCTGTCTGCGAGTGGAACAGGAAAGGAAACGACTAGTAGTGGTACAGGATACCCTCAGCCACGCACCGCACTGTGGCTTGCGGACTATGTTTGTAAATGTAGATGTAAGCCAAACTTAAACCAACATTTTAACGACGGTTTCCAACCACGGCGTGATTTGGCATTCCTTACATATACAAATAAAGCAAGAGTCGAAAGAAGCGATAAGTGACGGACGTTCTGGGGACTGAACCGCAACCTTTGGACCTGAATAAAGTCACAAACAACCCACCACAATTTATGAAGAATAGGTATGCCCACACCTATAAAACTTGAAGCAAGAAACGATGTTTGTTACTTATTACTAAGGCTGTCAGGGACTCAGAAAGCAGGCCAAGTGCTGCCTCATAAAACTTCGACTTCTGTTCGATAACATAAAATTCTGAGAGATAGCAAAGCAAAGTTTGGATAAAGTCTAAAATTCATTTCTTCTAGACATTTCCTTCTATACCATAAATTAATTTTTTTTATTAAAAAGTGGTATCACCTCGAACCAAAACAATTAACTGCAACGCCAGTAACACAGCGACTCAGCTGCACCTACAGATGTTTTTGCAACCCACAATGTTACATTTGGCTTTCAGACGCCACGCGCGAGGTTTTCATATGGTCTCACTCGTTATGCGCAAACTATTAGTCTTACAAAAGAAGTTAACAAGGCTTTTTGTGTGAAATTCAATGTAGTCAAATTTTGTGCTGTGATACGTTTTCGCTGCAGGCCGTAGTTTTAGAGTTATTAAAAAAAAAAAAATAAAGAGTCCTTCAAACGCACGTCCACCCCCACACTCAGCCCCCGCCGTTTATGATTTCTAGTGCGTTTTTCATGGCGCTCCCTCCTACCACAAAAATTTGCGACTGCACGAATTATGTACCACATTCGACCTTCTCCCGTCTTAATTGACTGGCCTTATTACGCCACTTGCAAATTGTAAAACTGACGTTTGTGTAACTTTTACGCAACAATGTTGTGAATTTTAACAGCATAAAATAAATAATTATATCGCTGTATTCGTCAGGTCTTATGACTACGAAACTACTTTGCTTTTAAGGGTTAAGTTTGAGTCGAATCGTCAAAGTAATTAGTTTTAGCGTAACGTTTACAAAAGTCGTTTTTTTTTATTATTACAGCGCGGGCGCGTTTAAATTAGTGATGGTAACCAAATAGCCGACTATTCTGGTGGCGTAATAGCCCAGACAATAGAGACGAAATAGGCTGAATATCGGGAATTGTTAGTGCAATCGGAAATTTTTGTGGAGTGGTGGGAGAGAGTGGTACGAACAACATACGAGGGTTGGAACTTTAATAGTGGCAACTATTTATTTACAGCTCGTACAAAATACGTACGTGTTTCAAAGTTTTACTGACCTTCAAAGTAGTCATCAGCATTGTGTATAACCCGTTGCCAGCGATGCGGAAGTCGCAGGATACTCTTAGACGTGCCAGTTGTGTTGACAGTTCGAGCGGCGCGGTCTTATTGCCCGACGAATTTGTACCAGTTCCTAGGCGAATGCCGTGAAGTGTTTCTTTCAGTTTACAAAACGAGTTGAATTTACGAGGGCTTCAGTCAGGGGAGTGCAGTCGGTGGTATAGCACTTAGCAGTCCCATCACTCAAACAAATCAGTAACAGCTTTCACTGTACGTGCTTGAGCATTGTCCTGCAAAATGATGGTAAGGTCCTGCAGAAAGTGTCATCACTTCTGGCTCTATGCTGTTCATTTTTGAAAGGCAACCTACGACCAGCTTAGAGACAGAAGTGATGACACTTTCTGCAGGACCTGAGTATCATTTTGCAGGACAATCCTCTAGCACGTACAGTGCAAGCTGCTACTGATTTGTTTGACTGATGGGGCTGCTGAGTGCTATACCACCTACTGCACTCCCCTGACTTAAGCCCTTGAGAGTTCAACTCGATTTCTAAACTGAAGGAAACACTTCACAGCATTCACCTCAGAACTGCTACAAATTCGTCGGGCAATAAACCGCGTCGCTCGAGCTGTCAACACAACTACCACTGCTAAGAGTATCCTACGACTTCCACATCGCTGGCAACGGGTTAAGCACAATGCTAGTGACTACTTTGAAGGTCAGTAAAACTTTGAAACATGTATGTATTTTGTACGAGCTGTAAATAAACAGTTGCCACTATTAAAGTTCAAAATATCGTACTAGAAATCCTGAATGGTGAGGGATGAGTGTGGGAGTGTGGGGGTGGACGTGCCTTTGAAGGTCACTTTTGTACGTTTTTCTTCAATAACTCGAAAACTGGGCCTGCAGCGGAAACGTATCCCAGTACGAAATTTAACTACATTAAATCTTCTTCAAAACGGCCCTGTTCATTTTTTCTGTAGGACTGACAGTTTTTTCGTAGCGAGCGCGAGAATATGAAAATCTCGCGCGTAGTATTGAAAGCCATATATGAAAAATAATTTATACATGACCTACATGACCTCTAAAGTTGGTAATTTCGATGAAAATCTTGTGAATGGCCTGCGGAACATGCTAACATACAAATTTTTAGTCTTTTATTTTATTTTCTGAAAACAGTTTACAATTTACAAAAATTTTATCTCTCTCTTTACGGTACTTGACGTGTTCCTTAAATTATTTGCTGTGAGAAAAGAAACAGAAAGTGGGTAAACTGATGGACATAATGAAAAAAGTATAATAACTTAATGTAACAATGACACAGAAATACAGGGTGATTCAAAAAGAATACCACAACTTTAAAAATGTGTATTTAATGAAAGAAACATAATATAACCTTCTGTTATACATCATTACAAAGAGTATTTAAAAAGGTTTTTTTTCACTCAAAAACAAGTTCAGAGATGTTCAATATGGCCCCCTCCAGACACTCGAGCAATATCAACCCGATACTCCAACTCGTTCCACACTCTCTGTAGCATATCAGGCGTAACAGTTTGGATAGCTGCTGTTATTTCTCGTTTCAAATCATCAATGGTGGCTGGGAGAGGTGGCCGAAACACCATATCCTTAACATACCCCCATAAGAAAAAATCGCAGGGGGTAAGATCAGGGCTTCTTGGAGACCGTCCAGAACTTTTCCCTTTGCACAAACACCCATTCTCTGTAAACTGTTTATACCAACGTTTAATACACCACCTATCAGGAGGTTTAACACCATACTTCGTTCGAAATGCACGCTGAACAACTGTCGTCGATTCGCTTCTGCCGTACTCAATAACACAAAAAGCTTTCTGTTGAGCAGTCGCCATCTTAGCATCAACTGACGCTGACGCCTAGTCAACAGCGCCTCAAGCGAACAGATGTACAACTAAATGAAACTTTATAGCTCCCTTAATTCGCCGACAGATAGTGCTTTAGCTCTGCCTTTTGTCGTTGCAGAGTTTTAAATTCCTAAAGTAGTGGTATTCTTTTTGAATCACCCTGTATATCGAATCCTGTAGCACCAAACATACTTGTCTTTCTGCGTTTTTATAATACACAGTTATTGTTCTAAAATTACATACAAGGTGACAATTATTGAACTATATGAAAAAAGTAAATTAGTTACGAACTACGGCATGCACACACTTTATTCAACATGTAAACGTCACTACAGGCATTCGGATTTAGGTCATGCCATTTTCGATATGCCTGCCTGCCATGACTGGCAATGATGTGACACAGACGAATGGCGAAATTCTGCATGACCCGCTGAAGTGTCGGAACATCGATGCTGCCGATGTCCTTCTGAATGCTGAATGGTTGTTTTCAGCTCAGGAATAGTTTTGGGGTTATTGTGTACACCCTGTCTTTAATATAGCCTCACAAAAATAGTCGCATCTGTTCCGATCCGGAGAATATGGCGGCGAATCGAGGCCCATGCCAATGGCTTCTTGGGTACCTCAAAGCCAGAATGCGGTCCCCAAAGTGCTCCTCCAGGACATCAAACACTCTTCTGCTTCGATGGGGTCGAGCTTCATCTTGAATGAACGACATCTTGTCGAAATCACGGTCGCTTTGTATAATGGAGATGAAATCCTCTACCAAAACCTTCACATACCGTTCGGTTGTCCAGTGGCTTAAGCAATGTCGCAACGATTATTCCGTGATGGAAATCGCACACCACACAGTCACCCGTTAATGGTGAAGAGACTTCTAGATCGCGAAATGCGGATTTTCAGTCCCCCAAATGCGCCAATTTTGCTTATTGGCGAACCCATCCAAATGAAAATGGGCTCCGTCGCTAAATCAAACCATACATGCACTTACTAATTCCCATCATGCCCCGCAGCCAAACGTGCAGTTTGAACGTCCTGACGCAAACCGTTCATCAGTTATGACGATTTTATTTCATGTAGTTCAATAATTGTTATCCTGTGACAGTCACTCCGATCGTTAGTATACAAGGACGTACCCTGTATTTCACAATATTTTGAAGTTTATAACCTTTATTTCTCCTATAAAAGAAACAAGTAAGGCACTGCATATGAAGAAGAATCTGTGTTGCTATTTTCCAGTCTTGCTCTGGGTAACCGTTACTGTCGCTTAATAACGAATTATTTCAGTCTCACAATACATATTTCAAAGTGAACTTGCCTAAAAGTCAGCACATTACTTGTCACAAGTTTGTCAGTTCCGTTTGTCTTCACAGAAGGAAATATGTGCTGTTGGAATGTACTTCTTCACTTTTTGAATGTTCTGGAGCTTTTTCGTATTAACAGAAATTTTTCCATTCTATGCCTTTTGTGCCAGGAGCGTTACACATCCAGTGTCAGGTTTCCACAAAGAAAATGTGAGCTGAGTAACTTTATTACCATTGTAAACGCTATCACTGGCAAATCAAGGTTTACCGCTTGAGCAAGCAAATTCATTAAATTATCTGCAGAAAACATTAATTTTCTCTTTACTCTTTATCCCAAGAGTGGCTACTCAATAACAGGTCCTCTAGTAAAATTCTGGCCAGCAGTCTTGAAAGATGATAACGTCATTAGAAGTGACTGCATTTACCATCAATTTATTGTTTACGCATGCTTTTTGATTAAGGCATTATACGGTTGTGGCAGGGAGAGTTTCCAAAAGGGAACCCCACTTTGACTTTTTTTTATTTTTAAAAACTACAATATAGTAGAAAACTTTGTTTTAAAACCAGGAAATATTTATTTTATAATATTTTGCGCCATTTTTATTTTACTCTCAGAAAATACAACTAAAAGTTATTATGGAAAAAATTATTTTCACTTAGTGTTTCTGAAAGATAGTTCCCACAATAGGACTCCTTCTAAAAATAATCAAAACAACACTACACAAAATTATACAAAGGTATTACATCAGATGAAACATAATCTAGTTTCAAAGTAGTTGTAACATAACATCTGACGGAAGGTTATAGACTTTCTCTGCGTTTCCTTCGCTGAAACCAAGACCCCTGCTGTAAAAAGTTCCTGTAGGTTTTGTTTCTGACAGTTTGGTTTTGTGGCGTTTAAGAGAAAGACTAATCCAATTTTTTTCCAGCGATATAGTCCTTGACAGAGTTATTTCTCTCCGCCAATTGTACGGCCATTCTTCACCATTCATTACGAGAAAGACCAAAGTGGAAAGACTTCATAGTGAGACAATACTAGACCAGCTCTTCTTCAAGAGATCTTTACTCAGAATTGTAGGTCTCCTTTTGTTTGTTTTTCCTGTTTCTTCAGGTGTACCGAACGACCTGTTGAACAACCTCGTAAACATTGTTTTTGGAACATTAAATTGTATAATGTCCTTCGTCCAAACCATCTTCATTTTCTGAACTACATCAATAGCCTCAGTCGTTTTAGGCGTTTTCTATGATCAGCCTTCCCCATTACCCTCTTGGCACTTACAAGTGAATTCCAAGAGAACATAATTGCGTACTACTGCAGGCAGACACTAAACATTAAAAAAGAAGGAGTCCGATTTAAACAACTGAAGGGGATCCAGTTTATGCGATTACAGCCTGCCTTTGTTAACGGAATAAATTTTTAACCAAACATTTAAATGAAACGGTTTGGTCATAAGCATTAACCTTAAACATTACTAATCAAGAAAATATATAGGTTGAAAGATTTACGTACCAATATCTAGAAGACGTGACGTGAAATATAGCACAATGTGACAACTTTTTTCCGTTGTCACAAAATATACAGGTGAACTAATCAGCAACAAGTGAAGGGACTTGTATACTCTGCTACAGAGTGGCAGAAGCATTAACTATTACTTACACTTGTCCCCATTAGAGTTCAGTAGAATGCAGAACCAAACGACCAGGGGGTCCGCCTTAGGACTGTTTCTGGTTTGCGCCACTTTACTCTGTAGCACATAATATCAGTGTCTATGAACTTCATGAAGACTTAGGTATAAGTGAACGTTACATGATGTCGTGTAACATTATAGATGCATGAATTCTTCGATTTCTTTTATTTTTTTACAATGCATTATTCTCATTTACAGTGAGGTCAGAGATCAAGAAACAGTGGACCGTGGGATCTCGTTGCGATTGTTGGCTGTCGCATGAGCTGTGTCAGTGGCCAGCTCAACGTTCATGGCCGCTGTAATCAAAATTCTGCCATTGGAGTGTTGCGTCGCTCGCGATCCCGAACAGAAAAAACCAAGACATATATGAAATATACTCTAATATAGTATTGTACTACACAAAATCAAATCTCTTCAATTCACATTAATAAATCTCTTTAACATCTATTAAATTACTACAATGTCTTTTCACCTGTATCACCAATATCTCGTCGCACTACACGCTGCAGGTGCATCGTAATATCTGCGCTACAGAGAGTGTGGCGTGGGCTCAGTATGCCGGAGACCGGCTGCAGGAACCGGTTTACTGCATCCAGATGCTCCTCCTCTCATATGAAACGGACCTTAAAGCGCCACCTGTTGGAAAACACTACTCTTTGCCAATCATTTTGAAGCTACCTGTTCACGGCCTCTGTGGTCGGCCGAAATAAATGCGGCTGAATACAAGTGTACAAGTCACGACAGCTTCTCGAATTCTTTTCCAACTCAGTTTGTCCATTTTCCGTAACGGTCTAGACACTAGATCTTAAACTTGTTCGTTTATCTGTAAGGTTAGTAGGTTCTGATTTTGATAATGTATGTAGTTCTCACCACCAGACTTTGGCAGGTAACGATTAATGAAGTCATCCACTTCCTGATCAACGTATTACGTGGCAGTGTCCTGGTCAACATGTTAAATCTATTCACAGTGTCACAACTGTAGTGAAGGGATGCAACACTGCTGATAGTGAAACGTCCACGCGGAATGGACATTACACTCGACAGCCCGCTACAGCTACTCGGGAGAAGTAGTTTATATACCAGTATTGGATATTACTCACTATTCGTTCATAATATTTCACATATAACACAACACTGCGCAAGTACTAGTGGGTTCGTGCAGAACCGATTTACGCCGGAAATAAATTAGTTCCCATTTTGACCACCAGGTGCAAATCTGGCGCTGTGAATGGAAGAAAGACGTATAGAAATGTTTCCATTTGTAATGGATAAGGAACGGGACGTGGGCAGTAAAGGTGAAACAAGTCAGGAAAAATTTTTGTAAACTCTCGTGGACAGTTTTGTACAGGCCTTGTCACTACTGCAGTGAAGGCTGAGTTGCCAGTGTTGTTACGGTAGGCCAAGTTCGTGAAACGGCTTCTGGTCTGGTACACCGCTAATACAATTTCTCCCTGCCACTACCACACAGGTATGTCCCAAGATCTGGTAACAAGATAGGAGCACGAAGGTTCTACAGCACTCGAACAAATCAGTAACAAAGTCACATAAATGACTTAAAAAGTTTACTTTTCTTTGTGACTAGATGAATGATTAAGTCTGCAATACTGCATCTAATATGACACAAAACAAGGCCCTCAATGGCTAAGTGCAAATAATCGTGGGTAAAGTTCAGAGTACATAGCAAATGCAGTTTACAACATCTCTCTGTTCATTTCTAAGCTGCTCTTCTATCTTCCGAGTAGGCTTCTGTTCTTTCTGGTCCAATCGTTGGCGGATTGTACTCAGCTGGTAATTGGCAGAGGTGAAGTCAATATCTTTATCCTCAAACTCGCGCAAGTGTCGCAACTCTACGGCACTGGTACCAAAAAGATAGTTCAAATGGCTCTGAGCACTATGGGACTTAACTTCTGAGGTCATCAGTCCCTTAGAACTTAGAACTACTTAAACCTAACTAACCTAAGGACATCACACACATCCATGCCCGAGGCAGGATTCGAACCTGCGACCGTAGCGGGCGCGCAGCTACAGACTGTAGCGCCTAGAACCGCTCGGCCACCTCGACCGGCTCACTGGTACCAACTCGCGTCTTTGCGCCTGTGGTGCTTTTGGCCTGGCTGTGTCTTGCTCGCATGACACAGGAAACCACCGCTTTTACGGTTTGTTTGATATGAGCACTAGACACGTGGACGAGGTTCTGTACAGCGCCAGATTTGCGTCCTTTGGCCCCAAAATTGGAACTAATTTTTTTTCAGCGTAAATCGGTTCCGCATTAACGCATTAGCATATCTACTGAATTTCGCTGCCGGACTATAATCACAGCCCACACTGGACCTCCGTGAGCAGCTGCACTTAATTATAAACACCCGGTACTTAACACAATCGTTTACAAGGAGGTAGTCATGAAGTTTTAATTACCACCTCGGGGATAAAAAATGTTGCGTAATTAATATTTCATGTCCATTATAATTATCCGGGCTGTTATGCCGTGGTCGGTTGATGAATTCTGAGGTGATTCCCAACGTTTCGTCTCCGACTGCGGGAGACATCTTCAAGGGGGTCCGTAGCTTGATGGAAGGTCCAACACACACACTGGCTCGCTCGGCCACCTCGGCCGGCTCACTGGTACCAACTCGCGTCTTTGCGCCTGTGGTGCTTTTGGCCTGGCTGTGCCTTGCTCGCATGACACAGGACCTTCCATCAAGCTACGGACCACCTTGAAGATGTCTCCCGCAGTCGGAGACGAAACGTTGGGAATCACCTCAGAATTCATCAACCGACCACGGCATAACAGCCCGGATAATTATAATGGACATGATATTTCCGGCCGTGAAAGTTTACATTTTAGTATAATTAATATTTCGTCTGTTTAGGCCTGGTACACACTAAAATCTGCTCATCACAGTATGGTAGCACGCCTCTAGAGGATGTAAAAGAAACTGGCTCAGCCATATTGATAACATGGTGTATCATGCTTTGAAGGGCAACAACGCTGCGACAATGCCTGCTGAGTTGTTGGACGTTTACGGCAACAACCCACCACCATATGACCACAACTGAGAAAGTGGCTAGGTCGCGCAGATGGTTCCAGTGCAGTCAAACAAATCTAAATGGCGGAGGATGAAGTGGCACACTATCTCTCTGCGAAGGACCGGGAATCGACAGAAAAGTGGAGGGTCTGGTGCACAAAAACCGGCGTATAAGACGATGCTTATGTTTGCTTTGTGGGGCTCTCATCTGCGCGGTCATCAGCGCCAACACAAAATCACAATTTTTACACAGTCCAATGTTTAACTCAATCCAATCTAGTGACTGTCACGAATGATAATGAAGATGATGAAATGATGAGGACAACACAAACGCCCAGTCCCCGGGCAGAGAAAATCCCCTACCCGTCCGGGAATCGAACCCGGGACCTCGGGTCCCACAGGCAGCAACGTTAGCCTCTAGACCACGAGCTGCGGACCGGCGTATAAGAATCGATGTTATGACAGACAAATTGAAAATCGGCCACGGAATAGTTTTAAATATCACTAAGACTCCGAGACAAAGGAGGAAAGCAAGCAGAGAAAAGATGTGGATTCACCACCACCGAAAACGGCAATGACATAACGCTCATCGGACAAGGTGCCGTATGGACGACATCCCTGGCGTAGAGAAACAACTGAAAGAGTTGAAAGCAAATAAGTTCGCTAGGTCCAGATAGAATCTCAGTTTGCGTTTACAGGGAGGACTCTACGGTACTGTCTCCTTGGCTGGTATTTATCGCAAACCCTCTCCCAGCGCAAAGTACCAAGCGACTGGAAAAAAGCGCAGGTGATTCCTATATATAAGAACAGTAAAAGAACAGACCAGCAAAACTGCAGCCCAATATCCATAGCTTCGGTTTCTTGTTGAACATATTCTCACTGGAATATGATAAAGTTTGTTGAGACGGAAAATCTTCTCTCCACGAATCAGCACGGTTTTAGAAAGCATCGTTTGTGTGAAACCCAGCTTGCCCTTATCCTTCGAACCGTGGATGAAGGCCAACAGGTAGATTCCATATACCTCGATTTCCGAAAAACATTTGACACGGTACTGCAGACTATTAACGGAGGTACGAACATACGGAATAGGTTCCCAGATATATGAGTGGCACGAAGACTTCTTAAGCAATAGAACTTAGTATGTTGCCCTCGACGGAGAGTGTTCATTAGAGACTATGGTATCTTCAGGAGTGCTCCAGAGAAGTGTGACAGGACCGCTATTACTTTTTGTATACACATATGATCTGGCCGACAGGATGGACAGCAACCTGCGGTATTTTGCTGATGATGCAGTGGTGTACATGAAGGTGTCGAAGCTGAGTGACTGGCAGAATATAAGATGACTTAGAAAGGATTTCTAGCTGGTTTGATAAATGGGAGCTAGCTCTAAATGTAGAAAAATGTAAGTTTATGGGGGTGAGTAGGAAAAACAAAGCCGTAACGTTCGAGTGTGGCAGTAATACGTGTGTTGCTTGGCACAGTCACGTCGTTTATATATCAGGGCCTAACGTTGCAAAGTGACATGATAGGGAACTAGCATGTGAGTATTGTGGTAGGGAAGGTGAATTGTCAACTTCGGTTTATTGGCAGAATTTTGGGAAAGTGTGGTTCGTTGTAGAGCAGACGACACATGAGACGTTGTGTGATATTCTTGAGTTCTGCTTTAGTCTTTGGGATTTGGATTAAAGGAAGACATTGAAACAATTTTGAGTCAGGTTAGCAAGCCATGTGCCGCAGAGGTTGTTAGCACACTGGGCTCGCATTCGGGAGGACGACGTTTCAAACCCGCGTCAGCCCATCCTGATTTAGGTTTTCCGTGATTTCCCTAAAATGCTTAAGGCAAATGCCGGATGGTACCTTTGAAAGGGCACGCCCGACTTCCTTCCTTATTCCTATGGAACCGATAACCTTACTGTTTGGCAAATCAACCAACCAACCTAGCGGCGGGTCTCTAGATTTGTTACCGGTAGATGCTTCGGGAACTCAAATGGGACTCCCTGGAGGGAAGGCAACGTTAGAGGAACACTCTTGAGCAAAATTTAGAGAACCAGCATTTTAAGATGCTGCAGAACGATTCTACTGCCGCCAACACACATTTCGAATAAGGACCACAAAGATACGAGAAATTTGGGCTCATACAGACGCATATAAAGAGTTAGTACTTTCTCCCTCGGTCCGTCACGCACCATACTGTGCCTTGCTCAGTGTGTATGTTGTTGTAACTGCGACCGGAACGGTCGCGGGGTTGCCGAGAACGAAAGAGCGACGGGACCAAACGGGAACGGCCAGCGAACAAACAAAATTAACGGGAAAGGACGGACACGAACAACGACAGACGACAGAGCAAGACCTGATGAACAACAACACGCAAATATCAACGAGGCCACAAGCGAAACCTCACGAATCCACAACGTCCACTCATACATGGAAACCAAGTAAACACACTGTTCAAAAATGGCTTTGAGCACTATGGGACTAAACTTCTGAGGTCATCAGTCCCCTAGAACTTACAACAACTTAAACCTAACTAACCTAAGGACATCACACACATCCATACCTGAGGCAGGATTCGAACCTGTGACCATAGCGGTCGCGCGGTTCTAGACCATAGCGCCTAGAACCGCTTGGCCACCCCGGCCGACAAACACGCTGTCTGTAGGTGCGATGTCGATAGACTAACGCGAATATCAGACTGCCTGCTGAACTTTTCTTTTTGGTTTTCTTTATTGTGATTTCATTCCCCTGCCCCACATGAGCATGGGAGGGATGTCAGCGGCACAATCCGCCGCTCTTCAGCCAAGTGACACAACAACTAAAACAAGAATAAAATGATACATAAATAAGGAGATAAAAAAGGGGAACATAAAACACAGTAAGGGGAGAAAATGGAGGAAAAATATACACTGACATGGAGACGTTCATGGGGGACAGTTAAAAAGTCACCAGAAAGTTAAAAAAACACAGGTGTCGATTCTTAAAACACAGAGAAGACACTGAATGCGTAGGCACAGGTTAAAAGTCGGCCACAGTATTAAAAACACTCCGTGACAACACACTTAAAACCCACTTGGAGCACACACGACGAAGAATAAAGCTGCCAGGTGGGACCTACCGAGGGAAAGGTCAGAGAGGATGCAAAAGGAGGGGAGAGCATGGGGCAGCTGGGGAAGCGGCGGGATGAAGAGAGGAGGGGCACCAGTGGGTTCACAAAGAGGCAGGAGACACGTGGGGCGGGTGAGGAAGAAGGAAGACAGGGCAGGAGGGAGCGCAGAGACACTGAAAGGAGGCACAAGAGACGGAGGGGGAGTAGGAGGGGGAAGTCACTCAGGAGGAGGGAGGGGGAGGAGAGGGAGCCCCGAGGAGGAGGCAGGAAGATGGGGTTAGAGTTGGTAGGAAGGGTAGATGTCATGGCGTAGCTCATCATCCAGGAGGGGTAGACGGTGGAAGTTGTGTTGGGAAAGGAGATGGAGGGTGTGGAGATGGAGAGAGGGTGGGACACAACGGTAAAGGCACGGCAACTGGTTGGGGGTGGAGAGGATGAGAGAAACCAGGGGGTGAGGGGGATCAAGGTGGCAGACAGTATATAGTGTGCGGATGTGTTCAAGGAAAAGAAGAAGTTGGGGGAAGGGGATGAGGTCGTAGAGGATGCACATGGGGGACGGAAGGCAGATGCGGAAGGCGAGGTGGAGCGCATGGCGTTCGAGGATTTGGAGGGCTTTATAGAACCAGGGAGGGGCGGATATCCAAGCAACGCTGGCATAACAGAGGATGGGGCAGATCAAGGATTTGTAGGTGCGAAGGATGGTGGAAGGAAGCAGACCCCACGCCTGGCTGGACAGGATTGTCAGGAGGTGGAGGTGGTTGTGAGCTTTGTTTTGGATGGTAAGGAGATGGGGAGTCCAGGTGAGGTGGCGGTCGAGTGTGAGGCCAAGGTATTTGAGGGTAGGAGTGAGGTGGATAGGACAGCCATAAATGGTGAGGTAGAAATCATGAAGGCGGAAGGAGTGGGTGGTGCGGCCTGTGATGATCGCCTGGGTCTTGGAGGGATTAACACGGAGGAACCACTGGTTGCACCAAGTGGTGAATTGGTCAAGGTGGGTTTGGAGGGTACGTTGGGACCGTTGAATGGTAGGATAAAGGGCTAGAAAGGCAGTGTCATCAGCAAACTGGAGAAGATGAACAGGAGGGGGAGGTTTGGGCATTTCAGCAGTGTACAGGAGATAGAGTAGAGGGGAAAGGACAGAACCTTAGGGCACGCCGGCAGAGGGGTAGAAAGTACGGGAGTTGGAATTGTGGATAGTCATGTAAGAGGGACGATGAGAGAGGAAGGAAGCAACAAGACGGACAAAGTTGATGGGGAGAGCATAGGTCTGAAGTTTGAAGAGGAGCCTGGGATGCCAGACATGGTAGGCGTTCTGGAGATCAAGGGAAACAACGATAGCGGAGTGATGGGAGTTTAGTTGGAGGGAAAGAAGACTGGTAAGGTTAAGGAGCTGGTCGTCAGTGGAGAAGGAAAGCCAGAAGCCACATTGGGTATGAGGAAGGAGGTGGTGCTGGTTAAGGTGGTGGTAAATATGGCGAGAGAGGATGGCCTCAAAGACCTTACTGAACACGGAGGTGAGGCAGATTGGACGATAGGAAGAGGTATCATAGGGGGGTTTGTTAGGTTTAGGGAACAGCAGGACACGGGAAGTCTTCCACAGGTCGGGGTAAAATCCAGTGGAGCGGAGGACATTGTACAGGGTAGCAAGGACAGACAGGAAGGATGGAGGGGATTCCTTGAGGTGATGGTAGGTGACGCCATCACGACCAGTGGCGGTGTTGCGTTTGGAGCAGAGGACGAGTGTGATGTCTTGTGTGGTGATGGGAATGTTGATGTCTGAGGGGGGTAAACGATCCAAGTACTGGAAGCTAGGGGCGAGCCCGGGAACAGAGGTGTCAGTGTGGTCAAGGACGGTGAGGAAGAGGGAGTAATCAAAATGGGGATCGTCAGGAATGGAGAAGACCTCGGATAGGTGGAAGCAAAATGGTTAGCCGTACTGAGATTGTCAGGAAAGGGTCGATCGACATTGAGGATGGGGTAATGCAGGGTGGGATGGCTACCAGTAAGGTGGTGGAAGGCCGACCAGTACTTGGAGGAGTTGACAGGGAGGGTGGAGTTGAGGTGTGTGCGTGTTTGGCGCCAGTCCCGGCGTTTCTTTGCTGTAAGGAGGTTCCGGATATGTCGCTGTAACTGCCGGTGGTGGGTGAGAGTATCCCGGTCACATGTGCGGAGGAAGGAGCGGTAGAGCCTGTGGGATTCATGCAGAAGAAGAACGGCCTGTGGAGGAAGTGTAGGGTGGTGAGGGTGGATGAGTTTGGTAGGGACATGAGCCTCCACAGCGTCAGTGATGGTCTTCCGAAGGAAGGAAGAGGCATGGGTGATGTCATCAGGGTGGTGAAAGGTGAGGGGGTGGCATTCGACCTTTAAGGCAATGGATTCCCGGTAGGCATCCCAATTGGCACGGTGGTAGTCATGGACAGACTTTGGAGGGGCAGCTCGGCGGGTGGCTGCAGTGGCGGGACAGGTAGAGGAGATGGTGAGAAGAACAGGGAGATGGTCACTACCGACAGGATCGAGGACATCAACAGCGATGCGACCAAGGAGGTTGGGGGAAGTGAGGATAACATCAGGGGTGGAGTTACTTTCAGGACGGGTGTGCTGTGGTAGAGGAACAAGGTCACCATGGAGGGTGGCAAGGAACTGATGCCACCACCGAAGGGTGCCAGGGTCACAGCTGTGGATGTTGAGGTCAGCGGCTACCACATAGGTGGAGAAGGTACGGTCAACATGGGAAGTGAAGTCAAAGGGGAGAGGAGCTGTGGGGTGGATATAGATAGTGACACAGGTGACGGTGAGGGAGGGAAAAAATAGGCTAAGGAGAAGGTGTTTGGTCGGCTCATTGAGGAGGGGTTGTGGCCGGACAGGGAGATGCCTGAGGTGGCCTATAGCGACCCCGCCTCGGGCTAGGGGAAGGGGATTGTCAGTGCAGTGAAGGAGGTAAGGGGAGGTACGGACAACATGGTGGGGTTGGAGGAAGGTTTCATTAAGGATGAAGGAGTCAACCTGGAGCTGGAAGAGGGTATGCATGAAGAGGTATTTGTTTGCAAGGAGGGAGCAAATTTTGAGGTAGAGGAGACGATACTGTTGACGCACCAGGAGGTTGGAGGTGGGAAGGGTGCAGGAAGGGGAGAGAGGGGCTTAAACGAGGGTGTCTAGGTGGGTGAAGGTAAAGTGGGCCTGGTTGTGGGAGTATGTGGCGTAGGTGTTTAAGTGGAGAACAGAGCGGGCGGCAAGGGAAATCTGCTGGAGTGTGTGGGGGGGCTGGAAGGGGTGGATGTTCTGCAGGACGATGGTGAGGAACTGGATGATGTCTTCTGCTGTAGGGGGAGGGCGGAGGGAATTGTTAGGGTGGATGGGTGGGTCAATAGGGCGAACGGGGACAGTGAGTTCAGGGTTGGTGGGAAGGGGCTTGGCTTTGCATTTGGAGGAATAGGTGCGGTGAGGTTCATTGCAAGTGTTGCAGGACAGGGGGGGGGGGGGGGAGGCGAGGTTGGGACACTGTTTAAGGAAGTGGGAGGCTTTACAATGGGGGCAGGTGGTTGGGTTCTTGCAGTTTTGGGTGCAGTGGTCATTGTACAGAAGACAGCACTGGCAGCGGTAGGATTGAGGAGGGGAATGGGATGGGTCAACAGGGTGGCGGCAATTGAAAATCAGGGCTCCCTGCGTGAGAAGGTGGTCGATGGAGAAGGCGGACTCTGTAAATATACACATGAGGAAAGTAGGGCCAGAGGAGTTGTAAATATGGTGGGCGGAGCGGACTTCCAGGACAGGGTGGGCATTCAGTGCCACCAACACCTCAGCCTCTGTGACCACAGGGCTGAGTTTTGTGATGATGGCAGTGAGGGTCGTCAGACGACGAGGTGGTTGGGGCTGACGAGGAGAGGAGGATGTAAGGAATGGGGTGAGGGATGCACGGGGCCTAAAGGTGATGTGAGGAAGGCACTGGAGGAGATGAGTACGGAAGGATGGAGAGGGAGACTTGATGAGAACAGAGTCTCTGCGAGGGATAAGTTGGGTGATGGGTGCACTGGGGATGTACTTCCGGACATCAAGGGTGAGGGTGTGGGCTTCCAGGAATTTCGGATCAAGGTTGGCTAGGACAAAGGTATACAGGGAGCGGGCTGGAGAGGAGGGAAGTGGGGTAGTATCCATAGTGGGGTCAATGGGAGGTGGGGCGGGCAATGGCTTTTTGGATGAGGGAGTAGAGGAGAGGTCGCCACTGGGCTGTTTGGAAGATTTTTTGGCGGGTGTTGCCTGGGAGGAGGGATGAGGGACTGGATGGATGGGGTGGTGTTGGGAGGCAGGGCCCTCCTGTGAGGCAGCAGCACCGGATGAGAGGGTAGGGCGCTCTGTGTCGGCGACTGCGGTGCGGCGGGCGGTGACTAGGGCAGGGGAAGCAGTGATAGTTGTAGGGGGGAGAGGGGGAAAGTCGCCCGTCGGGCGACAGGAGCGGGAGGGGGGGGGGGGCGGGAGCAGGGGCAGAGGCAGGAGCAGGAGCAGCAGCAGGTGCAGTAACAGGGATAGGAGCAGGAGTGACATACAGGTGGGGATACAGTGATGGAGAGGAGATAGATGGGGAGGAGACTGTGAGTAGGGGATGTGGATGAGATGGGTTAATCCCAGAGGAAGCACTCCATGACGTTACAGTGGGGGCAGTTGAAGGGGAGGTGCAGATGATGGTGGTAGTTGGGGTGTCCATGACTGCAGGCAGCAGCGAACACCGAGAGACGGTGGCAGCGGCGGCGGCAGAAGCGGCGAGCACCGAGAGACGGCTGCAGAAGAAGCGGCGAGCACCGAGAGACGGCGACCAGGCGGCGGCGGCGGCGGCGGCGGCGGCGGCGGTGGGCAGCAGTGACGGCGTGCAGACGGGCAACAACGCGACAGGCACGGTTGGGGCTCTTCCACTTCGAAGATACACCCTGAGAGTAGCCCAGGCAGTGCAAGTCCTCGATGAGGAAGTGAGGGAATCCAACCCTCGAATTGCCTGCTGAGCGAGAGGCAGGCACTTAAATACCTGATAGAGTACATTGCTATTGGCCGCTGGGACCACGTGCTCCACTGTGGCGCCCTCACATTATACGCGGGCCAGGAGCGCACGCGCAGCAACGGCTTACGGCGCGATAGTTGGAGATATCTCAAGTGGTAATCGAGGTCCTTGCCGTGTGGCACGGATTCGAAACCTGCGGCGCTCGGTACCCGATACATAGATATAGATATTTTTTGGTACTGCCATGGTGTCGTACTAACAGCAAATGCTTGTAAGGGGAAAACGGCCACAAGAGCTTAATACCAAAATCTGACGAGGTTACACGAGGCCGTCAGGAAGATGCATCACCATAAGCTGTGCAAAACGGTGTTTTAGTTCAGCGTCAACACCCCCTCTCATTCTACAGGACAGAGTCACACAGGCTGCTTCTTTGGGCTACCAAATTTTACCTCACCTCCATATTCTGCCAACATGGCGTCCAGTCATTTATTCATCTTTCCGTGGAAGAAGAAACCATTCCGTGGCAGCCACATCCAAAATGGCGACATACTAACTTTAGAGATGCATTACTTCCTGGACAGCCGAAGTGCAAACATCTACACCAAGATCTCCACCAGGTCTCCCACCCTCGGGAATGTTGGGTCGCATTGAAGGGTGAATCGTTGTAATTATTCTAGCTTTTTTTGGGAGGGGGGGGGGGGAGTCATCAGTTTTCTGACTGGTTTGATGCGGCCAGTCACAAATCCCTGTCCTGTGCCAAACTCTTCGTCTCAGAGTAGCACTTGCAGCCTACATCCTCAATTATTTACTGCATGTATTCCAGTCTCTGTCTTTCTCTACAGTTTTTGCCCCCTACGGCTCCCTCTAGTACCATGGAAGTCATTCCATCATTTTTTAACAGATGTCGTATCATCCTGTCCCTACTCCTTATCAGTGTTTTCACATATTCCTTTCCTCTCCAGTTTTGCGCAGAACTTCCTCATTCCTTACGTTGTCAGTCCACATAATTTTCGACATTCGTCAGTAGCCCCACATCTCAAATGCTTCGATTCTCTTCTGTTCCGAATTTTCCGCAGTCCATGTTTCGCTACCATACATTGCTGTACTCCAGACGTACATTCTTAGAAATTTCTTCCTCTGATTAAGGCCTATGTTTGATACTAGCAGACTTCTCTTGGCCAGGAATGCCCTCTTTGTCATTGCTAGTCTGCTTTCAATGTCCTCTTTGCTCTGTCTGTCATTGGTTATTTTACTGCCTAAGTAGCAGATTTCCTAAACTTCGTCCACTTCGTGACCATCAATCCGGATGTTAAGTTTCTCACTGTTCTCATTTCTGCTACTTCTCATTACTTTCGTCTTTCTTCGACTTACTCTCAGTCCATATTCTGTACTCATTAGATTGTTCAATCCATTCAGCAGATCATGTAATCCTTCTTCACTTTCACACAGGATAGCAATGTCATCAGCGAATCGTATCATTGACATCCTTTCACCTTGGATTTTAATTCCACTCCTGAAGCTTTCTTTTATTTCCATCATTGCTTCTTCAACGCACAGATTGAACAGTAGGGGCGAAAGGCTACTTTCCTGTCTTATACCGTTTTTAATCCAAGCACTTCCTTCTTGGTTGTGCACTCTTATCATTTCCTCTTGACATTTCAACAGCATATTGTATTTTACCTGACTCTCCCTATAGCTTACCACTATTTTCCTCAAAATCTCAAACATCTTACACCATTTGTCATTGTCGAACGTTTTTTCGAGCTTGACAAATCCTATGAAAGTGCCTTGATTTTCCTTTAGTCTTGCTTCCACTACCAACCGCAACATCAGAATTGTCTCTCTCGCCACTTTACCTTTTCTAAAGCCAAACTGATAGTCATCTAGCATATCCTCAATTTTCTTTTCCATTCTTCCATATATTATTCTTGTCAGCAGTCTGGATGCTTAAGCTCTTAAGTTGAGTGGGTGATAATTCTCGCATTTGTCAGCTGTTGCTGTCTTCGGAATTATGCGGATGATATTTGTCCGAAAGTCAGATAGTATGTCGCCAGACACACACATGCTACACACCAACGAGAATAGTCGTTTTGTTGCCACTTCCCACAATGATTTTAGAAATTCTTATTGTATGTTACTATCCCTTCTGCCTTATTTTATCTAAAGTCCTTCAAAGCTCTTTTAAATTCTGATTCTAATACTGGATCCCCTATCTTTTCTAAATCGACTTCTGTTTCTTCTTCTATCACATTAGACAAATCTTCCCCTCATAGAGTCTTTCAATGTATTCTTTCCACCTATCAGCTCTCTCCTCTGCATTTAACAGAGGAAGCCCCGTTGCACTCTTAACGTCACCATCCTTGCTCTTAATGTCACCGATTGTTGTTTTGAGCTTCCTGTATGCTGAGTCAGTCCTTCCGACAATCATTTCTTTATCGTTTTCTTCACATTTTTCATGCAGCCATTTTTTCTTAGGTTCCCTGCACTTCCAATATGTTTCATTCTCAGCGGCTTGTATTTCTGTCTTCCTGAGTTTACCGGAACATTTTTGTACTTCCTCCTTTCATTGATTAACTGAAGTATTTCTTCTGTTACCCATGGTTTCTTCGTTGTTACCATCTTTGCACCTATGTTTTTCTTTCCAACTTCTCTGATGGCCCTTTTTAGACATGTCCACTCCTCTTCAACTGTACTGACTACCAAGCTATTCCTTATTGCTGTATTGTAGCTTCAGAGAACTTCAAGCGTATCTCGTGATTCCTTAGTTCTTCCTTATCTCACTTCTTATCGTATTGATTCTTCCTGCCTGATTTCTTAAACTTCAACCTACTCTTCGTCACTACAAGTCTGCAGCTGGGTACGCCTTACAATCCAGTATCTGATTTCAGAATCTCTGTTTGACCATGATGGAATGTAACTGAAATCCTCCCAAATCAGCCTGCCTTTTCCAAACATAACTCCTCCTCTTGTGATTCTTGAACAAAGTATTCGCTATTAATAGCTGAAATTTTTTGTTGTTGTTGTTGTTGTTGTTGTGGTGGTCTTCAGTCCTGAGACTGGTTTGATGCAGCTCTCTATGCTACCCTATCCTGTGCAAGTTTCTTCATCTCCCAGTACCTACTGCAACCTACATCCTTCTGAATCTGCTTAGTGTATTCATCTCTTGGTCTCCCTTTACGATTGTTACCCTTCACGCTGCCCTCCAATGCTAAATTTGTGATCCCTTGATGCCTCAGAATATGCCCTACCAACCGGTCCCTTCTTCTCGTCAAGTTCTGCCACAAACTCCTCTTCTCCCCAATTCTATTCAATACCTCCTCATTAGTTATGTAATCTACCAATCTAATCTTCAGCATTATTCTGTAGCACCACGTTTCGAAAGCTTCTATTCTCTTCCTGTCCAAACCATTTATTGTCCATGTTTCACTTCCATATATGGCTACACTCCATACAAATACTTTCAGAAATGACTTCCTGACACTTACATCTATACTCAATGTTAACAAATTTCTCTTCTTCAGAAACGCTTTGCTTGCCATTGCCAGTCTACATTTTATATCTTCTCTACTTCGACCATCATCAGTCATTTTGCTCCCCAAATAGCAAAGCTCCTTTACTACTTTAAGTGTCTCATTTCCTAATCTAATTCCCTCAGCATCACCCAACTTAATTCGACTACATTCCATTATCCTCGTTTTGCTTTTGTTGATGTTCATCTTATATCCTCCTTTCAAGACAATGTCCATTCCGTTCAACTGCTCTTCCAAGTCCTTTGCTGTCCCTGACAGAATTACAATGTCATCGGCGAACCTCAACGTTTTTATTTCTTCTCCATGGATTTTAATACCTACTCCAAATTTTTCTTTTGTTTCCTTTCCTGCTTGCTCAATATACAGATTCAATAACATCGGGGAGAGACTACAACCCTGTCTCACTCCCTTCCAAACCACTGCTTCCCTTTCAAGTCCCTCGACTGCCATCTGCTTTCTGTACAAATTGTAAATAGCCTTTCGCTCCCTGTATTTTACCCCTGCCACCTTTAGAATTTGGAAGAGAGTATTCCAGTCAACATTGTCAAACGCTTTCTCTAAGTCTACAAATGCTGGAAACTTAGGTTTGCCTTTCCTTAATCTTTCTTCTAAGATAAGTCGTAAGGTCAGTATTGCCTCACGTTTTCCAATATTTCTACGGAATCCAAACTGATCTTCCCCGAGGTCTGCTTTTACCAGTTTTTCCATTCGTCTGTACAGGATTCGCGTTAGTACTTTGCCGCTGTGACTTATTAAACTGATAGTTCGGTAATTTTCACATCTGTCAACACCTACTTTCTTTGGGATTGGAATTATTATATTCTTCTTGAAGTCTGAGGGTACTTCGCCTGTCTCATACATCTTCCGTACCAGATGATAGAGTTTTGACAGGACTGGCTCTCCCAAGGCTGTCAATAGTTCTAATGGAATTTTGTCTACTCCCGGGGCCTTGTTTCGGCTCAGGTCTTTCAGCGTTCTGTCAAACTCTTCACGCAGTATCGCATCTCCCATTTCATCTTCCTTTACATTCTCTTCCATTTCTATAATATCGTCCTCAAGTACATCGCCCTTGTATAGACCCTCTATATACTCCTTCCATCTTTCTGCTTTCCCTTCTTTGCTTAGAACTGGGTTTTCATCTGAGCTCTTGATATTCATACAAGTGGTTATCTTTTCTCCAAAGGTCTCTTCAGTTTTCCTGTAGGCAGTATCTATCTTACCCCTAGTGAGATAAGCCTCTACATCCTTTCATTTGTCCTTTAGCCATCCCTGCTTAGCCATTTTGCACTTCCTGTCGATCTCATTTTTGAGACGTTTGTATTCCTTTTTGCCTGCTTCATTTACTGCATTTTTATATTTTATCCTTTCATCAATTGAATTCAATACCTCTTCTGTTACCCAAGGATTTCTACTACACCTCGTCTTTTTACCTACTTGATCCTCTACTGCCTTCACTACTTCATCCCTCAGAGCTACCCATTCCTCTTCTACTGTACTTCTTTCCCCCACTGCTGTCAACTGTTCCCTTATGCTCTCCCTGAAACTCTGTACAACCTCTGGTTCTTTCAGTTTATCCAGGTCCCATCTCCTTAACTTCCCACCTTTTTGCAGTTTCTTCAGTTTTAATCTACAGTTCATAACATAATCTACAGGTCATAACCAATAGATTGTGGTCAGAGTCCACATCTGCCCCTGGAAATGTCTTACAATTTAAAACCTGGTTCCTAAATTTCTGTCTTACCATTGTATAATCTATCTGATACCTTTTAGTAGCTCCGAGATTCTTCCATGTATACAACCTTCTTCTATGATTCTTGAACCAAGTGTTAACTATGATTAAGTTATGCTCTGTGCTAAATTCTACCAGACGGCTTCCTCTTTCATTTCTTAGCCCCAATCCATATTCACCTACTATGTTTCCTTCTCTCCCTTTTCCTACACTCGAATTTATTACAGAATTTATTACAGAACTCAATTAGTCTTTTTCCTCTCTCATTCCTTGTCCCAAGCCCAAATTTTCCTGTAACCTTTTCTTCTACTCCTTCCTTTACAACTGCATTCCCGTCCCCAATGACTATTAGATTTTCATTTACCTTAACGTATTGCGTTACCCTTTCAATATCCTCATATACTTTCTCTATCTCTTCATCTTCAGCTTGCGACGTCGAAATATACATCTGAACTATCGTTGCCGGTATTGGTTTGCTGTCTATTCTGATAAGAACAACCCTATCACTGAACTGTTCATAGTAACACATTCTCTAACTATTCATAACAGATCGCACTCCCATTATACCAATTTCTGCTCCTGTTGATATTACCCCATACTCATCTAACCAGAAATTCTTGTCTTCTTTCCATTTCATTTCACTGACCCATGCTATATCAAGATCGAGCATTTGCATTTCCCTTTTCAGATTTTCTAGCTTCCCTACCACATTCAAGCTTCTAACGTTCCACGCGCTGACTCGTAGGACATTATCCTTCTCATGGTCACCTTCCCCTCGGCGGTCTCCTCTTGGAGATCCGAATGGGGGACTACTTCGGAATATTTTCCCAACGGAGAGGCCTTCATGACACTTTTTCAATTACAGGCCACATGTCCTGCGGATACACGTTATGTGTTTTTAATGCAGTGGTTTCCATGCCTTATGCATCATAATGCCATTGATCATTGCTGATTCTTCCGCCTTTAGAGGCAGTTTCCCACCCCTAGGACAAGAGAGTGCCCTGAACCTATGTCCCCTCCTCCGGTCTCTTTGACAAGGCCGTTTGGCAGAATGAGGGTCACTTCTTATGCGGGAAGTCTTCGGCCGCCTATGCTGATTATTAATCAAAATTTAAGCGGTGGCGGGATTCGAACCCGGGACCGAGATCGTTTTGATTACTTATCAAAGGTGCTATCCCTAGAACACGGGTAGCTTATAACCACAAACATCAGGGATACATCAACAGCAACGATGTCGGGAGTCAAGCTCCCATTATTGATGTAAAATAAACAAATAAACAATAAAATAGAAAAGGGATGCATACACATACACACACACATTATTTACGTGAAAGTAAATAAATAATAAAATAAAAAATAAAAACACACACACACGTGCGCGCACAGACACACACACACACACACACACGCACACACACTACTTACGTCACCACACATATACACTCACAGAAAAAGCAACTGAAAGCAAACCGTGAGGCAGTTGACAACAGTTACTGAAGCAAATGACGCTCTAGACACAGAAACTGGCAGTCACAGTGTCTGAAAACAGTTACCGCAAAGGAAACTGCAAACTTTCAACCGGTTTGCCACACGAGAGAAAGCTGTTTGGCTTACGAATAATGAACAGACGTAAGTAGTTTTCCATTTTATTATAAAAACTTCAATGAATTGTTTTAAACCTATAGCCTGGATGTGCAAATCATATCCTACACATGCAAACGAAAAAAAATAATTCAGGACATTCACTGAAGATGCCTTGTAACTAAGGCGAAACGCGCCAGGGCGCATATGTTAAACAAAGAAACATAATGTGCAGCACGCAAAAGGCGATTTTCTTTTGAACTACAGCAACTGACAAATAAAATTATTTGAATATGAAGTCCTAATCTTACTTTTAAAATGTCAAGACCAAATTCTCTGCTCCGCTATCCATGTTACCGCACATCAATCAAAGCGTTGCTTCCGTCAGGCTGTAAACACCGGTTACATCAACTGCCTCTCCGTGCACCACCAGTTTGTAAACATGCTTACGGCTCTGAAATACTGCACCGAACCATCAGCGGTTCTGTAACATTCCAAAGATGTTACAAATGGCATGGAGAAACACTATACGAATCGTTATCTATGAAAAAACGTCCACAAAAGCATGTAGATAAGAAACTCGACGTGCTTGAGGTACTTTAAACAGCAATCCAACGGGATAAGTTTGATAATGTACTTAACCTTAGATTACTAAACTCTTGTAATTAGGACTGCATTTGGTACCAATTCGCAGTTTGTGTTGAATCATATTATTTTTTTCATTCTTACTTTTCTTATATGTAAGCTACATGTAAACTGAATGAGTTAATAGACACCGCGAAAGATAAATTAACGAGTTGTTTTATGGCAAGGATAATGTTTTGGTACATCGTTAAATATTTGTATGAAACAAAGTAAGAAATAAGCTCTTCAATTCATTAATTCCAGTATCTTCACCCTTTTGTTTCTAGAAGTGGTCGAAATTATTTTCCTTACTTTAATGACATAATCTGCTGATATGTGTAGGTGTATGATACTTCTTACATAATTTTTTGGCAGTTCCCCTGATCACAGCACCTCGAACAATAACTGTAGTTGAACTGCGTCATATGCTTTCTCAAGATCTATGAAGACCAAATGACTGCTTAGATTCCTCCCCAGTCTCCTCTTCACCATCTGTTTTGGGATAAAGATGTTATCTGCACATGACCTGCCCCTTCTAAAGCCACTTTGTTCTTCCACTTCATTTACAAACTTCTCCATTTTCTTTGTGACATGCCATTGGAGACCTTACAACTGTAATTAATTAGTGCATAAACTATAAATTATGACTTTCTTTGAATATGGAGTAGTAAAATTTACGATGGTTTAGTTACAACGATATTATAAGGTATCCGATGACTTTTGTCACCTCCATGTACTATGCAGACATGGGACAAACGAACGCTGTAATCGCCTTGCACTGTCAAGGATTTTGCATAGATAATCATTGGTATGATGTCTCCCCATGTCCACTGTAACATATTTGAAATGGTATAGAACCGTTGTGGCTCAGTGCAGTCTATCTCAGACTACACATGTTTACGAACTAGTGGTGTCCGGATAGGCAGCTCATATGACGTGTTCACCGCCTCTCGGACGTAACGCTTTGGTGGATGTGCGGTAAAATGGATAGCGGAGCAGAGAATATGGCGTTGCCATTTTTAAAGTAAGACCAGTGCTTTATGACCAAATAATTGTATTTGTTTTATATTTTGACTCTGAGTGGTTATGAAGTGCATTTTACGCGGGATTAACTTAGACAACCAGATGATGGGAGCTGACCTCTCGAAATGCGTTGCTTTTGATTAGGTTCCGCATATTATTGGCTGTATGCTAAAATATCTATAACACCTACCTTAACAACCATTACTTCCATTCCTTACAATGGACGATATTAGAAAGAAGAACTGAATGTGTAACACGAAGTCCCATGGTCATAGCTTTATTTTTCCGAAGTGATTTACCATTTGCAAACGATAAACGCACGCACTTAATGGTTCGTGGTAGTTTGGAAAGAGATAAAGGCAAACCAAGTCCATTATGACCTTTCCCAGAACAGCAACTCCGGAATTTTCTATTTGGCCCAAGGTTTCATTACAAGTATTACACTGAAGTGACAAAAACCATGGTATGTTAATAAGCCCTTACACAAATGGCGGTAGTATCGTGTAGTCGTGGTATGAAAGGGCAGTGCATTGGTGGAGTTGTCATTTGTACTCAGGTGTTTCATGTGCAAAAGGTGGTCGACGTGATTATGCCCGCAGGACGGGAATTAACAGACTTTAAAAACGGAATTGCAGTCGAAGTTGGACGCATGAGAGATTTCATCTCGGATATCGTTGGGGAATTCAGTATCCGAGATCTAGTGTCAAGAGTGTGCCGGTACCTCTCACCACGGTCAACGTAGTGGCCGAAAGATTTCATCACACGAAGCCACGGACCCAAGTTGTCAACAGGGCACTGTGCAAACTGGTGATGGCTCCATAATGGTGTGGGCTTTGTTTACATGGAATGGACTGGATCCTCAGCTCCAAGGAAACCGATAATAGACTGGAAATAGTTATGATCGTCTACTTGGAGACCATTTTCAGCCATTCATTGACTTCATGTTCCGAAACAACACGGAATTTTTATGAATGACAGTGCGCCATGTCAGCAATCCACAGTTGTTCTCGACTGGTTTGAAGAACATTCTGGGCAATTCAGGCGAGTGATTTGGGCAACCAGATCGTCCGACAGTAATCCCATCGCACAGTTCTGGGACATAATCGAGAGGTCAGTTCGTGCACAAAATCCTGCACGGGCGCACTTCCGCAATTATGGACGCTATAGAGGCAGCATGGCTCAATTTTTCGCTAGAGGACTTCTGACAACTTGTTGAGCCCATACCACGCCGAGTTGCTGCACTGCGCCGATCAAAAGGAGACACGATACGATATTATAAGGTATCCGATGACTTTTGTCACCTCCATGTACTATGCAGATATGGGACAAACGAACGCTGTAATCGCCTTGCACTGTCAAAAATGGTTCAAATGGCTGTAACAAGGGAACCTCCCCATCGCACCCCCCTCAGATTTAGTTATAAGTTGGCACAGTGGATAGGTCTTGAAAAACTGAATACAGATCAATCGAGAAAACAGGAAGAAGTTGTGTGGAACTATGAAAAAAATAGGCAAAATACACAAACTGAGTAGTCCATATGCAAGATAGACAACATCAAGGACATCATGAGCTCTGGAGCGCCGTGGTCCCGTGGTTAGCGTGAGCAGCTGCGGAGCGAGGGGTCCTTGGTTCAAGTCTTCTCTCGAGTGAAAAGTTTGCTTTCTTTATTTTCGCAAAGTTATGATCTGTCCGTTCGTTCATTGACGTCTCTGTTCAATGTAATAAGTTTAGTGTCTGTGTTTCGTTATTGAAGTCGCGAGCTATATTTCCTGGATTCATATTGCCCACGGAATACATCTCACGTATTTAATGCACTCTCGTCCAAAGTAGCGAACGGTCAACTGCCAGCCAGGGAGCCTCGTTAGCAGGAATACTCTCTCTTCCGTGCGCTGTAGTCGACTGACGTCGAATGTTTGATGTTTGTTTACGTGTACCGTCCCCATAGTACGGTGCAGTTACCTCGCATCGGACGGACGGACAGATAATAATTGCTGAAAATAAAAAATTCTCACTCGAAGGAAGACTTGAACCAAGGACCTCTCTTGCCGCAGCTGCTCACGCTAACCACGGTACCACGGCGCTCCTGAGCTCACACTATCCTTGATGTTGCCTATCTTACACATGGACTACTCAGTTTGTATATTTTGCTTATTTTTTTCATAGTTCCACACAACTTCTTCCTGTTTTCTCGATTGATCTGTGTTCAGTTTTGCAAGGCCTGTCAACTGTGCCAACTTATAAATAAATCTGAGGGGGTGCGATGGGGAGGTTCCCTTGTAAGCACTGTGGGACTTAACATCTGAGGTCATCAGTCCCCTAGATTTAGAACTAATTAAACCTAACTAACCTAAAGACATCACACACATCCATGCCCGAGGCAAGATTCTAACCTGCGACCGCAGCAGCACTGCGGTTGCGGACTGAAGCGCCTAGAACCACTCGGCCATAGAGGCCGGCTTGTACTTTCCCTCATCCATCACAGCCAATTAATAAACGTGTACCGCAGTTTCCTTTTCCCTCATTAGCTTCACTAGACTGACCAGAAAATTCAAAAAGATGTCCATATCAGGATGTTCACTGCCCTCACTTTCTACTTGGCGCTACTTCCTGGCGAGCGTAATTTTTTTATTAAAAAACCATGTGTCGACTCAAAAAATTCTACTTTTCATCCTTATAGCCTTTGGACGTACGTAGCTCAGAAGCAGAGTCTCAGTGCCGCACTTCTTGCGCAGATTGCGAGGGTCTGACCGAGATGTAAATGCCCCGGCAAAGCGTCTGTATCCGTGCGCGGGTCCCAGTGTGACGAAACGCAGCTACCAGCTGCAAGAAAACCAGTCTTGTGCTTCGTCAGATACAAAATAAAGGTGCAACTAAAATAATTATTTCTCTTAATGCAAATACACGTCTCTGCTATACTTAAGAGACTGTAAGTGGCAGAAACTAGTAGCCGCACGTGACACAAACGCGAGCACAGGCCAGCGTAGCGGCAGATGACGTAAGTGGAGTTGGAATGCCCTACCTCGCCAGTGTTAAATTTGCTACCTTTATATACGTTTTGCTGTGTAACTGATATGCGTAGGACACTGGAATTTTGACAGCTGTTCTCAGAAAGTGTTGTTAACTCACTGAACTAGAATCAATGTTTTTTTGTTGGTATAATATTTTGAATTTTTTACACATAAGCCATTTTCAATTGGAGAAAATTTCATATAAATCTCCTTGACGCAAAGAATAAGCCAATTATTGTCATGATTCTAGTTCAGTGTCAGCTTTGAACTATTTTCTAGCATTTCTGAAAACTTTAATATCATTCTGGGATAAAGGTAGGAAAGATACTGAAAAAGTCAAATTCTACTAAATGCGTTTAAAGTAATTTAGTACGGAAATTCACAAATATCTTTCGTTTCATCATCAAAAATGTCCATCAGTGATTATCAAAAGTGTCAAGCAGTGTAATCAGGGTCATCGTCTGGTTCTTCTTCTTCACCTAGAAGCTTTCTTCTTGTTGTCCTTGCTTTCTTTGTATTAAACTCAGCTGCATATTGAACCTTGTTTACTCGCAATTTGTCCAGAAGCTGGAGATCTTTGATAATATTAATATCAAACTAACACGAAATAACACCATCAGTTTTCATCCCAACAAATACATTCTTAGGCATATTAGTTCATATGAGATTCTTGAATGACACGTTTTGATACTGGGTAGAAACATGAAGACATTTTCTGAGATGATCAGGAAACCCCAAATCTCTATTGCTTCCATAACAGCCACAGGGATAGAATTTTTATGGTGATATGGAACTCGAATAGGCTGCTATATGAAGATATTTTTTTACTGCGAGAACGATAAGAAATTCCAGATGAATCACTTACACAAAAGGTGTTTGTACTTGGATTCCCATCGAAATTGGGCTTTTAAATAATTGTGCACTCGTAGGCATAGTAAGAACCATGTCACCCAGCACTAAAAGTAACAAGTAGGCAGATAACTCCTGAAGAAGCGAGAACAGAAATCTAGACTCAAACCAGAAACTCACAGACCGGCGACAGAACTGTAAACACAGCTGGTTGTTACAAAGCTGAAAACTGAAAGACGAAGTTTCTACAGCAGAAGAGTGAAGTCCTCAACCTTTTACACTGAAGAATCAAAGAAACTGGTACACCTGCCTAATAAAGTGTAAGGCCCTCGCGAGCACGCAGAAGTGCCGCAACACGACGTTGCATGGACTCGACTAATGTCTGAAGTGCTGGAGGGAATTGAGACAATGATCCCTGCAGGGCTGTCCGTAAGATTATGAGGGGGTGGAGATCTCTTCTGAACATCACGTTGTAAGATATGACAGGTATGCTCAATAATGTTCAAGTCTGGGGAGTTTGGTGGCCAGCGGAAGTGTCTAAAATCAGAAGAGTGTTTCTGGAGTCATTCTGTAGCAATTCTGGCCGTGTGGAGTGCTGCATTGTCCTGCTGCAATTGCCGAAGCCTCTCGGAATGCACAATGGACATGAATGGATGTAGGTGATCAGACAGGATGCTTACGTACGTGTCACCTGTCAGAGCCGTATCTAGACGTATCATGGGTCCCATATCACTCCAACTGCACACGCCCCACACCATTACCGAGCCTCCACCATCTTGAACAGTACCCTACTGACATGCAGGGTCCATGGTTTCAACAGGTTGTCTAAATACAAGTACACCTAAACCCACTCGATACAATTTGAAAAGACACTCGTCCGACCAGGCAACATGTTTCCTGTCATCAGACGTCCAATGTTGGTGTTGACGGGCCCAGGCTAGGCGTAAAGCTTTGTGCCGTGCAGTCATCAAGGGTACACTAGTGTGCCTTCGGCTCTGTAAGCCCATATCGATGATGTCTCGTTGAATGGTTCGCATTCAGACACTTGCTGATGACCCAGCACTGAAATCTGCAGCAATTTGTGAACGGGTTGCACTTTTGTCACTTTGAACTATTCTCTTCAGCCGTCCTTGCAGTATTCTTTTCCGACCGCAGCGTTAGCGGAGATGTGATGTTTTACCAGATTCCTGATAATCACGATACCGTACACTAGTGAAATGGTCGTACGTGAAACCCACCCCTTCATCGCTACCTCGGAGATTCTGTGTCCCATCGGTCGTGCGCCAACTATAACACCACTTCAAACTCACTTATATCTTGATAACCTGCCATTGTAGCAGCAGTAAGCGATCTGCATGACTGGCCATTAAAATTGCTACACCAAGAAGAAATGCAGATGATAAACGTGTATTCATTGGACAAATATATTATACTAGAAACGACCTGTGATTACATTTTCACACAATTTGGGCGCATAGATCCTGAGAAATCAGTACCCAGAACAGCCATCTCTAGCCGTAATAACGGCCTTGACACGCCTGGGCATTGAGTCAAACAGAGATTGGATGGCGTGTACAGATATAGCTGCCTATGCAGCTTCAACACGATACGACAGTTCATCAAGAGTAGTGACTGGCGTATTGTTATGAACCAGTTGCTCGGCCACCATTGACCAGCCGTTTTCAATTGGTGAGAGATCTGGAGAATGTGCTGGCTAGGGCAGCAGTCGAACATTTCCTGTATCCAGAAAGGCCCGTACAGGACCTGCAACATGCGGTCGTGCATTATCCTGCTGAAATGTAGGGTTTCGCAGGGATCAAATGAAAGGTAGAGCCACGGGTCGTAGCACACCTGAAATGTAACGTCCACTGTTCAAAGTTCAAAATGGTTCAAATGGCTCTGAGCACTATGGTACTCAACTTCTCAGGTCATTAGTCCCCTAGAACTTAGAACTAGTTAAACCTAACTAACCTAAGGACATCACACACATCCATGCCCGAGGCAGGATTCGAACCTGCGACCGTAGCGGTCTCGCGGTTCCAGACTGCAGCGCCTAGAACCGTACGACCACTTCGGCCGGCACTGTTCAAAGTGCTGTCAATGCAAACAATAGGCGACCGAGACGTGTAACCAATGGCACCGCATACCATCATGCCGGGTGATACGCCAGTACGGCGATGACGAATACACGCTTCCAATGTGCGTTCACCGCGATGTCGCCAAACACGGATGCGACCATCATGATGCTGTAAACAGAGCCTGGATTCATCCGAAGAAATGACGTTTTGCCATTCGTGCACCCAGGTTCGTCGTCGAGTACACCATCGATGGCGCTCCTGACTGTGATGCAGCGTCAAGGGTAACCGCAGGCATGGTCTCCGAGCTGATAGTCTATGCTGCTGCAAACGTCGTCGAACTGTTCGTGCAGATGGTTGTTGTCTTGCAAACGTCCCCATCTGTTGACTCAGGGATCGAGACGTGTCTGCACGATCCGTTACAGCCATGCGGATAAGATGCCTGTCATCTCGACTACTAGTTATACGAGGCCGTTGGGAGCCAGCACGGCGTTCCATATTACCCTCCTGAACCCAACGAGTCCATATTCTGCTAACAGTCATTGGATCTCGACCAACGCGAGCAGCAATGTCGCGATACGATAAACCGCAATCGCGATAGGTTAGACTCCGACCTTTATCAAAGTCGGAAACGTGATGGTACGCATTTCTCCTCCTCACACGAGGCATCACAACAACGTTTCACCAGGCAACGCCGGTCAACTGCTGTTTGTGTATGAGAAATCAGCTGGAAACTTTCCTCATGTCAGCACGTTGTAGGTGTCGCCACCGGTGCCAACCCTGTGTGAATGCTCTGTAAAGTTAATCATTTGCATATCACAGTATCTTCTTCCTGTCAGTTGAACTTCGCGTCTGTAGCACGTCATCTTCGTGGTGTAGCAATTTTAATGGCCAGTAGTGTAATAACTGCGCCAGACAGTTGTCTTATATAGGCGTTGCCGACCGCAGCGCCATATTCTGCCTCTTTGCATATCTCTGTATTTGAATACGCATGGGTGTACCAGTTTCTTTGGCGCTTCAGTGGATATCCAACGCTTTCGGAAACACGAGGGCTTGAATACGAACATATCACAAGTTGGGTTACTTTAGTGAGCGTACGAACAATTTTGAAAAATGAAATAAATATATTTCTAATTGGAATTTCTTATCATATTTTGCATTTTTTGTGGAATGAAATTATTTTATGGAATGAAAAACTGAAATGTGCGTTATTACCATTTTGTGGCATTCCAACTCTCCTTGTGACTAGTGCACAGCCAGTCTAGCAGCAGTGACGTGACGCTTACGATACACACCGATTTATTACAGTTGCTGCAGCGACAAAAACAGTATATTTCTAGAATGTCATCCATCTCCTAATTGAACCGATCTTTGCTGTACGCCTTTTTTCTTCAGAGTAGTTTAATATTGCCCTTCACTGAACCACGGTACATTTAATACAAAAACTATTTCTCCAAATATATGGTAAAGCAAGAGACCACCCTACAGATCGATAGCTCTGCTCAGCTGCTGTAACAAGCTGTTGGAGAGACCAATATGCGATTACATATTTGAGCCTGTGCCTATAAGCCAAACATGCTCCACATCCACACGCAGCTGCAGTTCACACTCAACCTGGATATCAGAGAATATTTAAAACAAGAACAGAATTTGGAGATCTCACTATCAATTTCGATGCAGTTTGAGCATAAGGCATATTATACAAATTATTAAAACTGATTCCCTGCCAAACTACAGCCAGGTTAACCAATAATATTCTGCACGATAGAGAGTACCAATTGCTCCGAAATGAAACAGCTAATCGCGAACATTTGCTGCGCAAACGCTTTCTCCATGTACGCGTACACCATAAATACTCTACCACGCACCCATTAGGGTTACACTCGTCTGGTGTGAGACGTTCACAGGGGGTGTCCACTGGGGGCCGAACCGCACAATAACCCTGGGATCGGTGTGGGGTGGCGTCGGGGTGAGTGAACTGCTGTCGCCTCTTGTGGGGTTGTAAACCACTGAGGGCTACGGCGGGGACGAAGCCCCTCCGTCGTTTCTAGGTCCCCAGTTCCATACAATACAATACAATACAACAGCGAACATAAAAAAGCAAACAAGTTTCACACGGGTTCACGCTGTCATCACTGCTATTTAACTGTATGATAATATTTGACAGGTAAGAAACGCAAAGCAAAAAGATCTCTAACCATAGCTAAGTCGCATAAACGTTTTGGCGGAATCTAGTGCTACTTAAGCAACAACTCACCAGTTCTGGAGAAGAATTTAAAAAATGGCGTTAACTGTTCAGTGCCAGCAAAAGTGAAGTGTCCTGTTTTCAATTTTCATAACAGACTGGCTAACCCTGAATTCCTGACGCCATTTGAAAATTCTGGAATTCGAGTGTAGGAAAAGGGAGAGAAGGAAACATAGTAGGTGAATATGGATTGGGGGACAGAAATGAAAGAGGAAGCCGCCTGGTAGAATTTTGCACAGAGCACAACATAATCATAACTAACACTTGGTTTAAGAATCAAGAAAGAAGGTTGTATACATGGAAGAACCCTGGAGATACTAAAAGGTATCAGATAGATTATATAATGGTAAGACAGAGATTTAGGAACCAGGTTTTAAATTGTAAGACATTTCCAGGGGCAGATGTGGACTCTGACCACAATCTATTGGTTATGACCTGTAGATTAAAACTGAAGAAACTGCAAAAAGGTGGGAATTTAAGGAGATGGGACCTGGATAAACTGAAAGAACCAGAGGTTGTACAGAGATTCAGGGAGAGCATAAGGGAGCAATTGACAGGAATAGGGGAAATAAATACAGTAGAAGAAGAATGGGTAGCTTTGAGGGATGAAGTAGTGAAGGCAGCAGAGGATCAAGTAGGTAAAAAGACGAGGGCTAGTAGAAATCCTTGGGTAACAGAAGAAATATTGAATTTAATTGATGAAAGGAGAAAATATAAAAATGCGGTAAGTGAAACAGGCAAAAAGGAATACAAACGTCTCAAAAACGAGATCGACAGGAAGTGCAAAATGGCTAAACAGGGATGGCTAGAGGACAAATGTAAGGATGTAGCGGCCTATCTCACTAGGGGTAAGATAGATACCGCCTACAGGAAAATTAAAGAGACCTTTGGAGATAAGAGAACGACTTGTATGAATATCAAGAGCTCAGATGGAAACCCAGTTCTAAGCAAAGAAGGGAAAGCAGAAAGGTGGAAGGAGTATATAGAGGGTCTATACAAGGGCGATGTACTTGAGGACAATATTATGGAAATGGAAGAGGATGTAGATGAAGATGAAATGGGAGATACGATACTGCGTGAAGAGTTTGACAGAGCACTGAAAGACCTGAGTCGAAACAAGGCCCCCGGAGTAGACAATATTCCATTGGAACTACTGACGGCCGTGGGAGAGCCAGTCCTGACAAAACTCTACCATCTGGTGAGCAAGATGTATGAAACAGGCGAAATACCCTCAGACTTCAAGAAGAATATAATAATTCCAATCCCAAAGAAAGCAGGTGTTGACAGATGTGAAAATTACCGAACAATCAGTTTAATAAGCCACAGCTGCAAAATACTAACACGAATTCTTTACAGACGAATGGAAAAACTAGTAGAAGCCAACCTCGGGGAAGATCAGTTTGGATTCCGTAGAAACACTGGAACACGTGAGGCAATACTGACCTTACGACTTATCTTAGAAGAAAGATTAAGGAAAGGCAAACCTACGTTTCTAGCATTTGTAGACTTAGAGAAAGCTTTTGACAATATTGACTGGAATACTCTCTTTCAAATTCTGAAGGTGGCAGGGGTAAAATACAGGGAGCGAAAGGCTATTTACAATTTGTACAGAAACCAGATGGCAGTTATAAGAGTCGAGGGACATGAAAGGGAAGCAGTGGTTGGAAAGGGAGTAAGACAGGGTTGTAGCCTCTCCCCGATGTTGTTCAATCTGTATATTGAGCAAGCAGTAAAGGAAACAAAAGAAAAATTCGGGGTAGGTATTAAAATTCATGGAGAAGAAATAAAAACTTTGAGGTTCGCCGATGACATTGTAATTCTGTCAGAGACAGCAAAGGACTTGGAAGAGCAGTTGAATGGAATGGACAGTGTCTTGAAAGGAGGGTATAAGATGAACATCAACAAAAGCAAAACAAGGATAATGGAATGTAGTCTAATTAAGTCGGGTGATGCTGAGGGAATTAGATTAGGAAATGAGGCACTTAAAGTAGTAAAGGAGTTTTGCTATTTGGGGAGCAAAATAACTGATGATGGTCGAAGTAGAGAGGATATAAAATGTAGGCTGGCAATGGCAAGGAAAGCGTTTCTGAAGAAGAGAAATTTGTTAACATCCAGTATTGATTTAAGTGTCAGGAAGTCATTTCTGAAAGTATTCGTATGGAGTGTAGCCATGTATGGAAGTGAAACATGGACGATAAATAGTTTGGACAAGAAGAGAATAGAAGCTTTCGAAATGTGGTGCTACAGAAGAATGCTGAAGATTAGATGGGTAGATCACATAACTAATGAGGAAGTATTGAATAGGATTGGGGAGAAGAGAAGTTTGTGGCACAACTTGACCAGAAGAAGGGATCGGTTGGTAGGACATGTTCTGAGGCATCAAGGGATCACCAATTTAGTATTGGAGGGCAGCGTGGAGGGTAAAAATCGTAGAGGGAGACCAAGAGATGAATACACTAAGCAGATTCAGAAGGATGTAGGTTGCAATAGGTACTGGGAGATGAAAAAGCTTGCACAGGATAGAGTAGCATGGAGAGCTGCATCAAACCAGTCTCAGGACTGAAGACCACAACAACAACAACAACATTTGAAAATATGCTACTGCAGCATAACGAGTTCCCAAACTGGCTTAGAGTAACTACAGGTTGCACATTTTCGATGAGGAAACACTTCAACAATACAGCCGGAAATTTCACACCTAGAAACAATATTATACCGAAGCTGTGCGGGTAGACTTGGGTTCGTTGTACAGCGAGATATGGTGATACGAATACCAGAAATTACTTCGAGGAACGAAAAAAATGGACCAGGCAACGAACCGGAATGAAACACGTAATTGTGATTGTGAAGATAATTAAATAGACGCGCGCAAGACACCATCTGACTACTGGTTGAAGGCTTCTGAGTATTTCAGCAAAACATGCTTTTCGTCAAGTGAAATCAGCTCCCAGTCTTTGAAATCTTACCTCTTTACCATTGTTCCATTACACTTCTGTTCAAACGAGACTACGGCATTCAACTTCTATTATTTTGTAGTGGCTGGTGGTCTAGAGTAAAATACATCCCTAGAAACAGTGAAGAGACGGGGTAAAATCCCGGTCGAACTACCGAAATTTTCAATCTGCCGTTAATCTTGCCTTTACTTTTCAGTAATGTGAAGAGTCACCAGGGATAACACGTCTTTTGGATTCCACTTTAAACTACAGTTCCCCTTTTCCCAACTGGATAACTGTGATAATGACGATGATGATTTTGGTTTGTGGCGGCCTCAACGGCGTGGTTATCAGCGCCCATACAAATTCCCTGTTTTTTCACTTTCCAGTCTCGTCATTTTCCTGAATCATTATCAAATAACGAGAACAACACAAACACTCAGTCCCTGCGCAGAGAAAATCGCCGACCCGGCCGGGGATCAAACCCGGGACCCCGTGAGCCAGGGGCAGGAACGATAACCACTAGAACACGAGCTGCGGACGTGATAACTGTGGTAATTTAGGAACACGCAAGTCGCCGAAGAGGCGCCCAATTGAAAGAACTGCACTAGACGTGTAAGCCACACGAAAGTATTATTATTACTTCGGTCACTGAGAAAAAGGCATTCTAATTACAACTCATCAACCTCTTTTAAATTCTCCAAGGGCAGTATACAGACAAGATGGCGTAATGGAGGCGGAAACACAGTTTTTTGCATCAATGGAAAGAAAGAAGGTGATAGACGTATTACAGGAAAGTGAGCTGTCTGAGAAAAGAAAACTTTCAAACGGTGGTATAATAAAATATACTTCTTGACACTGCAATATGACTAAATAGCTATCAGTGACAAAAAGGTCATCGAAAAAACTTCAGTGCTTTGTTTGATACAACCCTTGCCAAGCTCTTTTTTTCCAAAACCTTTTGGATGTAAGGTCAAGGTGAGCTTCAGGTATTAAAGGTAAAGCTAACGAACGCAGCGCACCAGCGCCAACGAAGCTCTGAGATGCCGCGGTGTTTGTTGACAGCGTTCCAAATTTAGCTCCGTATGCGCCCGAGTGCATTCTTTGTCTGCCAAAATTTTCGTTCAATGCCACGAGCGGATTGCGCTTACAGAAATTACAGTATCAGCACTGAAGTCCACAGATGGCTCGTTAGAGACAAATGTTATGATCAGATAACGAGAAACGTTCAAGTCTCAGGTAACACAGTAACTTTAACATCTTTCATCGTAAGTACAGATTACAGTACAGCCAGTTCTCGCTGAGAGAAGCTGTCTTTTAAAAAAAATGACGATACAGTTGAAAATAAAGAAAAGTTTGTTAGGAACACTGCAGTTCCAGTTTACTACAGTAGGCAAGGCGACCAGTATATTGTAAACACAAGACCCTGGCATCAACATGTAACAGCTCGAGGGTCTTGGTCATAAATTAATCCTGTGTGCCCAGTATCAATACCTGCTAATTTTTCTGAACTTATCATTCCAGTCAGCCTTTAAACCAGCCATCGAGGAATAGGCAAAAAAACTCCCGGAGACATTCATTCGGAGGAGTTGCGCTGATTCGAACCTCCCTGATAAATTTTAAGGTGTTCAAGTCAGTGTGCTTGGCGCTATCGGTATTTCTGTTTATATTAAGTTAATGTGTTACCTAACCACTGAATAAGCTAGGGCAGCATCAGGAAGGAGAGTTTTCCGCAGTATCGTTGGTGTCTCGAGGTGCGGAGGTTGTTTGGAAAGCATGTGAAAGAGCTCGGGAACGCATGTGGGACAGGAAATTCCAAAGTTAGCCAATCGTTAATAATGTAGTAACACTACCTAGTCTTAGGTGAAATTTGTAAGAAGTTGTCATGAAGCGTTGCATTAGCTATCGGTGGTGGGTAAGCGCAATGTGACGACATGTAGTCATAGCAACTTACGCACAAGACGATTGCGAGCCGGGCTACCTGGGCTCAGCGAAACCTGCTCTGCGCAGCGGGAATAGTCGGAGCGAGCATAACGGTGTCGCCAAACCAGTGCTAGAACTATGTTATTCCGTATTTCTGGATTTCCGGAAGGCAGAGTAACCCTTTCAGAGTTCCAGAAGACCATCGCCTTGACTTTATCTGCTGAAGGTGCGCCTTTGAGCATTTTCTTCGAAGGACAGGTAGTGAGGCGCCGCTCCACGGATTGCCATTTTGTGTCCGGTTCGAAGTAAAGAGTCTGTGTTTGATCGGCTGTGTCGACATTCGGCTAAAGATAATAATAATGTCGCTATCAGCGCAAGCAATTCCTCAAGGACATTCCTTTGTTGCTCTTTACGATCGTCTGTTGGCAGCGACGAACCCAGCACGCGCCCACCTTTGAATACCCCAACTGGTGGACCAGTGTGTCAGCACTACCAACAGAGACGTCCAGTTGAGCTGCGAAGTGTTTGATTGTGATACGTCGATCATCTTGAGTGATAGTGCCCACACGTCCCAACATTGCAGGGGTCACAGTGCGAGGTGCCGGGACTAGCAGTGTATTTAACACTAAATTCTTCTAGAATATTCGTATGGAAATGATGCTCTAAGCCCCCCTTTTCTAACTCCGACTTTTGCTGTTGCACATGGATTAAGAAGAAACTCGAACTGACTGTAATCGACCCTGCAAGTGAAGTAGAAAAGAGTTTGGCACCTGCAATAATTTAATTTGATAGAAATTAATTTGATAAGGTTGGTTCAAATGGCTCTGAGCACTATGGGACTCAACTGCTGAGGTCATTAGTCCCCTAGAACTTAGAACTAGTTAAACCTAACTAACCTAAGGACATCACAAACATCCATGCCCGAGGCAGGATTCGAACCTGCGACCGTAGCGGTCTTGCGGTTCCAGACTGCAGCGCCTTTAACCGCACGGCCACTTCGGCCGGCAATATGATAAGGGAAAGTTTCATTAACGTAGTGAGAAATGAAAGGGTTGCTCTACCGATCAACAGAATGAAAGTTCTGTCCAAAATAACAATTTGATTTATTATGACTAAACTCAAAAAATAAACAAAACACATGAAACATTTACAATACGTCAAATTGGATACTCAAATAAATGCTGTGAAGGTGAAGTTGTACATAAACCAGATTCTGACATTTATGACCAAATGGTATGTGGAATCAATTCCTTGCAACTCAGATCTTGAGAGAAACACCCGGCCAACCCAACATTAATTGCTGCTACAGAAGTGAGAACTCAGACAATGAACACTCAAGACAGAACTACGTTAGAAAAGACGGGAACAGCCGTGCTCTGCTGAGCTCTATCACCTAGTAAAATACCCTAATCTGCCGGTGCTGCGGACATACATTACCAAACTGTCTTCTTAACTGCAAGGACACGATCTGGCATACTGGAGGCTATGGCTGGTTGCTTCGACGTCCCGTCGTGGTGATGATAATGTCGCGAGTATAGCGCAAAACTAATTATCCTGGTCTGGTTGTTCCAGACTAAAGACTTCCTAGCAATACAAATGCGCCTCTGAAGGAGACGAGGAAGGCTCGCTGCACAATCATTGATGGTACAGTGAGTGATTTTAACAAGCGAAGTCACACAGTAACTCCGATACAGTCAACTTACGCCAAAACTGCTCAAGACTGACAACATAGGCCGTTTGTACGCAGAACGCTCAATTGCCAACTGTACTCGGAAAGTTACGTTGAAGTCGAAACTTCAGCAACTTCATCAAACAGTTACAATTAAATGAAAGTATATTAGACAGCCAACGTAAGGTAGACTGTCCAGAGCAGCGAGAGCTCAGTCTTGTAACCTACTCTGACCGAAAGGCGAGAAACGACTCCTACCAAGAGCACCCGTACAAGCCGAACACAGAACATTTCCGCCCCCACGACAGTGGCCGTGGTTAAACGTGCCAATCAGTAAATCGAAAGCTGGCTGAAAATTCCACTCTATTACCAAAGCGCTACTATTCCACCAATGGAGATACTTGGCGCCAATTTCTGCGCTGATTTTGCTACGTCACGGAGCTATCCCCTGAGCAAGCCAATCACAGTTATGATTTTGCAGAAAACGCGGGAATTTGCCCGCCAAGACTGCCTGGGAACACACGTCATTCCCACACCTCGCTGGTAGGCGTCAGAAAGTGTTTTCACTAAGTTTCTGCGAAGTGACGGAATCTCTAGCCCCAGCCGCTCCTTCAGGCCCCTGTGGTCGTGTCGCCCCCACTCTTATGACAATGTCGGTGTCTGGACAGGATCCACTCGACTCCCTCACACCCGTCAGCATAACCCTTTCAAGATCAGCAGAACCTGCCTGTCACCGGACCACCCGGGTGACAAGAGACACTGCGTGGGAAGTCCGCATGTGAAGGAATAGCAACTTTTTACTGCATGCAATTAGAGAGGAAAATATTCATATCTTCAGAGTTCTCAATACTAGCCTTGTAATGACTATACTCGGCTATACTTCCCCAAATCGAATTACTCAGAGTGAGATAGAAATATGAGAGGGGGCTCATGCCACCTCTCAACAGTTCACAGTTTCGTGAGGCCCGTCAGCACGCGGGGATTGGACAGCTTTGGGCGCCGTTGTTGTGATGAAGACGTCCAACGACTCCCCGTGCTTTTGTTCACTGCCAGGCCTGGTTGGTTGGTTTGTGGGGGTTGAAGGGACCAGACTACAAAGGCCATCGGTCCCTGTTTCCATGATCATGAAACACCCACAAGGAAGAGAAACAAGCAACAGAAATAACAAGGGACGACACAGAACAAAAAAGACAAAGACTAGAAAAGAGGAATTAAAAGCACACAGAGTATTACAGTGATTGGCCGACCACGGAAACAAAAAAAAGAAAAAGCCAACCACCAAGAGACACACTAAAAACTCCAATCTAAAACCGTATGCCAAAGGCCAGAGTCAACACAACAAAAGAGAAAAATCCTCAGATCGAGCGATAAAAGCCCCCTGCTCAAATAAAACTCAAAACTAAGCCTGCCATTGCATCGTCATCCGATAAAAGGGCAGGGAGCGTATCAGGCAGCGCAGACGTCTGCCTGAGCGCAGTTAAAAGCGGACAGGCCAACAAGATGTGGACCACTGTCAACGCTGATCCACAGCGACATACAGGTGGGATCTCGCTGCGCAATATATGACCGTGCGTCAGCCAGGTGTGGCCAGTGCGTAGCCGGCAGAGTACATCGGAGTCCTTGCGAGAGGCCCGCAAGGAGGAGCGCCACACACCGGTGGTCTCCTTGACGACCCGAAGTTTGCTGGGTGAAGGCAGGGTGCGCCATTCATCACTCTAGGTACGAAGTACCTTCTGCCGCAAAATTCACTGGAGATCACACTCCAAAAGGCTAATCTCCAGGACCAGTGCACGGACAGCCTGTTTGGCCAGCGTGTCAACATATTCATTACCCGGTGTGACGTCCCTTCCCTCCTTCTTCACTCGCTGGGGGGAGACGCGACTCTTAACGGTGTTCGTCCCCGTTGGTATGACGTGGAACAGCACCTATAACTCTCGTAAGAACACAACACCTCGCGTGGTTTAGAAATATTCTGTTATCTGTTCGCAACAGCCTTCTCAGCTTGTGCGAACTGGTAAACTGCAATCGTTTATTTTTATTTTTATGCTCGATTAGTTCCGTGACGAAATAAAATCTTGATTCTTCATCATTAAGGTCGTTTTTCACATCATACATAGCGAGGATGAACTTTTGCTGTCTACTATTCCGTTGCTATGGCGTTGCTACGTCAAGTTATTAACAACGGTCCGACGTAACTCCAGACATAACTTACTTTGGAGTAAATGTTTTTTTAATACGCCGTAATACTAATCACTAATCACTTTTCACTGTCGATTGTTCATGTACTCACTTAGTCACTTAAAATGTTTAAAGAGTCAATCAACTTGCACTAATACACATTGTATTGTCCGTTTAATGAGTTAGGCGACACGTAAAATTTATCTTTTGACTCAGATTTTATTGTTCTTTCTGTAATTAATTGTTTGTCCCTACAACACACGCACACCGATATATCATTCGAGATTAACCTCTGTTCAGTTCAGTAACCGTGACGCTGACGACAACTTTTGATTAGTCGGCGTAATTGTCTTTTTTGTGTCTTTTTGGCGCTGATGACCACGCTGTTTAGCGCCCGTAAACCTCAAACACACACACACACTCTTTGTGTCTTCGTTTTATTGTGTCCTACTCAAGATTACGAATTGTTTTTCTGTCGTTGATCCATTGCTCTCAAGGTTTGTTACCTTTCATCGGTACGAAGGCTAAGTCCCATAAACCAATATCACTCAGTTCAGGTCTAACACTCGTCTTACTACACCGTCGCGTTGGGAACTGTAAAGATTAACTTTCATCAGTCGAATGACTGAGCAATACTTCAGTCTCTACCTCACGAATTATCAAACTTCCAAAACTGAAACAATTTATTAGCGTTTGCGTCCAGACAACTATCGCAAATTTTCGATGCGGCTACAACGCTCTTCCATGATACATGTTATCTTTGACTGAATTACTTTCTTGGATTTAACCTTCGTTCATATGAGTTTGAATTTATTCTATAGATGTTTGATAAAGAATCTATGATGATCGTTTCCTTTTATCTCCCTTTTTGTATTCTGTTCTCAGCATTTGAATGATATAAGTGTTAATCAAAATATTACCATTGTAGATTTTATCATCAATAGTTACCATCACTGTCAAGACGACTCACTTCCCTACTTTAAGTTTCCACAAAGTTTGTTAATTGGGGTTTTCTGTCCTTGGGGAGTTAAACCGGGATGCCGACATGACCCGCGTTCCACATAAAAACCACGGAGTGGCCGCAACGGGCAAGAGTATGGATGGACTCCTGGATAACCATCACCAGACGAGAGCGAGGAAAACACTAGTTGATAGCTCGTAAACCGCTCGGGGAGTCACTACAGAGCAGGAGCGAATATACTCTAGGGCGCGAGAGATGGCTACCAGCTCGGCAGTGAAAACACTGCAGCCAGCTGGCAATGAGTGTTGTTCAGAATTATCTTCAAGAGTAATAGCATAACCAACTCGACCATCAACCATCGAACCGTCGGTATAGACCACGTCAGAGCCGTGAAACGCGGCAAGGATGGAAAGAAAGCGGCGGTGGAGGGCCTCGGGAGGGACTGAGTCCTTCGAGCCCTGTGCCAAATCCAGCTGAAGGCATGGGCGGGGCACACACCACCATGGGGGTAAACTAATATGGCCCTGGAAAAGAGATGGTAGAGGGAAAACTCAAGCCCAGAGAGAAGAGCCCGAACACCCTGACCAGGGCCGCTGTTCTGGAAGATGGACGACCGAGTTAGGGAACAGGAGATGGTAATTTGGGTGCCTGGGCAAGCTACAAACATGTGCAGCATAAGCGCCCAGTAGTCGTTGGCGCCGGATCCGCAATGGAGGAACACCATCCTCCACAAGTATGCTGTTTACAGGGCTTGTGCAGAAAGCTCCAGTTGCAAGTCGGATCAACTCCAACTTGAAGGCGATGCCGAACCATAAGCCAGGCCCCCACAATCGAGACAGGACTGAATCAACGCCTGATACAGTCGTAGAAGGGTAGACCGATCGGCGCCCCAGCTGGTGAAAAAATGTGGAACGCTTCACAATTTTGCGTTTCATCCTTGCGCAGGTTTCAATTTTAGTATATGTACTGCCGAAGCGAGTACCTGCCAGGTCTCTGTAGACTTTCTGTAAGCGCCTTTGGATATCTGCTCTGATTTTCCCCCAAAAAAAACAAAAAACAAAAAAAAAAAAAAAAACCTCAATGACAGCTCTCTGCTTCTTGGAACACGCCTCCGTTACAGACGCCAGTTTGAAGTTTACGTATAGCGCCGCCGCCTATCGGAACTTCATAAAACTACATGGACTGAAGCGGGAAATTATCACCATGTCCCACACAAACTCTGCATTTTTTTTCCAACCAAAACTGGTCGAGAAAAAAAGTGTTGCATTACTTATTGGACGACCCTCATAGTTCTTTGTTCGAACGATTTACAGTGCACTTCGATTAAAAAAGAAGCTAACTCAGCTGTTAAATCTGATAGAATTTGACAGGGAATCCTTAAGGGCCTGGAGTCTTGTCCAGTGACGCCAATTTCAGTTCCTTTTTATCGTCATTAATGCGTATATTTTATCACCCACCACGGCAGTGACGCCAGAATTGAACCACGATGTATGAGCGCCTGGACTGTACTTTTAACTTGGGTGTCATGGACGGTATTCAGATGTTATCACATTTTCTTTGTGTTTTATCAGACACGTTTTTTAATGAGATCTGCTGTGGTAGTCGCTGAAGGCTTCATGCATTGCTCTTCTGACAGTCGAATTTGTTTCATTTATCGTATTTCTATCTATAGCACTATGATTTGAGTTACATATTTTGTGCAGTACTCGCTGTTTCCTTTATAATGGTTTTACAATGTCTGCACACCATGAAGAGTCCCTCCAATCATTAACTGTTCCATCTAGTGTTCGGTCAACTCGCCTTCTAAACCTGAGGCAAAGTTTCCCTGCTTGCTCTAATTCACCGCTAAATGCTCCGAGTTCCTGCTTGAAATATGACATTACTTCCTCTTTATCTAGTTTACTGAATGCGTAAATCTTTCAGCTTATCTTGGTTTGATCTTTGTTCCCAAGGAGTCATCGTTGCTCCAATTCCCTCATGCTCACAGGTACCATTTCCATTGTGAACATCTTCAAAGACATTTGGTCTATATGTTACCATTAAATTTAACACATTTCCGTCATTTATGGTCTTCAAAAGCTTCTGTTCAAAGTAGAGTTCAGAGAAAGCATTCAATATAATTTCTCAGTAGACTATATCTTGCCAAGCCCTTCATTTACAAAACTGTAAATATCCCAATTGATTGTTGGATGAATAAAGCCTCCTACAATGACGATAGTACTACTGCGAATTACATGTCTGTGTCAGCGAGTTAAAGTTTTTCCTAAAGTTTTCATTTACTTCTTGGGAGAGTCTGGTGGTCAATTGGAGGAGTTATAAGTTTATGCCCAGTCTTGATATTAAGTCTTACGTAAACCATCTCGCGCGCCACTTCTATTTTACTGTGGATCTGAGTTAGTTGTCTACTGTTACGAATACACCACCTTCATTTTCTGTTAGCCTATCCTTTCCATATACGCTTAGATTTACCCCAAAAATCTCATTGCTCTCAATCTTGGATTTTAGCCATGTTTATTTACCTAGTATTATACGAGCTCCTCTGCTTTTTAGGAGTTCTTCATGACTGTTGGACGTTGTTACAAATGTTTCGGCATATGACACTATGGCATACAATACAGTGTGAAATTACCGTTTGTGAGGACACATAGCCAGGAGACGCTCCGATACAGCGTCCAGTTGACGCTGGTGTGAGAGAAACCTGTCTCTCTCGAATACTGTTGCCATACTTCTTTATATTTTTGTTCAGTGGACAAGTAAATACACAAATAAATAAACCTAAGAAAATGGAGTGAAATATAATATTACTGGAATAAAACATAAGATTAAACCAAATAAGGCAACAAAGTACACAGATATATTTTGTCTTATTTTTTACGCGAAAGAAGCTGTGCTTTCTTCTTTTCTTAGTAACAGTACCTGGACTCAGGTAGGCGCGCCGGCCCCGGATCGAATCTGCACGGCGGATTAACGACGAGGGCCGGTGTGCCGGCTATCCTGGATGTGGTTTTTAGATGGTTTTCCACGTCCCCATAAGTTAACGCCGAGCTGGTCCCCACATCCCGCCTCAGTTACACGGCTTGCAGACATCTGAACACTTTCACACTACTCCATGGATTACACTATTCGCAGACAGTTGGGTTGCACTAATTCCTTCCCGGGGGGTACGGGCTACAGGGTGGCAGCAGAAAGGGCATCCGGCCACCCCTTCAACTGACATTGCCACATCCGATTAACCATACCGACCCTGCATATACGCGGGAAAAACGGCACAAGCCCAAGTTAGTAATATAGTGAGAAATCAATAATGTCATCTGTGGATATGCATATCTTTCGAAACTAAATTATGACTGCCATACATTTGCAGGCTTGCAATGTAATTCGGCTTAGAGCTGCAATTTTGTATGTGTTGGACACTTGTGCAGTTCACACAGTCCCAAAAAGTACACGCACTAGACTGAAGACAATGTTTCTTTGACTTTTGGCGCAAACTCATCACACACCGCCAAGGAGGTTCAGATCACAGTCTCCTTGCAGCAGCATGGGCGATTAATATGGGCGATGTGGGAAGGGATACCTTACTGACGCCAAAATTTAAGATACGTGCCATGGTAGATGGTCTACCGGTCTTCTCACTACCTGATAATGTATATAAAGTGTTATTCCAAGCAGTTTGAATAATGTCGTTAATATTTTTTTTTTAAAATGCTTAAAATTTTTGAAACATTCAACTGAGGATTTGTGTAGCAAAATTGTTCATTTTTCATTCCACATTTCTGGCGTTACATTTCAGAAGTAGTGTTTTCTGTACGTCAGTACAATCTATGTGTAAGGGGCGAAACTATAAATTTGAGAATATTATTTAAGGTAACCATCACATAACAATAAGTAGCAAGACATTCATCAGTTCCTCACCGAACCATACTCGTTCTCCGTGAATTTCCGTGGCGTCACAACTGGTCTCTACATCATATAATATGTGATTCATTAGTCCTAATTAGATACAAAAAACTAATTTTGAGACCATAACGATGGTAGACAGTGAAAATCTCGTAACTCCATTTTGTTATATTTTACAAGAGAAGCAGAACGTTTTCTTAAAAAATAAATGAAGTGATACAAATAATGTTGCTTCATGTGTAAATATATAGTAGAAGCCTAGTTATTGACAGATTAAAGAACTCCACACTCTTTCAAATCTCTATTTTACAGTTAACTTACTGGAACCACGATGTTTTCATTGCCCATCATCGATATTCGTTTTCAAATGCAGTGGAGCGAGTTATTCCCTCAGTATTCAGAAATAAAGATGAATTTATAAACAAACGTTCGCTTCAGAATAATCTCAAATGGCTGCTTTAAAGCGGCCTGTTTGATCGATTTCTGGTGAGTCATTAGGAGAGGGATTTAATCTCCCCCATTTCACAGAATACTACCATTTTATTGTAAATGAGAACACTAAACACGGAAGTTCACATTTGCGCCTGCAGGCAGATGGACCGTGACTTATTGTCCTTACTGCCGTACCAGTTAGCGATGTATCATCAGCATAATCGCGTGTACACGGAAGCGCTTATCATGTTTCCGTAAGTATTGCGTCACTGCATCGTTGGCAAGACTGTGAACGCAAATTGAAGCGGGCGTATTGTTTAAGAAACAACGACTGGCAGCTCACGTATTCGTGGCATGTATCTTATCAATGGGGAGGATAAGAGTTTGTGCTGTATGTTCAGTGGAATAGGTGAAAACGCCGCCTCTGCTGTGCGCAGGCGCTAAAGAACAATATCGTAGGCCTCACGAAGCAAATAAACTGTGTTGTTGTTAATGTTTACTGTAGCATAAAATGTGAAACATGGAAGACAACTATGAAGAAATATCCGACCGCGGTTGCCCCTACGCGTGTTGCCGCAGAGGTAAGTGGAAGAAAAATGAACTTGTACGTAAACGTCAGGATTGCAGTCCTGGATTTTGTCTCAGTTACGTTTTAGTAATCTCAGCTGCCTCGCATGTAGCGTTTTAGTCTGTCATGCCGTTAACTCTCCGTGGCGATTGTGGGAATCGCAGACAGTTTGAACTGTAAACGATAAATATTTGTTAGTCGTTTTGTGACGTGTATTACGAGGGAAATGCTACCAGCGTTGTGGTTGTGGCTGCGAAGTCCTCGGATTACAGCAGGCTGCTGTCTACTGTCATCTGTGGTAATGGCTGCCGCGGGCGGTAGCAGCTGTTTGTGTTGGAAGTGCGTGCGTTCTAAACAGCATTTTGTTGGTGTTTTATGTGTCTGAGAATCGTCATATAGGAAGTGAATGAATATCCTTGGACAACATCAATGACCGAAGATCACACATTACCCAAAGGACAGTTACTAACCGAAGAGAAAAGTCGAGCAAATTCTGTTGTGTCGCTGTCATCGTCTGGTGTGTCAGACGAAGTCAGCATATTGCCAGAAGTGACTTTCGCGCCGGGTTCAAACAATAGTGGCACAATTGATTCCCCACGGGTTAATAGAGAAAACCAGCCGCTCTTAGGGCGGATGGAATTGGATGTCACATTCAATAACTTTCCGGGTGAGTGATACTTATGTACAGCTAATTTCACTTTTCTGTGCCGAAAACAGGTAAGGTTAGCTTGTTTAGTAGCATGACATGTTCAGTTTAATCTTATTTCGTTAGTGTATCGTGTAGAACTAACATGGTGCACTGACAATCAGTCGAGAATCTGTTGTGACACACTCTTTGTACAGAACATTCAAAAACTCTGAGCTCTAGATTTTTCCTTGATATGTTGTTAAAGATGTATGGTCTCCTACTTTTGCTATCAGAAATAAATATTTGGTGCATTATAATAAATTCAAGTTTGAGTGTTAGATCTTAATAGATAAATCTTCATACTTTTAACAAAGACACATTTCGTGCAACCTATATTGAATTCCATAACATGCTGGTTGGCTGTATGTTTTAAAAAGCAAGTCATAATGGCATAGCTGAAGGAAGAGTTGACCATATACTATGAGGGAATAGAGAGGAGTAAAATACAGTTGATCATATAATATGAGGGAGCAGAGAGGGGGAAAACGACAAGTAATGTTACATAATGTTTTACATATCATCGCCTTTTTTAAAAGAACTTATCACTGAGAGGTTCCATTGTATTGCCAGCAAAACTTTTGTTGTATTGTATAGTGTTCCAACAGTTTATTTATACTTGATATACATTTTATGTACTATGCTAAAAGACCCTTTTGAAATGGTTGTTGCCAGTATTTAGAAGCTTCTCTAAGTTACGCAGACTGTGAACATGTTAACTTAAGAACTGAAACCTGCAACTTACATGTTATCTTCAAACATGTAAACTGTTAGGCAAGACATGACACATATAACAAACATTCTAGTATGACAGTGTCAACATCCATTTTGAGACTTTGGACAATTCATATACAGTTTGTGAATAGGTGTTTAAAATAGATTATTTTAGTAGAGAGTGGTCCTTTTAAACCATAGTGTTGTCTTCAGAGCCTGAACGGACAATTGAAGAGTGATGATTATTTGGTAATTAGAAAAATTGCATATCTGAGGATGCTACAGTCTTTTGTGTATAACATCACAATGAAATTCCCTTTTTATGTCTATACTGCTGATATGTGTGTCCTTTCTTTAATAATTAGTCTCCTAGTTAAATGATTTTTAATGTAAGTACAAAATGATAAATCTGACAACATTTAGCTGTGATATGTGGTAAAGAACTTGTTGTGTTTATATGAAAGTTGAGTATTGGTATATTCAAATTTTCTTTCCATTGTATTGATTATGATTTAACCCAAAAAGTCTGGTTTAAGTTTGTAATATATTTGCACTTTTTGGTTTCAGATGATCCCCAGTTCTCTGAACTTGTGCGACAGGCGGAATACGCCATAGACAATGGAATATACCCCGAAAGAATTTACCAAGGATCAAGTGGAAGTTACTTTGTTAAAAATCCTGCAGGTGTAAGTAGTGATACTCTAAACAGTGGAAGTACCAGCACCTATTGGAACAGTTACCAAATGTTTGCTTGGTTATTTAGCATTTTCCATAATTCGCAGCATATTCCATAAGAATCACACTGTCAAAATGTTCATAGCTCTGTTACCAGTGTTCTGAGAGTTAACTTATGGTTGGATAAATGTAATATGCATGTTCATCTGGGTTATCTATCTCAGAAAAAACAACTTGGAGACACACTAAGATGAGCATATGATTCTTTGAATTGTAATGTTTTGATTAAATTAATTTTGCATTCAGTCACAGGCTGTGAGAAAGGATTGTTAATAACAGGTGGCACAAACATTATTTACCCCCACATTCTTTAAAGTGAAGAAAGTAGTAACAATAAAATAAAAACCCAACTATGTTGTTTGTAAATCTATGGTGTTTAAATAAAAATATTAAAAAAATCAAAAACAGTGTGGAAGTGCAGAAGTTCATACCAGGGATATAATGAGAGTTTGTCATAAATTTATTACTGTGTCTCACAAAGTGTCCAATGCTTACAGAAAGTTATTGGAGTTTTCAAACCAAAGGATGAGGAACCTTATGGAAGACTGAATCCCAAGTGGACTAAATGGATGCATAAACTGTGTTGTCCATGTTGCTTTGGACGGTCATGCCTTATACCAAACCAAGGATACCTTTCTGAAGCAGGTGCCAGTTTGGTGGACCAGAAACTGCAACTGAAAGTAGTACCTAAGACTAAGGTATGTAACTGAAGATTCTGAAAAGTGGGAAGTTGTCAAAAGTGCAAGAAAAATTGTACAATGGTTTAGTAGTGTAAATTCTGTTTTGTAATGGCATCGATCTGGTCATCAGAGTCTAAAAAGTGGTTATTGCTCGTTTTTCTGTACACACACTATATATTACAACATGAAACAGCAACATTGTTCATTGTGTGATAATTTAGCATGAAACTGTTCATAATGTCGTAGATCCAGATTTGAAACAATGATATAAGATTCATGTATAATCTAAAATAGGCTAGCCTATAAGAGGCTACTGTGTGGTAGTGGACCCGTTCGCTGAAATCTTATCTGTGATGACAGACATTTGTGTAGCGAAGGCCAAAGTGTAGGTTAGTTTGGCCAAAGTGTAGGTTAGTTTGGAAGATGATCATTTGATTGTGCTTTGGTGAAGCCAACTAATGTGAATGTGAAATAAAGGTAGCTGTAACAGATTAATTTTAAGCATAGCCTGGATGTGTTTGGATCCATGCCACATTTAATGAACATTCCATTACAAAACCTAAAACTGTGATGTATGTTCAGAAAACCAAATAATATAACAGACAAGTCTCTGCTAAGTTTTTGATACATATTATATACATGTATCGTACATAAACTTCAAAAACTGCAAAGGGGACTACTACATACCTTTTACCCTTATAAGAGTTGAGTACAGTAATGTGAAGATTTGCCAGGAACAACAAGTGGTTTGGATTCCATGTTAAACCATATATCCTTTTTTCTCATTATTATCACGGAGGTAGATTAGGGATGTACAATTCGATGAAGTGGCGTATAGTTCAAAGACTTGCACTTTACGACCACTATCGTCTGTATAAATTTAACCCTTAACTTGTGGAACACCCTGTATATGCAAAACAACTCTAAAGAAAAATAATACTGTAGAGCACAATCAGTCACCAATAAGATAAATTTTTTTTTGTGTTAACTTTGCTGTCTGTCAAGCGTTGCACATCATTGGCTTGATGATGCAGCTGAAGTGAAAAAAACGATGTTATGAGGTGATTATGTCTAAGAAAAGCAACACATGTACATGATGAATTACATATGCTGCTGGCAACACCAGGAAGAATAGTGTATAAGGGAAGCAAGAAGACCCAAAGAGCAGCAACACATTTCATTACAGTTTCATTCAATAAGCTTGAAAGAGTCACTGAGGTTCCCGCTAACTCCAGTGGCAGACGCTGAGAGGCAGCCTTTCTACATCATGGTGTGATTTAGGGTGCAATTTACTATCATAGTTGCGACAATGTACATTCATAGGATCATCCACTAATATGTTGCTTCTTCCTACATGTGTCTCTCGAAATAACCAAGAGGCTTACTAACAATCATTCGTTCAGTGGGTATGCCTGGGTGCCTCATTTAGCACGTTGAAGAGGCTATTCTTGCAGCTATTGAGGGTACAAGGTACAACCAACAGTAGATTGTGTATATGTTGGAACAAATGATGCCTGTCATCTGGGATCTGAGGTCATCCTTGGCTCATTCCAGTGAATGGCAGAGAAGGTTGAGAAGACCAGTCTTGCGCCTGGAGTTTCAGTGAAGCTCCCAATTTGCAGTATTGTCCCAAAACTGATCATGTTCTTTTGGTTCTGAGCCGAGTGGAAGAACTGAACCAGAGTCTTCGAAGATTCGGTGACAAGCTAGGCTGCGATTTAATGAACTTGCACCTTAGGGGTGAGAACTGTAGGGTTCCTCTAAAAAGGTCAGGTATGCACTACACATTGAAGGCTGCTACTCAGGTAGCTCACTGAGTGTGGGGTGCACACAAAAGTTGTTTTAAATTGACTGACTCCACCAATCCAGATGATGATAGCTGTAGCAAGCCGAGAAGTATCACAGTAAGCTAGAAAGAAATGTCTCACAGAGGTGAGAGTATTAAAATCCCAATGGTAAACTTCCAAAGCATTCGCAGCAAAGTGCCAGAGTTTGAAGTGCTCATTAGGAGCAGTGAAACTCACATAGTACTAGGTACAGAAGCTGCTTGAAACCTGAAATTGATAGCCGTAAGATTTTTGAGGAAAGTTTGTCATATCGAAAGGATAGGCAAATGGAAAATGGAGGTGGTATATTTGTCGCAATAGACAAACTCAAGTCCACAGAGGTAGAATTGAAGTTGCATGTGAGATTGTTTGGGCAACACTCAGTACCAGAGATGGGCATAAAATGGTTATTGCATCACTCTATAACCCACCAGACGCATCTCCTGATGTAACTGAAAACATTAGAGAGAACCTCAGTTCACTTGTACATAAGTTCCCAAATCATACCGTAATCATCAGTGGAGTCTTTAATCAACCAACAATTAATTGGAAAAATTGCAGTTTTGTTAGGTGGGTGTGATAAGATACCCTGTGGAACTTTACTAAATGCCCTCCCTGAAAACTACCTAGAACAGATACTTAGGAATCATACTCATGGTGGAAATATATGGATCTAATGGCAACAAAAAGACTCGACATCTTTGAGGATATCCACATCAAAACTGGTATCAGTGACTATGACCTGGTTGTGGTAGTAAAGATTACCAAAGTACAAAGGACAACTAAAACAAGCAGAAAGATATGTATCTTCAGTAAACTAGATAAAAAAATCAGTAGTGTCATACCCTAGTGAATGATTTAAAACTTTCATCACAGGCAGGAGTGTGTAGAGGAATTCTAGCTCAAGTTTAAAAGAATAGCTGACCATGCACTGGATAGATATGTACTCAGTAGAGCAGTTCATACTAGCAGGGGACCTACATGGTATACAGTCACTGTAAAGAGACTTCTAAAGAACGAGAGAAAGCATAGGGCTGAATGAAATGCATTTGGCTGTCAAGAGAGCAGCGCGTGAAGCCTTCAATGGCTACCATAGCAGAGTATTGTCAAGGGGTCTTTCACAGAACCCACAGAAATCCTAGTCATATGTAAAGGCTTTTAGTGGCACCAAAGTTAGTGATGAGACCCTAGCGAATGAGACAGGAATTGAAACTGAGGGTAGCAAAGGAGAAGCTGAAATGCTTAACTCTGATTTCAAATGTTCCTTAACAAAGGGAAACCCAGGAGAATTGCCTCAATTTTAAGCCTCGTACCACAGAAAAGATGAATGAAATAAGTGTTGGTGTCAGTGGTGTTGAGAAACAGCTGAAATCATTAAAACTGAACAAAGCTACAGGCTCCAAAGGAATCCCTGCCAGATTCTACACTGAATTTTTGGCTGAGTTAGCCTCTCTTCTAACTATAATCTATCATAGATCCCTCAAACAAAAAAAAAAAAACAAAAAAAAACATGCCCAGTTCTTGGGAAAAGGCACAGGTCACAACCATTTACAAGAAGAGTGGTAGAAGGGATGCACAAAACTACCATCCAGTATCCTTGACACCAATTTGTGGTGGAATCTTAGAACATTTTCTGAGCTCAAACATAATGAGGTATCTTGAACAGAATGATCTTCTCAATGCCAACCAGCATGGAGTTTGAAAACATCAAACATGTGAAACCCAACCCACACTTTTCTCACATGACATGTTGAAGGCTTTGGATCAAGACAACCAGGTAGATACAGTATTTCTTGATTTCCAAAATGCATTTGACTCACTAATGACAGCTACGCTTAATGTGAAAAGTATGATCATGTGGGGTATAAAGTGAAATTTGTGACTGGATTGAAGTGTTCTTGGTAGGGAAGAGACAGCGTGTTATTTTGGATGGAGAGTTATTGTCAGATGTAGAAGTCACTGCTGGTGTGCCCCAGTGAAGTGTGTTGGGACCCTTGCTGTTCATATTGTGTATTAATGATCTTTCAGGCGATATTAATAGTAAAAGCAGGCTTTTTGCAGATGATGCAGTTGTCTATAATGAAGTACTATCTGGAAGAAGGTGCACAAATATTCAGTGAGATCGTGATAAGATTTCAACGTGCTGCATAGATTGGCAACTTGCTCTAAATGTTCAGAAGTGAAGAATTTTGCACTTCACAAAATGAAAAAACATAGTATCCTATGATTATAATATCAGTGAGTCACTGTTTGAATCGGCAAACTCATACAAACACCTGGGTGTGACACTTTGTAGGGATGTGAAATGGAATGATAACATAGGTTCTGTTGCGGGTAAAGCAGATGGTAGATTTCAGTTTATTGGTAGACTACTGGGGAACTGCAATCAGTCTACAAAGGAGATTGCTTACAAATCACTCATACAACTAGTTCCAGAATATTGATGAAGTGTGTGGACCTGTCTCAGATACGAGTGACAAGGGATATTGAATGTATACAGAGAAGGATGGCGCAAATGGTCACAGGTTTGTTTAATCCATGGGAGTGTGTCACAAAGTACTTAAGGAACAGAACTGGAAGACTCTTGAAGATAGACGTAAACTATCTCAAGAAAGTCTGTTAACGAAGTTTCAATAACTAGCTTGAAATGATTACTCTAAGAATGTACTACAACCTCCAATGTATTGCTGACATAGGGATTGTGAAGATAAGATTAGGATAATTATTGCTTGCACAGAGGCATCCAGTCAATCATTCTTCATGTGCACCATACGTGAATCGAAAAGGAAAAAACCTAATAACTGGTACAAAGGGACATACTCTCTGCCATGCACTACATGGTGGTTTGCAGAGTAGGGATGTAGATTCTTCCCACAAATAATTCACGACTGGGACAGGAAATTGGTGAAGTGACAGTTGACCAGTAAGTACCCTGTATTTCATGTGGTAGTAGCTCAGTGGAGGAATGTAGCAAGCTTAAGACAGTGTGATATAACTTTAAACAGTGGAAAATGCATGATGGAATAATGAATATATTATGAAAAGGATAGTTGCTACTAACCATATAGCAGAAATGCTTAGTCACAGATAGGCACAACAAACGATATTAATAGTAAATATTTCAGTAGTGCTAAAATAGACAATTTTTTGTTAACCAGATCGTTAAGATAAATTTTAGCACGTATGTAGTTAACAACTGTCAAGTTTGCATATATCATGCCAATGCATCAAATCTGGACCAGCACTCAGGAAATTACGGCCTTAATTTTTTTCTGCCAACATTTGATTATTCTCAGTCGGATTGTTCTGATACATAATGAACTTTGAACTGAATTAATTTTGAACTACTGTTTATTTAATTTTCATTAGTGTGGTTTTCATTCCCTTCCTGTATAGTATGAGAGCAACTCTAACTGAATAACTGCAACAAAAAGGCATACAATTATGTGAACTTCTTTTTGTGCACACATATGTTCATCATCCTCTTGACAGCTCTAAATAAAATACTGCATACACCATTCAGGCTAATACTTTATTTGTGACTTTTCAGATATATTAGGATGAAACGACAGCTAAACTGCATGGGTAAACAGATAATAAAAGAAGTATTGCGTTTTCTGTTATATATAATTTCTTTCAAATGGTAAACATCATTCATGTAATGTATCCTGGCAATTCTTCTAAATCTAAAGCCAACAACTGAGTCTCACTGTAACTATTATTAGGGCTTCTTCCCATTCCATTCACATATAGGATGTGACAAGAAAATTTCCTTAAATTTCTCTGTGCATGCTGTACTGAATCTAACCTTGTCTTCATTATTCATATGGGAACAATACATACGTGGTTTTCATGTATTCCTACAGTCGCAGCTTAAAGCTGTTTCTTGTAACTTCGTAAGTATGCTTTCACTGGATAGTTTGCCAGTTCTGTTATGCAAGCATCTCCATGATGCTCACTGATCAGTCCATTCTCGGACATGACCATTCATACTGTCCTTCTTTGTAAACGTTCTGTATACTCAGTTAGTCCTATTTGGTATGAGTCAGTTACATGAAAAGCAATCTAGCATGTGTTCCACGACTGTGTTGTAGGCAATCTCTTTTCTAGCCAGTTGTGTTTCCCCAGTATTCTTCCAATGAACTGAGATCTGCCAACTGCTTTACCTATGACAGAGGCTATGTGATCACTCCATTTCGTATCTGTACAATTTGAGACACCCAGATAATTTAATAGTCATGGGTGACTGGAATTTGAGAGTAGGAAAAGGGAGAGAAGGAAACATAGTCAGTGAATATGGATTGGGGGTAAGAAATGAAAGAGGAAGCCGTCTGGTAGAATTTTGCACAGAGCATAAGTTAATCATAGCTAACACTTGGTTCAAGAATCATGAAAGAAGGTTGTATACATGGAAGAACCCTGGATATACTAAAAGGTATCAGATTGATTATATAATGGTAAGACAGAGATTTAGGAAGCAGGTTTTAAATTGTAAGACATTTCCAGGGGCAGATGTGGACTCTGAGCACAATCTATTGGTTATGAACTGTAGATTAAAACTGAAGAAACTGCAAAAAGGTGGGAATTTAAGGAGATGGGACCTGGATAAACTGAAAGAACCAGAGGTTGTACAGAGTTTCAGGGAGAGCATAAGGGAACAATTGACAGGAATGGGGAAAAGAAATACAGTACAAGAAGAATGGGTAGCTCTGAGGGATGAAGTAGTGAAGGCAGCAGACAATCAAGTAGGTAAAAAGACGAGGGCTAGTAGAAATCCTTGGGTAACAGAAGAAATATTGAATTTAATTGATGAAAGGATAAAATACAAAAATGCAGAAAATGAAGCAGGCAAAAAGGAATACAAACATCTCAAAAATGAGATCGACAGGAAGTGCAAAACTGCTAAGCAGGGATGGCTAGAGGACAAATGTAAGGATGTAGAGGCTTATCTCACTAGGGGTAAGATAGATACTGCCTACAGGAAAATTAAAGAGACCTTTGGAGAAAAGAGAATCACTTGTATGAATATCAAGAGCTCAAATGGAAACCCAGTTCTAAGCAAAGAAGGGAAAGCAGAAAGGTGGAAGGAGTATATAGAGGGTCTATACAAGGGCAATGTACTTGAGGACAATATTATGGAAATGGAAGAGGATGTAGATGAAGATGAAATGGGAGATACGTTATTGCGTGAAGAGTTTGACAGAGCACTGAAAGGCCTGAGTTGAAACAAGGCCCCGGGAGTAGACAAAATTCCATTAGAACTACTGACAGCCTTGGGAGAGCCAGTCATGACAAAACTCTACCATCTGGTGAGCAAGATGTACGAGACAGGCAAAATACCCTCAGACTTCAAGAAGAATATAATAATTCCAATCCCAAAGAAAGCAGGTGTTGACAGATGTGAAAATTACCGAACTATCAGTTTAATAAGTCACAGCTGCAAAATACTAACGCTAATTCATTACAGACGAATGGAAAAACTCGTAGAAGCAGACCTCGGGGAAGATCAGTTTGGATTCTGTAGAAATGTTGGAACACGTGAGGCAATACTGACCTTACGACTTATCTTAGAAGAAAGATTAAGGAAAGGCAAACCTATGTTTCCAGCATTTGTAGACTTAGAGAAAGCTTTTGACAGTGTTGACTGGAATACTCTCTCTCGGGGGTAAAATACAGGGAGCAGAAGACTATTTACAATTTGCACAGAAACCAGGTGGCAGTTATGAGTTGAGGGGCATGAAGGGGAAGCAGTGTTTGCAAAGGGAGTGAGACAGGGTTGTAGCCTATCCCCGATGTTATTAAAGTGTATATTGAGCAAGCAGTAAAGGAAACAAAAGAAAAATTAGGAGTAGGTATTAAAATTCATGGAGAAGAAATAAAAACTTTGAGGTTCGCCGATGACATTGTAATTCTGTCAGAGACAGCAAAGGACTTAGAAGAGTAGTTGAACGGAATGGACAGTGTCTTGAAAGGAGGGTATAAGAGGAACATCAACAAAAGCAAAACAAGGATCATGGAATGTAGTCGGATTAAGTCGGGTGATGCTGAGGGAATTAGATTAGAAAATGAGATTCTTAAAGTAGTAAAGGAGTTTTGCTATTTGGGGAGCAAAATAACTGATGATGGTCGAAGTAGAGAGGATATAAAATGTAGACTGGCAATGACAAGGAAAGCATTTCTGAAGAAGAGGAATTTGTTAACATCGAGTATAGATTTAAGTGTCAGGAAGTTGTTCCTGAAAGTATTTGTATGGAGTGTAGTTATGTATGGAAGTGAAACATGGACAATAAATAGTTTGGACAGGAAGAGAATAGAAGGTTTCGAAATGTGGTGCTACAGAAGAATGCTGAAGATTAGATGGGTAGATCACATAACTAATGAGGAGGTATTGAATAGAATAGGGGAGAAGAGGAGTTTGTGGCACAACTTGACAAGAAGAAGAGACCGGTTGGTAGGGCATGTTCTGAGGCATCAACGGATCACAAATTTAGCATTGGAGGGCAGTGTGGAGGGTAAAAATCATAGAGGGAGACCAAGAGATGAATACAGTAAGCTGTTCCAGAAGGATGTAGGCTGCAGTAAGTACTGGGAGATGAAGAAGCTTGCACAGGATAGAGTAGCATGGAGAGCTGCATCAAACCAGTCTCAGGACTGAAGACAACAACAACAACAACAACAACAACAACAACAACAACAACAACAGATATTTGTATGACTTACTGATCCCAACTGTGACTTACTGATATTGTAGTCATAGGACACTTAAGTTTTCTCATTTTATAAAGTGCATAGTTCTACATTTCTAAACATTTAAACCAAGTTGCCAGTCTCTGCAAACCTTTGAAATTGTACAAGGTCTTCCTGAATACTTCTGCAGCTTTTTTTAACAGTCCTTGCTTATAGATAATGCCATTATTACTGTCTGCAAGGGTACTAATATATAGCATAAGCACAATGCTGAAACAAAGGAAGAAGATGGGTCAAACAAAGAAGGTATTAGATCAATTAAAATAGACAACACAGTGGTCATAGATGGTATGGAAATAGCAAACATACTTCATGATAACTATATCAGTGTAGTAGAAAACTTAAAATTGGAAAGAAATAGTCAAAAACAGAAGAGTATTAAGGTACCAAAAAGATCATGCAGTACTATGTTTGTAAGACCAGTCACGGAAGATGAACTGCTTAAAACTATACGGAAACTGAATTCCAAGAAATCAGCTGGTGATGATGAAATATCAAACCATGTAATAAGGCTGGTAAGTGAGCAGATAATAACACCACTGCTAAACATAGCAAACTGTTCTTTCAGAGATGGAATTTTTCCAGAAAAACTTAAGATAATGAAGGTGGTGCCAGTGTACAAGGAAGGGGATAAGGATGACCCCAACAACTACAGACCAGTTTCACTTATATCAAGTTTCTTGAAAATCCTAGAAATGCGTATGTATACCAGGTTAGTTAATTATTTGGACAAACATAACATTCTCATACCCTCACAACAAGGTTTGAGATAGGGTAAATCTACAGAATCAGCAATTGCCAGTCTAACAGAATACATTTTACAGTCCTTAGATGAAAAAAAGGTTGTCTCTGCTGTGTTTCTGGATATTTCAAAAGCATTTGACACCATTGGCCATGAAATGCTGATACAAAAATTTGGCAACAATGGCATTCGATGGCAACCAGGTGAATGGATAAAATCATACTTGTGCAACCTCAAGCAGCATGTATCATTAGGAAACTCATACCAATCAGAAACCAAACCCATCAGATATGGAGTGCCGCAGGGTTCGGTAATGGGACCATTGTTATTTAATGTGTTTGTTAATGATATATGTGTTGAGGAGGAAGAAAAGATAATATTTTATGCTGATGACATGAAAGTACTAAATAGTGACCAAAATATGGAACAGTATGGAACAGCTTGAGAGAAGACGATACATATATGCAAATGCCACAGCTCAATGGCTGTTGGAAAATGAACTGGTTATAAATCTAAAAGAGATTATGAATGCAGTGTTTAAGGGGAGCTGGAGGTGCCTATGCTGCCCATGTTAAAATCACTAAGTTTGAGGAACATTTATGAATAAACTACCAAATAGAATTTTTTTTTTTTTTTTTTACATATAGAATGGTTTAGTATTGCAGTTATGACCGAGAGATTTTGGAGTATCTTTTCTAGTTTCCTTCCAATTATTTTTTTTATTAATGACCCAAATTTTTTTACAAATAATTACTTTATAATTAAACTGAAATTAAACTACTGAACATATTGCCAAATGGCTATGTTACAATGTAAGTTTGACCACTAGGAGTGCTGTATAAAAATTTCATTTCTCTAGCTTGAGTGGATTTTGAGAAAATGTTCCTTATATTCAAAAAATTCTAATTTACGGGAAATGGCTATCAAAGTTTCTCAATACATTCCTGCACTATAGGATGGATTATCAGGGTCTTCTTCTTCGTCATCCAAAAGCTTCCTCTTCTGTCTTCTTTTCCGGCCTGTTGTTCCATCAGACTTCATATGCCTTTCTCTTCTTTCTGCTCCTCTTATCCTTTCTCTGTCAATATTTCTTAGTGCTTGTACAGTGTTCACCCCTGCTGTAAATCCTAATGTCTTCAGAACTTCACACTTCACACTGTTCCCTTGGTTGTAGGTTGCTATTGCATCATAAATGCCAAAGTGCAGTGTTTTTATGCTTACAAACACCCTTTTAGGAATCACTTTCCAAATCAAATTGTTTACGCTCTCATTAGGATTCTGCGTCTTTCCGTGTAGACATTTGTGTAACAATTCTGGCTGTGCTAAGTTATGAAAAATTGGTTTTATTGCATTTATCACAGCTGCTGGCAAACCATGTTTGTGATCATAGTCCTTTTTTGCATTATATTTGCACCAGGAATCTTTTGGGCATAGGCAGTGTTGAGGGTATTCATTGGAAGAGGCAGTATGAAGGAACAATGCCCACACTGCCTTTCGCATGTCACTAACATTACTAGTATTTTACCTTATAGCATACCCATAGTATCTCTGTAGACGTTCAATCACCTCATCAGTAAGCCTGCCTCTCCCTCCTATTGTCTTTCCATCACTGAGCTTACTTGAACCCAAAGTTTGTTTGAGCCTTCGAAGCCGTGCACCCATACGCTTTTGCACATGCCCAATGCATTCCAACTTTTCAACTACAAATTCATTTCCATATGGTTTCAGTTCCTCTATAGTCTTGAAACCTTTGGAGTCACCATCCCCAAGGTAGTATTTGTACCTAACGTTGTATCTGGGAACTGAATGTTCAAAAATTTGTTTCACTCCATCCACTTCCATTGCTCCACTTGATCCCCTAAAATTTGCCTCACAGGTTCCACTGTGCTCTCCTTTGATTTTATTTTTGCACCTACAATGTTTTGATAATATTGCAACATCTATCACTTTTGCACTATCACCACAAGTAGCAGTTACAACCCCATTCAGGGATTTATGACCCCTCTTTTGCCAGGAACCATCTAATGCCAGAGGTTGATGGAACAAGGCTGGAAGAAGTAGAATCTGTTAGATTTTTAAGTATTCTTGTGGATAATGAACTGAAATGGAAAAAAAACATATTAATAATGTCTGTAAGAAACTGAGCTCTGTCATATTCTTAATGATGCAGCTATCACAGTATTCAGACAAGAACCTTCTGTGTACAGTGTATCACGGACTTTTCGAACCATACTTACAGTATGGAGTGACTGTGGGGGAAACTCAAACAAACAAGAGACAAAACGAGTGTTCACATTACAAAAAAAAAACCAATTAGGACCATTTTAAGAAGAAAGACCTCTGAAACATGCAGAAACTGTTTCAAGAAGTTAGGTATCTTAATTTTTTCATCGTTGTATATACACAAAACAATAATGTACATCACAAAGGTAGTGAGGACTGGATTACAAATGCTAGTGTACACACCCAGAATACAAGAAGGAAGAATGAAGTACGGAACATAGCCCACTGACTGGAAATGCTAGAAAAAGGACCCCAGTACTCTGGTATCAGACTACTAAGAAGTCTGCCTAAAAACTTGTAAGATAGTGTACTTGACGACGACTTTCCAAAGAAATGTAAAGACTGTCTCATTGAAAAAGAGTTATACAGTGTTGCAGAATACCTGTGCCATTAAATTTATATATATTGTTATTCATCATCAATTATGTAAAAATGTAAGCTAAAGGGGTATAAAAATAAGTGATAATGAATGTTAACTACTTTGACATGTCTTATATTACACATACATTTACTTTACGCAATGTAATCTTACAGGATCAAATAAAATTCAATTCAATTCAAGAGAACCCAATGCAGTTTCCAGGAGCACATCTGAAGTTAATTCTTCTTGTATCACCGAGTGGGGTAACACAGTGGTTAGCAAACTGGACTTGCGTTCGGGAGTACTGTGGTTCAAACCCACATCTATCCATCCTGATTTAGGTTTTCTGTGATTTTCCAAAATTGCTTCAGGCAAATGCCAGGATTGTTCCTTCAAAAGGGACTGGCTGATTTCCTTCTCTATCTGTCCCTAATCAAAGTGTGTGCTCCATCTCTAATGGCCTTGTTGTCAACTAGGCATTAAAAACTAATCTCCTCCTCCTCTTTCATCTGTCAATAATGCTCCCTCCAAAGTAACATCCTGCAATCTACCAGCAAAAACTCCTTAATCCATTCACAATTTTCACTCCATACACCAAACAACTGTAATTCTGATAAGTGGAAGTGTGGCACTGAGTCATAAATTTTTTGGAAGCCAAGAAATACTGCATTCACTTGACTGCTTTGTCCCTATCTTGCAGGATGTCAAGTGAGAAAAGTGAAAGTGGATGCCAGATGATCAGTGTTCTGGGAATCCATGCTGGTTAACTTTAAGGTGGTCATCTGTCTGAGACACCTCATTATTTTTGAGCTCAGAATTCATTCTAAGGTCCTACAACAAATGTGTGTCAAGTATGTTAGATTATATTTTTGTGGATCACTTCTGCTAATCTACTTCTAGACAGCTTTTTTAAGCTGTTCCTCAGTGCCACTGTTGCTATTATCTATTTTAATCATCTTTAAAGTGTTATGAGAATTCAGTTTGGACAATACTTCTCAATTTTCCTTCATCAAGGAACATTCGAAAATGGAGTTAAACATTTCTGCCTTTGCTTCGCTGTGCTTTACTCTAGATCCCATCTCACCCATGAGTATCTGAACACTTTCGTGCTACTAACAGGCTATACATACAAATTTAATTTTTTGGGGTTTGGTGAGATACCTTTCAATAAAAACTTGCTACAGTTGCCATTGACGTACCATGCATTGCCCTCTTGACAGTGAAATGTTCTTCGTGCAGCTCTATGCTTTCTTGCACCTATTATGAAATGGTCTGTTTCATTAGATGTTTCTTTTTAGTAACTGTATATCATGAAGGGTGCCTCCAATCATGAACCATTCTATTAGGTAGAACAATCCAACACAAAGTGCTAGATTATATTTGTGTTATGAAACAGAATCATGTGGTATGGTGTTGACAAAGATGGAAAAATAGCTTTTGAAATGGAATTAAAATGTTCTACTTTGGTGTCTTCCTTTGAGAGTTAAATTGTTGTGAAGTGACTGTACAAAGAACTTCACATTGGGAACAATTTCTTCAAGTTGGAAAGTATATTAACTACAATATGAAATGGATAGATTGTTACTCACCCCACAGAGGAGGAACAGAGCAGCGGAAGTTACTTGGGAAGAAGGCTATGCCCTTCCACCACTCAACACCTCTGTGTGCTGAGTAACATTTTTCATAATGTTCTTATTCCATAGCAGATTTCCATGTTTTAAAAAATCTCAACTGCTCTATTCGTTGCACTGTTTTAATGTTATTTGTAAACATTTTTCATCCATTGGAATGAAAACTCTCAAATAAATTCACTGTGCATGTAGGTCACTTCATATGTTGACACAAGTGATACAGATGATCACTGATTTGAATAGCCTATGTTTCCATACAACAAACATAATTTATTAACTCTGCAACCTCGTAATATTCATACAGCAAGTAAAAATTTTACCAATTTGCACTGAAAACTTAATTCCACAATTATCCAGAATACTACAGTGATCTGTGGTTGTCATGAAAACATTCCAGTGCTAAAAAAAAAAAAAAAAAAAAAAAAAAAAAAAAAAAAGAGGGTAGGGCCTTCCACACCATAAATTACATTTGTGAATTTACATCAGAGATGAAAGGGGAAAAGATGACAAGAACCTCTTGTGTTCTGACACAAGCATTAATTCAGTAAATTACCGTTCATTATTTCTTTACAGGTTACAGAGGTATGGGATCAGAAACATTACTTCATAGTTGTTTGACTCGTATTTAACTGAAGTGGAACAGTGAGTAGTGATGATGTCAATCTCAATCACTTCCCTAACAGGTTCCCCAAAAGCTCCCTTGGGACTTGACTCTTAGTTCAAATAGGTTGCTGTTGTACGTTTACAAATGACTCACTGCAGTTGTACATAAATGATGTTATTAAATATCAGTGAGCACTCATTCTTGTATGCAAGTGATGCATGTCTCAGTTGAAAATGAGGGATGAGTAGATATTTCAGAAGAGCATGAATCCTGGTTTCATTAGAACTATACAACTGAATGTAACAAAAACCCATCTAATCCAATCAAAAACTAAAATGTGGAAAGTGGCAGAAATAAAGGTAAGTTGAAATGATCAGGAAATGAGCTAAGTAAATGGTGTGATGCCCTTATGCCTAAATCTCGACCAGAATTCAAATTGAAAGGCACAAATAGACCGTTCAGCAAATGAATTGAATGACCTCACTTCTGCAGTGTCTTCTTATCAAATGTCACCATATGGACACCACAAAGCTAGTGCATCACACTTTCTAAATAATCCTGTTGGATGTGCGGATGGAAGATACAGACACATGAAATATGTGTAACATTGCCCTTACCTGCCTAAGGTATCTGCAGTAGGAATGTCGATGATATTGCAGGGCCGCGCGGGATTAGCTGAGCGGTCTAAGGTGCTGCAGTCATGGCCTGTGCAGCTGATCCCGGCGGCAGTTTGAGTCCTCCCTTGGGCATTTGGGCATGGGTGTGTGTGTTTGTCCTTAGGATAATTTAGGTTAAGTAGTGTGTAAGCTTAGGGACTGATGACCTTAGCAGTTAAGTCCCATAAGATTTCACACACATTTGAACATTTTGATATTGCAGGCTGGTCATGTGACTGTCCTTAAGTGAGCAAAAGTAAGGCTATCTGACAGCAGTCCCTCTCTGTTGATATTATCTGACTTTGCCTCTGCAAGTGAGCTACGACTGCCACTGTTGTTTATCAGTTCTTATTTAGACTTGTGTTGCATAATGCTTAGGCTTTTGAGCATCTGGTTTTCATCAGTGCCAGACTTAGTAAAACTTAGTGTAATATCATACTTTCAATATGTGTGCACAGCAAATTAGTAGTGCTTGGACTTGTACCAGTTCCAAGTTCATTCACAAACTGTTACATTTTAATTTTTATCCAGAACCATGGCTGATACTAATTTCCATGAAGAACTATTATTGTTTCACAGCATGAGCAATATATAATTTTTAATCTTTTTTGGCAGAAGGTTGTGAGCAGTAAAGGTTTTTGACAGTAAAGTGAGAATTACACCTTTATTTCAATTATTCAATATGGCTTAATTTTCTGGGAAATTATTGTTAATGTTTCATGACTCCTCAGCAGCTCAGCGGCAAGTGCTAGACTATAAATCCAACGGTCACAGGTTGAGTCTCTGGATACTCCCGAATTTTAACCTGTTATATATCACTTCTTTTACCTCTGGCAATGTTTGTTAATGTGACAAATACAGAATTCACTGTGGTTCAGATGCCATGTTAAACTGTAGGTCCCACTGCAACTGAGTGGGTAAGACGTTTTGAAGGCCAGGGGAAAGCAGTGGTGTACTTCCAGCAACAGAACCATGCCTAGTAAAGCAAACATTCAGTTTGACGACAGCCTTACTTTTACTTTAGGCTGCTTCAAGGTTACTATACTGAACGTCACACAGGAAGAGGACCCAGTTTTAGATAGCTCCGTGCATCCATTTCCATTGACTGTTGGCAGCTAATGAAAGTTAGTCTCCTTACAGAAACCTTTCTGAGAGTGTTGTTGGGCAACAATAACTGCCCTCTGCTGTAGTGAGAAATTGATATACTTTGGCAATAATTCAGTTTTAGTCACTGTTGCCTGTAACACCACCTTGTAATTCACATGTGATATATATATAAAAACAAAGATGAGGTGACTTACCGAACAAAAGCGCTGGCAGGTCGATAGACACACAAACAAACACAAACATACACACAAAATTCAAGCTTTCGCAACAAACTGTTGCCTCATCAGGAAAGAGGGAAGGAGAGGGGAAGACAAAAGGAAGTGGGTTTTAAAGGAGAGGGTAAGGAGTCATTCCAATCTCGGGAGCGGAAAGACTTACCTTAGGGGGAAAAAAGGACAGGTATACACTCGCACACACGCACATATCCATCCACACATACAGACACAAGCAGACATATTGCATGTGATATATATATATATATATATATATATATATATATATATATATATATATATATATATATATATTTTTTTTTTTACACACACACACACACACCCCTGATCATTGTGCACCCAGCAGAGGTTCATGTTGTGCATTATTTTAAAATATTAAACATTTCTTCTTTGTAAATTTTTAACTTAAGATTTCCTTTTATAGTAACTACCATACACTTAAAAATATTGGTATTGGCCATGATTACAGTAACTTTCTACACATAGCTTACATCTCACTGTGCAGATATCACAGTTACGAGACTCATTTCTCTTCCCTCTCCCTCCTCCTACACATGCCCCTCCAGCTGCCACTTTTGTTGCTCCCTTGTATAGCTGGATGTTTCACGCCATATCTACAGCAACTGTTAAGTTGAATTTATTTGCAGCTTCAGAAAAACTGAGCACAATACAATTAATTTTGTGTGTCACTATGTGCTTCCCATTCTCAGGACAACTAATTTTTTCCAGACACTGACAGATAACAAAATCAGTAACGCTGAGAGTAAAATTCAAACTGCAGATGTTGGATTAGAATAAATTTCTCAAAGGTGCTTCTAATTTAATCTCTTAAAAACTAATTTGTAATGAACAGTGTACATATCACAGTTTAATTTTGCATTCAGCATAGTAATATGCCTTTCCTTCACTGTTCCCTCAGAAATGGATAATGTACCTTACTTTAAAAAGTTTCTCTCTGTGCTTTGATGACATACATTTACTGTTAAGAATGAGTGTCTCTCCCCTCTTATCCTCTCTGAATTTTAAAATGGAATATACCACCTAGTTTCAAGAGTTGTCAGTTTACTGGCTACTATTCTGTGTTGGAAATGATGTGTGTGTTTTTGGTCTCCAGAGTAGTGCATCCATTGACTAGGTGTAGAGTAACAGTCTGTTACACATTCCAAGACTTTCCATTTGTTTGGATCACTTCCTGTTAAGTGAAAGCTGACTTGCAGAGAGAGAGAGAGAGAGAGAGAGAGAGAGAGTGTGTGTGCGTGCGCGTGCGTGGGCGTGCGCGTGTGCGTGCGCGCGTGCGTGCGTGCGTGTGCAGGGGGGGTAGGTCAAAACCTAGTTTTCTGTGCTCCAAGCTTCAATCACCTACAGGTGAGTTTTTGTGTTGTCCTGTGTTACATATTGCTGCATCCAGAATTTTCAATTTTGTTGACTGGACAGATGAATGAACATCCCATTTAAAATAACTAGTTCCACATTTTATTACCATAATTTTGTTTCAGGTTGTGAAATTGGTAAGTGAAACATTCAATTATCCACGCATTGATCGAGAAAAGGCCCGCATGAAGAGAGCGATTATGGCACAGTTTCCAAATGTGGGACGACATTTCAACAGAATAGGCCTTAGGCCGAAGGTAAAGTGTCTTGATAAAAATAACTAATGACTGCATGAATTACACATTTTCACTTCAAGGAGTAGGAGGATCACATTTTATTATTCTGCTTTTTCAGTTAAATGTGTATGGATTGCCTTTCATATGTAATTGATCTGATTTTTCAGGTTGGGTCTTTCCAGTTATTTGTGGATGGTTACAAGGATGCTGATTATTGGCTCAGGAGGTTTGAATTGGACCCTTTACCTGCAAAAGTTCAACGAGATTTTCAGCTGAAGTTTGAACGGCTTGTTGTATTAGATTATATAATTAGAAATACAGATCGAGGAAATGATAATTGGCTCATAAAATATGATCAACCAAATATTCAGTCACATATTAATTCAAATGGCGGAGAATTGCTGGATGCAACAGTAAGTTTTTCTTATTGTGGTTCTCTCTCTCTCTCTCTCTCTTTCTCTCTCTCTCTCTCTCTCTCTCGCAAGTCATTTATGGCTAATAGGAAAAACAGTTAGGGTTGTGCAATGTAAAGGTTTAGCTGAGCAACTTCTTACTGAATCTGTGCATGTTCAAACAAGCCCATAAATTGTTTGTAGCATGAAGGTCTCTTAACTACTGTAAAATGACTTCATTCGCAAAAAAAAAGTAGTGAGTAGATGTTCAGATCAGCTTTGCTCTAAAGTTGACAGTACATCAGTCACTCCTTGTCTATTGTCTCCAAGCAGTTGAGACATTTCAGTATGAAAATCTTATTGTTCTGACCATGTGAGAACTGACTGCACCCTCAAAGACATTCGCTGCTCGTTTCATTAATACTTGTTCGTCATAGAATAGAATGCTTCTGAGGTACGGAAGCTAGAGGTAAATGAGGAGTAGGCCCTATGTGCTACACCCAAAAAGGATTTTTGGTTCATTCTGAATTTTCAGTTCAGGTAATGCTGTAAGACAATGTTACAGTCACAAAGTTGTATTGTTTGTGACTACTACACTGTGACTGTAGAACTGAAGGTAAGTCATATCTGACGCTGCAGATAAATCTTCAGAAAAATGTAAAAGCTGTGTTACAATATGCGGACTGCGTTGTTACAGCTGATAAACCCTGGCTTTCTTATGATAGTTTTCAAACAAGGTACAGATCTAGAATTAAGTGTTGACGATAAGGTTACACCTGTGATAGTCAGATCATGCTATGTTAAGAAAAGAATGGTGATGGCCTTTAGTGAACCTGAGGAGTATTGGAACATGGAATGTTAGGCTCTTTGAGAAATGGTAAGCAGTGGATGTACCTTCAGTCTATCTTCATTTGAGTTTGTAACAATGAAAACAATCGATTATTGATAAAATTATTGAATTGTATAGAATGATAAAATTATTTAATTGTATAGATAAAAAAATCTACTCACCAAGTGGTGGCAAACACACACATAAAAGACTCTTGTGATTGGTAAGCTTTTGGAGCCAGTGGCTCCTCCTTTAGGCAGAAGGGTTGAAGGGGAAGGAAAGACTCTTCCCTTCTCATCCCTGACCTGTGGTTCTGGGTGACTTTAGTGAAATCTACCCCTTTTCCTAGATCTCTCCCGTTGTTTCCCTTCACCCTTCTTCCTTCCCTTCAACCCTTCTGCCTGAAGAAGGAGCCACTGGCTCCGAAAGCTTGCCAGTCACAACGGTCTTTTATGTGTGTGTTCTGCTGCCACTTGGTGAGTAGAGTCATTTAAGTTTTGGTGCACTCTTGTAATATGAACACAGTGGTAAAAGTATATTGAAGTAAAAGAATAGATAGATAGTTGATCCTTTTCAAGAATTTTTGTGTATGCTAGGATATTTTGAAGACATTAACATAATGATTGTAACACCCACAATTCCAATGTGTATTCATAAAAACCAAGAAAGCTAGTACTTTGGTGATAATGCACTACAAATATTTCAAGTAACTTCCTCTTCTTATCAGACTTCATTCCTTGTTTCTGATATTTTTGGCTGTTGACATGTAATATTCTGAGAACTAGTGAAATGAAATTGTATATCCATTCTTGTTATGTTTTAGAGAAGATTACTCGGGACGATTTGTATCTGTTACCTCAATGTATAAAACTAGTTTCGTCACTTACAGTAGATCTTTTTTCCTAGGAATGGAATGTTGTTCAGCTACCAGAGATAGATATAGCAGCTATAGATAATGGTCTTGCATTCCCTTTTAAACATCCTGACTCGTGGAGAGCATATCCATATCATTGGGCATGGCTGCCTTATGCTAAAGTTCCATTCAGCAAAGAAATTAGAGAACTTGTTCTGCCTCAGCTGTCTGATATGAACTTTGTTCAGGATCTTTGTGATGATCTCTACCTACTGTTCAAGGTAAGTAATGACAAATGTACAAACTCAGATGTTTCAGTAAATTAAATGATAGTAAAACATTGTACAGTTACAGTTGCATAAAACCCGTGAAATAATTAGTAGAGGTTCTATTAAGGAAGCTGTAATATACCATCAGTATAAGGCCTCACTCGTTACAGGACATTCCAGTACAGAGATGATTGACGAGTGTGGAAGAACTGTTAATAGTTGTGTATATTTAACTTACTTCTTTGACACGAAATTGGCAGCTAGCAATTAAAATCTATTATCATAACATTGTCTTATGGTGTAATGTGTTGTTTATTTCTGATTTGGTTCTTCGAGCAGCAATCACCATATTGTGTTCACCAGATGTTATATTGAATTTGTTACTGTGCTGCAGGGTTGGGGTTTGTTGACCAGTTGCTGATTTGTTTAAAATCAATGCTGTACACTCTGTATTGCATATACAATGTGAACTCCCTTAATTCCTCACTTAATTGCTGATTACTCCTCTTCTTATCTGTGATAGATTGTTTCATCCTTGGCATTGTTTGATAATTGATTGAATCACAGTATAAAAAATTGTGCCATAAGATTCGAATAAGATGGCATCTTTAGTGAATGCTTCAGTCTGGGATGACATTCCATACTTGTGGATTACCATGCAGTAATCTTCCAATATCTGACAAAAACATTCAGTATGTTACTTCACTACCTTTAGACTACCTTAGACTACAGCTAAGTGTTCACAACTAATCACATCTGTAGACTCCTTTCCAACAACTGTCATGCCAGAGCACAAGCACCTGTAAAAACTCATTGTTAAACCGTACATTGTCAGACACTCGGAGGTTGTGTCTGTTTTCATATTGACTGAGATGCAGCAATAGTGACCGACAACTAAACTACTGATTGCAAGATAAGCAAAGTGTAGAGACTACAGAGGTTATTGGTCAATCCTTATGTGCATTGTCTATCGGCCAAAGCTGTTTCGACAGTCATACCATTCTCAGGGAGGCATTTAACCCGCAGTATGTGGATGGTGTAATTAAAGTTGTTAGCAGGATGTTTTCTGTACCACGACTCGGACATATGCATTCAAGTGGTCATGAACATGATCAAGTTTGTTTATATTAAGATTTCTGGTGAGTGAATGTTGCTTTTAATGTACGCTGTGGACACTCTTGTCCTCCAAGATGAAAACAGCCATGATCACAGAGCTGTACACATGAGTTCCTTCAGTATGGGAGCTCTGCAGAGTCTGATCTACATGTATATACATACATACATACATACATACATACTCCACAAGCCACCATAAGGCCCGTTATGGGGAGACCCTGTACCACTGCTAGTCATTTTCTTTCCTGTTCCACTCGGCAGTGGGAAAAGAGGCTATCTATATCGCTCCACATGAACCATAATTTCTTTTATCTTTGTGATCATCACATGAAACGTGCATTGGCAGCAATAGAATTGTTCTGCAGACAGTTTCACATCCCGGCTCTCTGAATTTTCTCAGTAGTGTTCCTTGAAAAGAGTATCGCCTTCCTTCCAAGGATTTTCATTTGAGTTTCTGAAGCATCTCTGTAATAGTTGCATGTTGTCCGAACATACCGCCTAACAAATCGAGCAGCCCAACTCTGAATTGCTTCAGTGTCATCCTTTAACTTCACCTGGTGCGGATCCTAAACACTTAAGCAACACTCAGTAATAGGTTGCAGTAGTGTACTATGTGGTCTCCCTTATAGATGAACCACACTTTCCTAAAATTCTCTCAATAAACCAAAATCTGCCATTTGCCTTCCCTACTACTATCCTTACATGCTCATTCCGTTTCATATTTTGCCGCATTATGCCCAGATATTTAAACGGCTTCACTGTGTAAAGTGCACACTACTAATGCTGTATTCGAACATAACAGGTTTGTTTTCTCTACTCATCTTCATTAACATATTTCTCTACATTTAGAACTTACTGCCATTAATCACACCAACTAGAAATTTTGTCTATGTCATCTTGTATCCTCCTGCAGTCACTCAACAACGACAGCTTCTCGTAGACCATAGCACCATCAGCAAACAGCCGCAGTTTGCTTCTCACACTGTCCACCAGGTCATTTATATAAATGGAAAGTAATAGCAGTCCTAAACATCAGTTGAGTGACTTGTGAAGAAACCGTCATAATATTGTACTATTAGTTCAATCTTCACTTTCTAATTAATGACAAATTTTGTACAAATCACATCAAATTCTTATCTTAGCAGTTCTACAGTGACTGTTGATCATTGACAAAGATGTGTTATATTTTGTTTATTGTTTTCGTTAATATTGTTTTGTTAAACAGGTAGCTTTAGAGCTTCTGTTTTTTTGTGATGACAAGCCACAGTCTATGCCCCTGGTCATTGCACCCTGTTTTTTCTCTCTTGCCATTAGCCCAAACTGGCAGCATGCGACCTGAACCTAAGCTGCAACCAAAAATTTCACTTTCATTTAGCAGCACACCAAAGCTGTTAATATATAGCAGATAACAGTATCACCTCATTTCAGTCGACCCTTGTGTGCCCAGCTTTGACTGTTTCAAGCTTAATAAAGGCGATAAACTGCTTATTCCAAAGTGAGTGATGGATGTAGGTGTGGTTAACTTCTGAGACTTAATGATTTATTTCCACATATTACACTACATTAATACTGTCATGAATAGGTAAAGCAGATTCCCTGATACATGAAGAATGTAATACTAAACTAGTTAAAAATCAATGAATAACACAACACACAGAGTTGTACATGTCACACGAAATATTTATGCACACTGCCAATGAGCGTGTTGTTGTGATGTGATGCTCTACACGATACACACGCCCACCCCCTCCCTCCCCAGTGTCAACAGTATCTGAGAAGACATTGGGCAGGATATACAACACGTGTTGCCATTGTTTTCTGGAAACCACATGTTTCGTTATTGAATTCAGTGCTACCAGCTTTCCGTGCGGAAACCTCAATCAACATCACTTTCTTCATTACTGCACACGTTGATTGTTGTATCTTTTTGGCATCCTGTTGGACACAAAAAGCACTATCTTTATGTTAACACTGCCTACCTTCAGTATCATAACTGTGACCGGAACGGTTGCAGGGTTGAAGTGACGGAACGCTCGGTGCAACCCGCGGAGCGGCCCGCAAGCACAACACAAACGGGAGAGGACGGACACGACCAACGAAGGACCTTACGAACAACAACAAGATTGAAACAACGGAGTCACAAGAAAAGCTAACTAGACAAATTCGTCCACTCATACACAGAACAAGAAAGTAAATACGCTGTCTAAGGCGAGGCAATATGTCCGGAGACGTACGCAAGATTAGACTGGCCGGCTGAGTGAGAGGCCGGTGCTTAAGTACATTGGGGATGCCGCTATTGGCCGCCGGGACCATGTGTTCCACTGTGGTGCCCTCACACTAAATTTGGGCCAGGAGGCGCGCATCGCCACAGCTTATGGCACGATGGTGCAGGGACCTCTAGGGGTCTTCAACGTCCGTGTCGTCTGGTGCGGATTCAAATTCCACGGTACGCAGTACCAGATTCCTCCTCCCTGAAACCTGCGCGCAGGGGCAGAAACGTCCCGGACGGTGCCAAGGTGGGCGGCAGTGGAAAGAAGAGCCAGGCTCATCAACCGCCGTTGGCGGAGAGGAAGGGACACTCGAGGTATCCATGACGGCCAACCCAGAGTACAGGGCGGGGAGGGAGCTGCCGATCCACCCAGGGGCGAGGAGGGCCAGCAGCAGGCCATCAGGGAGATGGCAACTGGAGGCAGGGGCGGCAACTCGCGGGCCACGTCTGTACCCATAGAAGGTAGGGGAGGAGGTGGTGGTGCGAGTCCTGCAGGGGCACACAGGCTAAGCTGATTATAATGGCGGCGCTCCAACCCTTTCAACGTCACATGCTGCCCATGGGCCGCGACAAACATGGCGGGCATCCAACCCACCTTGCACCCGTGATCGTGGGCCCACACGGCCATGCTGTGGTGTGACAGACCAGGAGTGGGGGTGGGAGGGGAATGGCATCAGCAAATAGAGCAGGGTCCATGGCTGTCGCCCATGAATGAGCTCCGCCAGACTGCGTCCGTCAATTGGCACAGTGTAATAGGTGCTCAAAAACAGGGTGACGGCCGACGTGGTTGGGGATGTGTCGACCGCCTTTGTCAACTGTTGTTATAAAGTGCAGAAAAGCCTCTCAGCCGGGCCATTGGATGAAGAGTGGAAAGGGGGGCTATGGCTGTGTTTGAAACTGTTGGCCTGACAGAAGTCGTGGAAGGACGACACCATGAATTACTGGCCATTATCGGAGACCAACGTGTGTAGCAGCTCCTCAATGGCAAGAACATGGGCCAGGGCTGTGAGTGTAGCCTCCATGGTGGTGGATGCCATGTGGACAACATATGAGTATTTGGAGTAGGCATCAACGATAAGTAACCACATGGACCCAAAATGGGCCCGCAAAATCAATATGGGTGCAATCCCAGGGCCGGCGAGGCACAGGCCAGGGTGCAAACAACTAAGGGGTGGCTTGGCTTGTGACATGCACACACAGTGCACCCACGGACCAGGTGGTCAATATCACCATCAATGCCGGGCCAATACACGTGTCGGCGAACCAAAACTTTCATATGGGACATACCCCAGTACTCGCGGTGTAACAAACTGAGCACCCGAAGCTGCAAATCCGGAGAGACGACCACCCGATGGGCATCTGACTCCGTGGCCAACAGGACATCATCGACAGATGGCAACAGGGGCTGAAATTGGACTGCATCCAACGAGTAACATAGGAGGGCCATCCGTGGACCATGTAGTGGAGAACCTGCTGCAAGATAGGGTCACGGCAGGTAGCTGTGGTAATGTGAGCAGCCGTGATAGGCAGACTGTCCAGTGCATCCCGGTGGGCGGAATCAATGTGAAAGCAGAAGACCTCCTGTTGGGCAAAGGCAGGATCGGGGCCTGCTGGGAGATGTGACACAGCATCCGTGTTAGAATGGTGGGCAGAGTGCTTATACCGGATGGTGTAAGCGTAATTTCGTAAAAACAATGCCCAGCACTGGAGACGTTGAGCCGTCCACTCAAGAAGGTGAGAGTGGGGTCCGAAAAGTGTAACCAAGGGTTTATGGGCCATCAGGAGGGTGAACTTTGCCCCAAAAAGATAGGTATGAAATATTTGGACAGCAAACACGATCGCCAGGACCTTCTTTTCAATGTGCGAGTAGTTCCGTTGGGCCGGGGTCAACATCTTAGAGGCATAAGCAATGGGCTGTTCGGAGCCATCGGCATGCTGATGCGCGTGGACAGCCCCAATGTCGTATGCTGACGCATCAGCTGCCACAACCAAGGGGCGCTCCGGAGGGAAGGGAGTAAGGCAAGGGGTGGACTGCAGCTTTGCCTTTAAACAGAGGAAAGCCTGGTCACAGGCAGGAGTCCAATCAAAAGGTACCCCTTTGCAATGCAAGTGATTGAGGGGTTGAGTAACGGAGGCAGCCTGGGGCAAGAAATTTAAGTAACCTTGCCCAAAAACACCTGGAGTTCTGATAAGTCCTTGGGACGAGGAAGGGCTTCAATGGCCAAGACATTACAACCTGAAGGGCAAATGCCATCTTTGGTAAGTTGGTGTCCTAAGTATTCCACCTCTGGTTGAAAAAAAAAAACAACACTTGTCCAGTCGACAGTGTAAACCTGCGGACTGCAGAGCGTGAAATAAGGTGCTGAGATTTTGCAAGTGTTCCTGGTGGGAACGCCCAGTGGCCAAGAGGTCATCCAGATAATTCACGCAGGTAGGGATAGGCTGTGTAAACTGCTCCAGGAACTGCTGGAAAATGGCCGGCGCCAAAGAGACACCAAAGGGAAGGCGATTGTACTTGTACAATCCAAAAGGCGTGTTGATAACCATGATGCTCTGAGAGTCGGCATCCAAGGGTATGCCTCAGCCAGGTCAATCTTTGAAAAATACTCTCCCCCAGCAAGCTTGGCAAGAAGGTCTTCATGTCGGGGAATGGGGTAAGTGTTGACGAGGGACTGAGCATTGACAGTGGTGCGGAAGTCCCCACACAGCCGAAGAGACCCATTGGATTTCCGTATGACCACCAATGGTGTCGCTCAGACACTGTAAGTCAGAGGCTTCAGAATGCCAGCAGCGTGGAGCTGATCAAGTTCCTGCTTGACTGCTGGCCTTAAGGCCACCGGAAGGGGCTGGGCCTGGAAAAAGCGAGGCTGTGCATCCGTCCGAAGGGTGATATGTGCCTGAAAACTGGAAGCACATCCAAAATCCATCACAAACGCCACCAAAGCAGAGCGCAGATCATCCAAGTCCTGAAAGGAAACAGCTGAGAAAACAACCTTAACTTCATCGGAAATGGAAAAGCCAAACAGTTGAAACACAATCCAGGCCAAAAAATACCCGAAGCTGACGGATGTTCGACGACCAACGACAGAGGGTAAGGAGCCGGGGAACACACTTGTACATCGCCTGGACGACGAACTGCCCACGAAGGGGTATTGAACCATCTCTGTAGGCGACCAAATGGCGAGAAGGTGGTGACAACTTTAGAGCCTAGCCAGGTATGTGTCACCATATTAATCGGAGACGGTGGCCCCAGTGTCGACCTGAAAACTTGACATCCTCAATGAAAAGGCAGAGTGTGAGGAAAAGCTCCCGCATGGGTCGTCATGTGGGTTCCGCACCAGCGGGTTGTCCTGTGGGACGACCAGTTGCAGAGCATGGACGGTATCTTGAGGCCCAGGAGGGGCAGGACCGAAGCGAGTCAAGTAACTACGACAAACCAATCAGATGTGGCCCTACTTGTTACACCGCATGTAGATTTTCCAGTGGTGGGGACAATCAGCTTGAGAATGTGCAGTAAAGCACTGTCAGGGTGTATACGACCCGGGAGATCCGGGAAAATCCCGGGAATTTTTTCATCTGGGAAAAACCCGGGATATTTTTAGAATTCCGGGAATTTTTCATTGTTTTAGTTTTCAGTTAAATTTTTGTAATTTTGACTGGTAAGAACCGATACTGTAACAAAAGATATTACTGTATCCCACTATTGCAGAATAATACTTCAGCAATAAAACATAAAAGAGAGAAAAAAAAAAAAATTAAAGTGCGTAGGAAATGCGCCATATACAAGAACGACACACAGTGCTCATGCAAGCGTCTGCCAATTGAAAATGTGTCAAAGGCTTTAGGGAGACTATGCAGTGCTTCATAACAACCAATTGCCTCCAACTAGCGCGAAGTCGCAACTGTTTATATTCGATTTCTTTTAGCAGTGAACGCGCGGGCTCATGCGCATGCGCAGGTGAGTCACGTTTGAGTAGTAGATTCTCCCGCTTCTGGCAACAGGAATGTGGCTGTTGGCTGTGCAAGCAGTCGAAGCAAGCAGCTAGATGCTACCGGGAAAAGGCGGCGCCAAATTCATATTCTTGAGGAAAAAACTTGTTTCACAAAGTGCCTAGCACCCAGCGCACATTTTCCTATCGATTATTCATATGATTTTGAAACGCTTCCCGGTTAGTTTTTGAACACATTTTAAGTTGATTTGTGAATGAATCATAAGTTGACTTTTGAATGCATGCATAGTGTACGTGATGTCTCTGTCAGGAGAATCCTCGTCGCATCTAGGAAATAAACTTTCCGCAGACAAAATGGGACGGGGCTATACGAGCTGAGGGAGTAAAGCCGAACGGATGAATGCCAATCGCTGTCTGATTATGTGGTTGATTTGGTTTGTGAATGATCAGCGTTGCTATAATTAGTAGCGAAATCCATAGATTCAGACTACCAGAATGGAAATAAATGACTGACAGGAATAACAGGAGAGAAAGATTACGTATTATCTTCTCGGTGTATAAAAGAAAACGAAATTTTGACAGAAAATTTTTGGCCAAATCTTTACACTAGTAAGGACCAGTAGTGCAGTCCCTGGCTAGCAGCCCTGTAAGTTCTGTTCTGGAAGTAACGCGGAAAACGTGTTGAGGAATACGTAATAACGCCTAACCGGAAAATAATCGCGGGATAGATAAACCTGTGATTCTGGCAGGTTTAGTGAAGTTAATCGGCGAACAAATTTTGACAGTGGCAGCAATAGCTATAGAATTGGTGATGACAAGATTGTTTGTTAGAATGAGGAAGGAGAAGAAATGGGGACATCACACAAATTATGGAAGAATAAGACGATTCCAAACTTATATAAAAATTTCGTAATACTACTTTTCGATCTCATGCTTGAGAAGCTGGTGCGTATGAATGAAATGTGAAACTCTTTCCTAACATAAAGCTTTTTGCTTGTAGTAGGCCTAATAGGCATTTGATATTGGTACTTCGTGGATTATATTCTGTCGTGTTATAAAAGTGCCAATTTGTGCCAAAACAGTCTCGTTTATTTGGTTTGTTACAAAATTGCTGACATATTAGAAAGACCTATTTTGTTTTATCTAGCATACAGTGACAAAATAGACATAATCAAATCGAGAAACCACACCAGTCTTCAGTATTTTTTGTATTAACGGCTTTTTCAGTATCAGATAATGACATTTTGATTTTGCATGTAGCAAAACGTTTGACGAACTTTGATGAGGTAATAGATTCTTTCGCAGAAAGGAAAGCACGCCATGTAGAGCTGTAGCAAGATTAGAAAGAGAAAAATGGTAGGAGCTAAGGTTGGAAGAAGTGTGTAATTTCTTGCTTATTTCTTGTCAGTATTGGTTTTATATATCCTATATTTAATTTTGTGTCACATAAAACAGCAAGCTATTAACTAATAGGCAATAAAGAGTTCAGATTTTCTGAAGAGTTCTTGTTCTCTCGATTACAAATAACCCCATCTGCTATTAATCGCGAGATTTTTTTTTAAAGAGGGGCAGGCTGTTAAACCGGCCGACTGGGAGCAGGAGAGGCACCGCAGGACATTTCAATTTCCACTCTCCTGAATATAGTTTGAATGTGCGGTAGAAAAATGCTTTATGAAGAGGCATGGCACTGCACTTTGGCATACTTAAGACCAAATAATACGTCTTACATTTCCTCGAATACATATGTTTTATGTTTCAGACTTTTCAGAAAGATGTGCGCTACAAGATGAACGTATTTTGAAAATTCGATTTTTTTTAGTATTGACCCAGTTCGCAAATGTCGTAGACCTGGGGCTGATGTGCAGAGCAGTCTTAGTTATAGTGGGTAGTCTCCACGTGACCCGTATTTAGATTTAGTAATTTTGCTGTTTCCCCTTCGTTTACTCTCACGTCAAATGAAAACAAAACGGATATCTGTGTCCGGGAGCTATCAAGTGAATTAAAACACATTCACATAATTACGGAAGGCTGAAATATGTCATTAGTTTCAGATTTTATTTTATTTCCACCTTTCTGACAGTCAAGTATTAATCGCCTTGCGGAACAATGAAGTTATTTTTGTCTGTTTGCTAAAGAAATTTGACTTTCGTTAACCTTTTCCGCAGAGGCAGCCAATGTACTTGAAACAAAATGTTTAATTCCACAGTACTGGCTAGTTTCAACTGTTTGCTGCATTTCAAGTGCACATTTTCATTTTCTAGCGCGTATGGCATTATGCCATAATAAAGAACCAAACATGATAAAATACAGTTCTGGTGCTCCAAGAAAATTTACATCCCGAAAACCACACTGGAAAGCTTAATATCAGGTCGAGGTCTACTTCATTGGGAATCTGGACATACGAATATGCACTTTAAATGTGCACATTTTAGTATGGTTCACGAAATTCCGATGTTCTTGGAGTATCCACCGATGTCTTGTTTCTTTTATGACACAATGTATGTATGATCTTTCAATGTTTCACACGTACGTATATACAGGCTTCCTACGTCATGGTAGCTGCGCAAGCGCGGTGTCGCCTGTTATCTGCGCTCTCTGGCAACTGCTGAAACGAACCTATTTCTAACAGGTCGCGGGAAAATATTGCGAGTAGTGGTTTGAAAAGCATTACTTTCAAAATAAATGTCCTTTTACGTAAACTGAGCTATGTGCAAGAATGTACCATGAATTTATTAAATCACAGAGCGTTGACTTTCATTTAAAAATCAACTCTTTGATGACGAGCCATTTAGAAGAATTTCGATCCCTGGAGATCAGACATTTATATCATTGTTAAAAATGTTATTGGCACTTTTGTGTGATATATTTAAAGTGTAACACGGGCAAAAAAGATCAACAGTATATGCGAAAGCTTAGCTTCTCTTGCAGCTTGAGACTAATATTAAATGTGAAAGCTATGCTTTTCGTGTAACAACACTATGCATATTAATTTAAACTATTAACTTTGTGTGTTTGTGCTACTTGGCAGTGATGTTGCTGTTGACTGACTACATCACGTGTCGTATGCTCTGAATATTCGTTGTCATCGGCTGGCGAGATCACGTGACGTGAGCTACGAACGGCTCAAAAAGCGCATCGAAATCTCGATATCAATGATTCGGAAAGTAACATGTGGTGTTTGGTGGAATTCCAATGTATGCCTTCGTAATACGAAAATACGCAGAGTACATATTCCTGCACATCAAAGATGTTTCCAAAACGTTTCTTTTTCCCTGAGTTCCGTTTTCTAAAGTGCCGGGAAATTGTACACCCGTGTATAAAACCATAACCATTCAAAGGATTGAAACGCTTGTGTATAAAACCATAACCATTCAAAGGATTGATAAGGGAAAATATACTGTCACCCGGGAGAAAGTGTATTTTTAACCGGGAAATCCAGGAAAAATCCGGGAATTTGTTTTCCTTGTCCACGTATACACCCTGACTGTGGTTGAGATGGAAGTGAGCTGCGCGACCAGTGACAAGTGGCAACCGGAGGCGCTGATGCCATAGAGACGTCGGACAACGAGGAGTCCTGACGGCGCTGGCCTCTGTCGGCTGGGCCACATTGATGTCACGGGGGCGGAACTCGACGTGACGCCTCTATCGCCGCCACCTGCGGCCGTGCCATAAGACGCTCGTTAGCCGCTTGAGCAATTTCAATGGAGTGGGCAATGCAGAGGATCTCTTCGATTTTCAATGCCGCAGCACAGACCTCAGGATCGGGAGCCAGCTGAACCACAACATCTCAGATCAGGGAGTCCACATACGAAGCCTTACACTGCTGATTGGTGCATGTAAAATCACATTGATGGCCGAGACCCAGCAAGTCCATGACCCAGGAACGATAAGATTGACTGTTTATGGTACTGGTGGAACTCCAGCTGAGAGGCAACCATATGGTAGCGCTGTTAATAATAGTTCGTCAGCAAAAGGCATATCTCCTGGAAAGAGAGAGCCATAGGATCGGACAAAAAAATGGTGCCAACTTGCGGAGAAGAAAGATAAGTGTCTGGGGAGGCCCAAGACAAAAACAACAACCGCTGCAAGGAGTCATCCGTGACTTGAAAAGCCGTGAAACGTTGTTTCAGTCGATGCAAGTATGTCTCTCAGTCTTCTTTAGCGTCATCAAATGGTGGGAACGATGGCGAATGTGGGAACGCATAGGACACCCGAGGACTCGGAAGCTGTTGTGGTAATGCGTACAGGGCATCGACTTTGTCCATTAACAATTGCAGTGACTGCTGTAAGATGTCTAACTGGAGCTGCTGCTGCTGCTGCGTGAGCTGCTGCTGTTGCTCCAGCAGACAGACCAACTTCGCCTCCATGCCAACGACGACGACCGTTAACCTCATCACCAAAAATGTTGTAACTGCGACTGGAACAGTCGTGGGGTTGAAGTGACTGAACATGCGGCGGGACCCGTGGAGCGGCCCGCGAACGCAACACAAATGGGAGAGGACAGATATGACCAACGATGGACCTTAAGAACAACTAAAAGATTGAAACAACGGAGTCACAAGAAAACCTTACTACACAACTATATCCACTCGTACACAGAACAAGAAAGTAAATACACTAAGGCGAGGCAATATGTCCAGAGATGTATGCGAGATTAGACTGGCCGGCTGAGCGAGAGGCTGGTACTTAAACACATGATCGGGGGTGCCACTATTGGCCTCCAGGACCATGTGTTCCACTGTGGGACCCTCACAATAAATATAGGCCAGGAGGCGTGAGCCGCCATGGCTTATGGTGCGACGCTCCAGAGACCTCTACGGGTCTTCGATGTCCATGTTGTCTTGCGCGGATTCAAATTCCATGGCGCGCAATACCAGAGATATTTTGATGTCATGATTATATCAGTCAGTCCAGAGTCAAAGATTTCGGCTCAGAAAAGAATAGTTCGTGACTCACTTTGTATTTTCTTCCTCTAATAAATACTTTCACCAAGTATTCTCTTGTTTCCTTGACAATCACCAAGCTCCAAGGGAACTAATTTACTGTACTTTAATTTTGAATTGAATTCTGGATGGTTGCTGGATTGTACATCCAGTTGATGTTAATTGCTTTGTTTCAGTATGGAAGCTAGATTCTGATTCCTTCATATCCATCTTTATTTTTACATGTTGCTTAATGGAAATGAATTTCCTTTAGCAAGAATTAAGCCCTCAGTAAAACTTTGAAGTTAATGCAGCAAAATATTTACATAAAAAAGAATTGAATCACAAAGCAACCTATGCACTCAGTTAAAACTTCCGTTCTCTCAGTGAGAATGATCAAAATTCCTACAGCAGTCTTAATTTCATTGTTTTCTAGTCTTTTAGATTGTGGAACACTATAATTTAGAAAAAAGAAGTATTTTGAATAGTTCTGAAATTGCCTTGGAATTGTGAGCATGAAATATTTCAGATTGACGTTTGCTCTGTCTTTAAGAATTATTTACTTATAATTCACCAAACATAACATAATAGAAAATTACACAAAGCTCCCTTACATTTCTCGTCTTTAAGAAAATTAGTTGAAGAGTCTTACCTTGCCAGGTAGTGACGTACATTGTTGTGTGCGTTGTTTAGGTGAGCGATCAACAAACCGAGGTTGCACTATTCTTTCACATCTCTGATTCATTAATTACTTGTTGACCAATACAACACCATTTAAAGCCATTGCTACAAAGCCATTGCTACTTTGGTGGCCATAGCTCCATAACTTTCAGCATCATTAGTGTGCAAATTCTTGCATCCAAGCTCTACAGTTCAATCGCACATCCGGCCATTCTGATTTAGATTTTCCATGATTTCCCTAAATTGCTCCAGGCAAATGCTGGGATGGTTCCTTTGAAAGGGCACGACTGACTTCCTTCCCCATCCTTCCCTAATCTGATGAGACCGATGACCTCGCTGTTTGGTCTCTTCCCCCAAACAACCCAACCATGCTCTACAAATTTCAGACGACCACTTAATAGCATGCACATTAGTGCCATATCACTTTATAGTTGTTGAAACGCAATTCTTACTACAAAAAAATTTTTATGTCACCAGCCATAGACAACATTACTGTTCAGTTCAAAACCTCAATGTGTCCTGTCCTCCTTGCTTCTCACAACACCACTGTGTGTCCCTGTCGTGCAGCCTGTCACAGCTCACAGCCATTGTTATTATGACTTTTAAATTCAAGTAGTTATTTTATAAACCCTCTCAGTTGTGCAATAAAATACATTTACAAAAATAATTATTACAACTCCTCCATATTAACTAATAAATATTCAGAAACTTGTTACTTTCATAAGGTACAGAGAGATCCGCATTCCATTTATGTATGGGTATGTAACAAAATTTATCAGTTGATCACAACAGATAAAAAATATTTATGGAAAAATTTTAATATCTTACTATTTTGTTGTCAGGTACAGTAGTTCCATTACAGGATTCAGCCTAATATGGCATGCATGGGGAAACTTCTGGACTGACACTCTTCAGCATCAAATTGAGGGCACTGTGAAGACTTAGACGTGGTGTTACATGGGAATAGCTTGACATCTTCTGGGAGCGACTGATTTTTTTTGTCTGGTGTACTTATCTTTCATTACGAAGGTTGTAGAAATAATTTGAGGATTGTACTCGATCTAGTTCCTCCTGTGCACCCTCAGGTGTAGAACAAATATTGTGGAACCCATATCTAATGATACTGTGATTCTCCTGCTTGATAGAGGTCTTATTTTTGTGTTTTGGATGATAACATTCTATTCTTACATCCTGTGGGGGTCTTTCAAATAGACTATCCAACAGATATTTTCAAACACTCTGGGAGTCCATATTATAACAGTTCTACTGCACAGTATCCAAACTCATTAATGCTGAGCTTTCATTTTTGGCCCAAGTCCATGTGGTGCACTTTGCACGCTATCCAGAAGTAGACACCAGTTATAATTTCAGCAATCTTTAGGTAATTGTTCTACTGAACTATCACTAGTGTGGAAATTTTTCAAAATTCAGTGTCATTATGTACATCGTGGTTATAATTAAACTTCTGGTATGTGAGACAGTGTAGACAGAAAACTATATACCACATGGGTACCCAACTTTACAAGAATGATGTTTGGACTGTGTGCTGTAGAAATCATGTTGTTAGTAGTGTTAGTGTCATGACCTGCCATTAGGTGCTGATACTGGTATGGTAACAGGAGAACTCTTGACTTCAAGAACAAAAGACATGCAGCATGAATGGCACGTGTTACACAGATTTGAATCTGTGCGACTTCTGGCTGTGGGGTATCTGAAGGACAGGGTTTATTAATGGGACACTTAACACCTGTTGGAGATTGAAGAGGAGTATAGCCAGGTGGGTAGCCAATCACCCGAGGTGTTTTGAGCAGCTGTAAAGAAATTTCTAGCGTGGTTCTAGCCTGTTGTGGATGCAGATGGTCATCACATTGAGCAATATTTACAATCTGGAATATAAACATGGTAAGCAGTCAAGAAATGTGACCCTCTCATGTGGAAATTAAAATGTGTTTCTTTCAAAAGTTTATTCATTATTTCTCTTCCGCATGTCCTTACATTTGTTTCCACTAACTTTCATTGTCCTCTGATCTCTCGGTTTTTTGTGAGGGGCCTCTTCAAGTGTTGACAGCTTAACCATAACCACTTTATAGATTACAGACTTACGTAACTTGGATGGAACAATACATAAAATAAGCAAAACATCCACTCACAAAACAGCGGTTATGAGTGGAGCATAGAAACATGTAACAGACAACAGTAATCACACTAGCTTTCGAGCTCTTGGTCTTTTCCTAGTAAAGGTACACACATTTACGCACGCACAACCATACAGACACCCAAATGCTCTCTTTCATAGCTGCTGTGTGGCTGATTATTGATCATTGATTATTGAAAGTATTTGTTGGACTGATGGAGGTGGGGAGGGGGTACGGAAGGACACGCAAGGCAAGGAAGAGGTAGCAGAGTAAAGTGAAGCAGGCCTTCTGATAGATGATACAGAGACTGCACAACAAGACAAAAGGAGTTCACAGAGTAGAGCATATAAGGAATAGAGAAAGGGGGGGTGGAGGGAGGGAGAAAAGGAAAGGAGATGATGATGTTGGTGAAGAGGGTGGAGGAAGGGAGAGGGGGGGGGGGGGGTGAGAGAGAGAGAGAGAGAGAGAGAGAGAGAGAGAGAGAGAGAGAGAGAGAGTGAGAGTGAGAGTTTGTTCACAAGTTGGGATAATTAGGAAATTGCCTGCACTTATATTGATATCTTGACAGAGTTCTGTGAAGTAGTGTGGACAGGTATTCCGTATCATGAGTGGAGCCACGATTAGATACAGTAAAATTGTATAAGTTGGTGTGGTACAGTGTTGAGACATTGGGCTCTCATTTGGAAGACTTAAGTACAAAATATTGCTCAGCTGCCCAGACAAAGGCTTTTTGGCCCTTGAAAATATTGCTGCTTTCAAAACACTCATAGATAATTTTGAGGTGACCTTTTGATCAAAACCAACAGTCACTATCTTATTAACACTGTTTTAGATCTTCTAAGAGCGAAGTGTTGAATCCTGCCTTTATATAAGATATGTGGGGGTCTAGGAAGCCTGCCTTCTCAGATCGCTAAACAACATTCAAACAAATCATATTGATGAGTTTTATTACGAAATGAACAATGAAAATACTCAACTTTACCAAGAACGTAGAAGTTTCACAAGCAAAGAGCGGCATGCAAATAAGAAAACTCTTCAGTATATACAATTCCTAATACAAGTGAAATGACTAGTCTTGAAGCTATTGTAGAACTGGCCATGGCCAGTTGGGCGCAGCGCTTATATTCTCTTCGCATAGAAGCCGCTGCTGTCGTGTTGTCATCCTGGAGAGGGTTCGGTCAATGTGCAAGTGGCTGATGTCTTCTTCACAGGCCTCTCTGCTCTCTCATTTCCAACTGGTGTGTTGACGCATGACTTTACACCATAACATCAAGTTTCTAAAACTTTGACCTTGATGGAAACAATTCGAGTAACAGTGCAGTGTATTACTATTTTGTTCTACTGAACTGTGTCAGAGAGCTCGCATTATCTGGCCAAGGAATCTCTCGGAGGGAAAAATGTACTAGTAATAACTTGATGTTGTGGTGTACTTCACAATAGCCAACACACTGTCTTGTACCATAGGGTACAGAGTTCATATTAAAAAGGCTGTGCTGTATATTAAATTCTTCATTTGTGCGACCCCGATATTCATTGTTGATGTATTTCAAAACCATCGTAGCAACAAATAAAAATTCTTACATGTGATACCTGTAGGCAGTATCTATCTTACCACTAGTGAGATAAGCCTCTACATAAGTTGGATATAGTAGGAATTAGTGAAGTTCAGTGGCAGGAGGAACAAGACTTTTGGTCAGGTGAATACAGGGTAATAAATACAAAATCAAATAGGGGTAATGCAGGAGTAGGTTTAATAATGAACAAAACAATAGGAGTGCGGGTAAGCTACTACAAACAGCACAGTGAACGCATTGTTCTGGCCAAGATACACTAAGCCCACGCCTACGACAGTAGTACAAGTCTATATGTCAACTAACTCTGCAGATGACGAAGAAATGTGTGATGAAATAAAAGAAATTATTCAGATAGTGAAGGGAGACGAAAATTTAATAGTCATGGCAGACTGGAATTTTAGTGTAGGAAAAGGGAGAGAAGGAAAATAGTAGGTGAATATGGATTGGGAGTAAGAAATGAAGGAGGAAGCTGCCTGGTGGAATTTTGCACAGAGCACAACTTAATCATAGCTAACACTTGGTTCAAGGATAATAAAAGAAGGTTGTATACATGGAAGAAACCTGGAGATGCTAAAAGGTATCAGATTGATTATATAATGGTAAGACAGAGATTTAGCAACCAGGTTTTAAATTGTAAGACATTTCCAGGGGCAGATGTGGACTCTGACCACAATCTATTGGTTATGAACTGTAGATTAAAACTGAAGAAACTGCAAAAAGATGGAAAGTTAAGGAGATGGGACCTGGATAAACTGAAAGAACCAGAGGTTGTACAGTGTTTCAGGGAGAGCATAAGGGAACAATTGACAAGAATGGGGGAAAGAAATACAGTAGAAGAAGAATGGGTAGCTTTGAGGGATGAAGTAGTGAAGGCAGCAGACAATCAAGTAGGTAAAAAGACAAGGGCTAGTAGAAATCCTTGGGTGACAGAAGAAATATTGAATTTAATTGACGAAAGGAGAAAATATAAAATGCAGTAAATGAAGCAGGCAAAAAGGAATACAAACGTCTCAAAAATGAGATCGACAGGAAATGCAAAATGGCTAAGCAGGCATGGCCAGAGGACAAATGTAAGGATGTAGAGGCTTATCTCACGAGGGGGATCAGATAGATACTGCCCACAGGAAAATTAAAGAGACCTTTGGAGAAAAGAGAATGACTTGTATGAATATCGAGAGCTCGGATGGGAACCCAGTTCTAAGCAAAGAAGGGAAAGCAGAAAGGTGGAAGGAGTATATAGAGGGTCTATACAAGGGCAATGTACTTGAGGGCAATGTTATTGAAATGGAAGAGGATGTAGATGATGATGAAATGGGAGATATGATACTGCGTGAAGAGTTTGATAGAGCACTGAAAGATCTGAGTCGAAACAAGGCCCCGGGAGTAGACAACACTCCATTAGAACTACTGGCAGCCTTGGGAGAGCCAGTCCTGACAAAACTCTACCATCTGGTGAGCAAGATGTATGAGACAGGCGAAATACCCTCAGACTTCAAGAAGAATATAATAATTCCAATCCCAAAGAAACCAGGCATTGACAGATGTGAAAATTACCGAACTATCAGTTTAAATAAGTCACGGCTGCAAAATACTAACGCGAATTCTTTACAGGCGAATGGAAAACTGGTAGAAGTTGACCTTGGGGAAGATCAGTTTGGATTCCGTAGAAATATGGGAACACGTGAGGCAATACTGACCCTACGACTTATTTTAGAAGCTAGATTAAGAAAAGGCAAACCTACATTTCTAGCATTTGTAGACTTACAGAAGACTTTTGACAATGTTGACTGGAATACTCTCTTTCAAATTCTGAATATGGCGGGGGAAAAATACAGGGACCGAAAGGCTATTTACAATTTGTGCAGAAACCAGATGGCAGTTATAAGAGTCAAGGGACATGAAAGGGAAGAAAGGGAAGCAGTGGTTGGGAAGGGAGTGAGACAGGGTTGTAGCTTCTCCCCGATGTTGTTCAGTCTGTATACTGAGCAAGCAGTAAAGGAAACAAAAGAAAAATTCGGAGTAGGTATTAAAATCCATCGAGAAGAAATAAAAATTTTGAGGTTCGCCGATGACATTGTAATTCTGTCAGAGACAGCAAAGGAGTTGGAAGAGCAGTTGAACGGAATGGACAGTGTCTTGAAAGGAGGGTATAAGATGAACATCAATAAAAGCGAAACGAGGGTAATGGAATGTAGTCAAATTAAGTTGGGTGATGCTGAGGGAATTAGATTAGAAAATGAGACACTTAAAGTAGTAAAAGAGTTTTGCTATTTGGGGAGCAAAATAACTGATGATGGTCGAAGTAGAGAAGATATAAAATGTAGACTGGCAATGGCAAGGAAAGCGTTTCTGAAGAAGAGAAATTTGTTAACATTGAGTATAGATTTAAGTGTCAGGAACTCGTTTCTGGAAGTATTTGTATGGAGTTTAGCCATGTATGGAAGTGAAACATGGACGATAACTCATTTGGACAAGAAGAGAATATAAGTTTTCGAAATGTGGTGCTACAGAAGAATGCTGAAGATTGGATGGGTAGATCACATAACTAATGAGGAGGTACTGAATAGGATTGGGGAGAAGAGGAGTTTGTGGCACAACTTGACGAGAAGAAGGGACCGGTTGGTACGACATGTTGTGAGGCATCAAGGGATCACAAATTTAGTATTGGAGGGCAGCGCAGAGAGTAAAAATCGCAGAGGCAGACCAAGAGATGAATACACTAAGCAGATTCAGAGGGATGTAGGCTGCATTACATACTGGGAGATGAAGAAGCTTGAACAGGATATGGTAGCGTGGAGAGCTGCATCAAACCAGTCTCAGGACTGAAGACCACATCAAACAACATGATACCATTCACATTTTGCTTTTATCTTCATCGTTTGGCAAGGATGGATATGGCGCCTTCTTGCTTGAAACTGGAAAATTCACTCAGCCTGTGCTGTAGCTCATCCTTTTCCTCCTTGAAGGTGGTGTGGCTCGTTTGGCATCAATGAGATGTAATTTTCTGAAAGGAAAAGCAAACAGTACTGCGCAAACATCTTATTCAATATACTCAGCAGTTTTGGCAAACCTTTGTCTTTCTGAAAAAGCTGTTGCATATGAAGAGCATGAATCTTAATGCAGTGGAATACAATGATCAGCTAAATGAGATTCCCAGGGATGACTTTTCTATTGCCGTGAAGAGGTTGGAATTACCTGCAACTCGTGTCTGGTTCGAAATGAAACAGCTATCAGGGAAACAAACTATAAGATTACATCTGCTTTCTCTTTGTTTGGGGTTAAAATTGTGTATTGAATTCCAGGCGTTTTTGTAACCATTTTCTTTCTTTGTAAAAAGTGGAATCAAAAGCTAAATGAAGATTACTGTGTACCACTGCAAAGTAATATCACCCACTACTTTTGACTGACTTTCTTAACCTTCATACAACTTGAATAATTTCTTACTTTACCCTCTGAAAGAATGGAATTGATCTGTTAAATAATTTTCTGTGCTACTGTTTGTGGTCATGCAAATCGTACACTGGCATCAGTCAGTAAACAGATAAAATTGTTAAATTTTTGTTGACTGTGTTCATTAAGTTGATTTGCCACTTGCTTATTCATGCTTGCACAGCATTCTTAAGTGAAATGTTTGAGTATAATATGTCCTACCATAGCAGAACTGAAAGCAAAGTGAAAGGATAGATACATTCACTAATAACTATAATTGTGTTTTCAGCAAGACAAGGGGTTTGATCGTCACTTATTTGAGAGGCAGATGAGTGTCATGAGAGGACAGATCCTCAATTTGACCCAAGCATTGAAGGATGGTAAAAGCCCTGTGCAGCTTGTTCAGATGCCAGCTGTAATTGTTGAAAGGTTAGTATTTTTTCCAGTTGCTGTTGTTTATGCTGATGTTAAAGTTACAATTTATGTTATCATGTGCAATACCAGCCAATAATACATACCTAAAAAAATTGCATTCAGAATGTTTTTTTTTTTTCGGCTGATAAAAGATAGATTAAGGAAATTGAAAGTTTTCATAGTGAATGTTAGTGTATTCACATTGTGACATTTTAGATGTACTATTTCAGCTACACCATGTAGCTCGTGGGCTAAACATAAAATGTGTGTTAAATCTGGATAAAATACTTTAATTGCCCTCCTGATCTTCATAATATATGGGGGCAGCATTGCTTGGGAACAACAAGATTCTTTTTTATTTAACCTTTTGGCCACATTATTCCTTCAAAAAAATAGTATCAGATTACCCTAATGTTGAGCAAAATATCCCCACTTATTTGAATCAATATTTTCACATTTCACTTCACTGTACTTGATGTTCTGCTTGAAAGTTGATGTTATGAGAACTCTACATCAGCCAGAACCATTAATTAAATGGTTTAAAATATTTGTATAAAGAGAAATTTATTTGCTGGTTGGATTATCCTGTTGGCAAGATGTTTAACATTTATCAAGAACGTAAGAAACAATAGATTGATACTGTAAAGATAACATGCTAAATTGCAGACAGGCACAATTAAGACACACATAAGCTTTAGGCCTGTACCTTCATCAGAAAAAGAGAAGCACATATTCATTTACACAAGCAAGGACACATGACTGTGAACTCCAACAGCTCAGGCCTGAGCTGTGTTTGTTTGTATGAATGACCAGTGTGTGTTTCCCTTTTTCCAACTAAGGCTGAGGCTGAAAGCTCATGTTCAGTGTCTTTCGATTGTGCCTGTCTGCAGCTTAGCATGTTATTGCAGTAAGAAGCAATCTCTCTTTGTTTACAATGTTGGTATTCCTACCTGGAGTTTCCATTGTTTGATTTTGTTTAACATTTATCATTTTCTAAATAATTTGGAAACAGTGCCTCTACTTACCGCAGTGGCATGACATTGCTCCCTTGTGACAATTTGTGCCTAACAGTTACTGAAGTGTGAAAAAGTCCCTTTCTTTTAGTTCATAGTGAAAACAATTCACAATAAGTTTCAACATCATACCCTGTATGTTTGTTGTTGTTAAACAAATGTTCATTGTTGTTAAATGCTATTGTTATCACTGTACGTTTTAAATACTTGTAGAAGGTCCCTGCAGAATACATAACCTAAAATTTCAATTTTATGTTACGTGTTGGAAGAAAGGTGTTTCATCAAGGAAGCAAAACTTAAAACTGCAGGAGATGCAAATTAGGGCAATTGCAAGAAAGCCGTTCAGTGACCACAACATTTTAAAAGAAGCATAGAGGTTCTGGGACATCAAGCTCATGACATAGATATGGTCATAAGGAGGAACCAAGTCCATGACTGTGCATGTCGATAAAAATGCTAGCAAAGTAAGAAAGGTCAATGAGTTCACGTCAGATTGCTCCTAAAATTATACAAGATTTTGAGAAGAGTATTTTAAATCAAACAATGCTTAGATGTCTTTTAGAGATGTATGCGAGGAAGGCTCTCAAGAGGAAACATATGCTGACTAAGAAACACAGCATCACAGATAGAATTCAGTTTGTAAAAATGTCAGGACGTCCAAAAAGTTATGCTTATATTGCTGTGCATCTGAAGTCTCAGCTGTCTTTGTGTATTGAAATGCTACTCAGCTGTTACATCTTGACCTTCTTTCCTCTGCTTCCTGCATCGATAGGAAAGGTGTCTGCATGTTTAGTTCGCTGCACCAGTATATTATTTTGTTACACAACAGTTCTTTCAAAAATATCCCAGCTCCTCGTCACTGATAAAAGTTGGAGTGGGTTACCTTTTTTTTTTATTCCTGTGAATTGCTGGATTGTCAAGTATGGCATACAGTCTAAACATTTTAGCAAAACTAGCTCTTTCAGTTTGCGGGTAGAAGGAAGGAGCACAAGGACTTTTGAAAAGTGAGAGGTGGTGCGAGGAGACTAAGTTTCCATCACTTCGTGCTGTGCCGATAACATACACTTCATGCTAATCTTTAGCTATATTAGAAATATCACATAGAACATGCCAGTAACAAATTGACCCCTCCCAGGGGAAACTGCCTTACAGTAGGCACCTTCATTGCCAGACAGGAGGGTTTGCGTACTTTGTTGAAGTCGATAGCTGTGCATATTCATGCGGCTTTATATATATAAAAAAAAAAATCTTCAAAATATGCAGTTGCTCACCATATGGCCAAAATATACAAATATATTTACAGCATGCATTACATGGAAATTCGGGCTCGAGTCATAATAATCTGGCAACTGCATATGCATGCCTTGAAAAGAAGTTTTACTTAACCGGAAATAAAAATATCACATCTTTTGTACAGATGTTACGCACAAGAAATTCATTTAACTTGTGGTAAAAATTTGATTTAGAAAAGGGCCGTAGAAGTTTGCATTAAATTTCAGTACTTAATATTCAGTACTTTACCTCTCATAAACCTTTCCTTTAGGAACGGAATATTCATTTGGTTGAAATATCAGTTTTTTTTAGTTAATCAAAAAATTTCTATGTTTATCATAATACAAACCAAAGGCCATAAACTACCTCTAAAACATACTACTACACAAGGCATTGGTGCAGTGATTTATAGAAATATTCGTATCCATAACTGCCATGAAATAGCAACACTAGTCTGATAAATCATACCAAAACCCAAGTAGAAGCTGAGAATTTTGTAAAATAAATGAGACAGTATGAGCAGAATTATGATGAACACCACCTACAGTAGTGTTACTGTATGAGCTGTTACCAAAATTGTGGTTCATTGAAAAATGGAAATTTCTAAATGACACGATAAACAAGCTGACGTGTCTGTGGTTTTGATTTCTGTGTAATATGACTACTGAACCTTCCATTTCTGAAACTGGTAACGTTTTAAGATAAAGATTATGGGTGAGCCAAGTGCGTGATTTATAGGGTGATACTGACGGTTGTCATATTTAGAGAGCTGTGGACTTCCTTTTTTTTCCGTGGTTTCCTGCTTTCTCAGGCAATATTCAGGAGTGGAACAGCTTTATTACATAATGTTACCATTGATAAGTCCTGCAGTTCCTCATACGCCACACTGTTTATGGCCATCTGTTTAAAAATCCTTAAACAGAATAAGACTGCACATTGGTTAAAGCAGTGGACTTGCATTGGAGAGAAATGGGGTTTACATTTTCATCACACAATCCACATTCAGATTTTCCACAGTTGCCTTGAATCACTTGAGGCAGTGCCTGATTGATTCTTTTGAAAAGGACATGGCCAATTTCCTCTCCCAGTCCAAGCTTGTACTCTGCTTCTAATGTCCTCAACATTAAGTTTTTTGGTTCTTTCCTCAAATTTCATAATCTCATGATGAAAATGAATATTACTGTCATTTTCGATTGTACAGATAATGTACTGTGGTAGAATGAGATTTTCACTCTGCAGCGGAGCGTACACTGATGTGAAACTTCCTGGCAGATTAAAACTGTGTGCTGGACTGAGACTCAAACTCGGGACCTTTGCCTTTCGAAAGGCAAAGGTCCCAAGTTCGAGTCTTGGCCCAGCACACAGTTGTAATCTGCCACGAAGTTTCAGAACTCTATTTATTTATGTTAAATATATCCTCCACATTCCGCCAAGAGCTGTTTAAAATGTTAAATGATGGATTGATTGATAACAGCGATTGCTAATGCAGTTTCATGTGCAATTATAAAGTTGATCACTTTTCACAAAAAATTTTAAAAAAATGTGAAAAGTTTGTCATCCATGCCCATTGTACAAAGGGTGAGAATGAATTGCCTACACATGCCCATGAAGGTCCTAGGTCTTTGTATCTTATATATTACATTCAGATTAACTGCTAGGTCAGAAAAGCACTCAGTGCAGTCAGGTAGGGCTGTACTCATGAAAGACTGATGCTAGATTCATATCAACAATTATTTGGTTTCCAATATTTCTTTGCTTATTTTGAGCCTTTGCGTTAATCTCCCACTTCACGTAAAGACGTTTGAGGCCAGAGTAGATGTCTTTGCCCATCGCTGATACAGCTATAAGCTCATCATGGGTGTACAATGATTCGAGATTATGCTTAAATATGTTTACATGTATATTCAGTTGCAATTTTGACTCAACATATTTACAGATACTACAGTATTATAAACAAAACAATAAATGATTATTATCTTCACACTTGAATTTATGTGCAGAGCAATTGTTATAGCAGTACTTGTACTAGAAAAATACATGTTAACATTATACGGTGACAAAAAATAGCCTGATCTACATAAAATACTGGTATTAACATTTAACAATCTTGACACTGTGTAGTTATGTCTTTTCATTGGTAAGTTCCCTTTCGCAGAATCCTCAGTAGAATGGAATAAATTATTCAAGAAGAAATATCTTCATTAAGTTTTGAAAGGATATTTTCTATTCACTAAGTGTTTAAGTTTAGAGGGAAGAAAGTTGAAAGTTTGTGCACAGGCATATCTCTGTGACAGACACAGGGATGGTAAATTGTTGTTCATCCTTTCTGGTTTTTTTGTCAGTAAATTGCTGCAACCAAAGGAGAGGCTGGTTCTCCTGACATAACATAACAAATAGTTTTCTGTGTCCTTACCACAATGAGATAATGTTGAATGTCAAGTGGCCTTATAGCAGATAGTTAAATAACTTACTTTCATTCCTTCAGTCAGATATCTCTCTCCTTTTTTTCCTTTCTGTGTGTCTGAAAGATTTTCTTACATTCTGTGCCTTCAGAGTACTGCACCATGATCATTTTAGTACTTGGTCTTCTCTATCAGCTGTATAGCTGGTTAGATAGATAGTCTGAGAACTGAACCAGTCAAAACCGAGTGAGGTGGCGCAGTGGTTAGCACACTGGACTCGCATTCGGGAGGACAACGGTTCAATCCCGCGTCCGGCCATCCTGATTTAGGTTTTCCGTGATTTCCCTAAATCGCTTCAGGCAAATGCCGGGATGGTTCCTTAGAAAGGGCATGGCCGATTTCCTTCCCTAATCCGAGCTTGTGCTCCATCTCTAATGACCTCGTTGTCAACAGGACGTTAAACAGTAATCTCCTCCTCCTCCTGAACCAGTCAACATCTGAAAATGGAAGGAATACTGTGGAAGAATGTGAAGGTAGTTAAAAGAATCTATTTCCTGCATCCTCTTTCACAAACTTAGGCTGCTCAAAGTCCAGTGTCCACACAGAGGAAGACATTTTTTCCCCAATCAAGGAAGGGCAGGGTGAGGAATTACTCATGTAAGTAGACGAATGTATATGAATGAGGATGAGCTAACAGTTCGTGCACAGGAATTTGATGCAGCTAATGATGAGACAATTACCAAGCAAATACACTGTAACTAGATTTATTTGGCAGAAATATTCGATCAAAGTAGGGAACAAAACCTAACATTATCTGTATATTACATTTGAGAAACATGGCATTTCTTTATTACAAATGATGAAATATTTGGTGGCAGATTCCATGCTACCACTGGACATTCTGTAGAGTTAGGTTGTGAAGCTGGGACTTTCCTGCAATTTCTCTCCTCTCCATGACAGAGAAGTGTGTTAACATCAAAATGTTGATCCAAGCAGACATGTCAGTCACATTGTTGTGTAGCTGCAAAAACTATTCTGCATTTACATTACAACACAATCATAATTAGCTCCTTACTAATTTGCAAAGAATGTTGCCTCTACTAAGCCACCATCATCATACCATGGAGTGGTAAAATATCACCAAATGCTGTTCTTACAAAAAGCCCTTGAAACTGGCAATAGTTGACAAATGTGGTGCCTTGAAAAATCCACACACTGCACCATGACCTTCGTGATGTTTTGCTTTAACTTCAATGACATTGTCTTCACACTGATTTTACAGAAGAGACCAAATGTGTACAGAATAATGTTCTGGGATACAGTTCAGAATTACAATCTCATTGTCTACAGTAGGAGACGCTGAAGAATCACGGACAAAATGTCATTGCAAGTGAGCTGTGTTTTTGGGGTGTACCAGATTTTGTATGTGCTAGGTAATTTGGTTTCTTGCTGTTGTCTCGTTCAGTTTGAAGTGAAGCAATAGTCAACAGGTAGTGTTACACATTTGTTGGTAGTATAGATATATCAATCTAAGAAGTGACACAATCCTGCTGATGAAAGTTCAGAGAAATTGTTGCTACTGTCTTTAGTTTCTGTAAAACTCTGCTACTGAATTTTGAAGGAACTGGTTCAACAGGAAGTTGTTGAGTGGTACGCATGCTAAAATAAAACTTTCCTGGCAGATTAAAACTGTGTCTGGACCGAGACTCGAATTCGGGACCTTTACCTTTCGCGGGCAACTGCTCTGCCATCTGAGCTACCCAAGCACGACTCGCGCCTCGTCCTCACAGCTTTACTTCCGCCAGTACCTCATCTCCTACTTTCCAAACTTCACAGAAGCTCTTCTGCTAGCCTAGCAGAACTAGCACTCGTGGACGAAATGATGATAAAATAAATTTAAGAAATCTCACCAATTGATGGTATTCCTTGATAAGTCATTGAGCACATTACTTGAACTTTATTTGTAGATCTTTAGTTTATTTTTAAGTGTATAAACCTTGTACAGAACACATTACTGTGACATTTAATTTATTTTCAGGTCAAAGGGACATGTAGGAACAACATCACGTTTCCGTTCATTCAGTGATACCTTCACACAGCGCTTCCAGAATAAAAGCCCATTTTTCTCATGGTGTTGATACGGACATGATGAAATATTTCCAAGGAACAATGTGAGACTGTTTATTCGTTTACTAAGTCATGTGAGAGGATTGTATAATCACATATTTACGTATAATTTTGTACAGTGCTCCTTTATTTTAAGGAGGCATGAAAATATAATAATAGCCTTTCCCAGTGCCCATTCCTGTATTTTTAAACCTCATGCAGACTATTTTTAAAGATCTGATGTTCATTTTGTATGATGTTTTCTCCATATAATTTCACCATAGTCAATCAGAAAGTAGCATGTGGTGCGTAAGAAATGTTGCGAATGTTTTCACATTTTTTTCGTATTAAATCAAAAGGGAAAGTAATATTTTTTTTCTTTCTTTTTGGTAGCATACAGCTTTAAATATAAATATTTCTGAAACATGACAGATATGAACAATTGTTAATAAACCTGAAGCAATCATGCTCTTTCCTTTTTCTCAAAGAAAAACTGATTTTAGATTTGCATCATTGTTACATTGCACTTATTAAAATTTGTACATTGATTATAAAATTAAAGGTCTCGCTATATTTAAACATTTTGTTACCTTTATTTGCTGTGTGATCACCAAATTTTATGTTGTATCAGTTAACATGTTTTTGTATAATAAGGTAAGCACATATTTATCATGTTTTGCAAATACAATAAACAAGTAAGAATGAAGGCATAGTCTTGATTTTGTTTTGCAAGGAGTGAAAAATTATTGCCTTGGGACAGGTTCATTAATATCAGTGTACTGTTGTGTGCATTAAAGGAAAGCAGAAATAGGCCAGAAGAACAATTTATCTTCATCAGTGCTTTTCTGTTACGCAAATCGGCATTTATCATCTCCTCAAAGCATTGTCAGAAGTGGCACTCTCATTAGTAAAGGAACCAGTGGTGCTTAAACCTTGACGTTTGGGGTATAGAGTCCAGCACGTAATTACTGAGTTGCTGCTCCTGCAAGTATTTTACTGCCTGTAAATTATACCCAAGTAACATAAGCCATTAACAAAGAATACAGAGAATTGTCTGCAGAGTAGAATTCGGGTAGGATCTCTTGGACAGTATTGCAGTGGTGGCAATGTTGACAGAAGCAGTGGCTGCTTTTAGAGCTTTTATTTGTTTTCTTGTAATCACCAGAGTGTCAATATCTCACATTTTGAGCCAAATGATGATGCCATAACATAGCAAATTTGTATACAGGCACCATATCCACCTTTGTAAACTCTGTTGTGAGCAATGAATGTTACTCTTTTCTTTACACTACTGGCCATTAAAATTGCTACACCATGAAGATGACATGCTACAGACGCGAAATTTAACCGACAGGATGAAGATGCTGTGATATGGAAATGATTAGCTTTTCACAGCTTTCACACAAGGTTGGCGCCGGTGGCGACACCTACAACATGCTGACATGAGGAAAGTTTCCAACCGATTTCTCATACACAAACAACAGTTGACCGGCATTGCCTGGTGAAACATTGTTGTCGTGCCTCGTGTACGGAGGAGAAATGTGTACCATCATGTTTCCGACTTTGATAAAGGTCGGATTGTAGCCTATTGCAATTACGGTTTATCGTATCACGACATTGCTGCTCGCGTTGGTCGAGATCCAGTGACTGTTAGCAGAATATGGAATCGGTGGGTTCAGGAGGGTAATACAGGACGCCGTGCTGGATCCCAACGGCCTCGTATCACTAGCAGTCGAGATGACAGGCATCTTATCCGCATGGCTGTAACGGATCATGCAGCCACGTCTCGATCTCCGAGTCAACAGATGGGGACGTTTGCAAGGCAACAACCATCTGCACGAACAGTTCGACGACGTTTGCAGCAGCATGCACTATCGGCTCAGACGCCATGGCTGCAGTTACCCTTGACGCTGCATCACAGACAGGAGCACCTCCGATGGTGTATTCAACGACAACTTGGGTGCACGAATGGCAAAACGTCATTTTTCTTGGATGAATCCAGGTTCTGTTTACAGCATCATGATGGTCGCATCCGTGTTTGGCGACATCGCGGTGAATGCACATTGGAAGTGTGTATTTGTCATCGCCATACTGGCGTATCACCCGGTGTGATGGTATGGGATGCCACTGGTTACACGCCTCGGTCACCTCTTGTTCGCATTGATGGCACTTTGAACAGTGGAAGTTACATTTCAGATATGTTACGACCCGTGGCTCTACCCTTCATTTGATCCCTGCAAAACCCTACATTTCAGCAGGATAATGCACAACCACATGTTGCAGGTCCTGTACAGGCAATTCTGGACACAGAAAATGTTCAACTGCTGCCCTGGCTAGCACATTCTCCAGATCTCTCACCAACTGAAAACGCCTGGTCAATGGTGGCCGAGCAACTGGCTCGTCACAATACGCCAGTCACTACTCTTGATGAACTGTGGTAACGTGTTGAAGCTGCATGGGCAGCTGTACCTGTACACGCCATCCAAGCTCTGAAAATGTAATCACATGTCAGTTCTGGTATAATATATTTGTCCAATGAATACCCATTTATCATCTACATTTCTTCTTTGTGTAGCAATTTTAATGGCCGGTAGTGTAAATAGTGGGCATCCCATGGTCTGATGGAATGATAAACACACATTTTTTTCACCTTTTTATTTGAAAAGTAATGTTGTTGTAACTGGTGTGACAGAATTCATCACTGTCTTTATAAGGTACGAAAACTACCTAAATACACACTTCAATATTACCTGTAGGCACCATCTCATTGTAGTTGCAGTTCTGTCTTCAAGGCAAATTTGCATTTAGGGTACAATCCAAATGCTGCACAGACAGAGTGACTGCTGGTAATTCTCAGTATGAGTTAAAAATCTGTCTGTTTTTGCATTTTTGGTCTTTTCACTAAACAGATGTAGGAGAAAGCAATCTGTTGGTAGACTCTCCTAGGAATCAGTATTACTGGAATTTTAACAGCAAACCACAATACAATGCATAGGACCTCTCCTTGTTTCATCTGTCTTTAGAGTTAGAAACACATTTTGACACTTCCATGCTTATTAATCAGTGATGGAAAATGGCATCTTTTCATTGTTTGTTTATTGTTCTGTATTTCCTGTGTCAATCATATCTGGTAAAGATCTCAGAATGAGGAGTAATACTGTAGTGTCGATCAAATGAGGTGTTTGCGGGCCACCTCTTTTGTGGGCAGCCTACACCTTCTGAGGATTTTTTCACTAAATTTGTGCAGCAGCTGTCCTACTTATTATTAGTTTTATATGGTCATTCCATTTTAAATCACTATGCTCATACACAGAGACATTTAATGGATATCACTGTCCAGTGAGCACAAGACTTTTACGTGCTTAAAAAGGATGTACAACAAATTAAAAATTGTTTGAAGACTATGTCGTTGCCATAAGAACTTCAACATACCTCCCCTTATAAAACATGGGTCTTACTGCAGTGGGGAGGCAATAATGCATCAGTGACACAGGTTTTGGTCCCTCCCATCCTAAAAACCAAGTGACCTGTTGTCCTCTCTAATCTTCCCCATCCTGCCCCTCTTTCCTCCCAAAGAAAAAAAAAAACTAATAGTTTTAAAAAGTATGAATATTATTTCCACTTGAAAATGTTTGTTTGGGTAGTTACAGAATTTTGCCTTCTGAATAGAAGTACTGGCCAATCATGTGGTCGCTTTGCAGTTTTATAGTTTTTCTCTTCTGAATTTTCCTTTGAAAAGACAAATTAGGTATACTGCAGGTCAAATGGGGGAATGTTATATCCCTTAATCATATAGTTATGTTACAGAAAGGAAAAACATTTAGTATACTAAAGGAGATGAAAATTACCATGGTGGACTGAAATTCAATGTCTGGGGGGAGGAGGAAGATGAGGAGGGGAAGATAGAGCAGGAAAAAGCTTACTGTGAAAAAGAAATGAAAAGGGAACCCAACTAGTAGAATTTAGTATACAGCATGATTTAATCATTGCGAAACCTCCATTTAAGAATCAAGAAAGAAGGCTGCCTGTGAGGAACAGACCTGGAGACATTGGCTAGTTTATATCGTGGTGAAACAGATTTAAAAACTAGGCCCTACACTGCGAAATATGTCCTACCATAGCAGAACTGAAAGCCAAGTGAAAGGATAGATACATTCACTAATAACTATAATTGTGTTTTCAGCAAGACAAGGGGTTTGATCTTCACTTATTTGAGAGGCAGATGAGGCCATATTGTATTTGCTCTGAAATACAGACTAGACTAAGTTGAGAAATTGTAAAAATACATTAGGCAAACGAGTCTAGAATAAGATGAAACATTCTGGTTAAGATTAGATTTTCAGAACATTCATTAGGCAATAACTTAAAAAAAGAGAGAGAGAGAAAAAATTGATATTGTGAAGTCTAAAAGGGATATAAGAATGTAGACTAGCAATAGCAAGAACAGCTTTTCTGAAAAAGAAAAATATGTTAACCCTAAATACAAATTTAAGACTTAGCCGTCTCCTCTGAAAGTATTAGTGTGAGTTGTGGCCTTATACGAAAGTAAAATGCGAACATTTAACCATACAGACAAGAACAGAATAGTAACTTATGAAATGTTTCACTATAGAAAAATGCTGCAGATTAGATGGACAGGATACCTAATGAAGGGGTAGCGAGTTGAATGTTGTAGAGAAGAGCTTTGTGGCACAATTTGACTAAAGGAAGAGAAGCATCATATGACATATCCAGAGGCAGCGAGGAATAGTCAGTTTTGTAATGGAAGTACATGTTGTGTGTTTGTTTGGGGGGGGGGGGGGGGGGGGTTGTGGCCTTAAAACTGGTGAGGCAGACCAAGGCTCCATTGCAGACCAAGGAGATGTACGTTGCAATAATTACATACAGAGGAAGGACTTTCACAGGACAAAATAATATGGAGGTTTTCGACAAACCAGACCTCAGACCAAAGAGTACAGCAACAACAACAACATTGTGATATACAGATATGACCCATTCTGAATAAGCTACAGTTAACTACAGTAAAGTGTGTAGTGCCTCGAGAATTTCGGTGTAAGTTCTAGAGACGCTCAGCTTCCAACCATCTTGAACATACGATATTTTAAGTACGAGGATGAGAGAGTGGAAATGTGTCTACCTCACCACCGGTTTCTGTGTGCAGGATGAATGTGTATCGGGAGAATACGGCCGATAGTGACGGTCGATTGGCGTGGACATGTGTTTGCAGCACGCACCATAGAAGCTGTATGCCCAGTACAAGGAGCAAGCATGCTCTATTCCTTGATGGTGTAATGACTGTATTGTTGTGAACAAACGACTTACGTATTAAACTAAAGACACTTACATTCGACTTTCTGGTGTTGGACTTGCTAGTGGTTACTAAACCAAACATATTGTAATTGTATCTGTTAGTACCTAGTGGTCCAAGATGGGATTGACTCACGAGAGTGGAATGCTTGTGTGAAACTTGTGAAGTTGTTTTATTGTGGAGGCGAAAATATAACAGAGTTCAGCAAAAGTATCCTGAGAGTACAGAATCATTTCAAGAGTAGAAAAGAAGTCTATTTTGAAATTCCTTTAACCAGCTATAGTCTTTGGAGCAGAAGAGTTTGTGAAGATCGACGCACCTGTCTGACCCAAGAAGAAGATAGGGTGCATACAATACGTGAGTCAACTGCGAGAGACATGTGAGTCTTGCACCCCAGTACCACACTGTCTCCAGTCGTTCAGAGAACGTTAGAACGTGGCGACCTAAGTGACAGGACTCAAAGAAAAGGGGAATTTAAAAACAGAAATGGAAAGAAGATACTAGGCATTGCCATAGCAACCAGGCCTAACAACATATGAGAACTGTTTCCAGTAATCGTATTGAGTCTAATAAACAAATGGAAGAAAGTTGGGAGTACAATGCTGTAAAAGACATGAGAAACTAATAACAGAGAAAATTGGAGAGAAGTCCTCAACTTTTCGACTAAGAAGATCAGGTATGGAGAGTAAGCAGTCTTCACACACGTACATTGTGCCGCCGCAGTAACCAACCACCGACGCCGCCAGCACCAGTGCTGTCCACTGGTGCTGATTACACATCTGCTCACCAACACAGTTAGAACTCTATGCCGGGTGAGCAAAAAACAATAATTTGTTGGTAAAGTGGAGGGGACGATTAAATGATAAACTGTTAGTGTAGATATTTTACTCAGTGGTGAATTTTCTTTAAATGATTACTAGATCTAAGATCAATAAAAATATGGATCAAGAACAATAACTAGCAGAACCAGTCACAGCGATTAGAGTGACCAGAGAAATGCCAGATTTGTCTGAATCAGTGAATCTAATTAAAGCCCAGAATGAAACTCTAAGGAGAGAAATAGGTTTAGTACATTCTAGATTAGATGCTACGTTAGATGACCAGAGAACACAGTCAAATGCTCAAAATGCTTCATAGAGAGATGAACTGAGTGCAAATTTAAGCTTTAACTTAGATTCAGTGAATACCGAGTTAAATAGTAAATTAGACGCTCAGAGTGAAATTTTAAGTAATCAAAGTGAAACGTTGAACAGTCAAGCAGCAAATATGGTTTTGTTAAAGACTGAATTTGACACTCTTAATAATAAGGTAGAAAATGTGAAGTTAGATTTTAAGAGTGAACTAATTAGTTCTTGAAACACTATTCACTGACCTCAGCCTAAAGCAGGATGATAAATATCAGGACTTACCTAAAGAACTAGAATTTGATATTGAAGATAAATGTAACAATGTAGAATCTGAATTTAGTGGAAAATTAAAATTTTGTGAAAATGTATGTAGCGTTAAATTTAATTCCATAAGACAGGAAGTTAATATCACGAAAGAGAGCACAGATTGATCTGTTGTTGTTGTTGTTGTCTTCAATCCTGAGACTGGTTTGATGCAGCTCTCCACGCTACCCTATCCTCTCCCAGTACCTACTGCAACCTACGTCCTTCTGAATCTGCTTGGCGTATTCATCTCTTGGTCTCCCTCTACAATTTTTACCCTCCACGCTACCCTCCAATGCTAAATTTGTGATCCCTTGATGCCTCACAACATGTCCTACCAACCGGTCCCTTCTTCTTGTCAAGTTGTGCCACAAACTCCTCTTCTCCCCAATTCTATTCAATACCTCCTCATTAGTTATGTGATCTACCCATCCAATCTTCAGCATTCTTCTGTAGCACCACATTTCGAAAGCTTCTGTTCTCTTCCTGCCCAAACTATTTATTGTCCACGTTTCACTTCCATACATGACTACACTCCATACAAATACTTTCAGGAACAACTTCCTGACACTTAAATCTATACTCAATGTTAACAAATTTCTCTTCGTCTGAAACTCTTTCCTTGCCATTGCCAGTCTACATTTTATATCTTCTCTACTTCAACCATCATCAGTTATTTTCCCCCCCAAATAGTAAAACTCCTTTACTACTTTAAGTGTCTCATATCCTAATCTAATTCCCTCAGCATCACCCGACTTAATTCGACTACATTCCATTACCCTCGTTTTGCTTTTGTTGATGTTCATCTTATATCCTCCTTTCAAGACACTGTCCATTCCGTTCAACTGCTCTTCCAAGTCCTTTGCTGTCTCTGACAGAATTACAATGTCATCGGCGAACCTCAAAGTTTTTATTTCTTCTCCTGGATTTTAATACCTACTCCTAATTTTTCTTTTGTTTCCTTTACTGCTTGCTCAATATACAGATCGAATAACATTGGGGAGAGGCTACAACCCTGTCTCACTCCCTTCCCAACCACTGCTTCCCTTTCATGCCCTTCGACTCTTATAACTGCCATCTGCTTTCTGTACAAATTGTAAATAGCCTTTCGCTCCCTGTATTTTACCCCTGCCACCTTTAGAATTTGAAAGAGAGTATTCCAGTCAACATTATCAAAAGCTTTCTCTAAGTCTACAAATGCTAGAAACGTAGGTTTGCCTTTCCTTAATCTTTCTTCTAAGACAAGTCGTAAGGTCAGTATTGCCTCACGTGTTCCAATATTTCTACGGAATCCAAACTGAACTTCCCCGAGGTCGGCTTCTACCAGTTTTTCCATTCGTCTGTAAAGAGTTCGCCTTAGTATTTTGCAGCTGTGACTTATTAAACTGATAGTTCGGTAATTTTCACATCTGTCAACACCTGCTTTCTTTGGAATTGGAATTATTATATTCTTCTTGAAGTCTGAGGGTACTTCGCCTGTCTCATACATCTTGCTCACCAGATGGTAGAGTTATGTCAGGACTGGCTCTCCCAAGGTCGTCAGTAGTTCTAATGAAATGTTGTCTACTCCCGGGGCCTTGTTTCGACTCAGGTCTTTCAGTGCTCTGTCAAACTCTTCATGCTGTATCATATCTCCCATTTCATCATCATCTACATCCTCTTCCATTTCAATAACATTGCCCTCAAGTACATTGCCCTTGTATAGACCCTCTATATACTCCTTCCACCTTTCTGCTTTCCCTTCTTTGCTTAGAACTGGGTTCCCATCCGAGCTTTCGATATTCATACAAGTCATTCTCTTTTCTCCAAAGGTCTCTTTAATTTTCCTGTAGGCAGTATCTATCTTACCCCTAGTGAGATAAGCCTCTACATCCTTACATTTGTCCTCTAGCCATCCCTGCTTAGCCATTTTGCACTTCCTGTCGATCTCATTTTTGAGACGTTTGTATTCCTTTTTGCCTGCTTCATTTACTGCGTTTTTATGTTTCCTCCTTTCATTAATTAAATTCAATATTTCTTCTGTTACCCAAGGATTTCTACTAGCCCTCGTCTTTTTACCTACTTGATCCTCTGCTGCCTTCACTACTTCATCCCTCAGAGCTATCCATTCTTCTTCTACTGTACTTCTGTCCCCCACTGCTGTCAATTGTTCCCTTATGGTCTCCCTGAAACTCTGCACAACCTCTGGTTTAGTCAGTTTATCCAGCTCCCATCTCCTTAAATTCCCACATGTTTGCAGTTTCTTCAATTTTAGTCTGCAGTTCATAACCAATAGATTGTGGTCATAGTCCACATCTGCCCCTGGAAATGTCTTACAATTTAAAACCTGGTTCCTAAATCTGTCTTACCATTATATAATCTATCTGATACCTTTTAGTATCTCCGGGATTCTTCCATGTATACAACCTTCTTTTATGATTCTTGAAGCAAGTGTTAGCTATGATTAAGTTATGCTCAGTGCAAAATTCTAACAGACGGCTTCCTCTTTCGTTTCTTACCTCAATCCATATTCACCTACTATGTTTCCTTCTCTCCCTTTTCCTACACTCAAATTCCAGTTACCCATGACTATTAAATTTTCATCTCCCTCCACTATCTGAATAATTTCTTTTATCTCATCATACATTTCATCAATTTCTTCATCATCTGCAGACCTAGTTGGCATATAAACTTGTACTACTGCCGTAGGCATTGGCTTCGTGTCTATCTTGGCCACAATAATGCGTTCACTATGCTGTTTGTAGTAGCTTACCGCACTACTATTTTTTTATTCATTATTAAACCTACTCCTGCGTTACCCCTATTTGATTTTGTATTTATAACCCTGTCTTCACCTGACCAAAAGTCTTGTTCCTCCCGCCACCGAACTTCACTAATTCTCACTATATCTAACTTTAACCTATCCATTTCCCTTTTTAAATTTTGTAACCTACCTGCTCCATTAAGGGATCTGACATTCCACGCTGCGATCCGTAGAACGCCAGTTTTCTTTCTCCTGCAACGTCCTCTTGAGTAGTCCCCGCACGGAGATCCGAATGGGGGACTATTTTACCTCCGGAATATTTTACCCAAGAGGACGCCATCATCATTTAACCATACAGTAAAGCTGCATGCCCTCGGGAAAAATTACGGCTGTAGTTTCCCCTTGCTTTCAGCCGTTCGCAGTACCAGCACAGCAAGGCCGTTTTGGTTATTGTTACAAGGCCAGATCAGTCAATCATCCAGACTGTTGCCCCTGCAACGAAAAGGCTGCTTGCCCCTCTTCAGGAACCACACGTTTGTATGGCCTCTCAACAGATACCCCTCTGTTGTGGTTGCACCTACGGTACAGTCGTCTGTATCGCTGAGGCACGCAAGCCTCCCCTCTAGTGGCAAGGTCCATGGTTCATGGGGGGAAGATTGATCTATGTAATTAATATCGATTATGCAGTCGAAAATTCTAGTTGTTAGTATACGAGCTGTTACTATACGAGATGTCAGCTCGCGAGTAAATAATGTAGAACAAAATTTCAAAGAACAAATAGTCTACTTTATCATTATAAATGTAAGTAGTCTGGCAGAACCTTATGAGCTAAATATATGTCGAGAAATTTCCGAGAGTAGAATGTCCGGAAACGTTTGCGACTGCTGCTTTTTCCAAACCTAATGATACTAACAAGGTTATAAACAACTTGGGCGAAGAATTCAAACTTGTCCATGACAAGGTAGAAAACATAATAACTTTACCTGATGATGTGTTATGTCGTAAAGTGGTGATTGTTTTGTTGTGGGTAGACTTTCACACAAAATTTAACGAAAAGTACTGGTTTGCATTTGCTCGAGTGAGATTAATATCAGATCCATGGGATCCAGGTGGTGTCACATCTGTCCCCCAGGGACGTTAACATTCTGTGTTAACGGGCAGAGTGATGACCGTTGGATCCCTAGTTGTTTTCGATGTTTCTTCAAACTTAGTTTTCCTGCACTGAATTCCCTTCAATTCTTAAACTGTTCTGTAATCTGTTCTTGAATTCTTAAACTATCCTATGATTTTAGCATGTAGGGAAACCGTATATGCCTAGAAGATTAGGACAAATTTAAGAGAATCACAAATGGACAGTGATCTCTAGACATGAAATGAAACGAATAGAATATAGTACTAGTATAAAGATAATATCATGGTACAACTGCAAACTGTGTAAACTGAATGACTAAACAACTATGTTATCATAGTGTATAATTTTCGATTTTTATAGAATAATTACATACCTTTTGTGATCTGTAATGTAAATGGGACGGTTTGTATCACTTTTGGAAGGGGTGGGTAGTGTAAGTACGAGCAGGACTAACACTAATCACAAACCCCACTTTTCAGACAACCCTCACAGACAAGTGTAACTGATTATTCACTATTTGCCGTTCCATGGGTGTTGCTAAGATTTTTCTTTGGGGGCTTCAAAGGTGAAGGTGAGAATCTCCGTTCTGTAGGAGATGTTTAACATCATACCTCCTCCGGCTTCTCACTCAAGTACCAGCGGAGTGGGGATACTGGGGAAGGGGTTGGGAAGGGTTTTTCCGTCTTTGGGCCTATCTTCTTTCTCTTCTTCAATCTTAGCAACCATTTCTACTTTTTCCTTTCTTACTTCTCATTTGAGTACTGATCTATCTTTCCCTCTTTCCACATGCATATACTTCTATCGCTGAAGTCCTTATTTTCTGTGGTTTCCAATAACCTTCAACTTATTTCATATAAGTAGGCTGAAGAATCAGAATACACAAATACACATCTACACACACACACAAAGATACACTTAAACACAAACAGGAGAATTATGAATTAGGAACCTGAAGTGATGTCAGAACTGCCAAGGAATGTGGGGGAATAAAGATCTGAGTAGATGCACATATTACATTGTTGATATGTGACGGTTCTGCATCATTATTTTTTGTCTCTCTCAAATATATATTTACATGCGCTGTGTTAGTCTGTTGAGAAAAGGCATAGTATCTACTGGGAGTTAGTAAATACAGGTAGACTTAGTAAATACAGGTAGACTTAGCGTCTACTATGTGTAGGCATGATATCTGTATATAGTAGAAGTGAGGAGTGAAAAAGGACTCTAGCATATTAGATGAAGTATTAGAAAGTGGAATAGAAGTGTAAAGTAAATTTGTAATTTTACCAGAGAATATTTAAAAATAGTATACATAAGAATGTATGCTAGGGCAATGAATCTGGCAGCTGACTCCCGGAGGGCGCACTCAAGATGTATTGGGTGAGAAAAAAGGGTGGATAGGCAGACCTATGAAAGACTGAACTATACTGCGCAGACAGGCACCAAAAGGAATTGACCTGTACGATAGGTGGATAGGAATAAGAAAGGGGCTTATCTACCAAAATGGAAGGAGAAAGGGTACTCCTAGGATCAACCCATGTAAGATACAGGTACTGTTCCTAAAGGGAAAAAGGGCAATACAGAAGTCACACGTTTAGAGGAAATACTCTGGTAAGTTTGAATTCTATGCATCAATAGCCCTATTAAGTTTCAGGTTTACAAATGTCCAAGAAGGGAACACTTTTATTTTACCCAGAGTTCCTCCAGATTACAATAAGTAATTAATAAGTATATACACAGGAAAAGTAGTACAGGAAGTAAGAACAAAGCAGTAGAGTATTCATGAGTTATGTACACCTGTAATTTATGATTGGAAGAGGAATAGAAAAGAAGATTGAAAAGAACTAACTCCAGCATGGATGGAAAGGGTCGTGTATTATAATTGTGGTAAAATATGCATGGTTATTAGTAAAAAGAGAGGCACTGTTAAAAGATAAAGAATTATCTTGTGTGACTGTACATAATGAATATGTATAAAATATTGCGTGTTCGAGCTAAGGAGAGGGATATGTAGTGCCTCGAGAATTTCAGTGCTAGTTCTAGACACACTCAGCTTCCCACCGTCTCACACACCCGATATTTTAAGTACAGGGATGGGAGAGTGGAAATGTGTCTGTCTACCTCGCCGCCGATTTCTGTGTTGGACGTGTATTGGGAGAATATGGCCGACAGTAACGGTCAATCAGTGCAGACAAGTGTTTGCAGCACGCACCATAGAAGCTGCGTGTCCAGTACAAGGAACAAGCATGCTCTATTTCTTGATGGTGTAATGACTGCATTGTTGTGAACAAATGAATTATGTATTAAACTAAAGACACTTACATTCGACTTTCTGATGTTGGACTTGTTAGTGGTTATTAAATCAAACATATTGTAATTGTATCTGTTAGTATCTAATAGTCCAAGATGGAGTTGACTCACGAAAGTTGAATGCTTGTGTGAAACTTGTGAAATTATTTTATTGTGGAGATGAAAATATAACAGAGTTGAGCAAAAGTATCCTGAGAGTACAGAATCATTTCAAGAGTATAAAAGAAGTCTATTTTGAAATTCCTTTAACCAGCTGTAGTCTTTGGAGAAGAAGAGTTTGTGAAGATCAACGCAGCTGTCTGACCCAAGAAGAAGATCGGCTGCACACAATACACGACTCAACTGCAAGAGACGTGTGAGTCTTGCACCCCAGTACCACACTGTCTCCAGTCGTTCAGAGAACATTAGAAGTGCTATCTGGAAAAAGGAAGGCGCACAAATATCCAGTCGGATCCTGATAAGATTTCAGAGAGATGAAAAAATCAGCTACACCCTTTTAATGTTCTGCATTGTAAAACTGCACACAATTTGAATCAGTCAACTCCTACAAATTCCCCCTTGCAACAGTTTTATGGAATATGAAATGGAATGATGATGTAGATTCAAAACATTCGCACATCCCACCGTAGGATGCTACTCAAGGCTGCAGGGCCCATAGGACTGACAGAGAGCACTGAACATGTACAAAGAAGGGTGGCATAAATTGTCACTGGTTTGTTTGGCTCAGTGTGGGTCATCACAGAATTGCTAATAAACTTGAACTGGTAGGTGCATGAAGATACACACCAACTATCCCAGGAAAACCTACAGAGATAGTTTCAAGAACCAGTTGTATCCGAAGAAGCTAGGAGTATACTCCACCTGGCAAAAAAAGTGGGAAGAAAGATTAGGTTTAATGCCCCATCAACACAAAGGTGATAAGAGACGGAGCACAATCTTGGATGGGAAAGGGCTGTGCTCTTTCAAAGGAACCATCCTGGCATTTGTCTGGAGTGATTTACGGGGAAAAAAATAAAAAAGAAAGAAAAGAGGGGGGGAGTAAAGCACTCAGAAGAAATGGTATCAGTGTAATTTCATACTCGTACACTCAGTCAGTGGGTATGTAAATGATTAGAGCTGCAATTATGTGTCAGGTAGAATGGCCATCAGAGTCCACTAGTGTTGATCCCAGGCTTGGTAAGGTATATAACAAGGGCACAAACAGTGTCAGATGTTGAGTGACTTATGTGAAGGATGCAGAGATGCCACATACACATGATACAGCATTATCAACACCTGACAGTGTTTAAAATGGGCCTCATTGTGTGTTTCTTTTTGGCCAGATGGTCGAATCCTGATGTTATTCAGTCTTTACATTGAGTGACTAGCAAAGAAAACAAAGGAGAAATTAGGAAATTGAATAAAAATTCAGGAAGAAGAAGTAAAAATTTAGAGACTTGCCAATGACACACTGAAAGGCTAAGATGATCTATTGAACAGAATGGAACTATCTTGAAAAGAGCTTATAATATGAATATCAACAAAAGGGGAGCAAGGGTAATGTAATGTAGGTCAAATTAAGTCAGACGGTGCTGAGGGAGTGATATTAGGAAATGGGACACTAAAAGAAGTATGTAAGTTTTGCTATTTGGGCACCAAAATCACAGGCTATGGGCAAAGTAGAGAGGATATAAAATTCAGACTGACAACAGCAAGAAAAATGGTTCTGAAAAAGACAAATTAGTTAAAATTTAATACAAATCTGTCACAAATTTTTTTGCGAAGGCAGCTCTTATAAGAAGTGGATGACAAATGGTTTAGAACAGAATATAAGCTTTTTAAAAGTTGTGCTATGGGGTAATGCTGAAAATTAAGTGGGAAGACTGGATTACTGACGAGAAGGTACTAAATCAAATGAGGTGGTGAGAAATTTGTGGTATAATTTGAGTAAAACAAGAAACTGGTTGATAGGACATGTCCTGTGGCATAAATTCATGCTTAATTTGATAATGGAGAGATGTTTTGGGGTGAAAAAAATAGAGGGAGATCAAGGATTGATTACAGACACCACCTTCAATTGGGCAGCGTAACACAACATTCAGGCTACCACATTTATAGTCAGTTATAACATGTAGATATTTGTTCCCCCAAACACTGCAGTATTTGTGTCCACTTTACCACAGATATGAAAAGTGGCCTTGTGTGGAAAGTTTAATATAGGTAAATGGTTACCAGAACATTGCAATGTAAGCTTAGCACACTGTTACCTATGGGGTCAATTATTAAGAAAAATAACATCAGGTAGGTGTAGCATTTAATTATGTAGATGCAACTATTAATGTATAATATGAACCATAGATTCTAGAGTATTCGGCTGCTTTGTCTTCATACAAATGGATTTCTGCAGATTAATTATGAAAGACACCATTCACGATTGTTGCACTTCTGATCTATCATTGAATTTCTTTGTTCTAAATCAACACTTATTGCCTGGGAGAATTTTTGGTTCAAGTGCAGATCACTGGGTGCTAGAGCACTAGAGGGGAGTCTACCATGATCAGTCCAAAAAACAATTGCACACACACACTTTCAGTCTATCAGCTGCAGCATATCCTGTACCTTTCACAGAAAACATTCATCTCTTTGTATAGACCTACTCAGTTACAGTATTAATTTTCTATAAAGACCCACACATTGTATCAGTGTCACAAACAGGTAAATCTAATTGAGTCCTTTATTTCAGAAATGTGAAACACAAATACTGCACACACAGTGTTTGCAGAAGTAAGATAACTTTGCTTTCTCCATTTTATCCCTAGACACACTATGAATGAAAAAACAAGTTTTTCAAAATAGCATGTCTTCTGTATGTTCGAGTAGTACGTTAATTTACTTCTACTGTAGGTATAAAAAGATTGAAGAACATGAACCTGATTGATAGCGTGTATGTAGAAGCAACGTGAATACCAGCCGCTAAATGATGTTTACTAAAGATAAGTAGATGAGGTGCTATCCAAAAGTTTCGGGACTGGTGCTGCCATCTGTTGAAAACCTTACCTTAGGACTAATGGTCACCATCACCCTCAAAGTAGTTCCCATCCACATGTTCACACTGGTCCCAGCACTTCTGCCACTGGTCAAATGTTTTCTGGAAGTCCTGTTCTTTGAGGGTGTTTATCACCGCCAGTGATGCTTCTCGAATCCTCTCTGGAGTGTCGAACTGACGGCCTTTCAACTTGAGTTTCAGTTTTGAGAATAGTGCGAAGTCGCAAGGTGCCAAATCTGGCAAGTACGGTGGGTGAGGTACAACCACCATGTTGTTTTTTGCCAAAAAGGTCCTGGTAAGCAAGGACGTGTGACAGGGCGCATTGTCAAGATGCAGCAGCCAGTTCCCTTGACTCAAAGATCAGGCCGTTGTCACCGCATGTTTTCACAGAGCCGTCACAAAACGCCACAGTAGTACATGGAATTCACTGTTTGGTTGAGTGGGATGAATTCTTTGTGCACAATTCCCTTGGTATCAAAGAAAACGATGATCATGCTCTTCACTTTGCTCTTAACTGTCTCACTTTTTTGGGTCTTGGAGACTCCAGGCTCTACCACTGGGATGACTGTTGCTTTGTCTCTGGGTCATACCTGTAAATCCAGCTCTCATTGCTGGTGATAACCCATGAAAAGGAGGTTGGACATGAGATGCAGTTTGCGGATCCATCGTAAAATCGCAACACACCAAACCCAGAGTATTATGGAAATCACTGTGGACACGCAACATGTCCTCCCAATTGAATGCCACTCTGCATACTGACTCGTCAGATATGCAGCTTTTGCCACCTAGCAGTGCAAATATCTACTACACCTACTTTCCAGAGGGTAGCACCAGTCGTGAAAATTTTGGATTCCACCTTGTATAGTGATTTATATGGGTTGTATGCCAACTATTTACACAATTCTTATAAAAACATTGACAACTGAATAATACTTTTTGATAAGACTGATGTTAAGCTTCCAATGTTAAATTGACATCTTACATGTTTCTGTAAGTTATTTTAAATGCCCTTATTTAATTGGATAGATAAAAAATCTAGTCCCCCAGTGGCAGCAAAACACACATATAAAAGTCTGTTGTGACAGGCAAGCTTTCGGAGCCAGTGGCTCCTCCTTCAGGCAGAAGGGTTGAAGGGGAAGGAAGAAGGGTGAAGGAAAAGGACTGGAGAGGTCTAGGAATAGGGGTAGATTTTGGGAAAGTCACACAATGAAAAATAGACGGGAAAGACATTGGAAGATATGGAAAACTAAAATAGAGTGAAGCAAAGAGTAGTTAACAATGAAGAAAAGCTGAGATGGAAGAAATTAACATAAATTAAGGCCACGTGGGTGGCGAGAGCCAAGGGCATGCTGTAGTGCTAGTTCCTGCCTGCAGAGGTCTGCGAAACTGGTGTCTGGGGAAAGAATCCAATGGAGTTTGTGGTGAAACAGGTGCCATGGTCCCGAATGTCTGGAACAGGCACCAAGGTCCCAAATGTCATGTTGTAGAGCATGCTCTGCAACAGGTTGTTGTGAGTTGTCAGTACATACCCTCTGCCTATGCCCATTCATTCTAATTGATAATTTGGTGGTAATCATGCCGATGTAGAAGGCTGAACAGTGTTTATGTAATAGCAGGTAAATGACGTGTTGTTTCGCAGGTTGCTGTCCCTTTGATAGTATGTTTTGCCAGTTATGGGGCTATTATAGGTGGTGGTAGAAGGGTGCATAGGTCAAGTCTCGCAGCGGGGACGGTCAGAGGGGTAGGAGCCATAGGGTAGGGAGATGGGTGCAGAAGGAGTATAGGGTCTAACAAGAATATTGTGGAGATTGGGAGGGTGACAGGAAGCTATTTTAGTTGTGGTGGGCAAGATTTCAGACAGAATCTCAAATGGCTCTGAGCACTATGGGACTTAACTGCTGTGGTCATCAGTCCCCTAGAACTTAGAACTACCGAAACCTAACTAACCTAAGGACATCACACACATCCATGCCCGATGCAGGATTCGAACCTGCGACTGCAGCGGTCGCGCGGTTCCAGACTGTGGCGCCTAGAACCGCTCGGCCACTCCGGCCGGCAGACAGAATCTCATTTCAGGGCATGATTTTAGGAAGTCATGGCCCTGTCGAAGTAGCTGATTAACACATTCCAGACAGGATAATACTGAGTCACCAATGGTGTGGTCCATAGCTGTTTTGTGGAGGGATCAGCAGTACCAGGATTGGATTTGATGGCTCGGGAAATCTGCTTTTTAACTAGGCTGGTGGGGTAATTATGCGCAGTGAAGACTGAGGCAAGAATGGTGGTGTATTGCTGTAAAGAGTCTGCATCCAAACAAATATGTATACCTTGGATGCTAAGGCTGTGTGGGAGGATTGATTTGATTTCATTTCATTTCATTTTGTTTTCGTGTTCCATAGGTCCAACTGTGTTGGGTTCCCGAGGATGTGGAACGAGTCAGTTCTGTACAAATACAATATGATAATCTTATAGCATATACAGACATATGACATGGAAAGGATGGCAACTGTCAAAATGTAAGTACTGTTGTTTGTTGGTATGTTTAATGTGGACAGAAGTGTGTAGCTGGCCTTCAGAGAGGACGAGATCAGTATCAAGGAAAGTGGCATGGGATTTGGAATAGGTTCATGTGAAATTTAATTGGGAGAAGGTATTCAAAGATTCCAGGAATTTCAGCAGGTCAGCCTCACCATGAGTCCATATGGTAAAGATGTCATCAAAGTATCTAAACAAAACCAGGGGCTGAAGACTTACGGATCCCAGGGAAACCTCATCCAAGCAACCCATGAAAAGGCTGGCATAGGAAGGAGCCGTCCTGGTTCCCATGGCCATACCACTGATCTGTTTGTATGTCTGCCCCCTCAAAGGTGAAGTAGTTCTTGGTAAGTATAAAGTTGATTAAGGTGAGTAGGAAGAATGTTACAGGTTTGGAATTGGGTGGGCACTGAGTGAGGAAATGTTCAGCAGCAGACAGACCGTGTAAGTGGGGGATGTGGGTATGGAGGGAAGTTACATCAATGGTGACAAGCAAGGTGTGTGGTGGGAGTGGGACGGGCACGGATTTCAGACAATCTAGGAAATGGTTGGTATTTTTGATGTAGGTGGGGAGTTTTTTGTACTATGCGTTACAGATATTTATCAACTAAGGCATATACACTCCTGGAAATGGAAAAAAGAACACATTGACACCGGTGTGTCAGACCCACCATACTTGCTCCGGACACTGCGAGAGGGCTGTACAAGCAATGATCACGCGCACGGCACAGCGGACACACCAGGAACCGCGGTGTTGGCCGTCGAATGGCGCTAGCTGCGCAGCATTTGTGCACCGCCGCCGTCAGTGTCAGCCAGTTTGCCGTGGCATACGGAGCTTCATCGCAGTCTTTAACACTGGTAGCATGCTGCGACAGCGTGGACGTGAACCGTATGTGCTGTTGACGGACTTTGAGCGAGGGCGTATAGTGGGGATGCGGGAGGCCGGGTGGACGTACCGCCGAATTGCTCAACACGTGGGGCGTGAGGTCTCCACAGTACATCGATGTTGTTGCCAGTGGTCGGTGGAAGGTGCACGTGCCCGTCGACCTGGGACCGGACCGCAGCGACGCACGGATGCACGCCTAGACCATAGGATCCTACGCAGTGCCGTAGGGGACCGCACCGCCACTTCCCAGCAAATTAGGGACACTGTTGCTCCTGGGGTATCGGCGAGGACCATTCGCAACCGTCTCCATGAAGCTGGGCTACGGTCCCGCACACCGTTAGGCCGTCTTCCGCTCACGCCCCAACATCGTGCAGCCCGCCTCCAGTGGTGTCGCGACAGGCGTGAATGGAGGGACGAATGGAGTCGTGTCGTCTTCAGCGATGAGAGTCGCTTCTGCCTTGGTGCCAATGATGGTCGTATGCGTGTTTGGCGCCGTGCAGGTGAGCGCCACAATCAGGACTGCATACGACCGAGGCACACAGGGCCAACACCCGGCATCATGGTGTGGGGAGCGATCTCCTACACTGGCCGTACACCACTGGTGATCGTCGAGGGGACACTGAATAGTGCACGGTACATCCAAACCGTCATCGAACCCATTGTTCTACCATTCCTAGACCGGCAAGGGAACTTGCTGTTCCAACAGGACAATGCACGTCCGCATGTATCCCGTGCCACCCAACGTGCTCTAGAAGGTGTAAGTCAACTAACCTGGCCAGCAAGATCTCCGGATCTGTCCCCCATTGAGCATGTTTGGGACTGGATGAAGCGTCGTCTCACGCGGTCTGCACGTCCAGCACGAACGCTGGTCCAACTGAGGCGCCAGGTGGAAATGGCATGGCAAGCCGTTCCACAGGACTACATCCAGCATCTCTACGATCGTCTCCATTGGAGAATAGCAGCCTGCATTGCTGCGAAAGGTGGATATACACTGTACTAGTGCCGACATTGTGCATGCTCTGTTGCCTGTGTCTCTGTGCCTGTGGTTCTGTCAGTGTGATCATGTGATGTATCTGACCCCAGGAATGTGTCAATAAACTTTCCCCTTCCTGGGACAATGAATTCACGGTGTTCTTATTTCAATTTCCAGGAGTGTATATGTTCGGTGGTTGCTTTGAAGCCAGCAACTATAGGACGGCCAGAATGATTGAGTTTGTGGGTCTTAGGAAGAAGGTAAAAGGTGGGGGTGCGTGATTTGGGTGGGATGAGAAGTTCTATGGATTGAGATGGGCCTGAGGTTTTAAGGAGGGACTGCAGCTCATTTTGAATCACAGGAAAGACATCTTGATGGCAGATGCTGTATGTAGAGGTGTCGGACAGCTGACGCAGACCTTCACTAACATACTTCTTTTGGTCAAGTACTACAGTGGTAGACCCTTTGTCTTCTGGGAGGATAATGTACAACACATTTAGCTTACTCACTCCTATTAGTTCGCACACGATGTTTTGTTAGTAATCTCTGTCTTGCATATTACCCTGTCTTCCACCTTTAAGGTCTCAGCTTTTCAAATCTCTGATGCAGTCCCCAACAATCAGTCTTTCCTTCTCATCCCATACAGTAGGTCTCCCTTGACCCGCAGTTCTGCGTGACTTTCTCAAAATCTACCCTTTTTCCTAGACCTCTCCAGTCCTTTTCCTTCACCCTTCTTCCTTTCCCTTCAGCCCTTCTGCCTGAAAGAGGAGCCACCGGCTCCGAAAGCTTGCCAGTCACAACAGTCTTTTATGTGTGTGTTTTCTGTGGCCACTTGGTGAGTAGATTTTTTACCTATTCATTTAAATACCTTTAGATGTTTATGATGACTGCAATCGGATTAGAATCGTGTCACAGGACACAGTAAATCTTTGTCCTAAATCTTTGTCCCATTATACGAACATATTTCAAAACAAACAAACACACACACACACACACACACACACACACACACACACACACACAGTCATCAATAGATTTTTATCATTATTTAGTATCTCAAAATTGAGAAACTAATCTGAAATACAAAGGTAATTTTGCAGTCTGAAAACCTGGCTACTCATTTGCTGCTGTTCATGTAATTTCAACTTCGCTTCCTATCTTAATCTTAGTTCGTTTTTGTTACACAAACTTTGCTTTAAGTCCTAATTAGCAATTTTATTACATAATATATAGTTCTTTTCACTATGTTGGGTGGTCTACAGTCAACAATGCAAGGTTTATTGCAGAAAACAGGTACAAATTACTTACTCTTCACTTTTGACTCTGTGTGTTGTGCACACAGATCACAGTTCATAAGTACTTGAGGCTTTGCCTACATTCAGATCCATTTGCACATTGCGCTCTTTAAGTCTCTTCTTAAATGAGGGCTTTCTGGGGTGTGTAACAAGTGAAATTAGGCATTAATGGCCAGAAGTAATCAAGGCAGGCTACTTCTGTAAGCACACTGAGAACCGATTACAACTAACACAAAATTACTCACATTGTCAATTATGAAAATTAATTCTAGACTGATTTTTTGTGATTTATGAACCATAATATTATGTATTGTACTAGAAACTGCTGTTTTTGTCCTCAACCTTATACCAGGCATTTAAGTTACTTTACTGATTTGAGAGAACGCAATTAGCTGTCCATGTACAGAAAAATTTACACTTGTTTTATGTGTACTTTAGTGCCAACAATAATTTGCATTCCTGAATCCAAAGAGGACATGCAAAAAGATCAAGGTGTAATATTTTGTTGAGAACAGGGTCATTAGAGATGAAACACAAGCTCAAAATGGGGAAGGAAGGTGAAGAAAACTGGCCTTGCACTTGTCAAAGGACCCTCCAAGGTATTTGCACTAAGTGATGGAAAAGATAAATATCAGTGACTACTCAGAGATTTGTACTGCCAACCTCTAGAATTTTAGTCCAGTGTCCAGTTGGACCTGGATCCACATAATATGATAAATTTGAGGAGGAATGGCTAATAAGGTGCATTTTTACTGTAGTTACGAATATCTGGAGGTTTCTGATTTCCTGCCTGATACCTATCAACAACCTGTTAAGACTTTTGCATCAGAATGTAAAACTCATTCTAACCCCTAGACAGAGGCAAAAATTATGTATGAAAATCATTTTTCATAGTGCAATTGTGACACTTTATTTCAAATTTCATCATATACTCAAGTATTACCAACTGAAAATAACCTTAGGAAATAAGTGTATTGCCATGTGAGTGTAAGAATCACAAGGTCCCAGAGAATGGTTATACAAGACATTTCATCATCAACTTTATATAATATTCTTACTACATACTTATGTGAAATAAACACTTTTTGTCCTTAGTCGCACTAGCTTAGTAGAAATGCCATAGGATAATAGTGACTGAAAGTATCCAACATGTGCTAGCAATCCCATCCGTGGCGACATTGAGACAGATTTGCAAATGCAAACCAGGCAGCAGTGAGCTTGTACAGTTAATTTACCCACTTTCTGCTGTCACCTCAATTCCACTTCTCTCCTCTGTCCACACCTCTCCTTCTCCATCCAGAATGTGTGCTTCCTCCTCCTCCTCCTCCACTCTCCACACCCCCACCTATGTAGGCAAGCATCCTCCATCTACCCAGGGAACTATTTTTGGTAATTCATATTCAGTAATCAGTCCACTGCTACTGGTGTGTGTGTGTGTGTGTGTGTGTGTGTGTGTGTGTGTGTGTGTGTGTGTGTGTGTGGATGGATGGATGGATGGATGGATGGGTTCTTGTACCAGAAAAGGACAAGAGCTCAAAAGGTAGCGCTATTTTCTATTATGTGTACCTGTGCACCATGCACCTATCCTCTATAGGTAAGTGCTTGACTTTCCCTTATTTTATGTATTTTTCCAGTCTGGAAATTCCATTATTGTTCTATATCATCATTGAGGCATATAGCTTCTCAGTTTTTGAATAAAGTCCTGAAGGCATTGCAGTTTCAAAATTAAAAAAAAAAAAAAAAAAAAAAGGTGGCCATGTGATAGTGGGCTGCCATATTATTTAATCTCCTCACATCACTCTGCATGGTGTAATCTATGGTTATGAATTTGGAATTTGTTTTCTGACCTAAACATAAGAACCATATTGTAAAGAATGTATCAAATAGTTTGTAAAATTTTATTACCTATCAGCAGGTCTTTGCCCTTTTTAGTTTACATGACATAATCTTTTTAATGATGAAATTTCTCTTATGATTTAAAATTTGATATTGTCTTTAGAAAACATTTATGGAATACAAATTAACAAGTTATTGCCAGAAAAGTACAAAAGTGAGCCTGTTTCTGTTAGAAGTTAATATCTCAAAGCCCTTTGGAAAAATTAGGAGTGAGGTTGCTAATATACCTTTATTTTTAGAAATAAGTACTACTGTGTCACTTTCTTGTCACCAGTCACTTTGTGCAGCACAAATCTAAAACAAAATAATCAATTATTGATAATATAATATAAATGGAGAGATAAAAAAATCTACTCACCAAGCGGAAACAGGGGAACACCACACAAAAGATTTAACTTTTACAAGCTTTCGGAGCCAGTGGCTGCTTCTTCTGGTAGAAGAGTTGAAGGGGAAGGAAGAGGGGTGAAGATAAAGGACTGGAGATGTTTAGGGAAAAGGGTCCATTCAAAAAAGTCACCCAGAACCCTGGGTCAGGGGAGACTTACCGGACAGGATGAGAAGGTAAGTCTCCCCTGGCCCATGGTTCTGAGTGACTTTTCATCATTAATTTCCTGCAGTTTGGAACTGTTTAAGCATAATATTTCTTTCTTTCTCTCATATCCTCTTGTGCCCTATTATTTTCCTTCGGTCCTCCTCATTCACCTATTTTCTGTCACTTAGCTTCACGTCTCACTGTCTGTTCTTGTTTCCACTTCTTCTGTAATTTTCTCTAGGTCCTAGAATTTTGGAGCAACAATCTTCATCTCCGTCTCCCTCTTGTCATCATCCACTTATTACTCTCAATTTCACCTTTCCTTGGCTATTCTTCACTCTTTCTTTCTCTTCTCCTCATCCAAACTTTTTACTTTCTCTCATTTCTCCTCCCAATTTTCTTCGATGCTACAGCTTTACTGTATCTGGTTATGTTCTTCTGGCTACTTTCTTGAGCCTAAACTGGGCTTGCTTGCAATGTTTCTCCCGCTCTATTTTGCTCACACATATGACAAGAGAGCAGTTTTGTCAAGTAGTTACTGATCTTGTTTCCAATATGTGCATTACAGTCCTGATAACGTCACCAGGTGTGGCTTTTTTTTTCCTGCTAGCAGTTCTTTGGAGCAACCTCTCTGTCTAGCATGTAACTGAAATTGCAGTGGTAACTGATGCACTCTCATTATGTATTGGTTACCAACAATAACCCCTACCCCCCCTTAACCAGACAATTACTTCATCTTTGGTGGTAAACAATGGAGCATCATTTGGTGTGACACTTCGGAAAATTTTTAACCTAAAATGTTTCCTGACTGTGTAGTGCCTGTGTAAGCATTACAGCTCGGTACAGTTGGCTGAAAATGTTTGTAGCAGCTGGTGACAAAAAAAGAAAATAGTGCAGTATACTATTTCTGTGAGGTGTTGTTTTAATTGTATCATTTCAGTTAACAACTGGCCAGAGAGGAAATTATACATATGATATTATTTTCCACGAGTGGTTGTATATTTTAAACTCTACCATTGTTCCTCATCTCAGATCAAGACTGTTTTACAGCTCAGATTCCACTTGCATCCATTTTGCTCCAGTGATTCTTCCATGCTGCCTCTTACACACTCCTCCTCCTCCTCCTCCTCCTCCTCCTCCTCCTCTGAGCCCACCAATATTTTCATATAATTTTGAATCTCTGTCGCCTATGGAAGCATTTATCATGCTTAGTTTGGTGGTAGAGAGCAAAAGTTATCTGGTAACCACCATTTAAAAAGAAAGTGAGCTAGGTAACATAGTGGTTATCAATATGGACTCACATTCAGGAAGTGATGGCTCAAATCCCCATCCAGTGCCAGGATGGTTCCTTTGCAAGAACATATCTGATTTCCATCCCCATCATTTCATCAGTCTCTGCTTATTCTCCATCTCTGCTGCCCTGATCATTGACAGGACGTTAAACCTTAATCTTCCTTCCTTTACTGTGAGAAACAAACATGATTCTTTTCTCCCATACTATCCTAGGCATCTTTCCACAGATTGTGAAATTATTAGGTGCCTGTTGTGTCTGTATTTTGAGCCAAAGCTAGGGTGTACTCTGTGAGGGATATGTGAGGACAGCTGCCTCCCACCCCCCACCACCCTAAAAAAAAAGAAGGGGTAATAAAAAAAGCATTTACAGTTTGTACAACCGAACTTGCATCCTGCCCTGCCACTTCTGTATCAGTTTGAAGAAATTCAGATCATGTAATGGACATTGAGCAGCAGCAACCGTACTCAAAGTCATCAGTTGTGAAACCTCTATATTATTTTGCTGCTCACCGCCAGTCTCCTTGCAACTGAAAATGCCAAATGGTTCCAGGTTAGAAGCATGTAGCAGTGCTGTCTTTCTGTTTGCTTTTTATATGTGTTATGATATACTGTCAAACTGCTAAAATGTCAACAATGAAAGTGTTTGCCGGACAGCAAAATAATATCTCATACAAACAACACTTCTTCACTTAAGTACATTGCAGACAGGAGCTACCTATTATAAAGTGTATTTTGGTATGTGTAGTTAGTATGTTTAGTGATTAATAAAGACTGATTTTCAATAGTTGCCAGTTTTATTTTGTAAGAAATTGTGCTTTGTTTCCTCCATCCCTCCACTCCCTTGAAAATAATATTAGTTATCTCACTCCCCCATCCGGATCCTGACATGCTGTTGGTCTGAAGAGATATTCTGATGGCAAGCAAAGTGAAACACATGGTGTCTAACAACAGGCTAACTGCTGAATACATTTCTTTTTTTCCATTCCGTATTTCAACCATCACTGGGATTTTTATGCCTATACTGGATTTGCGGTATGGGGTAATCACACTACTACTACGACATATTTCAGTCTCACACTTTGGGTCATTGATTGATTGTAAAGATAACTCAGTATAATTTGTATATAGTCATCATGACTTCGTTAATGTGTTGGTCATGATCCCATCAACCAAAAGAATCTCTTAGTGCTGCCTGCAACCCGTCTTTACTAAATCCCGTACATATCACCCAACTGTTCATTTTTAATCACTGTGGCTTCTGCCATGATTAGAAAGAAATAGTTGTATTTGGTAGCTTTTGATTTCATTGTCTTACATTAGTCACTGCAGGCTGAAGACATTCTGTGTTAGTTCTCCACAATCTTTGCCGTTTTGTGTGGGAGTAAACTGATGGTAAGGTCTTCATTGTAGCATACTAATATTGAAAGTATCACTAAATCAGCTGTGTGTGTTATCCAGGGATTTTACTTATAGTAGGCTGATTTCTGGGTTTATCATAGTGAAGAACATGATCATGAGTCTCAAATTTGCATCAGAATTCTAGATTCAATTAAAGAGTGTCTATAATACACCATTGAATTGAGATGGATGATGACAGCTCGTAGCTCATACATACAGGTCAGCATTTGCTGGTTTACGAAACATTGTTGTTTGACACTTGGTGTCCAGAAACATGAGGTCTCCATTTGTACCACATTCACAGTTAATCAAATGCTCGAATGAATGGTGTGGAGATGTTCTAAAATTAAGAAAGTGTCACTGCCCCATGTGGCCATATCACAAAGATATCATTTACCACATCTCCCAAAACGTGTAAGTTTCATAACCCCCGACTGATGTGGTCTGTCCTTGAAGTCTTCCATAAAACGGGTTGCTACTATGAGGGACGAGCACTGCCCATAGCAGCACTTACAGTTTGCTCAAAATATTGGTCATTGAATAAAAAATAAGTTGAGGTAAGTGAATCTTTGAAAAGATGTAGAATGATCTCCTTCAGCCAAGCTCTTGTGAGTTGCAGTGAATCCAGCAGAGGCAATCATATGAACAAGGTGATTATGTCAAAACTCATTAATATGGCAGTTGGTTCAAAGCACTGTATAAAATCTTCTGAAATTTTAATAAGGCGTTCACATTTCCATGCTAAAGGGCTCAAAAGAGAAGCCAGTCATTTGCTGAGTAGTATGTTGGGGCTCTTATATTGCTCACAGTGGGGAAAAGTGGAGCTCCATGTTATGTGTCATAGGTAGGCCATACAGAACTGGTGCTCCTGCTCTCAAGCTCTTCTTCAAATGAACAAGAAACTGGATGGATTTGGGGAGGGCAGATATCTTCCATAGTGCATCTGTAGTATTCTGCAGACAGTGCAGAATCCTGCAATAAATCCACTATATTGCTGAGATAAGACAAATTACTATTTGTGTCCTCTCTTAAAGACCAGAGTACTTTTCTCTCCTCAGTGGTGACTTTCTGCTTGCTTGGCTGCAGGAGTTCAAAGGCCAAGCAACACAAGCAAACACTTAGGGCACCAAACCGAGAGGGCACCAGAGATGGTACAAAGGTAAAATTTTTACAGAATAGTCAGAAACAGTCCGAAACACCTGTAAGGGTGTTGCAGGATAGGTTGTACTGAGAAATAATAGTAAAGAAAAAAAACTCGGAGTGTTGCACTTCTTCCAAGTTAATTAGCATTGAAGTTAGCCCGTCAGGGTGCTGCATGCGCAAATGCAAATGGTCCACCACAGATGGTGTCATCAAATGTGCCCTTCATTTGATTCCATGACATCAAACAGGAAATTGATAGAAGAATTGGACATGGGACAGTAGTGAGGATCAGACCTGAGCCAAAGGCTGAGCAGTCTCTTGGACTATGATTTATGCTATGAGAACTGAGACTAAAGGCTGCTGTATATAGGGCCAGTAGTGACGTCCACCATAAATGGCCCGTCTTGGCTGCCACCAATCATCATGCAACTGGCCCTATGTACTGGTGCCTTCCATGGCCATTAGCGAGTGTCAGCCAGTAAAGTCAATTGTTTGTGTTTTGTGGCCAGTGAGGTGGCCAGTAGCGGCTCATGTGACCTACCAGTGGCCATTATTGGACAGTTCATAAGTGCAGTGGCTGTCAGTAGAGCCAATTCAGCCATGGTGTGAGAAGCTGTGCCATTGTTTTTGTGCATAGATCAAGTGATTGTTGTGTTGTGTTGTGAGTTGATATATCTTTTTCAAAAGCAAAGGTACCGGTAGTAAGAAGAACATTAAGTGTGGGCCAGATAACATTGAAACATTTTTAGAAACTTTCCAAAACTATGAACTACTGTGGAATACATGCCATGAAGATTACTCCAACAAAACCAAAAGGGAAAGTAGTACTTTGAAACTGAAAGAAGACCTCATAAATCAGTGTTTTGTTGTCCCTGTTGGTGCATTTTTGAGAGCTAGAATAAATACTATCAAGACAATGTACAAACTGAGCTGGGGCTGATGATGTTTATCCACCTATGCTACCTTGGTTCACATTTTTAAACAGCATTGTCATAACTTGAGACTCTCAATCAAATTTGGTAAGTTAATGTATTCTATTCTAAGTACTGGGTTTAAAAATTACTAGATATAAAAATAGCTAAATACTGGTTTTCTAGAATTTTAGAATTTTTAATACAAGGCAATGTTTAATTGTATTTTGCAATGCAAGCAAAAACATTAAATGGGAAAATAAAACATTTTTCTTAAAAATTTGATAACTAATTTGTTTTTTATATTTACTGGAAAGTATTTCCCTATCTGGAGAGTAAACTGTTTGTTAAAAATTGTTAAAATTCCAATTTTACAAGAGTAAAAGAACATAAAATCAGAAGTTTTAATTACTAATCATCTTCCACCATCCTTATATTCCGATGGCCTTCATTTGCTAAGAAACTTGTCCTCCTTTGTTGAAGTAAGCAGCCATTTTATCCCTTCTTTCTGATACCTGCTCGCTGTACGAACACTACTTACGAATGGTAGCTCAGTTCCAAGTGTGCACCATTGGCCTGGATGCGGCGCTCCTGTTTTTGGGTCTTCATAATCAGTCCATTCTATTTCAAAGTACGTACCTAGTGAGACTGTATGGAACCAGCTGTTAATTGTACATGCACCTTGCACAATTAGATCAACTGTGGGTAAATTAACATCAGTGTCTTCTTGAAATACTTTACATCTAGGTGCTAGTATGCCAAATGTATTCTCAACAACTCTTTGTGCTCTTGATAACTGGTAGCTGAATTCTTCTAAGGACAAGGTTCTTCTTCAGAAGGGTTTCATCAGTTTTGTATACAGGAGAAATGCCTTATCTGCTGCAACAATGTATTTATGCAGCAAATTCAGGTTGTTTCTGTTGATGACTGTTTTCAAAGTAGACAGCTTAAACACAATTCCATTATTAGCCCTTCCATTTGTGCCCACAACTACATATATGAATTTATAATCACCATTAGCTAAAGCCAACAGTATAATGCTGTATTTGCAGTACTATTTAAATTTGCAAATCATTGTAAAATTTCTATAATGGCATGTTTGTATTTTTCAGAAATGCCCCACTGAAGAAGATGATGATGGACAACAGGAAGCCATTAATGCCCTTAATGTACTTCAAGAAAATGAAGAACAAGGTACTCAACACACGGATGATGATAGCCTTCTAATTGCTAAGAGCACAGTAAAAGTGAGAAAAATGTTAGTGCAAGAGAACCAATATGTGATACTAGTTACAAAGATTGGACATATTTCAAAACTTTCCAAAGTTGAAAGTGCAATTAAGAAATCACAAAAAATTGCTTCGGATAGACCATCATCTTCAAAAAAAGTGGTGGACAAGTAAGAGCAGTTTGGCCAAGATATTGCAGGCAAAATGACAATACTTGCTGCCAGTAGCTCTGCAATCTTGCAAAAAAATTGCAAAGATTTATCACCAAAGAAAAATTAAAACACTTGCCGCCAGCTTCCTCAGTTACTTCTGCATCTCCATACAGAAGTACATCTTCGCATCTGTCAGATGAAGAGAAAGACCTTACCCGTTTGAACTCGGAAGTATTCACAGGTTATGATATGATTTACATAAATCCTCATTAGCTTCTCCAGGAAGAGAGACTGAATTAACATTTACATAAAATAATGTTTTGTTTGTAGAAAACTTTGTAACAATTATAACACCTGACGAAAAACCTCATGACTCTTATTTGCCTTATTAAAGTTCCATAGTAGTAGGTTATGGATAAAGACTTGTTTTGTCTAAATAACTGTGATTAAGTAATCAATTAGAAATAATTATTTAATTAATTTTTGTTTCATTTATATTACTCAAAATTTTAATTTCCTTAAAAACAATTGCATAATTACTTTACTTTTAATTTACTTTTTCAATTTAAATCTTAAATACATGATAGAAAATGTGTCTAGATGACTTCCTAAACTTCTACTTTTATCAAATTACACATAAATCAGCTGGTGAAACTCACCATTAAGTAGTGTTGTAATCCACTCATGATTGATTGGAGAACTTCAGAATGAATCTTGAAATTGTGGTGGCCAGTAAGCAAATTAATAATGCTAGATACTGAAAGCTATCACCACTTGTTAAATACCGCAGTGTAACTTCCAGTTTTTGTTTCAGAGTTAATGCATTTCTCATAATAGTATCTCTCTTAGCTACCTGTTGCTCAATTATGCTCAAAAGCTCATTAAATTGATCAACAGTCATTTGCAACTGTCTCTTATATTCTAAAGGATCTTCCACCGACAGTTCAGGAAAAAATTGATGATGCTCTGAGGGTTTCTCTTCAACCTACTCAGTCTTTTACCCATGCTCTATGTTGACTTAAAATGGTTCTTACCTCCTCACTTAAAGTTACAACTGTTTCACCCATCACTTCATCAAAAGCCTCAACTCAAACCCACTATCACTGTTACATTCCATATTTTTCACCAAACAACAAAAACACACTATACTCTACCACTTCTAATGACACACTGGCAGCTGCAAATGAGAAAATATTGGAAGCTATTATTGGCTGGCCAGTAAAATTTGTAGCGTCCACTTCTGTTTACCAGCACTGGCTACCACCACTAGCCCCAGGTACAGCAGCTTAACTGAATCTGGCTCTTGAATTTGCATGCCCAATGGATGATTGTCTAGTTTCAATGCTAATTAACTTGTAAACAGCACAACATACTGATTTTTTCTAAACAGTTATTTCTCAACACAACCTATCCTGCAACACCTTTACAAGCATTTCAGACTGTTTCTGACCACCTTGTATGCAGGACATATAACAGTTAGCATGGCCCCTTGGAGTGCAAAACCAAGAGGGGCACCCAAGTGCAAGGTTTGTGACAGTGAGTATCACAATTAACAGCAAAAACTTACATGGGGGAAAGTGTGCGAGGGAAAAGGGGAAAAGAAAGGGGTACGTGGGCCAGTAGTAGGCCTGAGTCGCTTGTGAAGAAAAATGTTCTCGAATTGGCCCTTGTTGGGTGTGAGCATCCTAGTTATTGCCCTGCAAATCTTTTGCCTTATTTCTTCTACAGTCTCACTAGAAAAATTCAAAACACCCTGCTGACAAAATCACAGATGGCCAGGTTAGTGGTAGTGGAGGTAAAATTTAGTCCTTCTTTAACATTGATATCAACATCATTCACTGTCAATGTGAAACTGAACACTGTGCTCTTTTTTTCCACTGCTTATCTTATTGTGATGATCCCTGTGTAAGCCAACTGAACTCTGAACTCTGAAACGTGATGCATCATGTACTGTGGCTCAATAAGTATTGGCCTGACCACAGTGCGTAGAATATAACAAGTACAATCATAAAAATAGAGCTAAGAAATAACTTACATCAGTTAACATCTATATTTACTAATAAAATCCTGTTCAGTGTCACAGGTTGCATAATTTGTGAACAAATGCACATTATTAAAAATTATGTCCCAGTTGATGTCAAAGAAGTATTTGTCTACTAAACAGGATCTGAGGTGAGGTGCTGCACTATCACACATGCACCCCTTTTCCTTTCCTTATGCAGCTGTGTTTCATCCACTATAGTGGGTAGTTCCATCTTTGTTTTCAAAGCCATTGAGAGATATATAAGTAACATGTGTTCAAAATTCATGAAACTACCAAAAGAAGAAAGAAAAATCCGAATCAGGTTGTTTAGAAAAGGAAAATATTTTCAAGAAACAGAACAGTGTAGACTATTACATACGGGTTTAATAAGAAGAAAATGTACAAAAACCAATCATGAAGCAGTCATCCTGCAGTTCTACCCAAAATGGAAAAAGACAGCAACCTACAAAAGTCAAGAAAAATCTGGACCTTGCTACTAGCAGTTCAGCTGCATCAGGGAAATCTGTTTCAGTACACACTGTAAACAATGTGCTTTATACAGTTGAGTATGGAGGCCAAACAACCCATAGAAAGCCATACATCAGTAAAATCAGCAAAAGGAAGTGAGTTGAATTTCCAAGATAACATAAATCCGATAGGTTTTGATGTGTTCACATCGAGGTAGTAGAATCTATCTCCTCTGGTTCAAAGACTATGTAAGCTAGCCAGTATCGATTTTGTCTCGCACTGGCTGGGTATATAGCGCATGTCCGAGGCAAGCAGAGGGGCGGACAGAACTGAGCGACCAGGAGGCGCAACTGTCGTGCACTGCAGCTGGAGCACGGTGTGCGAGAGAAGCGAGTGATGGCTGGACTGCCTTGGTGTTAACACCAGACGTTGATCTGCTCTCCGGCCCTCAGACGTTGGTTATGGAGCTCCATTTCCATCTGCTGGAGTTTGTCTTACCGATAATCTTTCTAGTGAGCATCATTCCAATGACAACTGTGGTTATCACAAAAATTAAAGAATTGCGCAGGCTCATTCGTCCTATAAAAACTTTCTCAGTTCAGGTTCAGATTATGATACTGGTGCTGCTCATTACTTGTCGTTAATTAATATTCGACTAAGCCGGGACATGCTAATTGGTTGCGAAAGAGGCATTTTGGTTTTCGTAAGTGTATATCAGTGAATGTTCTTTTCATTAGTTAAAGAGATATGTGTAATTGTTAAGGACCTTTGTTACTCGTAATTAAGTTGCGGGGTTGTTCTCTCAATTGTATGGCCACTATTTTATTGTGTTTTATTTGCATGTTAAAGACTGTAACGTATGTATAAGGCCGTGGGTAGAAATGTTTCTAATAGCAGATTTCTGTGTCTGCTAGAAGGCTTTCTTGTTCTGGTTTCAATGTTTATGTACCTTGGCCCGGAGGAGTACGCGGGTCGTGTGGGTCCGTTCGGAGAGCAAGAAGGGCATGTGTCCAGAGCAGGACTGTAAAATTCTAAATTGTATTTTCTTCCTGTAATTTAGCACTGTTATTGAGCTATAATTATCTGAGTAGCTTATGCTTAAATGTGTGGTAATTAATCTTGCAGAAATTTTGCTTTGTTCAAGGTTTCCTAAGATAATGTTGAACGTTCAAACATTTTTTTAATTGGGTAAATATTTCTTTTTCGTAAATGCAATTATGCTTGTGTCTTTTTAACTTTGAGTTTTTTAGTATATTTTATTTAAGGGAAAGGTAAAGTTGAGCATGGTTGTGAGGGAGTTTCCTTCTGAGTTCACTTCGAAAGCCTTTGCTTAAATTTTTGGTGGGATGAGAAGTTCCGCCTTATGCAAGACACCTTTTTTCTTGTGTTTCACCCATACATGTTTCAGCACTTTTGTGCTATCATCAGTGGGTTCTATTTTTATTTTTAACTTACATTATATTATTGTCCTCTTGTTTTGGTAGCTGTTATGCTACACAATATACAACATGTCATAGTTTTTAAGTTGTGGTACGTTTTCTTGTTTTGTTGGCGAAGTAAATGGGCTTACTTCTTTGCCTGTGTTCGTGTGGTAATGCAGTTTTTCGATTACTCAAAACATAGGCGGAGTTTTCGCTGCATGTATGGGTGAAACAAAAGAAAAAAGGTGTCTTGCATAAGGCGGCACTTCCCATCCCATTTTCTTAGCAAGCACGGAGACAAGAAGAACTGCACCACAAGATGATTATAAATTTTTGGTGTTACGGAAATGGTTTAAAGAGAATTTGATAGTGGTCATATTTATTTCAAAATTTGTTTGCTAAAGGATAAAGAGTGTAATGAATGTAAATTGTACAGTATTTTTTTGAGTACCAAGGAATGTGAACATGTGCTGAGGTACTACACTATAATAAAATTTATTATATGTGCAAACTTGCGCCTAGTCCTTCCTTAATCAAAAGCGAGAGCCTGTTCTAAAGATTTTAAGTCATTGCTACAAATGGTAGCAGACCATGGTTCCTCCGTTTGCATTACATTCCTTGGTGCTTTGTTAGCTGTATAAGTAATAGAATTATATCGGGTTGAGGGCCTTGTTTAAAATTCCCTGTGTGTTTCCAGCTCCCGTGCCATGGCAGTTCGCATTGTGTTGGGTTTAAAGTATCTAAGAAAAGAACCACTGCAGTATGAACTTCAAATAAGAGGCAAAGGAGACAAGGGCAGCATGGCCGAATTGAGCCAGTGGTTGCGAGGTATATTAGACAAACCTGTAGACATCACTGCCAGTGCAGTAGGCGAGGTGAGTACCACATGCGCCGCATGTCTTTCCTTATTGGGTGTTGTAAAAGAAGGCATTGAGTTTTTAGAAGGTTCTAGTCCCTCCCAAGCTCAATTGTTAAGGTTGCATGCTCTGGTGGATCACGTGGCTAATCGAGTTAGTGATATTCAACTTGTTTGTGAAGGCAATACATTTTTGAATGATATATGGGTGTTGCAAAAATAATTAATTTCAGACAAAGGACCCTATTTACTTATAAATGGCAGGAAGGCGAAGGGAAGCAAGGTGTAGAGGAAGGTAGAAGGGGCAGTCTGAATACTGCAGTCCGGAGTTCGGAACAGTTTAGTAAACTGCCGAATTCCGTGTTACCACTACTTCCAGGAGTATGTAGCTTATCTGTAAAGGATGTTAATAGTATAAAAGAGCTATTATGGTTGATTGTTAAGTTGGAAAACCAAACTCATGTATTACAAGTCTCGGAAGGATTCATCTGTCAGTTAATTTATCCATTGGCTGAAGGACAGCTAAGTTGGGTAATTAGTGAAGTGTTAAGCCAAGGTGGTTCCTTGTTTTGTCTCTGTCAGACAATTTTGAAAGAGTGTTTAGGTGAACGAAGGCACAAGGATCTTGTGGACGATTATTTTTATCATGTTCAGGATAATGATGAGTCATTGTCTGAATATGTCGATAGGGTGATAACAGCTACGATAGCCCTATGCATTGAAGTAACCAAGGTAGATGCTGTGAGTAGCCTGCTTGAAGGTATGCGTCCGCAAGATCGGTCTTGGGTGATCTTTGCAGATAAGCCGCGGTCATTTCATGGTTTAGATAGATTGGTAGTGGGAATAGAAAATGTGCAGCATTGTGATAGTAAGCGCGAAAGAGAGCAAACACCTGATACCAACCTTAAAAGCCAGGAATTTAAAAAGGAATTTTTGCAGCGTCAAGGTCAGACAGCGCGCTGTTTTAGATGTGGCAGTTTTGCACACCTTGTACGTAGTTGTCCTAAACCGTGTGATCATAATAGCTGATGCCAGAAGGCAGCCCGGGGGTTGAAGGGAGTTAGGCCTTCCTGCGGGTGTCGTAAAGTATGTGCGGTTAATACTTCTCACCTCCCATTTACTTGGGTGTCTGTGGGTTTGGAGCCGGTGCAGGGGTTGCTGGATTCCGGGAGTAGTGTATCTCTTCTAGATTATAAGTGGTATATGGATAATAGGACTCGTGCCAGTTTACTACCCTTACAAATGACCGAAAGTGATTGTAGATCCGTGGCCAACAAACATTAAATGTTGCGGGTAGTATAAAGTGTAAATTAAAGATTGCTGTATTTTCATGGCCTTGGCGGTTTTTAATTATTCGGGGCTTGTCTGTATCTGTTTTGCTCGGAAATGATTTTCTTGTTAAAATGAGTTGTGTCTTAAATCATGCACGGAAGGAATTTTCCTTTAATTTTCGTCCGGGGGTAAAGTTTCAGCTATGTGATCAGAAGAAGCTAAGTAGTGTGCACCATGTGCAGGAAGAGGGTTCCGATTTTGATCTTTGACATCTTTCCTGTGAGCAGGCTAGCAAGCTTTTAGATGTGCTTCACCAGTTCCCTGACGTTTTGTCCGAAAAGTTAGGAGTGACACATCAGCTGTGTTATAAGATAAGGCTCAGGGATTCGAACCCTGTTAGACAGTTGCCTTACTGGCTATCCCCTCCTAAGATGAGGGAGTTATGTAAGATTGTAAGTAAGTTGTTAGAGGAAGGGGTTGTTAGACCGTCAGTGTCGCCGTATGCCTCGCCAATTTTTTTTGTGCCAAAGCCTAATAATACGGGGTTTAGGCCAGTGGTAGACTACCGGTTGTTAAACCAAATGGTCGATTTAGAATCGGTGCGCTTACCGGACTTGCACACTTGTTTTACTTGGTTTTCGGGAGCTCAGGTCTTTTCTGTATTCGATTTAAACCAAGCCTGTTATCAAATCCCATTGCATGAGGAGTCTAAACCATTAGTGGCTTTCTACACTGATTACAATCTGTACGAATTTAACCGTGTACCATTTGGGTTGGGTACAGGGGCGGCAGTACTCTCCCGACTGTTAGATTCTGTCTTTGGCGAATTTAAATTCAAATTTGTCTACAATTATCTAGACAACATGGTGATTTATAGTAAGAATTTTGATGAACATCTTGAACACCTTAAAGTAGTGATCATGCGTTTGAGGGAAGTGGGCCTGACCGTAAAACCAGGCAAGGTCACATTAGCAAAAAAGGAAATTTCTTTCTTGGGGCATATTGTGTCAAACCAAGGGGTTAGAATAGATCAGTCTAGAACCAGTGCGATTCATAGGTTTCCTACACCTCGTGACAAGAAAGAAGTAGCCTGTTATATTGGTATATGCAATTTTTTTCGAAAATTTGTACCGAATTTTGCTGAGTTAGCGGCCCCTATAAATCAATTTAGGAAAAAAAGGGGAGAAGTTCCAATGGGGGGATAGCCAGCAATCAGCTTCTGAGGTGCTTAAACAAGCCATTAGTAATGCACCAGTGTTAGCTATTCCCAACTTCAATTTGCCTTTTATTGTACAAACTGACGCATCAAATACCGGTATTGCTGCAGTTTTGTTGCAACTACAGGAAGGGGAACGTCAACCCGTAGCTTTTGCTTTGAGGGTACTGTCTGATCCAGAGTGTAACTATTCTGTTTATGAGCTAGGAGCTTTAGCGGTATTGTTTGCCATTGAAAAATTTAAGTTTTATCTCAAACATCGGAGGTTTCAATTGGAGGTGGACAATCAAGCTCTAAGTTGGGTTTTGGCGCGGCCCCAAAAAATGGGTAGGATAGCACTTGGACTATCAGGATATCAGCATTCCAATTCGACATTGTACATATTAAAGGCTCGCAAAATTTGGTTGTGGATTCGCTTAGCCGAATGTTCAAACAAAAGCAGGAAGTCTCCCACGAAGGAGCTTTGCCAGAATCGTTATCTGCGAATAATGCGGAAGTGCCGCAAACTCAAGTAGTAGGGGGAGTGTTGACCGAGATTCCCGACTTGTTTTGAAATCTGAGGGCAGTGCAAGAGAAGGATCCTGACTTGGCAGTGATGTGAAGGAAATTGCGCAACAGGCAGGGGTTAGAAGGATATTCCTTGGAAAAAGGCATGCTTTGCTATAGAGGGGCCGACATGATCAGAAAGAAAGAATTTGCTTGCCAAAAAGTTTAGTACCCGCAGTGTTCAGGTATTATCACCAGTCAGTGTATGGAGGGCACCTAGGAGGTAAGAAAACTTTGGCTAAAATCAATGAACATCTTATCTGCAAAGGGATGGCCCTGGAAGTTCAGAAGCTGGTTAGAGGTTGCAAAGATTGTCAACGCGGAAAACCAGATGAGGGGAGGGGTAAAGGTTATTTCCAATCCACAAGGGAGTTCCAGCCATTTCAGAAATTGTTTATTGATTATGTAGGACCCCTCGCACGAACTAAGGAAGGTAACAGGTTCATCCTTGTAGTAGTGGACGCCTTTACTCGGTTTGTTTGGCTGATTCCAAGCCGAAGTACCACTGCCCAGACGAGTATTCGGCATTTGGTATCGATTTTTACCACATTTGGCCCACCGCGAAGTTTAGTAGGTGATAATGCCCCTGCATTTTGTTCCAGACAATTCTGTAAGTTTTGCTTTTCACAAGGTATTCGACAGTCGGCCACTACGCTGTACTATGCGCAACCTTCGTTTGCAGAACAGATTAACCGAAATTTAAAATGAGCCTTAATCATTTATCATTCAAGGGCTCCGAATAAGTGGGACCAATCACTGAGGTGGCTTAGTCTTGCATTCAACACTGCACAACATGAGAGCCATGGGACTACTCCTGCCAAGTTACTCCTTGGTTATGAGATTAACACACCTTTAAGTAATCTGTGGTCCTTGAAAGATATCCTACCAGAGCGTGTGGACCCTGATGAGCTGCAGGTTCATTGGGAGGCAACAAAAAGGAACATTATTTCGGCACACCGCCGAGAAGAAAAAGCCTATAATAAGGGAAGGCATGCGGTGTCGTTGGCGGTTGGAGACCAAGTCTTTGTCAAAAATTTTTGGGGGCAATCGCACTGAGATAATGCAGCGGTCGGCAAGTTAGCGCCCAGATATGTAGGCCCATGTCAGGTCGTTAGAGTTGTAACCCCAGTAAACTCCCTGGTACGGGACCAGAAAATGTACAGGGAGTTTCGAACCCATCTGAACGAACTCAAGTTGGGTTGACCGGGGGAGTTTTGGTTTAAAGGTGGGAGATTGGTGTGTTCACATCGAGGTAATAGAATGTATCTCCTCTGGTTAAAAGACTATGTAAGCTAGCCAGTATCGATTTTCTCTCGCACTGGCTGGGTATATAGTGCATGTCCGAGGCAAGCAGAGGGGCGGATGGAACTGAGCGACCAGGAAGCACAACTGTCGTGCGCTGCGGCTGGAGCACAGTGTGCGAGAGAGGCGAGTGATGGCTGGACTGCCTTGGTGTTAACACCGGACGTTTATCTGCTCTCCGGCTCTCAGACGTTGGTTGTGGGGCTCCGTTTCCATCTGCTGGAGTTTCAGTCTTATCGATAATCTTTCTAGTGAGCATCATTCCAATGACAACTGTGCTTATCGCAAAAATTAAAGAATTGTACAGGCTCGTTCGTTGTGTAAAAACTTTCTCAGTTCAGGTTCGTATTATGATTCTGGTGCTGCTCATTACTTGTTGTTAATTAGTATTCGACTAAGCCGGGACATGCTAATTGGTTGCGAAAGAGGCATTTTGGTTTTCGTAAGTGTATATCAGTGAATGTTCTTTTCATTACAGTAGAACCCCTCTATCCGACCTTGGATGGTCCGTCACTAGGGTTCGTCCGACCATGCTCAGGCTCGCAAGCCTCTGTCGACTTGTCATCACCAGGGGGGGGGGGGGGGGGGGAGGGCAAATGGCCTGCGCAGGACGGCGACTATTTCGTCGTTCTGTGCATGACGACAGCATAGGAGCACGTTGTGTCGAGGCGCCAAAAGAGCTGTTTTACCGGTGTTGTTGTTTTGCTTTAGTTTGTGGTGTTGTTGCGGTGCTTTGTAAAAGTGTTGAGTTAAAATGCCTGGGTGTGCTGTAACGGGTGTCTGTCGTACAGCCTAAAGACAAAAGGCACGGATATAATTTATCATTCGTTCTCAAAAGACGTTTTTTAAGGTGCAGAAGGCTTGGATTATGAAGTGCCACCGATAAGATCGCTTCAAAGTTGCGACGTCAACTGTTTGTTCGTTGCATTTCACATCCGATGATTATCTACGTGACTTGCGAGCAGAACTTCTCAATCTACCACCGAAGAAAACACTTAAACCAGACGCAGTGCCGAGTGTGAATATACCAGGAAGTGTGCCCAGTGTTAGTGGAAATTCAGGCCCTGATGACACAGTTTCTCCGAATAGGGCAGACAGGTTGCAGGCAAGAAAGACAATGAAAAATGCAATTGAGCACCTGGCTAGTGTGTCTCCGTAAAAAAGAAAAACAGACCAGTCAACAGCGACAGATAACTGTGACACTGATAGTAAACAGATCAGCGAACTCTGTAAATGTATAGAAGAATTAGAATACAGCAACCGCAGACTGACAGCTATGTGTGCGAATCTCAGGTGTAGTGAGAAGCGTTTGAAACTCAAAGTGAAAGCTTGTGGTGAGAAAATAAAATATCAACAAAAGTGTCAAAAGAAGCAAATGCAGGAAAAAGTGTCTCAAATATTAGGCAAATTGTTTTCAAAAACACAGGTAAACTGCTTGTTGAGTGGAAAGAAACGAGCAAAATGGCAAAGGGAAGGTATTTGTAAAGCGGTTACACTTCGTGCTGTGTCTAGGAAGTGTTATTTGTTTTTAAGAAATCAAGTCGGTTTCCTACTTCCAGGACTGTCAACACTTAAGAGATGGACGTCACGCTCTTTCAGATGCTTTCCTGGTGTGCTGACAGACGTTTTGCAACTAATGAAAGCACACTCATCTGTATTGACAAAAACTGAACGTGCGTGTGTGCTATCATTCGTCGAAATGAATGTAGACAGCAATATTATTTATGATCCTGTTGAAGATCGTGTTGTAGGGCCACACAGTAACGTGCTATTTGTTATGCTACATGGTTTGTTTTCTGGATGGAAGCAACCCATTTACTATGATTTTGACACACAAATAACAGCTAATCGGTTAAACAGTATTATCTGCTCTGTACAAGATGTTGGTTACGATGTTGTTGCGGTAGTGTGCGACCTTGGAACAAAAAATCGATCTGTGTGAAAAGATTTTAATGTGACAGAAACAAATTCCTGCTTTTCCAATCCACAGTATGAAAACAAACGAATCTGGGTGTTTTCAGATGTTCCGCATTTGTTTAAATTAATGAGGAACCACTTTCTCGATGACGGACTAAAGCTTCCAAGTGGGAAAATTGTTAATAAATATATTGTAGAAAGACTGCTCGCATTAGATAGGAGTGAAATGAAGTTGTGTACTAAACAGATTCACCTCAGTGTCAAGGGGAGAGAGTCAAAGGGTTTATTTGGCAATGCAACTTTTTTCGAGTACCACAGCTAAAGCCATAAAGTACCTAATGCCTGAAGAGGAGGAAGCAGCAAACTTTTTTCAGTTAGCAAACGACGCATTTGACATTCTGAATGCTCGGAGGTACAATAAGAATGTGTTATCATGTGGTTATGGGATACATAAGGATGTTCAAGAAAGAATATTGAGAGAACTGTGTACGTGTGCCGAAAAAATGCGCGTAGGCAATGCAAATCACTTGCTCCCATTCCAGAAAGGCATTATGACAACTGTTCGGTCATTATTTGGACTGTTTCCAGATCTTCGGCCACTACAAATAACATATATTTTAGCAGCAAGATTGAACCAGGATACACTGGAAAAATTTTTCTCACAGATCAGAGGAATTGGTCATTTCCATTTGAACCCTTCTCCAACAGAAGTAAAATATCGATTACGGCTGTTACTGCTGGGACACAATACTCATGACATTCCTCTGTCAAGTGACACATCAGTAGAGGCAGATGAGTGTGACGGATTTTTGACGTCACATCTGTTCACAGGAATTTTGCCTGACATGAGCGAAGCACTGCAAATGATAGATGGTGAAAAAGAGCTACGAGATATTAACTTTCCTGTTCAACCTGCACCAGAAGAATCTGCTGTCAAAGAGGGATGTGACTGCTCTGCAGAAGGATTCCGTTACCTGGCTGGCTACATTGCATATCGTGCAAAGAACTGTGACAAGATACTGGGAACGCCGTCTGCTGATATTTTAAGTCCTCCAACAAATGAAAATTATGGTTGGATTAAATTTCTATCTCGCGGTGGGCTTACAGTTCCAACAGATGAGTAGCTACATAAGGTGTCTCAGTTTGAACTAATTTTTAATGAATTTAATGGATTGGATAGTATTTCCAAGGAAAAAATATAGTGAAAACAATATGCACTGCTGTCCAAACTAAATATCCGCAATTTTCGTCACACGTTATAAAACTGTTATGTCAGAACACGACTTTTCATTCGTATGCGGTTCCTCAATACGAAGCATAAAATGCAGAAAGCAGCAGCAGCACAGAAGAGGAAATCAAGAGAGTGGCACTCTTCTTCTACTGCAAACATCCAAACAGGTAAATCAACTATTTTAAATACTTTCCTGAGAACTTATTGGTGTTATAAGTAGTTGCTTGTCCTAAGTAAGAGTCGCTTGCTGTGCTAGCCGCTGCCTTGCTTTGCTCCTACAGTGACGTCACTGCGCCAGCCAATCACAGCCGATTTAGCTTCGGGCCCAACCTCCCTTTTAAATAACCTTGCTTGTCACTGACTGGACGCTTGTGGGGCCATTGTTGCACTGTCTATCGCTGTGCATATTGTTATACTGTACGTTATTGTGCAGTTTTATCCTTTGTTGGGATTATAAAACGTCGTTGTTTGCTTTATTCCGTGTTCTCTACAGTACGTCATTGGCAAATCTAAGAAGCCAAGGGCATAAAAAAAATATAAACTTATCTTCCTTGCCGGTTTATTACCACAATCAAAAATCTGCTTGAATGGACTGCAACCTTTTTAAATCCTGGTTTTTCGACGAGTTTGTGCCATCGGTCGAAAAAGGCTTGAAGGAAAAAAATCTGCCTGTTCGTGCTCTACTGCTGTTGGATAACGCACCATCACACCCATCTGAGGAAGATTTTGTGAAAGGGGGTATAAAAGCTCTCTTTTTGCCTCCTAATGTGACCTCACTCATCTAACCAATGGATCAGGGCATTATCGAATGGTTAAAAAGGCGATATCGCAGAAAGTATACCAACTCAATCTTGGAAAAATCTGATAACTTATTTGAGGCAATGAAATCCCTGAACATCAAAAATGCCATCTACACAATCGTTGCAGCATGGGATGAACTGAAACCTGGCCACAAGTTATGGCCAGAAGTTATGACTGAAAATGAGCATACCGAAGATGAGCAAAACAATGACGCACTGGAAATCGTTAAAGATCTACAAACTCTGGAGCCGAACATCCCTGCCAATGAAGTTGAAGAGTGGCTCAACGAATGTGACAAAGACTGTGACACTTTTGAAGACCTCAATGACGACCAGATTGTTGCCGCTATTATCCAGGAAGCTGTGAATGAGGACTCGTACGACGAAGACAAACCCCCCACCCGGATTTCACACAACGGTGCGAAAAATGCTTTTGACATCACCCTTCAATACATCGAGCGGAATTCATGTTCAGCTCCATTGGACGTTTTTTGGATAAAAAAAATAGAGGGACACAGCAGCTAAATCTAGAATAATATCTGCTAAACAAAATTGTATCACTGACGTTTTTTCCAAGTAATTTGTTTTCGTTTTTACTGTAAAAACACTGCATACAGTATAATCATTTCTTAGTTTATACATACAGTAGTTTATTTCTTTGTAAAAATTTCTTTTTTATATACAGTGCTATAAACATTTTTTAGTTTACAGTATATATCGTTTATACATTAGTAAGTACAGTACAGTACTGTAATTTGTTTGTCGTTTTTCCTTTTAAAACCAATACATATTATAGTGTGCGTAGACGTTTTTAGTTAATATATTGTTTAACACTGTGTAAAAAACATCTTTTTATGTTACTATAGACGTCTTCTAGTTATTGAATCGTTTAATTTTTTGTACTAAATGTCTTTTTATATTTTTTACAATAAATATTAGATTTTTCTTATAATCCGACCTTTTTTTTGTTCCGACCATGGTCCCAGTCCCTAAGGTGACGGATTAGAGGGGTTCTACTGTAGATAAAGAGAGATGTGTAATTGTTAAGGGCTTTTTTACTTGTAATTAAGTTGTGGGGTTGTTTTCTTAATTGTATGGCCACTATTTTATTGTGTTTTATTTGCATGTTAAAGACTGTAACGTATGTATAAGGCTGTGGGTAGAAATGTTTCTAATAGCAAATTTCTGTGTGTTCTAGAAGGCTTTCTTGTTCTGGTTTCAATGTTTATGTACCTTGGCCTGGAGATGTACGCGGGTTGTGTGAGTCTGTTCAGAGAGCAAGAAGGGCATGTGTCCAGAGCAGGACTGTAAAATTCTAAATTGTATTTTCTTCCTGTAACGTAGCACTCTTATTAAGCTATAATTGTCTGAGTAGCTTATGCTTAAATGTGTGGTAATTAATCTTGCAGAAATTTTGCTTTGTTCAAGGTTTCCTAAGATAATGTTGAACGTTCAATAATTTTATTAATTGGATAAATATTTTTTTTATTAAATGCAATAATGCTTGTGTCTTTTTAACGTTGAGTTTTTTAGTATATTTTATGTAAGGGAAAGGTAAACTTTAGCGTGGTTGTGAGGGAGTTTCCTTCTGAGTTCACTTCGAAAGCCTTTGCTTAAATTTTTTGTGTTACCAAAATGGTTTAAAGAAAATTGGTAGTGATCATATTTATTTCAAAATTTGTTTGCTAAAGGATAAAGAGTGTAATAAATGTAAATTGTACAGTATTTTTTGAGTACCATGGAATGTGAACATTTGCTGAGGAACTACACTATAATAAAATTTATTATATGTACAAACTTGGGCCTAGTCCTTCCTTAATCAAAAGTGAGAGCCTGTTCTAAAGATTTTAAGTCATTGCTACAGGTCTGATTTCTGGAAAAAGATTGTATTTACTGAAGGGAGTCGATTTGAGATGTTATGTCAAATCGAAGAGTAACCTTGTCAAGAAAAAAGAATTGTGAATCTGAAGAGAGAAACATAATAGCCTCACTTGAACATGGAGTAGGTTCAGTGCTTATCTGGCACTGAATGAGTGCATTGTGGGAGATTCATGTTCTACTGCTGGAATTACAGACCACAATGTTTATATAAGCATCCTAAAAACAGACGTATCCAGAAGTATGAATAATATAAATCTTTCTGAGGATTACATTTCCCCACGAGGTAATGATCCAAAATGTACAGCTCTAGATGTGAAGCTGTGGCTGTTACACAACACTCCCCACTGAATGCAAACACCACTGCAAACCTCAGACATTAATCCAACTCAATAAAAATGTGAGGAATCATCAGATACCCAATAGAAATGATAAAAAAGTACACTCTGCAAGAGAAATGGTGTAAAATTACAGTGCAAACAGCAGAATTTCTGGTGAAATTGATGCCAATGAGAATGCAAGAGATTACAAAGAGGAAAGGAGGACCTACCAAATACCAGGACTGGCCCTGGGCATTGGTGCAGGGAATGAGGATGTGCCACTGCTAGATCAAATTGACAAAATTACTGAACATTGCTCGAAGAAAGGATTTGGCGAGCAGAGTATGAATACACTAAAACATTTACACCAGGAGGACCGCGTGGGTCACTTTTGATGCTGAGGGTTTGTCAAGGGCCCTACGCTTCTCCATAATTATCACAGAACCAAACGCTCCTGTGACTCTTAATCATTGAAGGGCCTGAACAGCTCACCAAAATTTCGTCCCCCTAGCCCGTATAGAAGTATGAAAAAGGAAGCCACAGAGTAACATGTACAAGATGAACGCCTCCCCTTATGCCACTGTCCTCCGCTCTACTCACAGATTCATAACACCACAGCAGATGTCAGGCAGGTTACCCTTAAGGTGGTTTCCTGGCATCTTTGTCTGTTGTCAAGCCAAGTGGGCTGAGGCAGCTACTTACTGAAGAAATTCCCTTACTGTGGAAAGCAGGAATCTTGTGATCTGAGCAAGGATCTTGGTCACCAAGTTGTTATGATGTTAGCAGAGCCATTTTTCAACTGTGGTCATAACTTATGGCTAACAGGTTTTTCACCCCTGTGAAACTGGTGGATGAACAGAAACAAAAAAGGAAAGTTTAGTTGGCACTCTTCGGAGATCACTCAAATAGGTCCCTCCTGTGGTGCAAAGTAGGGATGAAGCATTGTCTGAAACACACTTGTACAAGTTGGATGAAAATCTTTTCACAGTACACCAAGTGAAAAAGAAAAAGAGTTATTATTCTGAGTAACATGTATGCTGGATGTCACGTCAATTACAGTACTTCGAAGAAACTTCCAGAAAATGTCAAGTTAGAAACTTCCAGAAAGTAAAGTTTTATAATGAAACTATGGGTAGAGTCAATATAGTTGACCAAAGGACTCGAGTCCACAGCATCCAAGCTGGCATCCACCGATGGCCTGTGCCATGATCAGACTCACACAATTTTTAAGTTACTTACCTCTAAGAAGATTTCATGGATTTTATCCAGAAAGTAGCTAGCTGGCCACTACAAACTGCAGAAAGGAGCAAATTCCTTGCAGACACGTTAGCTAACCTGGACACAGAAGGCGTTGCAAATTCATGGTTACTGCAAAGAGAAATAAAACATGACACATATGTTTCAGGTGCACAAGTATGTGTACAAAAGCTGCCAATCCAGTTCTCTTGTCGAATGTCTCAACTGTGAGACCATCCCAGCTTTGGTAATTCTGTCCACTCCTTCGATCCTAAATAATTCCAAATATTTTTAATTCTCAAGTGATATTGTTTGTTCCTTGATTATAATAAGCAAGAAAATAATCAGAAATTTTAGTTGCATGCTGCATTTAAGAATTTCTTACAAGTATACGGTGCTTACCCTTTTTGTCTGTAAAAGTAAAAATACTATTAGTATTCAGTGGCGGATTTAAAAATTTTGTGCCCCTAGGCACATCATATCATATGCGCTACCCCGCCCCACCTAAAAAAAAACACGTTTTAAATAATGGCTATTACCCGAGAACTTCACAATTGCCGTTTTGGGTGGAAGCGCTGTGAGCTTTTTCCGTGATCTGCTATTCATTGTTCTGAAGGACGCGTCAATGGTCTAGTCGTGCTCGATTAAAATGTAAAATGATTCCTGACCTGTACTTGGTGTACGGCAGTGGATAAAACAAACTTAAAACTGCATTGTGTTAACACATTCTTCTGTCGAAAGACAACAGAAACGAACACAAGAAAAATAACTTATCTTTTATGGTATCGAACATGGCTGTTATCAGCAACCGTATTTAATTATAATGTCACAAATTTCCAGCCAACCGGTTGCAAATAGAATTAAAAATTCTTTAACTAGTTTTCAACGCCAACTAGGGGCGCCTTGTTCAGAAGAAACTGAGTGAGTAGCGGTGACTCACTGTTAGCTCACTCGTGTCCTATACAGTACCACTGTAGTGCCCTTTGTGGCACATTTATATATTGTTTTAAAATGTTGGCTATACCTGTTATGTATTCAGGTGGAAAATGTTTTAATTGTGGTTTTAATGTTTGGACTAGAGCATTGTCGCTCAAATTTCCTTTAAACCACACGTAAGGTAACAGTTTCTTCTGAAAAAGGCGCCCCTAGTTGGCGTTGAAAACTAGTTAAGCAATTTTAAATTCTATTTGCAACCGGTTGGCTGTAAATTTGTGACATTTCTTTTATGGCCTAAAAATTCAGCAGAGCGGGTAGGAGACAACGGATTTTTGCTGTACATTCACTTTTAATATTTTCTTTTACACGAAACCGTTGAACATGAAAATAAAAAAAAAAAAACTTGTGTAACGATCTAAAAATTGAAGCAAAAGTGTCATACATTAGAAATTAATACGTACTTTTACAGAGATGCGTTTAAAATTGAACTGTTGTTTTACGATCTAATAACTCGAATGTGTAGAAGATACAAAAAACACGTACGGTATTAATACGTGAATCTATAGGAAAGCGTAAGAAATGAAAATAAAATAGAGATTTCGGTGCACGAACTAATAACTAAATACAGACGGACAAACACAGAACTGGATTTGCTGTTACATAATTTTACAGACTAGTGTGGAAAAATTAAATTTGTTTTATGATCTAATAGCTAACGTGTAAAGCATTAGGGTCTGTGTAGCTAGATGCTGTATCATAAGTGTACAATATACCTTTAAACCATGTAAGGGCTGAACAGTTTTGTACTGCAGCTACTGCTCTCAACATAGCTCTTTCTAACCGTATTAGCAAAGCTTTCACGTATTTATCGACAGAACTGAACTACGTTTTTTATTAACACTTTTTCATCTGAACGTACTCACCGATAACGTATATTTCCACGATAACTACATATTTCAGCAGACGCCAAAATTACGCATCAGTTGTAATATACTACAGCATCAGTATAACTTGACTGTACAGTGCCGAGCCTTCTGGGTCATTTGGGTATTGTTTAGTATTGTCAGGTCCCTACGGTCACGTCTGCATGTAAACGAGGTTTAGTTGTAAAATAAACACTGAATTTGCTCAAAGTTATAATAAAAATCACATTATAATTTTAAATTTTTAAAACTAATATGAATAAACAAATTCACCAGTCAGCAAAGTTTGCGTTTGGCTTCGACGACAGAAAACTCGTTGATCGTATCTTCATAGTTCAGACGGTTATCAGTTAACGAGGTCTGCTTTGATGTGAAGAATGGACAAGGAGGCCAGTCTCCCCTCAGACGTAGGCACGGTTCCAGTCTTTTAAGAGCCAAAAACGAGCATTCTGCCGAACAATTTGTAAGCGCCATACATAGAAATATTCTAAGAGCAATGTCATCATTCGGAAACATGGACTGTAACCTCTCCTTTCGTAAAAATTTACTCATTTCGACTGGTATGTACCTATGTCATATGAGACTAGGAGTTTTGCTGCACGTTCAGCAATATCGTCAGGTGAGTTGTTCTTAAGATAACTGTAAACGGTGAAGGAGTCCAACAGTGTTCTATAGCTTTCCTTCCTCCTCACTAATTCCGCGTACAAGTTGTCGATTACTGGGAGAAATGATTCGACTCTAAATTTTTTCCTTCCAGTCAGAAAAACTTCTTCAGAGTCCACTTCTTCGTCATCATAAAGTTTGCGTTTTCGTGATATTTTATAGGTGCATTCATAGTCTACATCAGTCACAATGTCCAAGCGTTTATTTTTATAATAGTCGAACATGCCATGAATAGATGCAATAAATCCTATAAGTGATTCATGTAATTCATGCACTATTTTAGTATCAATATTTACACTTTGCAATTTCAGATTTACACTATTAAATTTCTGGAGTATGCCCTTCCAAACTTGTCATCATGACTACTGTTTCGAGTCTGCTGAGTTGCTTCAATAAAGCTGAAGCCTCATTTCGCACAAGTGGTCTTTCAAATGTATTATTGGCAATATGTGTGATAACGCCCTCCCAGTTTTCATATAGACTTACCCACGCTTCCTCTCTTCCTGACAAACGTGCTGTTGGTAAATTTTTTACCGTTTTGCTTCCTGGTTTCATGAAAGAAACAAGTTTATCCCAGCGCTGTGTAGAAGCAGGGAAGAAGCTATAAAGGTTTTGCACTACATTGAAAAATGAACATGCTTTCCTACAACAGCTTGCAGAACTAGTGCCGACTAAATTCAAAGAATGTGCTGCACATAATGCGCTTTCAGATTTCGTTCTTTAATGCGAGCCTGCAAACCAGTGTAGGTTTCCGGCATATTGCTGGCGTTGTCATATGACTGGCCTCTACAGTCAGTAATATCAATGGAATTTGTAGAGATGACTATACTACGGCCTCAGCTGAGCTTTTGGACTTGTGTCCCGGATCTGGTAAAAACAGAAGTAAACGTTCAACAGGTTCACCATTCTCGTTCACATAATTATCTTAATATAAAAGGTAATTGATCAATATGTGAAATGTCCGCCATAGAATCTACTGTTGTAGAGAAATATTTGGGCTGTTTTATTTCACTTATGACAATTCTTTTTATCAGTTCAGAAAGAAGCTCTATTATTTCATCACCGATTGTTGAAGAAAGATAACTTGTATGTCCCTGCCCTGGTTTTCCATATCGTTCAATGTGCTCTGAGAGGAACGGATCAGACTCGGCTATTAGTTCAAGAGACATCATAAATTGACCATTATATAATGAATGGAATCTTCCAACCTGTCCACGTGGGTAATTCCACGACTTGTTAGCTTCTTCACTACTGCAGGCACCCCTTTTCAACACATTACGCCAGTACATTTTTTCTGTCTCAACATGTGACTTGAAATGTTTATCTATTGTTCCAAGTGACTTTTTTCTTGTAAAGAGCGGTAACTCATAGTTTTTGTGTTCAAGTGAATTCTCATGATGAGATATTTTTCCAATCACAATACCATTAGTAGCAATCGTGGCCTTACCTCTGAACAATTTACATGGTGCACAAAAAACAGCACCGGTGGTACAGGAGTATACTAGAAAATCACGCAAAGTTGATTCACCACTGAAAAGTTTATGATGAAATACATTTTTGTTCAAATATCTGGTCTCATCGCTTATTGGTCTTCTTGAATTAGAAAAATTACTTATAATTCTGATTAATGCCACCCATTGTAAGAGAATGTCGGTTGTTGATTCATTGGCACACCATTCTGCAGGATCATCGCTAATGAGGTTATTTCTTTTTGTAATGTCTGACTCGACACTTACTTTTTCGTAAAACTCGAAATCAGTAACAATTTGCTTTTAATCTTTGTTTCATGTGCATTTACTTCTTTTACAACAGCTGCAGTGCCAGAAATATCATCCATAATACTTGAACTTGAAGTCGAACCAGCAAAATTTTTTGCGAAAAATTTATCTACTCTGCCAAACGTTTTTTAGAACATTGACTACTCGTTCTCGCCTTTCCTACGATACCGGTAATTTCAGAAATGCCGCCCCACTTGATTTTGCAATTTGGCGTTTTTCACTATTATTCATGTTAAGGCACTTACAAAATTGTCAACCAAAAGTCAAAACAGAAGAAAAAATTATTTTAAAAGGAAAGAAAGAAAGACTGTACCCAGTTCCAATCGTACTACAACGCCCATGAGCACAAAGCTTTTTACTTTACACACGGCACACGAGCAGAAAGATTTTTCCTTTAAACACAGAGCGATGAACTGACCAACTCGGATTACTCGACGCAACTGTGCTATGAAAGAACGACAATGCAGAATAGTTTAATTTCATTGTCGCCTGTTTCTCTTTTGTCGGTGAACAGCAGAAGCACACCTGCCGGCTGGAATTCGTCACGTGCAGAAAACGGGACAGTCCCTTTTTTAGCTTCTGTTTCCCGTGTCGCCAGGATTTTAGCTGGGACGCAAATATGTTCTGAATTTTCCTGACACTGTCTTTCTAATTTAAAAAGCAAACAATTTTTGCAGCTTCTAGCAGTGATGTGTGCTGGAATGACTCTCATAACATTTTAGCAGTTTCTGTGGGGAGAAGACAGACTACAAAGTGTAAGTAATCTTATTGGCAGTTGATGTGGTGTGTTGTCATTTGTATGAATACTGCTGTTATTTCTACATGCAAATGCACCTTTTGTTCCAACATAAAGTAAAACTAACCTTTCCTAGAAGGAAAAAAATCTTACTTAAAAAGTGTAATATAAAATTTGCAATTGCAGGTACTACTCAATTGCACAGAGTGAGCATTTTGATATTGTGCAAGCTGCAGCACAATAAATGAGACAAATGAAGTTGGTTTCTTCTTCTTTTTTCACCAAAAAAGTAACGAAGTAAACAAAATTTTTAAACTTTTGTGAAATGTAATTCACACATTATTAGATATTTTGCTTATGTTCTTTTCGTACAAACGTGTGTTCAAAAATGTAAAACATTCCCAGTATCAACATGTTTTGTTAAACGGATGTCATTAAATCAAGTTCAGATATTGAAGACCACAGAGACTGCACATTAATTACAGTAATGGAGTGTTGACTTGATACCTCCCCGTAATTTTTACGAGAAATTTAATTAGAGTCGGGTTTTACATACTGAGGCCCACACATGTTACAGTATTTAAGAAACTGCTGTTTAGTTCATCACAGTTTTTCACAAGGGTCAGAGGTCCTGGTATTTTCATGGGGAAAATACAATATGGTTAAATAGAAGCCTACAACATGATCGGAATAATAACGTTTTAAACATTGTATTGTAGACTGCCGACCTGACAGCTTACTTCAAAACATTTTGAAGAAACTATGAATATTTCCAAGCTTGTATTGTCGATTATCGTTCTTAAGGCGTATTTAAACTAGCAAGTTGTTTAACAATATTAAAAATTTTTGTCGTTTGTAAGCACAGTTGTTTTAAAACATAAAAGGTTAAAATGAGTACAGAGCAAAAAATGCCACCCCTGGTAAGGTGCCGCCCGTGTCCATTGGAACTATAAGTAAATCCGCCATTGTTAGTATTCACATAAACAGTATGTTTTGACTGTCAGTGTTTTCGTAAAGAAACACTGTAACATTGTTTTGCTCATTTGTTTTAATGATGTTTGATGAAAAACTAAGGAATTTCTTCCCTAAAATTTAAAATAAAGAAAACACATATTTTTGAAAATTTATTTTTGAGTGTGTACTCTTCATTTCAGAGACCACATTGCCCTTTGGTTACACTTTAGAGCAGAGGTTTTCTACCTGGTAGTAATTACCCTGAGGGGTAAAAACCATACAAATCAGTTCTGTTTCAGTCAAGAAACTAAATTATTTTCAAAAGATCATTACTATTATCACAATTTTGTAAGACTACAATATTGATTATATAAGTTATCAAAATTACTTTTTCTCAGGTAATAGCATTAATCCAGTGGTGGTTACAGGTGCCTCACAAAGTCTGCCCGCTACCTAGATAGTACCTGCATTACCGGTAGTCCACAAACTGCTACATTACTTGTTTCCAAACAGATGAATGAATTAATTGACAACGCGGCACAGCAGTAACTACAAAGGGGCTACTATAGCGCTGTTAGTGGCTGTGGTCAGACACAAAGCATTAACAACCTGAAGTCATCCAATTCCTGCCAGTTCAGAAGTGAGGAGTGCAACAATCAAGGGATTTACAAACAGAAAGCTTAGTGCATTCATTTTAACTTTGTTGATTTTAAATGGGATTACAGTGTGTATGTCAAACAAGTGCAGCAATGGAGAAGAGTGATGCAGGGGAGATATGTTTTGTAACACGTTCACTGTTGATAGTTAGCTTTCTTATCTGAGAAGGAGTCGTGAGTAGCACTTGTGATGCACCCCAAATTCGTTCTTCATTCAAACACACACACACACACACACACACACACACACACACACACACACACACACACACACACACACACACACACACATACATGCGTGCTAAATATCATTCATCTTTCATCATTCTGAAAATAAAAGTGTTCCGAGAAAAGTCTTTTATTCCATAGTTTAGTAAGGTGCTAAAGTTGGTGGTATTGTGGTGGAGGGAGGGTGTACTAGTTAATGTCTGATTGCACTCAGGGATAATGGTCTAAGAAAGGTTGTGAACAACTGCTTTGGAGTCTTCCTGAACATAACGTTAACGTGGTGACATCCAAAATACCAATAAAACAATGGTTTCATACTGTAGATAAAAATGACCCATGTGGCTATTCAAGGAATACGTGAAATCTGGCACTTCTAGCGTTAAAACGTGTATTTATTACTGCTAGCTACAGTAGTTAACAAATTTTTGTAACCTTTAATACTTTGGTAAAAGCTGTTGCATGTTACAAATTTCAAATTACGTGTGCGTACTTCTGCTTTCACCATATTGAGACTCAGTTTGCTTCTAGTGTCGAACCAAAAATGATTCATGTCACTGAAGACTCTTCCACATAGGCACTATTGCATGGAACCATCATTATTCTTTTCATAATTTAGTATTATGAATGGAGTTCTAAAAATACCGAACCACTCACACTTCAGTATCAAATACTGAACACTGGGCTGATATACCGAACGATTTTGTAAAAAACCAAACACCTCACAACCCAGGCCACCATCACGTTGACAGGTTTTCGGGAGCGGCAAAGTTTTAAATTTTAATATGGCTCCAAAATGATGAATTAAACAAGACAATGAAACTTTTGCATAAATGGACAAATGTGAGAATAAGTTAGAAATACAAATCATTCACAAAATCTAGTGTCTTACTGGAAATTATCTTCAGTTTTATGAAACAGATGACATGAGGCACTGAGTGAGGTATCGCAGAGGTTAGCACACTGGACTCACATTTGGGAGGACAACGGTTCAGACCTGTATGGCCATCCTGATTTAGGTTTCCCATGATTTTCTGTAACCGCTTCAGGCAAATGCTGAGATGGTCCTTTGAAAGGGCGCAGCTGATTTCCTTCCCCATCCTTCCCTCATTCGATGGGGTCAACGACCTCGCAATTTGGTCCCCTCCCCCAAACCAACCAACCAACCAACCACCATATGAAGCTCTGGACCTCGGCTGTGTCTTTCAAAACATAAAAGGTTTCTAGTGGCAGTATTGCCAACTGAGTTTCTACCATGTGCCTACACAACACTTGAAATGTGCCTACATCAGTTTGAATGCCCTTGCAGAATTGGTAAACTTTAAAAGAAAGAAATAAAGGTAGATGTCAGCATATGATGGCGTAACAGTTCCTATACAACAGTCTTAAACACTTCGTAACAAGTAAATAAGTAATAAATTAAATATGAACTGCCCATCGCCTGCTAGTAGCGGGCATTGGCCATTGTCTTTTCAACACACATAAAGTGATTAAGCGGCATTTACATTGCATTTATGCAAGTGAAGTGTGATGTAGTGGCAGAACTGTGGTTTGCGTCACTGATTAATCTCTGAACATGCTGTACTTGTTTGAAACATATTTCATTTGCTACACACTTTATTTATATCTATTCACATGGAACAATAATCATGTACGTGAAGAACATTATGTCACTGGTTTTATCACACCTTTTGTAGGCTGTCCAGTAAAGAAGATAGCAACTATTGTTAAAATTAATATTTACACGTTCTGCTGACAGTATTCAGGGTTTGGTGGTTTAATGTGAAAAGGGTTACTCACTGTGCTGTGACATGTTTTCATTAGACTATATTGCGAATGTTGTAAACTCTTAGAATGTCCGACGGCAGGAAGCGATTCTCAGAATGTCAGTGTAGGAAACGGCTCGCTGAAAGAGAAAATACAGGTAAAAAAAAAAATGAAATTTTCTGTGGTTTTTTTTTTTTCAACCTAAAGAATCTTTTGATCTAGATGGTCCACGCGCAAATGCAGATGAAGCCTTTGATACTTGAAAATGTAGCTTCAATGTCACGTCGTAAATTGGACATTATGTGCAAGCTTTCTAATGAATGCGAAACTGTCCCAGCCCCATCCAGAAAATGTGCATCTCACACTCCAATTGGAAGTTATGTAGTTGATGCAGACTCCGCAAAATGGCCTGACATATATGATTTTGTTAGGACTACTTTTGTCAAAAGAGGCCCTCCAAAACAAATAACTGAATTTGACAGCTGTCCTAAGGATGGTTCTAGTCGTCGCTTTACTTCTAAAAAATTTGTACAATGGTGAAATTGTTCAGAAAAAATGGCTACTTTATTCTAAAAGTGCAGATATTTGTTTGTGTGTCTTCTGCAGACTCATTCCTAACATAAAATGTTACTCACTTCAGGCGCTTCCAGTAACAGGAGACACACACCTGAGACATTAACTAGCCACGATAGACCCCAAGTGCACTTACAATCGCGCGTAAAGTGGGCGAGCTAGCCAGAAAATTAAAATTTGGCGATACTGTCGATGCAGGAACTCGGTAGACATTAAATGTGGAAACCAACACAGAAAGGTATAATCGAAGTCCTTATAGCAATTCTTTATTTTCTTTTGGCAGGTAGTATCTTCTTTTAAGAATAATTTCAGACAAACCGTTTACTTGCTACAGTGGAAATTTCGTAGTTGGTCGAATTATTTGGAAGATTTAATTCGGTTCTACGAGAACACACTCATGGTGAAAATAGATCTCGTCATTATCTGGGGCAAAACAAAATGAAATAATTCTCATTCTCAGTCAAAAATTTAAAATCAAAATATTGTCTTTTCTGAAAGCTACTAAATATTGTGGTATAATTTTGGGCTGTACCCCAAATATTTCTGGCGCTGAGCAAAGGTAGTGCATATCGTTAATTTTGATTCTACTGATGTTGACACTTGTCACAAATAATGATGAATTTATTTGGCTTCGTATCTCTTAGAAATACATATTGTTTGGGGCTTGCAAAGGTGGTTATAAAACAGTCAGAAGAATTGAAAATACTGTGAGGACATGAGGGGAGGCAAGGCTATGATAAGACTAGATGTACACGCGGACAAAAAAATTCTCGGATTTTTCTTGGATTTCCCGATTAGAAATACACTTTTTCCCAGGTGAAAATACTCTATACCCTGGAGGAAAGTACATTTTTTCTGTGTTCAGTGGCAATATATTTTCCCTCAGAGCCGTAAAATGTATCAGGCCTTTGAATGGTAAAGGTTTTATACTATTGTGTAGAATTTCTCTGCAGTTTAGGAAACGAAAACCAGCAAAAAAAAGTTTTGGAAAGATATATGATGCGCAGCAACATGTACAGTGCATATTTTCGTATTACGAAAGTACAAATACGAATTCTACCAAATTTAGCACGGTAGCTTCCGAAGCGCTGAAATCGAGAGTGCGATGCGCTTTTGCCAACCAATCATAGCTCACGTCACGTGATCTTGCCAGCCAATGATCGCAGACGTTCAGAGTGCAGGACCACGGCCGCCAGGCGGCCGTGGTAGGACACGAGACCAATAGCAATACCACTGTTAAGCAGCGTGAACTCACAAATAGGAAAAGTTAATAGCTTAAATTAATATACATACTGTATAGTTACAAGAAAAGCTAGATTTCACACATAATCTTGCCCGTTAAAAATTTTTTGCTGTTTTTTTTTTCGAGTGTGTGGGTAAGAATGATCCTAAGAGCACAGCTTAAATTGCAGCAGCTGAATATTTCTGACAAGCACGATTACAAATTTCACAGCTCTGCACTGAAATTTCGTGGGTTACCTAGCTGAATACATGTTTCGTCCAGCACTTTAACTTTTCCATAGAAAACCAATTACGTGTGAAACTGCTTCTGAGCCCACCTAGAAATTTTTTACAGGATAACTACACTTTTTACCATCGTTATTGCATAATTTGTAATATACGAAAGAACTAGAATAAATTTGATAAGCTAACCTTCAAGCTTGGTCTTTTTCAGCCTGTGTTACCCTTTAAAATATATCAAACACAATTGTACAGGAAAAATTTTAAACAATGACATAAAGAGCTGGTCTTCTGTGCCTGAAATTTTTGTAAATGGCTGATCCTTGAAGTGTTAACTTTTGAACGAGAGTCAAATGATTCGTGATTTAAGAAGTGCATCTTCCGTAAAAGGAAATTTACTTTAAAAGTAACGCGTCTCACATTTTGCTGTCGTAGGCGCTTGTGTGTGCCCTGTTTTCTGTCACAACTAAATTTTTATTTTGCTGTTATTTTCTTGTTTGTGTTTTATTGGTCCAGTATTATTCTGCAGTAACAGGCTAAAGTAAAATTCATTGTTAGAGTATCAATTCTTACCGGTCAGAATTACAAAGATTTAACTGATAACTAAAACATTCAAAAATTCCCGGAATTCTAAAAAAAATCCGGTCCGTTTCCCTTTTCTCACGTGACATACTGAAAGCTTGAGATAAGGGCAGTCAGGTAGATGCTGTATTTCTTGATTTTCGAAAAGCATTTGACTCAGTACTACACCTACGCTTATTGTCAAAAGTACGATCATATGCGGTGTCAAGTGAAATTTGTGACTGGATTGAAGACGTTTTGTAGGGAGGACGCAGCATGTTATCTTGGTTGGAAAGCCATCGTGAAATGTAGAAGTAGCTTCGAGTGTGCCGCAGGGTAGTGTGTTGGGACCCGTGTTGTTCATGTTGTATATTAATGACCTTGCAGACAATAGTAATAGTAACCTCAAGCTTTTTGCAGATGATGCAGTTATCTAGAATGAAGTAGTATCTAAAAGAAGCTGCATAAATATGCAGTTAGATCTTGATAAGATTTCAAAGTGGCGCAGAGATTGGCAGCTTGCTTTAAATGTTTAGAAATGTAGAATTTTGCCCTTCACAAAACAAAAAACGTAGTATCCTATGACTATAATATCAAGGAGTAACTCTTCTAATCGGCCAACACATACAAATACCTGGGTGAAGCACTTTGTTGGAATATGAAATGGAATGATCACATAGGTTCAATTGTGGATAAAGCAGGTGGTAGATTTCGGTTTATTAGTAGAGTACTGGGGAAGTGCAATCAATCTACAAAGGAGATTGCTTACAAATCATTCATGCGACCGATTCTAGAATATCGTTGAAGTGTGTGGGACCTGTACCAGATAGGACCAGCAGGATATATTGAACGTTTACAGCCCAGGGCAACACGAATGGTCACAGGTTTCTTTAATCTGTGGGAGAGTGTCACAGAGATACTGAGCGAACTGAACTGGAAGGCGCTTGAAAATAGACGTAAACTGTCCCGATAAAGCCTGTTAATAAAGTTTCAAGAACGGGCTTTAAATGATTACTCTAGGAAAATACTACAGCCCCCCACGTATCGCTCTCATAGGGATCGTGAGTATAAGATTAGAATAATAACAGCACGCACAGAGGACTCAATCATCCTTCCCGCGCTCAATACGTGGATGGAAACTCTAATAAGTAGTAAAATGGGACGTACCCTCTGCCGTGACCTCACAGTGGTTCGCGGAGTATAGATGTAAATGTAGATTAAAAGATTCCCGCGGTTTTCCCGGTTGTCCTGAGGCATATACATCCCGTTGTTCCAATATAAAAGGCAAGAATGTAGGAGTGCAAATGCGGATTTTAGATATAAATCATAAGGCATTTTATGTTCCCTTCAATAGTCATACCCTAAATCTAGCTGTGGATGATACTGCAAAGGCATCAGAATCTGCAGTTTCATTCTTTTGTTTGGTGGGAAAAATGTATGATTTTTCTGCGTCTACGTGACGCTAGGCAGTCTTTAATACTCATCTATTTCCCCTGAAGTCAAGCCACTGAGTACATCAAGATGGGAATTAGGGTTGGTGCAATCGGCCCTCTTAGTATAACGTAGGAGAGGTCTGTGATACACTGATTGAAATAAGCGTAGTTGCAACTACATATAGGATGGTTGCACTTACGGCAGGCAGTTCAGTAAACCTTATCCGCGATTTTAAGTTCCTTTGATCAATGGTGGTATGGTATGATACATTACTCTATTTTAATATTGTCAGCTAAAACCTACAAAGTATTACCACAGATAAATCGAAAGCTATTGACTTACTCGAAAAGACAACAGAGTATTTCACAAACTGCAGGGAGTACCTCTGATTCCTAATTACCTACTATAAGCTAAGGAACTGACAGCCCAGCTCGACGTAGAAAACCCGACTGTACGTGGACCAACGCAGATACGGAACAGACGAAAGAAGACCCAGAACTGCCGTGCAAAATAGATTTTTACTTTAAATTAGTGGATGTTATATTATGTGGTGTCAGTGAGAGATTTCGACAGCTTTAAAGTCACATTGAGCTACCTGATTTTTTGTATGACGTCAGTGAAATTAAAGACATGTCATCTGACATTCTAAGTGGTAAGTGTTCAGACCGTGCGACTGTTTTATAGTCATAGCCAGATTAAGGACATCATTTTGCCGACTTTAAAGATGAACCTAACTTGGTCTGAACATTGGTTAAGAATGGTGGCTCATCAAACTGAAACTTTGAAACTCATACAAGAGTCTGACTTAGCGCCCAACGTAAGCTTAGCCTTACGAATTTTGCTAGCGCGCAACGTAAGCTTACCCGTACGAATTTTTCTAACACCACTGTTGACAGTGGCAAGTAGAGAAAGAAGTTTTTCGAAGCTTAAACTGGTTACAACGTACTTGGGGTCAACAGTGGGTCAGGCACGACTGAATAAGCTCACAACGGTGTCAACTGAATATATATGCCACCCGAATGTTTGGATTTCGACGAAGTCATAGAGGAGTTCGCTGAGTCAAAGCAAGAAAATGTCTGTAAATTAAGGTAAGTCTGTAAACTTACGTGTATCATTAATTTAAGTTTTGATCCATTTATGAATGTCTTGCTTTTACATTCATTTACTTTATTAGGATTTGCCAGATATCACCCGCCCGCGCAAACCCATTGTTGGAGGTGTTGTTGCACATACTGAGCTATTTCACATACTGTGCTATTTTACGTACCATATAGTCTATTTACGTTTTTTTTCTCTGAGACTCACAGTTCTGGTGGGAATTACTTAATTCAGAACGTTTCATGACTATCGCAAAGTATGCGATCTACCAGTTCTCAGCGCTGCAGTTAGTCGTCGCTGAATGGGCAGTGTACAGGTGTGCGTTTGTTTCTTTGTTTTTGTGGTGTGCTACAAACATCTACCACATGTGATGATAAAGGTGTATGTAAATTCTCGTTTTCACAAAACCTGTCTCCTCTCATTTACACCAGAGCAAGCAATCTGTACAAAACGCAAACTACGCAAGGAACGAGAAAAATTGACCAGATCCAAGCTATATATACTCTACGAGTGATATGATTTATTTTTGTAGTCATGATTCAAAATATATTACTCTGTAAACGTTTCATTCGTGTTCCAACAACGGTGTCCCTGGTCTTAAAGACGTATTCACGTCAAAAAGACGTATGAATAAGTGCGATATGTGAAAATAAGGCGTCATGAAAAATACTGACTGTGTCTGAAAATGCAAGGATGAAGGCTGAAGGAGAGGGGGGGCGGGGATTGAAATTTTCGCATGGGGTATGGTGGAAAAATCCCTGGAGCTGGCCTGCTAAGTACTAACCATAATATTATACATTCAGAGTGTCATTTTTAGTATTGCAGACGAATACTTATTTTGCATCCTAAATTGCCTGTCTTTACTTTTGAATTTTTAACTATATTTACATAAACATAAATCTACGTTTCTTTATTGTAGTCTCCTTTTCACTGATTAATAAATAGGTTCATGTCCCTGTTGTATTTCATTCTTACAATTCTTCGTTACGGTACCTATAGCACCTTAAACACAAACTCATATATTAAACGAATACTGTTGGGAGTAATTGCAGTATTGTCCACCTAGTCCCAGGAATCTTCTGACAGACATAAGGAGATATTCACAAGAAGTGACAGCAGATTTCTGGAGACTGTCCAGTTCTTACCTTGTATAACGAATTCTCACGTTGTTTAATCCTCTTAGCGACAGCAGAGTCTTATATAATGGTCCAACTTGTGCATTCGTTTGCATATTCTACAAATTTTGACAGCAATATCGTGTGATTCTTGAGTTTCTCCCGGCGTATTTGATAGTCAAAATATCCGATCTATAGTGTCCAACGGGCACAATATTTCGGCGATCATACATGTCGCCATCATCAGGTGAACTGACGGACTGAGCTCCTGTGAACGTGCCGGCACGGAGATCCGTACACTATGGCTGCTCAGAGGGAACTGGGTTCGGTCGCGGCGGCGGCCGATTTAAATACCCTCCGCCCGCGGCGCGCTCCCTCCGCCGTCCGCGCCCCGCGCCACGGTCGCGCGGTGGAACAGATTGCGACGGCGTCTGAGATGACGCCGGAGTGATGGCTCTGTCCGCCGTGATCGTCACAACTATACGTTTGCTCGATTTACTCTTGATTAACCCGATCGCTGGTTCCCAAGCCTTGCTAAGATTATAGCCACAGTCACGGTTTATGAGGTCGTCATTGGTGCGAATTTCGATGGCCTCTCTAACAACGCTGTCCCAGTATCTCGACGTCTGTACCAGAATCCTCGTGCGGTCATATTCCATGGCGTGATTTTCCGACAAACAATGTTCAGCGACCGCCGACTTGCTCGGATACATCAGACGAGTGTGCCTCTGGTGTTCACGGCATCGATCCTCGACGGTACGCATCGTCTGACCAATATACGACTTGCCACATTGACACGGAATCTGGTACACGCCAGCCTTCCTCAAACCGAGGTCATCTTTGGCGCTCCCCACCAGTGCACGAGTTTTATTTGGAGGACAAAACACAGTTCCGACCCGGTGTTTCTTCAGAATGCGAGCGATTTTCCCCGAGAGTGCGCCTGTGTATGGAATAAATGCAGTGCCTACCTCCTCCCTCGTGACGTCATCCATCTCAAGAGGTTGTGCTGCAGTGGTTGGGCGGAGAACACGTTGAATCTGCCACTCTGAGTACCCATTTTTTCCGAAATACAGTTCTCAGATGTTCCAATTCCTGGGGTAGACTCTCTGCGTCAGAGATAGTGCGCGCCCTATGTACTAGAGTTTTAAGTACCCCATTCCTCTGTGAAGGGTGGTGGCAGCTGTCTGCGTGCAAATACAGATCAGTGTGCGTAGTCTTCCGATACACCCCATGACCTAGGGTGCCGTCAGCCCTTCTCTTGACCAAGACGTCAAGGAAAGGTAATTTACCCTCCGTTTCAGTCTCCATAGTGAATTTGATGTTGGGGTGTATGGAGTTTAGATGTGTAAGGAAGTCAAGGAGTTTATCCATACCATGTGGCCAGATGACGAACGTGTCGTCCACGTAACGGAAAAATCAAGTAGGTTTCCATACGGATGACGACAGGGCTTCCTCCTCGAAGTTCTCCATGTACAAATTCGCTACCACCGGTGAGAGTGGGCTACCCATGGCGACTCCCTCCGTTTGTTCGTAGTATTCTCCATTAAAAAGAAAATACGTGGAAGTCAAGACATGCCTAAAAAGTTCAGTGGTCTTCTCGTCAAACTTCTGACTAATCAGTTCTAGTGACTCTCGCAGGGGTACCCTCGTAAACAAGGAAACGACGTCAAAACTCACCATGATATCTGACTCATCCAACCTGAAGCTGTCAAGGCGTTTAACACTGAAACGGAGGGTAAATTACCTTTCCTTGACGTCTTGGTCAAGAGAAGGGCTGACGGCACCCTAGGTCATGGGGTGTATCGGAAGACTACGCACACTGATCTGTATTTGCACGCAGACAGCTGCCACCACCCTTCACAGAGGAATGGGGTACTTAAAACTCTAGTACATAGGGCGCGCACTATCTCTGACGCAGAGAGTCTACCCCAGGAATTGGAACATCTGAGAACTGTATTTCGGAAAAAATGGGTACTCAGAGTGGCAGATTCAACGTGTTCTCCGCCCAACCACTGCAGCACAACCTCTTGAGATGGATGAAGTCACGAGGGAGGAGGTAGGCACTGCATTTATTCCATACACAGGCGCACTCTCGGGGAAAATCGCTCGCATTCTGAAGAAACACCGGGTCGGAACTGTGTTTTGTCCTCCAAATAAAACTCGTGCACTGGTGGGGAGCGCCAAAGATGACCTCGGTTTGAGGAAGGCCGGCGTGTACCAGATTCCGTGTCAATGTGGCAAGTCGTATATTGGTCAGACGATGCGTACCGTCGAGGATCGATGCCGTGAACACCAGAGGCACACTCGTCTGATGTATCCGAGCAAGTCGGCGGTCGCTGAACATTGTTTGTCGGAAAATCACGCCATGGAATATGACCGCACGAGGATTCTGGTACAGACGTCGAGATACCGGGACAGCGTTGTTAGAGAGGCCATCGAAATTCGCACCAATGACGACCTCATAAACCGTGACTGTGGCTATAATCTTAGCAAGGCTTGGGAACCAGCGATCGGGTTAATCAAGAGTAAATCGAGCAAACGTATAGTTGTGACGATCACGGCGGACAGAGCCATCACTCCGGCGTCATCTCAGACGCCGTCGCAATCTGTTCCACCGCGCGACCGTGGCGCGGGGCGCGGACGGCGGAGGGAGCGCGCCGCGGGCGGAGGGTATTTAAATCGGCCGCCGCCGCGACCGAACCCAGTTCCCTCTGAGCAGCCATAGTGTACGGATCTCCGTGCCGGCACGTTCACAGGAGCTCAGTCCGTCAGTTCACCTGATGATGGCGACATGTATGATCGCCGAAATATTGTGCCCGTTGGACACTATAGACCGGCAGCACACCCGTGGATATTTTGACTAGCAATATCGTGTTCGGGAAATTGTTCCCATTTCATTGCAATGTAGGTACTTATTTTATTGTTGATCAGTTTAGTCTAAGTTAGTGTTTGAAAATTTACGATTGCACTATAACATAGCTCTTAAGAAGACGACTGTTTGGCCGAATATTGGTTCTGCAGGTACACTACTGGCCATTAAAACTGCTACACCAAGAAGAAATTCAGATGATAACGGGTATTCATTGGATAAATATATTATACTAGAACTGACATGTGATTACATTTTCATGCAATTTGGGTGCATAGATCCTGAGAAATCAATTCCCAGATCAACCACCTCTGGCCATAATAACAGCCTTGATACGCCTGGGCATTGAGTCAAACACAGCTTGGGTGGCGTGTACGGGTACAGCTGCCCATGCAGCTTCAACACGATACCACAGTTCATCAAGAGTAGTGACTGGCGTATTGTGACGAGCCAGTTGCTCGCCCACCGTTGACCAGACGTTTTCAGTTGGTGAGAGATCTGGAGAATGTGCTGGCCAGAGCAGCAGTCGAACATTTTCTGTATCCAGAAAGGCCCGTACAGGACCTGCAACATGCGGTCGTACATTATCCTGCTGAAATGTAGGGTTTCGCAGGGATCGAATGAAGGGTAGAGCCACGGGCCGCAACACATATGAAATGTAACGTCCACTGCTCAAACTGCCGTCAATGCGAACAAGAGGTGACCGAGACGTGTAACCAATTGCACCTATGCCATCACGCCGGGTGATACGCCAGTATGGCGAGGACAAATACACGTTTCCAACGTGCGTTCACCACGATGTCGCCAAACACGGATGCGACCATCATGATGCTGTAAACAGAACCTGGATTCATCTGAAAAAAAATGGCGTTTTGCCATTCGTGCACCCATGTTCGTTGTTGAGTACAGCATCCCAGGTGTTCCTGTCTGTGATGCAGCATCAAGGGTAACCGCAGCCATGGTCTCCGAGCTGATAGTCCATGCTGCTGCAAACGTCGTCGAACTGTTCGTGCAGATGGTTGTTGTCTTGCAAACGTCCCTATCTGTTGACTCAGGGATCGAGACGTGGCTGCACGATCTGTTACAGCCATGCGGATAAGATACCTGTCATCTCGACTGCTAGTGATACGAGACCGTTGGGATCCAGCACGGCGTTCCGTATTACCCTCCCGAACCCACCGATTCCATATTCTGCTAACAGTCATTGGATTTCGACCAACGCGAGCAGCAATGTCGCGATACTGTAAACCGCAATCGCGATAGGCTACAATCCAATCTTTATCAAAGTCGGAAACATGATGGTACGCATTTCTCCTCCTTACACGAGGCACCACAACAACGTTTCACTATGCAACGCTAGTCAACAGCTGTTTGTGTATGATAAATCGGTTGGAAACTTTCCTCACGTCAGCACGTTTTAGGTGTCGCCACCGGCGCCAACCTTGTGTGAATGCTCTGAAAAGCTAATCATTTGCGTATCACGGCATCTTCTTCCAGTCGGTTAAATTTCGCGTCTGTAGCACGTCATCTTTGTGGTGTAGCAATTTTAATTGCCAGTAGTGTATTATAACTTTATGAATTGCAGCGTTTTCCCATAATTTAATAAACACAACAGATACACATGATAGTGACTTAAGTCATCAATACTATATTTTCCTTAGCTCTCAACAAAAGTCTTCCAACGCTGTGGTAACTTTTCGATTCCGTAACTATAAAACTCACATGGTTTTGAACTCATCGAGCAGTGTTCTGAGTGCATTTTCATCAAGAAAAGAAGCTCCTTGAAGATCGTTCGTTAGAGAGCGGAAAACGTGAAAATATGAAGGCGAAAGAGCAAGTGAATAAGGTGGGTGAGTGGGGTATGACTTGTCACCCCAATTCCTGTATTGTGTTTTTTGTCAGTCTAGCAGAATGGGGCGGGCATTATTGTGGAATAGCATCACTTCACGCCGTCTTTCTGGTCGTTGTTCTTGGACTGCGTCTGCAAGACGTCTCAGTTGTTGACAGTAAGTATCAGTAGTGATGATTACATCTCGGGGAAGCAATTCGTAGCACACCACATCGTCGGTGTTCCGCCAGACGCATAACATTATCTTTTGTGGATGCGCACAGGGGAGTTGCTGCTTTGTTTGGCTCAACCACTCATTTCTTTTCCTTATCTTAGCATATAGACACCATTTCTCGTCACCAGTGACGATACAGGACAGGAAAGGTCGGTGCTGATCACAAGCCAATTGATGACGAGCAAGCAGAGACGCACACATGGTCACCCGCTGATTTTTATATTTTGGCTTAGAGTGTGCGGTACCCATACACCCGATTTTTGAACATTCTCCATTGCATGCAAATGTGGCACGATGGTGGAATGACCACAGTTCATCACATTTGCCAGTTCTCGGATATAGTGACGTGGGTGATTGTGGGTTAATGCGTTTAAACGATCTCCATCAAACTTCTTAGCTCTTTCTGTACTAAAGTCAAAACGATACTCCTTATAGCGAGAAAGCTATTTTCTTGTCGTGCTCCGTCCAAAGGCATTGTTCCCACACATGGCGCAAATGTTACTAGCTGCTTGCAGTGCTGTCACTCCTTTAATGAGTTCAAAAAGAAGAATATATCGGAAATGTTTCGGTTTCTCCAATTGGCACGGTTTTTATAGCGTCCTCAGCTCCATTCACTGTCTCCAAATGATATAGTGACAATATGTAAACTCAAATAGCAACAGTGAACTACAAATAGAAAATGACAATCGGTAAATAAACTCACAGCAATCGGAATACCAACACGCAAAACAAAAAATGTGGGCAGCTAACGCTCTGACCGAACACGATGAGCTACCGTGCCGGCAGACCGCGCGGTTGCAAAACCAAAAACTTTTTGAACTTAAGCATCAACTTAACATTTGTGTTCCAGGTAATTTTCACCTGTGTTTGCCGTAAATTTCCGCAATTTTTGAGGTGTTTAACCAGTCTGTTGGTTAGCATAAACTCCTCAGAACCAAGTTCGGAACAAGGGATTCAGAATAGCTTCCGCGAATTAGCGAAGTTGAAGCCAGGTTTTCCACTTGTCTTATGTGTTGGTAGTTTCAGCTTCCTTCTATCTGACAAATTTTATCTATTAGAAAAATTCCTTACTATGCCCAATAAGACCATAACTTTACAATAATGTACGGTATTTAGGTACAATTTAATATTAAGCACTCCGTCATCGGGCCACAAGTGGCCCATCGGGACCATCCGACCGCCGTGTCATCCTCAGCTGAGGATGCGGTTAGGAGGGGCGTGTGGTCAGCACACCGCTCTCCCGGTCGTTACGATGGTTTTCTTTGACCGGAGCCGCTACTGGGACGTATTAATTAGCTAAGCACGTTGACGAAGTCTGTTTAATTTATTTAGGCCAAATGATCGTCCAGGAATCTAAATCTGAAGGAAACTTGTATTTTCACCATAACAGCTCCCGACTTTAAAAAAGATCAGCGAGGTTAATTTTAAGTTATTTGTTTACTCTTCAGGAAAGCATTACACCACCTTAGTGCAGCCCAAATCTTAATGTTGCTCCTGAACATGAGACGATTTAGTGGCTGTTTGTAAACAGGTGGAAATCACCAGGATTGCTGGCAAGAGATAAGTAGCTGCTGGGAGTGGGTGTGCTGAGACAAGAACTGACGGTCGCGTACCATAGATACCAAAGTACCTCTTCGAGTATGTCTCCCCTAGAGGCAGTACATGATTTATCCACTGCTGTTCACTTGGCTTTAAGCGGCGTGGCAGTGGTTAAGTCTAGGGACAGCGCACAGGGGGTCAGGAACAAGAGATAACTTCCGAATCTACACCCACTCCCATAACATTAAGTTTCATTTGCTGTCTTTCTCTGATACTGAAACTAAGCCTGTGAGACACACTTAATCACTATGTTCTGTATCATTGAGTAGCAATAGCAAAAGGGTAGAGGTGTGTTAATCACGGGCAGTTCAAACTTAACAGTGAATAATGGTATCCCATTAGTAAATGGCAGCAAGGAATGAGAAGGATCATCTTGTACAGCTCTCTGTATCCCTGTACGACTCGTTCAGCGTGTTGAAGAGTCTGTTCTCGAGCAGCTAAGGGAAAAGTGTGCAACTAGCAGCAGGTTGTGATGTTGGAGCAATTAATGCTTTACTGTTTGCACTACGAAGTTATACTTGGACCATGCCACTGACTGGCAGAGTAGCTTGAGAATCTCGCCGATTTTCAATGAAGCTCACGTTCTGCAGAATTGTCCCCAAAGAACCCTAGATATAACGGAGTACTCCAGAGAAAACCTAAGCTCGCTAATATAAGTAATATGTTCCCTACTCATGCCGCCATCACCGGAGGAGACTTTAATTATCCAACGATCGATAGGGGTAATTACAGTTGTGTAAGTTGGTGCTTGAAAACGAATCCTGGTAGACAATAGTAAATTCTTTCTTTAAAACGACTAAATTGATAGTTTGGAGCCCACTCATGATGGAAATATCTTACATCCAGTGAAAAAAAAAATGACCTGGAAGATGTCCACATGGAAACTGTTATCAGTGACCATGAGGCAGCTGTATCAACAATAACTATTAAAGTACGAAGGGCAGCTCAAGCATGTAGAAAGATATACAAATTCAGTGAACTAGCTAAGGAGACAGTAATATAATATCTCAAGGAGGAACTCAAAAAGTTTATTCCTGGGGTGATGTGTCTAAAGAAATTGTGAAAAGTTGACCAATCAATAGATAGAACAGCACATACATAGAAGAACCAAAGACTCAAACGTTTATAACGGGTGGCAGGGACAAAGAATCCAGTGAAATTTTTTAAAGTGCATTATCTGAAAATTACCTTCAGCAGTTAAACAGAGAACCGACTCGTGGCGATAACATATTAGACCTCCTGGTGACAAACAGACCAGAACTATTTGAAACAGTTAACGCAGAACAGGGAATCAGCGATCATAAAGAGATTGCTGCATCAATGATTTCAGCCGTAAATAAAAACATTAAAAAAGGTAGCAAGATTTTTCCGTTTAGTAAAAGCGATAAAAAGCAGATTTCAGAGTACTTGACGGCTCAACATAAAAGTTTTGTCTCAAGTACAGATTGAGTTGAGGATCAGTGGACGAAGTTCAAAAACATCTTACAACATGCATTAGAACAGTATGTGCCAAGCAAGCTCGTAAGAGATGGAAAAGAACGACCGGGGTACAACAACCGAGTTAGAAAACTGCTACAGAAGCAAAGGGAACTTCACAGCAAATATAAACATAGCCAAAGCCTTGCAGACAAACAAAAATTACACGAAGCGAAATGAAGTGTGAGGAGGGCTATGCGAGAAGCGTTCAATGAATTCGAAAGTAAAGTTCTATGTACAGACTTGGTAGAAAATCCCAAGAAATTTTGGTCGTATGTCAAAGCGGTAGTTGAATCAGAACAAAATGTCCAGACACTCTGTGACGAAAATGGTACTGAAACAGAGGATGACAGACTAAAGGCCGAAAAATTAAATGTCTTTTTCCAAAGCTGTTTCACAGAGGAAGACTGCACTGTAGTTCCTTCTCTAGATTGTCGCACAGATGACAAAATGGTAGATATCGAAATAGATGGCAGATGGATATAAAAACAGTTAAAATCACTCAGAAGTGGAAAGGCCGCTGTACCTGATGGGATACCAGTTCGATTTTACGCAGAGAACGCGAAAGAACCTGCCCCCCTTCTTGCAGCGGTGTACCGTAGGTCTCTAGAAGAGCGTAGCGTTCCAAAAGATTGGAAAAGGGTGCAGGTCATCCCCGTTCTCAAGAAGGGATGTCGAACAGATGTGCAGAACCATAGATCTACATCTCTAACGTCAATCAGTTGTAGAATTTTACAACACGTATTATGTTCGAGTATAATGACTTTTCTGGAGACTAGAAATTTGCTCTGTAGGAATCAGCATGGGTTTCGAAAAAGACGATCGTGTGAAACCCAGCTCGCGCTATTCGTCCACGAGAGTCAGAGGGCCATAGACACGGGTTCCCAGGTAGATGCCGTGTTTCTTGACTTCCGCAAGGCGTTCGATACAGTTCCCCAGAGTCCTTTAATGAACAAAGTAAGAGCATATGGACTATCAGACCAATTGTGTGATTGGATTGAAGAGTTCCTAGATAACAGAGCGCAGCAAGTCATTCACAATGGAGAGAAGTCTTCCGAAGTAAGAGTTATTTCAGGTGTACCGCAGGGGAGTGTCGTAGGACCGCTGCTATTCACAATATATATAAATGACCTTGTGGGTAACATCGGAAGTTCACTGAGGCTTTTTGCGGATGATGCTGTAGTATATCGAGAGGTTGTAACAATGGAAAATTGTACTGAAATGTAGGAGGATCTGCAACGAATTGAAATATGGTGCAGGGAATGGCAATTGAATCTCAATGTAGACAAGTGTAATGTGCTGCGAATACATAGAAATAAAGATCATTTATCATTTAGCTACAATTCAGTAGGTCAGCAACTGGAAGCAGTTAATTCCATAAATTATCTGGCAGTAGGCATTAGGAGTGATTTAAAATGGAATGGCCATATAAAATTAATCATCGGTAAAGCAGATGCCAAATTGAGATTCATTGGAAGAATCCTAAGGAAATGCAATCCGAAAACAAAGGATGTAGGTTACAGTATACTTGTTCGCCCACTGCTTGAATACTGCTCACCAGTGTGGGATCCGTACCAGATAGGGTTGATAGAAGGGATAGAGGAGATCCAACAGAGAGCAGCGCGCTTCTTTACAGGATCATTTAATAATCGCGGAAGCGTTACGGAGATGATAGACAAACTCCAGTGGAAGACTCTGCGAGAGAGACGCTCAGAAGCTCGGTACGGGCTTTTGTTGAAGTTTCGAAAACACACCCTCACCGAGGAGTCAAGCAGTATGTTGCTCCCCCTTACGTATATCTCGCGAAGAGACCACTAGGATAAGATCAGAGAGATTAGAGCCCACACAGAGGCATACTGACAATCTTTCTTTCTACGAACAATACGAGACTGGAATAGAAGGGAGAACCGATAGAGGTACTCAAAGTACCCTCCGCCATACACCGTCAGGTGGCTTGCGGAGTATGGATGTAGATGTAGATAAACTGGTACACGTGCCTAGTATCGTGTAGCGTCCCTGCAGGCACCCACAAGTGCTGGAACTTAACATGGCATGGACTCGACTAATATCTGAAGTAGGACTGGAGCGAACTGACACCACACATCCTGCAGAGCTGTCCATAAATCCTTAAGAGTACTAAGGGGCGGAGATCTCTTCTGAATATCACGTTGCAAGGCATCCCAGATGTGCTCAATAATGTTCGTGTATGGGGAATTAGGTGGCCAGCTGAAGTGTTTATACTTAGAAGAGTGTTCCTGGAGCTACTCTGTAGCAATTCTAGACGTGTGGGATGTCGCACTGTCCTGCTGTAACTGCCCAAGTCCGTCAGAATGCGCAATGGACATGCATGGATGCAGGTGATCAGACAGGATGCTTACGTACATGTCACTGGTCAGAGTCGTTTCAGAAGGTATCAGGGATCTGATGTAACTCCACCTGCCTATGCCCCATACCATTACCGAGCCTGCACCAGCTTGAGCAGTATCCTGCTGACGTTCAGGGTCTATGGATTTATGAGGTTGTCTCCATACCAGTACACGTCCATCCACTCGATACAATTTGAAACGAGATTCGTCTGACCAGGCAACATGTTTCCAGTGATCAACAGTCGGTGTTGATGGAACTAGGTGAGGTGTAAAGCTTTGTGTCGTGCAGTCATCGAGGGTACACGAGTGGGCCTTCGGCTCCGAAAGCCCATATCAATGATGCTTCGTTGAATGGTTCGCACACTGACACTTGCTGATGGCCTGACACTGAAATCTGTAGCAGTTTGCGGAAGGGTGCAGTTCTCTCACACTGAACGGTTCTCTTCAGTCGTCATTGCTCCCGTTCTTGCAGGATCTGTTTCCGGCCGCAGCGATGTCGAAGATTTGATGTTTTACCAGATTCCTGATACGGTACACTCGTGAAATGGTCGTATGGGAAAGTCCCACTTCATCACTACCTCAGAGATGCTGTGTCCTATCGCTCGTGCGCCAACTACAACACCACATTCAAACTCATTTAAATCTTGATAATCCACCGTTGTAGCAGCAGTATGCGATCTTACAACTGCGCCAGACTCTTATCACACATAGGCGTTGTCGACCATAGCACCGTATTCTGCCTGTTTCCATACACTATGTGATAAAAAGTAACTGGACATCCCAAAAACATACGTTTTTCATATTAGGTGCATTGTGCTGCCACCTTCTGTCAGGTACTCCGTATCAGTGACCTCAGTAGTCATTAGATATAGTGAGAGAGCAGAATGGGACGCTGCGCGGAGCTCTTGGACTTCGAACGTGGTCAGGTGATTGGGTGTCACTTATGTCATACGTCTGTACGCGAGATTTCCACACTCCTAAACATCCATAGGTCCACTGTTGCCGATGTGATAGTGAACTGGAAACGTGAAGGGACACGTACAGCACAAAAGCGTGTAGGCTGACATAATCTGCTGACTGACAGAGAACGCCGACAGTTGAAGAGAGTCTAATATGTAATATGCAAACATCTGTCGAGACAATCAGACAGGAATTCCAAACTGCAGCAGGATCCAGTGCAAGAACTATGACAGTTAGTTTGGATTTCATGGTCGAGTGGCTCCTCATAAGCCACACATCATGCCGGTAAATGCCAAACGACGCCTCGCTTGGTGTAACGAGCGTAAACAATGGAAGACTGAACAGTGGAGAAACGCTGTGTGGAGTGACGAATCACAGAACACAATGTTGCGATCCGATGGCAGGGTGTGGGCATAGCGAATGCCCAGTGAACGTCATCTGCCAGCGTGTGTAGCGCCAATAGTAAAATTCGGAGGCGATGGTTTTATGGTGTTGTCGTGTTTTTCATGGAGTGGGCTTGCACCTCTTATTGTTTTGCGTGGCACTATCACGGCATGGGTCTACTCTGATGTTTTAAGCACCTTCTTGCTTCCCACTGTTGAAGAGCAATACGGGGATGGCGATTGCATCTTCCAACACGACCGAGCACCTGTTCACAATGCACGGCCTATGGCGGAGTGGTTACACGAAATTCACATCCCTGTAATGAACTGGCCTGCACAGAGTCCTGACCTGACTCATATATACCACCTTTGAGTGTTTTGGAACGCCGACTTCGTGCCAGGGCTCACCGACCGACATCGATAACACTCCTCAGTGCAGCACTCAGTGGAGAATGGGCTGCCATTCCCTAGTAAACCTTCCAGCACCTGATTAAACGTATACCTGCGAGAGTGGAAGCTGCCATCAACGCTAAGGCTGGGCCAACAGCACACTGAATTCTAACATTACCGATAGAGGGCGCCACGAATTTGTAAGTCATTTTCAGCCAGGTGTCTGGACACTTTTTACCACATAGTGTATTTCTGTATTTGAATACGCATACCTGTATCAGTTTCTTTGGCGCTTCAGTGTAAAAAGCAACTGAGTGAATAGATCCACTATGAATCTGAACGGGTGTCATGGGACGTCCGCCCCAGACAAATGTAATGAATAATAACGAGCAACATGAGATTAAAAAAAAAAATGTGATCGTGGTGTTGGACTACAGAGAGAGAGAGAGAGAGAGAGAGAGAGAGATCCGTGTTCAAATCTTACTCGTGCCCAATATATTCCTTTTTCACAAAATTATGAACATTCCGTCCTTGAAGGATTAGGGTTTAACGTCCTGTCGAAGCAAGGAGAAGCACGTCATTTGCAGGAAAAGTTAACACAACAGACCGTAGACGGTTAGAATAAGCTCTTCCTTCTTACCGCTCAAGCCATGCCGTTCAGGAAGAAAAAATGGTTCAAATGGCTCTGAGCACTATGGGACTTCACATCTGAGGTCATCAGTCCCCTAGAACTTAGAATTACTCAAAAACCTAACCGACTTAAATACGTCACACATATCCATGCCCGAGGCAGGATTCGAACCTGCAACTGTAGCGATCGCGCGGTTCCAGACTGAAGCGCCTAGAACCGCTCGGTCACTGCGGCCGGCCGTTCCGGAAGAACTATCGTCTCATGTCATTTCATAATACAAAATATTTTGCATGGAACCAATGAACGGAGTCAACGGTTTAACGTTCCATCGGCGAAGATGTCGTTGGAAACGGAGTACAAGCTCGGATCTGAAGCGTCGGCTTAGAATGAAAGCCTCGAATATCAAAAGTAAAACAAAACAAGATTTTTATTGCATTAGGTCTTATTAGGTAGAAAATCTCGTCTCTCAACTATTATTTAAGACCCCTACACACGTACCAACCAACCAACTGACAAACTGAACGTCTGTAGGTGTTTTGCCCGACCGACCGACCGACAAACTGAACGTCTGTAGGTGTTTTGACCTACCGACCGACCATTCCTTGTCTGGATGTAGGAAGGGAAGGACCACCCGACAGCCGAACCCCTCGTCCCCCAGCCCCTCCCCTCCACCAAACCATCCAACAAATTGTATGTGTGTAGTGCTGTCGTGCAAACCTAGTTCGTCTTTCGTCACTGCGCGCGGGATTGAATGCTTTTCTCACGACAGCGTGCGAGGCGACTGAAACTTAAAAGACAGAGTTTCTGGAGAAAATTAAAGATTGCAGTTATTTGCGGGGCACATCGTGAGAGGAGTATAGCAATACAGATGCAAGAAATGACGCAGTCTTTTAATTTTTTTAACGAATCCATAACAGTTACACGTGGAACGGAAAGAGAAGTCCGTAGTCTTTCTGTATTTCTGTTTTTACAGTTTATTACCGATTCTTATCGGAGTGAAAGCCAAAAAGCGAAGTATCAACATTCAATTGACGTTAAGAAATGTACGTACTTCATTGTTATAAGTGATACGAAAGTCTAGCCTACATCCAAGACCTCTGCTATGCCGGCCGGTGTGGCCGATGTCTTGTGACGTCCGCCCAGACAAAAAAAAAAAAAAAAAAAAAAAAAAAAAAAAAAAAAAAAAAAAAAAAAAAAAAAAAAGCGGTTCTAGGCGCGTCAGTCTGGAACTGTGCGACCGCTACGGTCGCAGGTTCGAATCCTGCTTGGAGCATGGATGTGTGTGATGTCCTTAGTTTAGTTAGGTTTAAGTAGTTCTAAGTTCTAGGGGACTGATGACCTCAGATGTTAAGTCCCATAGTGCTTAGAGCCATTTGAACCTCTGATATGAACAGCAAAGTGTGCGATTCTTTTTACAGTTCTAACAGTTGCTAAATGATTCATTTCTTGAATATCTTTTGCCGTGTTTGTTAGATAATGTGCGCCAGCACCATGTATAGTCTTTCTTCATAGAATTTGAAATGAGTTTCTTAAACTTTTATGCTGAGTATATAACTTAATTAATGAAGTTTGCACGAACGTGTTGTGTTTTATTTATTTTGCTTTGCCTTTATGTATTTCCTCAGTCAGCTATAAATCACGTTGCAGGTTTCAGGAATCATTTTGGTTAATAATTATGGGGATACAACAGCACTGAATCTGAGGTAATCTTAGCTTCTGCCAGAGGCAAGATATCATAATGTATCTAACGGATTCCCCTCTCAGCTTACAGTCGTTCTCATTTTCTTTCGTTAACAATAGTTTGATGATATTCAGCAGCTCCGAAATGCTTAATTCATCCATTTTTCCATAACTGCGAATATCATTGGCTCCGAGCTGCTTACGTAACAGAACGTGGATGAATTTCTTTCCTTGCATTAGCCTCTTCTTTGCCCAAAGCTTTGTCTTGCTGTTTCTGACCTTATAATACGCTCACTCATGGCCTTAGCGGCAGAAATATACCAGTCGGAAGCGTCACTGGTTTGTAGGAGTACCGGGAAGAAAATCGCCTATGCTTTTTGCAAAGGAACCATACAGACATTTACCTTATGCTGTTTAGAGAAACCACGAAAAACCTATGTCTGGATGGAAATTTGAAATGCTGTTTTCCAGAATGCGGACCGAACTTTAACAATTTTGCTTGTTGCCTTATGATCACTGTGCATATAGTACGAAGCAGTGAGCCCAAAATCACTGAACTCACTGTCATAAAATCAGTTCTCTGCTGCGGTTTCTAGTATCATGATGCCTTCAGTTGTTTTCTGCTTTTGTTATTCTTTTTACTTCACGGTCTGCAAAATTAAAAATCGTATCCGCGTCGTAATCGGCACGTGAGTGAAAAACTTTTAGCGAGTCGAAATTACAGCTCATCAAAATGTTTAACAGGGGTATGTAGAAGATCTTTAAAACTGTTTTCTTTTTACATTTGTAGCCTATATTGTAATTTAGGGAGCAGTCGTCTCTACATTTGAGCAGCAATATTGTCCCTATAATGTTTGGACATTTATTTCTATACGGTAACTGTAGTGCCATATGAAATTATATGGCATGTTTCCAAAGGGAATGTCACTGACTACGGCTGTTTGCGGCATTGTGCTCATGTTGACAACGCATTATCGCGTTGAACGCCGCTTCCTCACCCCACCTTCCTTTTCTAATATTTTAGCTATTTCACTTCACATGTTAATTTATTTCTAAGCAGACTGCATCTGTGGTAAACAAATTTTAGAAATATATGATGATAGTTCTGTGACACCCAAGAACAGTCATAATATAAACTTCCAAATTTAGCTCGATACCAACATTTAAATGAGATTTACATTGCTGGCAATAAAAGTTACAGCTACTGAAGGCCAAAATGAGGAAAATTTGTCTTTAAGTGATAGTAACGATGGCAACAATTTTTAGTTTAGTTTATTTTTGGGCATGGATAATAGTTTATAATGATGTTAGAGACGCACGTTATGCACGTTATACAAAGTGGTCAGAAACAATCTGAAAAGCTTGTAAGGATGTTACAGGGGAGGTTGTATTAAGAAATAATTGCTACGAAAAAAAAATTCGATTCACTGCGATTTATTTAGCATTCATTTAGCATAGAAGTTAGCCAATCAGGTGATCGTGAGCGCAAAAACAAGCCCCTTTACGTGCTAAAATGCGGTAAGGCACAGACGTCTGTGGGTCCGTGAGTTCTCTCTTTTTCAAATGCTCATTATCAGTTAAAACGCGGCTTTTTGGAAGTGATAAATTTAAGCTGACTGAGAAGAAGCTATATTTCTTCGGTCTGAGAAAACGGAACGAAGAACACTTTTGGCGACACTGTCTCTGGCAGATTGCTTGAATTTGTTCACGCGACTACCTGATTGGCTACGTTCAATGTTAAATAATTCGGAAACAGCGCAACGTATCGAATTTATTTCTTAACAATTATTTCTTAGCACAATCTCCCCTGCAACACCCTTACAAGCTTTTCGTGGTGCTTGTGACTATCCTGTATACAGAATTGCTTACAAATTTGTCACTGATAAAAAAAATCAAAATTTTCTAGGTAATAATAATGATAAAAGATGAGCAATAGTAACCAGATATTGTGCATACTTCGAAAGCATAGCCTTTTAAGTAAACTAATAACCTTTATTTGTCAACACACAATCTTGCAGACATAAGGACAGCAGATAAATTTAATTTACAGGGTGGTCCATTGATCGTGACCGGGCCAATATATCACGAAACAAGCGTCAAACGAAAAAACTACAAAGAACGAAATTGCCTAGCTTGAAGGGGGGAAACCAGATGGCGCTATGGTTGGCCCGCTAGATGGCGCTGCCATAGGTCAAACGGATATCAACTGCGTTTTCTTAAATAGGAATCCCAATTTTTTATTACATATTCGTGTAGTATGTAAAGAAATATGAATGTTTTAGTTAGACTACTTTTTTCGCTTTGTGATAGATGGTCCTGTAATAGTCACAAACATATGGCTCACAATTTTAGACGAACAGTTGGTAACGGGTAGGTTTTTTAAATTAAAATACAGAACGTAGGTACATTTGAACATTTTATTTCGGTTCTTCCAATGTGATACATGTACCTCTGTGAGCTTATCATTTCTGTGAACGCATGCTGTTACAGCGTGATTACCTGTAAATACCACATTAATGCAATAACCGCTCAAAATGATGTCCGTCAACCATAATGCGTTTGGCAATACGTGTAACGACATTCCTCTCAACAGCAAGTAGTTCGCCTTCCTTAGTGTTCGCACATGTGTTGACTATGCGCTGACGCATGTTGTCAGGCGTTGTCGGTGGATCACGATAGCAAATATCCTTCAACTATCCCCACAGAAAGAAATCCGGGGACGTCAGATCTGGTGAACGTGCGGTCCATGGCATGGTGCTTCGACGACCAATCCACCTATTCAGTTTAAGAGAAGCCTAAAGGATTTATTGGTGGCCAACTCCTTCTACTCCATTGATGAATTTCTTAGTAAAACCAACTGATTTGTATATAAGTACAACATAACTTCTGCACCATTTCAGTGCAGTAATGTGTTCATTGTAAATAAGTATTACAGTAGTTGTATTACATGTTTATTACCTTATAAATACACTCCTGGAAATGGAAAAAAGAACACATTGACACCGGTGTGTCAGACCCACCACACTTGCTCCGGATACTGCGAGAGGGCTGTACAAGCAATGATCACACGCACGGCACAGCGGACACACCAGGAACCGCGGTGTTGGCCGTCGAATGGCGCTAGCTGCGCAGCATTTGTGCACCGCCGCCGTCAGTGTCAGCCAGTTTGCCGTGGCATACGGAGCTCCATCGCAGTCTTTAACACTGGTAGCATGCCGCGACAGCGTGGACGTGAACCGTATGTGTAGTTGACGGACTTTGAGCGAGGGCGTATAGTGGGCATGCCGGAGGCCGGGTGGACGTACCACCGAATTGCTCAACACGTGGGGCGTGAGGTCTCCACAGTACATCGATGTTGTCGCCAGTGGTCGGCGGAAGGTGCACGTGCCCGTCGACCTGGGACCGGACCACAGCGACGCACGGATGCACGCCAAGACCGTAGGATCCTACGCAGTGCCGTAGGGGACCGCACCGCCACTTCCCAGCAAATTAGGGACGCTGTTGCTCCTGGGGTATCGGCGAGGACCATTCGCAACCGTCTCCATGAAGCTGGGCTATGGTCCCGCACACCGTTAGGCCGTCTTCCACTCACGCCCCAACATTGTGCAGCCCGCCTCCAGTGGTGTCGCGACAGGCGTGAATGGAGGGACGAATGGAGACGTGTCGTCTTCAGCGATCAGAGTCGCTTCTGCCATGGTGCCAATGATGGTCGTATGCGTGTTTGGCGCCGTGCAGGTGAGCGCCACAATCAGGACTGCATACGACCGAAGCACACAGGGCCAACACCCGGCATCATGGTGTGGGAGCGATCTCCTACACTGGCCGTACACCACTGGTGATCGTCGAGGGGACACTGAATAGTGCACGGTACATCCAAACCGTCATCGAACCCATCATTGTACCATTCCTAGACCGGCAAGGGAACTTGCTGTTCCAACAGGACAATGCACGTCCGCATGTATCCCGTGCCACCCAACGTGCTCTAGAAGGTGTAAGTCAACTACCCTGGCCAGCAAGATCTCTGGATCTGTCCCCCATTGAGCATGTTTGGGACTGGATGAAGCGTCGTCTCACGCGGTCTGCACGTCCAGCACGAACGCTGGTCCAACTGAGGCGCCAGGTGGAAATGGCATGGCAAGCCGTTCCACAGGACTACATCCAGCATCTCTACGATCGTCTCCATGGGAGAATAGCAGCCTGCATTGCTGAGAAAGGTGGATATACACTGTACTAGTGCCGACATTGTGCATGCTCTGTTGCCTGTGTCTATGTGCCTGTGGTTCTGTCAGTGTGATCATGTGATGTATCTGACCCCAGGAATGTGTCAATAAAGTTTCCCCTTCCTGGGGCAATGAATTCACGGTGTTCTTATTTCAATTTCCAGGAGTGTAAATAAAAAACTTTTTTTATTTTAAATTCAGTGCATTAGTATTTGTAAAATGACTCTAAGTGTTCATTAAAAAATGACGATCATTCCACTTGGGTCCTGTGGAATGATACATTAGCTTATTTGTTTTAGTTGTAAATATTTGTCATGTATTGTTGTTTTTCTGACATGTTCCACATCCTGGAGGACCTCCTCACTACGGATCAATTGGAATGAAAGTAAATCTAATCTATCATGAAATATGCTATTCAATACCGCTTCAACTGCATGGGAGCTATGTGCTGGACATCCATCATGTTGGAAGTACATCGCCATTCTGTCATGCAGTGAAACATCTTGTAGTAACATTGGTAGAAGATTACGTAGGAAATCAGCATACATTGCACCATTTAGACTGCCATCGATAAAATGGGGGCCAATTATTCTTCGTCCCATAATGCCGCGCCATACATTAACCCGCCAAGGTCGCTGATGTTCCACTTGTCGTAGCCATTGTGGATTTTCCGTTGCCCAATAGTGCATATTATGCTGGTTTGCGTTACCGCTGTTGTTGAATGACGCTTCGTCGCTAAATAGAGCGCGTGCAAAAAGTCTGTCATCGTCCCGTAAATTCTCTTGTGCCCAGTGGCAGAACTGTACACGATGTTCAAAGTCGTCGCTATGCAATTCCTGGTGCATAGAAATATGGTACGGATGCAATCGATGTTGATGTAGCATTCTCAACACAGACGTTTTTGAGATTCCCGATTCTCGGGCAATTTGTCTGCTACTGGTGTGTGGATTGGCTGCGACAGCAGCTAAAACACCTACTTGGGCATCGTCATTTATTGCAGGTCGTGGTTGACGTTTCACATGTGGCTGAACACTTGCTGTTTCCTTAAATAACGTAACTATCCAGCGAACGGCCCAGACACTTGGATGATGTCATCCAGGGTACGGAGCAGCATACATAGCATACGCCCATTAGGCATTTTGAACACAACAGCCATACATCAATACGATATCGACCTTTTCCGCAATTGGTAAAGGGTCCATTTTAACACGGGTAATATATCACGAAGCAAATACCGTCCGCACTGGCAGAATGTTACGTGATACCACGTACTTATACGTTTGTGACTATTACAGCGCCATCTATCACAAGACGAAAAAAGTTTTCCAACTAATACATTCATATTTCTTTAAGTACTACATGAATATGTATTAAAAAAATAGTGGTTCCTATTTTAAAAAATGCAGTTAATACCCATCTGATCTATGGCAGCGCCATCTAGCGGGCCAACCATAGTGCCATCTGGTTTCCCCCTTCAAGCTAGACGAATTTCCTTCTTTGTAGTTTTTTCGTTTGATGCTTATTTCGTGAGATATTTGGCCTGTCCACTATCAATGGACCACGTTAAAGCTGCAACATAAGGTTGCAGCCATGTATTAATTATTACGAAACACGGTTTCAAAACTTCGTTTCATTATGTAATCAATCTGAAACCTTCTAGTGATCCCAGGTTTCTTCCACAATACAGCCTTGTTTCATGATTCTTTGATCATTTGTTTCCTATGATTAAATTGTACTCTGTGTAAAATTATATTGGGAGCCTTCCTGTTTCATTTCCATGACTGGCAATGGATCACCCTGTGTATGCTCCACCATAAACTGTGTGCTGATTGCAGAGTACTGTAATTAGGAAGATTAAGATTTTAATATCCTGTGAACTACAAGTGCATTACAGATGAAACATAAGCTAGGATACGGGAAAACACTGGCAGACTAAAGGAGGGGGAAGGCAGAGGGGTTGACCTACCCGGGCCTTTGGTCCTGGGGGACCTCCGAATCTTGAGGCCCTTGAGATTTGGAGGCCCCAAGGATCAGACTACTTTTAATCAAATTCCAAACAAGGGCAAAATATGTACATTAAATAAGGGGCAGACTGGAGTTAGAGGCCCCATTATCAGACCATACCAATTATCAATGGGAGCATTCAAAATTTTTAGAATTTTTGTGAAATATTGCAAGACACCATTTAAAAAAAAACTGTAGAATGATGAGCATTTAAATCACCAATGCACATTTTGTGTAAAGACCATGAAGAAATTAGGGCCTGTTTAGAGGCGTATAGATAGTCATTTTTTGCTCACTCATTTTATGAGCAGGAAATGACTAGTACTGGTACGTGTCCTTCATCATGAACTATACATTGGCTTGCAGAGTACATATGCAGATGTAGATTTAGATAACCAGTTGTCAACAAGACACAGCTATTCTACATGAAAAGTTTTTTGATATCTGCATTATCTGTACAGTTGTATGGTAAGTACTGTTACGTTATTATAGAAGAAAATTTTGTGGAAATTCGAGAAATCTTCTTAAGTTATTTTATGTTGGGAAAGACTGAAGGGAATATGTGGAAAGATATTCAATAGCAGCTGGAAAAAATGGGTTGGATATCGCTTTATGTATGGCTCAATATTATGAGAATGCCGCATCAGTGTGAGGTGTAAAGAGTACAATGAAAAATTCGGGAAGTCAATGCAAAAACTCTGTTCAGTCCCTGTGCTAACCATTCTGTAAATCTTTGTGAAATTCATGCATACTTACGTTTTCCCTTTGTTATCACCTGTTTTGGAACTGTGAGGAGTTATATTCATTATTCTTGTCCTCTACATATAAATGGGAATTACTCAATGGAGTGCTCATTGCAATTTAGTTTAAGTCATAAAAGAAAATGCAGAAATAATTGTGAGAAATTTGGAAGTTATGCAAGATCCAATTTAGAAAATCTTGATACCAGATCGTCAGCAAGCTTCCTCCTCCAAGCTGTACATCATTTTACCTCTCTGACCTACATCAATATTTTCCACACAGTACTGGAAGAAGTTATGTTTAGTCCAACAATATCTACAGACTCCAAAAATGACTTTTAATGGAGGATTCACCAAATTAAAAACCCTGAATGAGTTTTTAGTGGCAGAATGAACTACAGTTCTAGAGAATGCTGTTATTTTTGCCACTAAAAAAATGCAGTGGTATGTACATTAACATTGACCGATGAGGAAGAAGGAGGTCAAATAAAATAATCCAATGAACTAAATCATGTCGTGGATTATTGATTCAGAAGCAGTTCAACAGTCAATGTTTGAATGCCTGGACTGATTTATACAAGAATCATCGCAATAATACACAGGCATGAAGGAACTCACCAAAATTTTCCAGACTGTGGAAACAAAGTTTATGCTTCAATCTTCCGATGACATTTTGGATGTAGCATTAAGTTATGTAGCAGATGTGTATGATGTGTTTAATAAGGTGCAGGTGTTGCAAGAAATAAAAATGTATCATAGACATCTACATACAACAGATGTGAGTGTGGAAATTCCAAGGAGTTCTTCAGTTTATAATTACATGGGACTTCTGAATCATTACCAAGTATATCACTTATAATCCAGTATTTCTTGACCATTTATGCCTTAGTTGCATCATATGAGAGAAGTTTTTTTGAACTGAAATTAAAAAAAAAAAAAAATCTTTCCTCAGTGATGAATCAAAAACAGTCAGCCAATCTGTACATTTCCTCAATTGAAAGAACTGTTTAAAATGAAATAGAGTTGAACAACATTGTTGAAAACTGCAGTAAAATAATAGCATAAAACATCTAATATAATAATTATTATTAATAACTAACACCTCATGCTAAGATTACAAAACAAACTGATATTGTTATTGCACAAACGTCGTCTCCATGCCTTGAATGATTTAGCAAAAGGAAAAAAGGTCAGGGGGTCACTATAAAGGCAGCAGATATTTACTAATAAATGCATGTCCATGCCTTTAGAATGCTGAGCACTGTTGTAATATAAGAAGACTCATGAAAGCTAGCCTTCATGTTGGAATCTATAGAACACATTCTCTCTCTCTCTCTCTCTCTCTCTCTCTCTCTCTCTCTCTCTCTCTCTCTCTGTGTGTGTGTGTGTGTGTGTGTGTGTGTGTGTGTGTGTGTGTGTATTTGTATGCATGCACAAATAAGTTAGACAGAATACCAACAATGTAGGAAAAGACAGATTGCTATTTACCATAAAGAATACACATCAAGTTGCAGACGGACACAATTAAAAGATACTTTGTTTTATTTTAGACAAAATGCCTGCAGATAGCCACTTTAGAAGAGACATTTTCAGAGGCAGTTGTACAAAAGGAACATGCAATAACTGATAATTTCAAGATTCTGTGATAAATGGTATAATGACAACAGCAAAAATTTTATTACAATCTTCTTCTTCTTCTTCTGTAGTGGTCAATCCAAGGACTGGGTTTGCAACAGCTACAATGGCAGCTTGTCTCCATTCTGTGCGTCTTTCAGCTTTTCTCTTCATTTCTTTATAGGTGTTACATCCCATATCTTTCACTATTTGATCCATGTACCTCAGTTGTGGTCTTCCTCTTGGTCTTTTTCCCTCGACATATCCCTCTATGATTGTGTTCAGGAGTCCTTTATGTCTTAATAGATGGCCTGTAAATTGCACTCTTCTTTTAACAATGAAACTCCAGAAGCTTCTCTTCTCACCTGCTCTTTCCAGAACCACTTCGTTTGTGACCTTGTCGATACATTTTATTTTGAGCAAGCGTCTATAGCACCACTTTTTAGAAGAATTTAGCTTCTGGTCTTCCTCTGTCCCGAGAGTCCATGTTTCACACCCATAGCATGCCACACTCCACACATAATGATTTCAAAAATCTTTTCCTGATTTCAAAGCTGGTGCTCTTAGATGTTAATATGTTTTTCTTCTTGTTAAATGCAGCCTTTGCTTGAGCTATTCTACTTCTCACTTCTGCCTTGCTCCTTCCATCCCTGGTAATATTACTGCCCAGATAAGTAAATTTATCAACTTGTTCAAGCAGTTCATTGCCTACATGAACTACAATCTAAGCAGTTATAAAACCTGACAGATCCACCTACTCACCAAGAGTTTTTACCCATCTCAGCTGAAGTTCATATCTATCTACACGCATTAATTACAGATATAATTCATGTTTTACTTCAGCCTTTTCTTACTTCAACTGTCTAGTAATAAACATTATGCTTCAAAACACCCACACACTATTATACAGACCTTCAGTTTTAGCACCATTACTGAAAATATCCTCACATCAGAATCCTCACAACAAGGATCCACTTGTAATTATTTAAGTATACAATTTATAGAATAAAGTTAGATATGTGTATTTGACAGATAAAAATATTTCTATAAGCCTTGTCACAATAAGACATCGTTTTGGATAACAGACTTAACAATTGACAGCTTAAATGCACATACAGAATCACAAAATAGTAATAATAAAAAATACTATATAAATTTGCTACTACTGGCAGTGCTACTATTTCATATGTCCTTTGCTCATGTAAGCACTTATTTTTTGATCTTTGCCAAGCTAGGTTTATAGAAAGTGTATGCAAAATAAATATTACTTGAAAAGCAACCTATGGCTGCTGAAAAGTATTTCTATTTATATTATTGTTTACCTGTGCAGACAAAGCATTCAAGTAACTCAGAGACATGTACTAAAATAATTTTGGTCTTCTGATGCTAGATAGTGTCACAGTTTTCACAATAACGTAATAAGTAAGCACAAATTATCTATGACTTATTAATTTAAATAAATTCACATTATAATAAAGCTAATAGTTCTCCAAAATGAATACTGGGAAGTTCAATATACGAGGGCGGTTCAGAAAGTAACCTCCGATTGGTCACAGTGCGGGTTGTGGGGGGAGTAGCGACGCCATCTGTGCGTTCACGCACTCAACAGGTCAGTCGGCATCAAGCCGTGGTCGAGTGAATGTCGTACCTGCGCTAGTTTAGTTTTTGTGGCAGTTTGAAATGTGTGCTGCAATAGAAAACCCCGCCAAATGTGAAGTGCATGCTGTCATAAGGTTTTTTACAGCCAAAGGATATTCTGCAGCAGCTATTCATTGTGAGCTTTGTGCCGTGTACGGACCAAGAGTTATGAGTGAAGGAGTTGTCCGTAAATGGGTACGTTTATTTAAAAGTGGACGAGAAAACGTTCATGATGAAGAGAGGAGTGGTAGACCATCATTGGTGACTGACGAACTCGTTCAGACAGTTGATGCAAAAGTTCGTGAAAATCGATGTTTCTCAATGTTGGAGTTGTCTACTGGTTTTCCACAGATTTCTAAGACTCTCTTGTACGAGATAGTGACAGCAAGATTGGGTTGCCGTAAGTTCTGTGCACGATGAGTGCCCAAAATTCTTACCGACCACCACAAAACTCAAAGAATGGCCTCTGCATTAGACTTTCTGTCACGTTATGAGGACGAAGGAGAACCATTGTTAAACAGAATCGTGACCGGTGACGAAACCTGGATTAAGTACGTGAACCCTGAGACAAAAGAACAATCAAAGATGTGGGCACATTCAAATTCGCCTACCAAACCAAGAAAAGCCTCGCAAGATTTTTCAGCCAGAAAACTGATGGCAACGGTGTTTTGGGATGCCAAAGGGGTGTTGTTGGTAGAATTCATGGAACGTGGTATGACCATTAATCAAGACGTGTACTGTGAAACAATAAAAAAGTTACGACGGGCTATACAGAACAAACGCCGTGGTATGCTGACTTCCGGTATCGTTTTTTTGCACGATAACGCCCGTCCTCACTCTGCTCGCAGAACAACGGCCCTTCTTGAGTCCTTCAAGTGGGACGTTATCAACCATCCACCTTACAGCCCAGGCCTGGCGCCAAGTGATTATCACCTCTTCATGCATTTGAAGAAATGGCTCGGGTCACAGCGGTTTGATGATGGCGAAGAGCTCAAAGATGCGGTCACAGGCTGGCTCCAGGCACAAGCGGGTGATTTTTATGCAGAAGGAATTTCAAAGCTTGTGAAGAGATACGATAAGTGCCTCAATCGCTATGGAGACTATGTAGAAAAATAGTGCAAAGATGTAGTTGTAAGATGTATATATTAAAATATTTTTATTTAACTTGGTGTATTTTTTTAAGTCAACCGGAGGTTACTTTCTGAACGGCCCTCGTATGTAACGTGTTACAGTTAGCTTGGTTGTAGTTTCATGTTATATCTGTATTTTGCCTGTATAGTGTAAGCCACCTTTTGTTTCCTTAATATGGGAAATTATTAAGAAGAAAGGAGCTGCTGTTAGGTTAAGAATATAGGCTAAATCAGACAATAGAAACTCCAGGATGTAATCCTGTGTGACAGACAGGCACAAGAGAAAGACTGCTAAATAAGTGAGCTTTTGGCCAAAAAGCCTTCTTCTGAATTAGACAAAACACACACACACACACACACACACACACACACACACACACACAGTTCAAAAGAAGGCTTTTTGGTGGAAAGCTTACTTATTTAGCAGTCTTTTTTTGTGCCCGTCTGCAACTCAGCATACCCAGTACATGTGAGTAGCATTCTATCCTCTTCATAATATTCTCATTGTTTGATTATGTAGGTGTGTGTGTATTTGCACTTTTCATATTTTTTAGGTCCTGGTTCTGGAACGTATATGCTGCCACCACTGATTGGTTTCAAAAACCATGATGCTACAAAATACAGGAATCCAGCCTACACTATTTCAGGCTACATTAAACCAATAGATAAGAGATTAAGCCCAGGTCCTTGTTATGGACTGGAGAGAAACTTTACACAACATGGGAGAGATGGGATACCTGCATACACAATGGCTGCACATATAAAGCCATTATGTAAGTAATAAACACCATATTTAAAGAAAAAATTGTACAGCAATTAACAAATAATATTTAAATATTTTGGACATCATAGATGTATTTATTATGTAACAATTTGCAAAAATTTTAATGAATGTAAGAGTTGATGGACAGAAATTAGGAAGCACCATTCAATCTAAAGTTTCTGGTAGCATCAGACATTTTCTTAATCATAAAGGAAAAAATAGGAACAAGCAAAAACAAAAAAGAAACAATAAAATTTTTAGATTCTGAGGGGATATTAATCACTCCAAAACCCAGTATCTGGAGAGATGCTTGATGGAATTTAATTCTGACTGTACAATGTATAAAATTCAGTCTGGTGTATGTATAAGAAGTGCACCTCTGTGCCAGATTAGTCAGCAGACCTTGACTGTTTTATTAAGGGCTCAAGTTCAGTCCTTGATACTATCAAAGAATTCACTTGTTGGGTAGTTGGGATATGGTCAGATATGCCTCATAACAGTTGAGTTACTGTTTAATTTGAAAAGCAGTAAGTCTTGTATGAGAGTGTTTTACTGAAAAGATGCCATTTCAGTTTCCTCATCCAATGATACTTGAGGTAATACAAGAAGATGCAGTCAGGTGGTGGGACGACGATGTTCTATTAGGCAAGAGAGCTACAGAGCTTGACATAGTTCAAAAACATCTAAAGTGACCTGAAATTAATGTAATTAATGTTTTATGCATTTTCTGAAAGCTATATTTGATCTGTACCTTTGGCTTCAGCTACATGTCGTGTTCCTGGACCTGGAGCATATTGGGTGGAGAGGGTCCCTCCCATGAAGGAAGATCGAGCTCCTGTGTATACAATGAAAAGTAGAACCAAGCAACGACCTGGAGATAAGATACCAGGTCCAAATGCTTATGGTTTACCACCTTATATTGGTCCAAGGATACCAAACAAAACTTCTTTTCCAGCATATACAATGTGAGTTTGTGATGTAGTACAAGTAGTATTTCTATTTGCTCATGGATTATTTTGTACACAGTAGTATAGCTACTAACAATCCGGCATATAGTCAAACATCTGCCACTAGTTGGAGCTACAGTTGTCAAAAAAGACCAGGGTGAAGGGAAATTTAAAAGTGCTAGATGGTGGGAAATTCAAAAATTCAAAATAGTATTATAGTATTGGTGGGGATTTTTAATCAATGCAGTGTGGCATTGGTGGGAAATAAAAAAATCTAAGTTAGTGGAACTAGCCTAGTTGTGCTAGTGGCCATTATGGTGCCCTGTTCAAAAGTATCTGAACAGCCTGTATTATTCATCAAAAAGTTTAACTCAAGTCATCTCGCATATGTACACACAGTATCAAAAAAATGAAATTTCACCTGGAATGTTTCAAATGGTACTATGTTAAAAACATTCACACACACACACACACACACACACACACACACACACACACACACACACACACACACACACACACACACAAAATAATCCTTCTCCTGTGCCAACCACCTCATCTCAGAGTAGCATTTGAGCACTTGCAACCTACGTCCTCAATTATTTGTTGGATGTATTCCATGGTCCAGTGTCCTATTCCCTTGCAGTCTGTCATCTCTGCACTCCACAATAAGTGCATGGAGTTGTGGGAGGAAGAATGGCTGGCAGTGACGGCCAATGAACTGCGGTTGGTGAAGTCAACAACTCGGCCATGGCGTTCCTCCTGCCGGTTGCTCAGGCGGGATGACCCTCACGCGTCTTCGGATTGGGCATTATCCTCTCACACATAGCTTTCTATTACGGCAGGAGGATCCCCTGTTTTGTTATGCTTGTGGTGTGCACATCTCTGCCCACCACATTTTAACAGACTGCATTTTATACTGTGATGCAATGGCAGAAGCACAAGTTGATGGGGATGTGCCCTGTGTTTTAGCTAATGATGAGACATGTGTCTAGGGTTTTAAAGTTTTGTGATGTGTCTGGACTCTGGCCTAAACTTTTGGGTTGTAGTTTTTAGTGTGTTGCAAAGTGGCTGGCTCCTCCCTTTTTTCCTTGCGGTCAGCCAGCCACTTCCATCTGCTATATTGTTTTAGCTCCCTCTACTACTTTCTTCCTGTGTTGTCCATGTATTACTGCTGGCAGCATGCTTCGTCCCATGCTTCAATGTGGCTAGGCACATATTTTTCCAAGCTTGTTATCTGTGCTTTACTCTCTGTTTTATCTTACTGTTCTGAGTCTTTTCTTGACACCCGTCTCAATCTGTTACTGAGCGGTCTCTGAAGACCTTGCCATCATGCACCCATACAACCCTCTCCATCTCCATCATCATCATCATCTACATCAGTCTCTGTAGTCCTCAGCAGTTTTTACACTCTACAGCTCCCTCTAGTAATATGAAAGTTATTCCATTATGTCTTAACAGATGTCCTATCATCCTATCCCTTCTTCTTATCAGTGTTTACTGTAGAATATTTCTTTCCTCTCCAGTTCTGTGTAGACCTCCTCATTATTTATCTCATCAGTCCACCTAATTTTCAACATTTGTCATAGCATCACAGCTCAAATGCTTCAATTCTCTTCAGTTCCACTTTTTCCACAGACCATGCTTCACTACCATACAATGCTGTGCTCCAAATGTAGATTCTCAGAAATTTCTTCCTCAAATCAAGGCCTATGTTTGATACTAGTAGACTTCTCTTGGCCAGGAATGCCCATTTTTCGAGTGCTTTTTATGTCCTCCTTGCTCCATCCATCATTGGTTATTTTGCTGCCTATATAGTAGAAGCCCTTCATGTACTTCCTGACCATTAATCCCAATGTAAGTTTTGCACTGTTCAAATTTCTCCTACTTCTCATTACTTTCGTCTATCTTTGATTTACTCTCAGTCCATATTCTTTACTCATTAGACTTCATTCCATTCAGCAGATCATGTAATTCTTGTTCACTTTCAAAATGTGTATGAATTCCTAAGGGACCAAACTGCTGAGGTCATTGGTCCCTAGACTTACACTCTAATTAAACTAGCTTAAAGTAACTTATGCTAAGAACAAAACACACACCCATGCCTGTGGGAGGACTCGATCTCCAATGGGAGGGGCTGCGTAATCCGTGACAGGGTGCCTCAGACTGCGTGGCCATTCCATGCGGCCTTCTTCACTTTCACTGAGGGTAGCAATGTCATCAGCAAATCGTATAATTAATATCCTCTCACCTAGAATTTTAGTTCCAATTCTGAATGTTTCTTTTATTTCCATCACTGCTTCTTTGATGTAGAGATTGAACAGTAGGGGCAAAAGACTAAATGCCTGTCTTACACCCTTTTTAATCCAAGCCCTTTGTTCTTGGTCCTTCACTCTTATTATTCCCTCTTGGCTCTTGTACATGTTGTACATTACCTGTCTCTTCCTATAGATTATTCCTATTTTCCTAAGAATCTCAAACATCTTGCTTCATTCGACATTATCTAATGCTTTTTCCTGATTGGCAAAGCCTATGAACACGTTCTGATTTTTTTCAGTCTTGCTTCCATTATCAACCACAACATCACAAATTGCCTCTCTGGTGCCATTACTTTTCCTAAAGCCAAACTGATTATCAACTATCACATTCTCAATTTTATTTTCCATTCTTCTACATACTATTCTTGTCAGAATCCTGGATGTATGAGCTGTTAAGCTAATTGTGCAATAATTCTCACACTTGTTAGCTCATGCAGGGTTCGGGATTGTGTGGATGATATTTTTCTGAAAGTCAGATGGTATATCACCAGACCCATACATTTGACACACCAACATAAATAGCCATTTTGTAGCCACTTCCCCCAATGATGTTAGAAATTGTGATGGAATGTTATCTGTCCCTTCTGTCTTACTTGATCTTAAGTCTTCCAAAGTGGTTTTAAATTCTGTTTCTAATACTGGATCCCCATCTCTTCTTATCAACTCATGTTTCTTCTTCTATCACATCAGGCATACCTTCATGCTCATAGATGCCTTCAATTTACTGTTTCCACCTCTCCACTCTCTCCTCTGCATATAACGATGGAGTTCCCAGTGTACTCTTTATGTTACCATTCTTGCTTTTAATTTCACTGAAGGTTGTTGTGACTTTTCTACATGCTGTCAGTCCTTCTGACAATAATTTATTTTCAGTTTCTTCATATTTTTCATGCAGCCATTTCATCTTAGCTTCTGTGCACTTTCCATTTATTTCATTCCTATGTGACTTGTATTCCTGAATTTCCTTGAACTTTTTGTATTTCCTTCGTCCATTGATCAAATTAAGTATTTTTTCTGTTACCCATGGTCTCTTCGTAGTTCAAGTAAAATGACATGATACATGAATTCATGTCATATAACATGTCACATGCCATAATGTCATCCAACATGGCATTTGTCTTGCTATGCACTATGACACAGGTTAGGATGCATGTATCCCCACTCTGGGATACTTCCTATTGTAGATGGACCCCCATTCTCAGATACTTCTTGTTGCAGATACATCCCACTCCCTAGAAGCACATAAATTTGTGTCCATTTGTTCTTACACCCCTCACCATACATGTAACATGGGGGCATTTGAGTAAGCAATGATCCTCTCAGAAGAAAATAACCCATCCCCAACACAGAAATAACAATAATAATAATAATAATGATAATAATAATAATAATAATGATAATAATAATAATAATAATAACAAAGTTTTAGAGTCTCCCCTTATACAAATCCACACCCAGGAATTTTATCCTCCCAGAAAAACTTCTTTAGCTGTTACATGTATTCTCTTCAGCCATATGTTATGATATATTGTTTACTATGGCTGTAAATCTTATGGATTTTGGGCACTGTATCAGAGGCTTAACTTATAAATTGCAAGACTGCAGCTAAGAGAGCTCAATGTGTTGGGGAAGTGGGATTAATGTAAAAAAGCACGAATATCTGAAGATGGTTGATTTAAATGTATGTGAAATTGCCAGATAAGTCGGAAAGCTAGTTCCCTTCTTTTATATCCCTAACTCTGCCCACGATATATTAAACTTTTTTCAGCTAAGATAGGAGCATTTTTCAATCTACTTCCTAACTTCTACACTACCATAATTTTGACATTAGACTTCCATAGCCTGGCAACTAATGTAGATTTTTGTTGACTCTGGTGATGACTGATCTGGTACAGGTTGTTTTATTGTCTTTCAAATCATGTTGTTCAAGATTGGCACATGTAGCCTGGCTCCTCTGTGGTTACCTGCCTGGTATGGTTCAACCTGTTCAGTATAGTCTACTATGTCCTCATAGCATGTATGCCTCACCAGACATCAGTGTGACATATCTGGTGGAGGTTTTTTTGTTTTATTTCTTTTATTTTTTCATGTTTTAAATTTTTAATCATTTTACAATTTTTATTTTGTTTTAAATTTTTTAAATTTTTTGTTTATTTTTAATTGGTTTTTTATTTTTTGTTTTATAGTTACACACATTTTATTCATGATGCGTGAGCCTGTATATTCAAACCTATGAAAAATAACCATAAATACTTAACACAGTGAACAAACTAACAGCAAACATAGGCCTAAACGTGATACTGAAGTAAATATTAAATACAGTGCAAATTTTATGATAAAAACACATGTAAATAGTTTATATTATATAGATAAACTTTCAAAATGGCCATATTACCTAGATAAAGTAACTTAAAAGCTTACTATATTGCAAGCTGCATGGCTTATGGAACAAATAATAAACTATTGAAAAGCATACATCTTGTTATTATCTCTTATCTTAAAACTCTCATTGTTATAACCCTGTATGTAATACTTAGATATGTGTTGTGGCACCAGGCTGCCGGCACACTACACTTTGAATATTCTGTCAATGGCATCTATGGGGGCTGTGTACCGGAGGCCACATGTAGTGGGCCACATGACTTGGGCACATGGCACAGCATTTGCCGTGTGATCTACCAGAGGCCTTCTCTTTACAAATGCAGTGCAGCAGGCTCCTGCCCACATATTGTGTCCATACTTATTGTCAGCTATTACTTGTAACAGTACCTGCATGATTTCTATGTTTGTGTCTATGTTCTTCACTGTTGTTCCCTTGTATGGGGAAGAAGAATAAAGTTTGATTCATTGTGGGCATGCTGTTGCTTGTGTTTTACAGTATGATACAACTGTCGATGAGCATAATATTCACTTCCATGTACTCACTCTATTTGTTTGTTCCTCTGGTTTTTCTGTCCATGTAGAGAGTGTACCAATCTCTCCTCAAGTAGCATCAGGTTCTTACAATTGTTGTTACAAACTTGTCAGCCACATTAACGATGCAGGCTTCTAGAATGTTGGCATACCTGTCACCCTTTCCCCTTGTGATGATGTGGCCAAAGACTGGAAGGCTTATGAGAAGCAACTTTGGCAACATGGATGTTAATTGTGTGTCTACAGTCCTCATAAGTCATACAAACTGTTTTGAAGTGTGAGTGATGGACAGAGTGCTCAGACTAGATGTGGACATGGGTGCAACCCTAATATTATTGAACTGACAAATTTTTATGGAACTGGGATACTTGGCACTTTCTCTGGTTACTAGACATTTGGTGAGCTGCAACATACAGCATACTCCAATTTTGGGATAATTTGTGGCTCCCACTATATATAAATTTGTGGTTCATTCCTTGCCTTTTTTTAAAATTGTGATGATGATGGTACTGCAAATTTGTTCAGTCTGGATGCTTTTAATGCTTTTGGTTTTTCCGTTTGGATATGGTGCACCTTGTTTCTGACCAGGTCCCTTAAAAGCAGTTAGACTCTCTCTGCTCCTAGTTCTGATCTGTTTGCTTGGACAGGTTTGGTTGTGCCACTAATTTTGCAGCCCACATTATCTTGAAACTACAGTACAGCCGCACCGTGCACGTCCTATTCCAGTGGCTTTGTGTGACCAAGTGAAATCAGAATTGTACCGGCTGACATCATTGAGGATCATATAGCCCATTACATTGAGCGAGTGGTCTACTCCTAATCATTACTAAAAGCTGATTGGTCAGTTTCATCTCTGCAGCAATTTTAAAGTTTCCCTTAACACTCAATCTATTGTTGACACCTACACTTTGTCCATTCCACAAAAGTTATTGGCTAAGCCCATCAGGGCCCTATTTCTCTCAAAAACTGATTTATCGGAAGCCTATTTCCAGCTTCTATTGGATGAGGATTCTGAATGGCTCCTTGTAATTTACTTGCCCTTTAGGTTGTGTCAATAACAATGCCTCTTGTTCAGTGTGGCTAGCAACCCGACAAATTTTCAGCAGTTTTTTGGAACAACTGATGATATACCACCCGTGGTGCATCAGCTATCTTGATGACGTTGTTGTGATGGGTGCATCCACAGAATAGCATTTACATAACTTTTGCACCTTGTTCATGGTCTTACATTTTGCAGTGTTGTTATGCAACTTTGCCACCTCACACCTTTTTCAGCGAAATGTTGTGTATTTGGTGTTTGAGGTTTTATGACATCAAGTCACCAAGGTCACAGCTCTGCCTCACCCTCCAAGCATCAAAGAACTCCAAGCATTTTTTGGTAAAATGGCTTACTATCACAAATTTATCCTGGATATGGCTGCATTGTCCCACTCCATCCACAAGTACATTCCTTTTCAGTGGGTGCCAGCCTATGAGTACACGTACACTCTCTTTAAATATGAATTACATTCTGCTCTTCATTTGGTTACTTGACATCTTGAACAGCAGATAGTTTTCACTATGGATTGACCTTTACCTGTGAGCTACGAGTTGTGACCACCTACCTCAATGAAGTGGTGTATTATGGACTCTTTTTGATAGTGCTAAAGTTATCTCATATCCAGCAAGTCTATGCACAGAGCTTAGCCCTCTTCACCCTGAGTTTTTCCAGTATGGTTACTCTGATAAACATATTTGAAAAGCATTTCAACCAGAATGCACTAAACCTCAGGAACAGCCAGAAGTAATGGAGGACTCCTTGAGGATGGTTTTTCTACCCTATGTTGGTGGTGTGTCATTTTCAGATCAGCAGGTTACTCAAGAAACACCAAATAAAATGTGTCTTCTGCCCTCCAGCAACAGTCCTAGGTCTAAGGAGACCAGAACATATAAAATCCCATTCCAGTGTGGGAAATCATACATGCACTGCACTTAGATGTCACACCAGAATGGGTCATCAGAAAAGTCTGTTGTTGTTGAACACTGTCATGACACAGGGCATATCATAGCCTATGGAATGCAAAGATCCTTTCATCCACTTCCACATACTGAGAATCCCTCATCAAAGAAGCCGTCATCTGAAGATGACGAGCAAATATCTTGTTGAAATACTGTGCAGCCTTCACAGCATATCTGATATGATACCTGTGAACCACTGAGGTTGATATGAGGACAATTCCAAATGTTCAGTAGCTTATGTATCAAAAATGTTCAACTTCACTCAGCAGTAATACTCCCAATTTGAAAAGGAAACACTTGCTATCATCTGTGCCCTCGAAAAGTTTCATGTGTTCTTGTATGGGTCCAAGTTCAACCTCATTACTGACTGCAAGTCCTTTGTTTTATTCTTTTTGATCCTTCTGTTTCATTTACCAACAAAGCAGTACACCGAGCGAGGTGGCGTAGTGGTTAAACACTGGACTCGCATTCGGGAGGACGACGGTTCAATCCCGCGTCCGGCCATCCTGATTTAGGTTTTCCGTGATTTCCCTAAATCGCTCCAGGCAAATGCCGGGATGGTTCCTTTGAAAGGGCACGGCTGACTTCCTTCCCAGTCCTTCCCTAATCCGATGAGACCGATGACCTCGCTGTCTGGTCTCCTTCCCAAACAACCCAACCCAACCCCCCAAAGCAGCACATTTCCTCCAACATTGGACCTTGTTTCTGTCCTAGCTACAACTGTGAAATACATTTTCAACCTATCATGCAACATGCCAACACCAATGCACTGTCCTGGCTTCCAGTAGGGCTGGATCCTACTTTTGATCAAGATGAACATCTTTGTTTTCACACACATGTTGAGGCACAATGTTTAGTAGAAGGGTTTCCTGTTACAGGCTCCTGGCTCCTGGGTCACAGCTGCTGTCACTACTGATTTAATTTTGCTTCAGGTTGTACACCTCATTCAGCATGGTTGGCCTGCCAGGCTGCCAGGCAGAGCTTCTAATCCTTTACGTAACTATTTTGCCCTCTGTCTCTGCTTTTCAGTATTTGATGGCATTGTTCTCTTAGCTGCACAAGGGCTATTGCCTAAGGTTGTGCTCCTGACGACCCTATGACAGGATGGGCATCAGCTCTTACATCAGTGACATTAAGTGGAGGTCTCACATACCAAACTAATGGCTTGTTGGCACATTTTTTGACCTGGCATCAGCAGTGACACTGTAAATCTTTTCGTGGCCTGCTCTCAGTGTGCTAGACAAAAGGCAATGCTCCATGGCCTGTACTGCACTGTCCTTGGGATCATTTTGAGTCCCCAGGACTCTTCTAAATCCTTCCTGGTTGTTAGCTGCTAATGCTAAATTTCCATATGTTAACTGCTGTCCTATGACTGGTGGCAACTATGATTCAGGCTCACTTAAATTTTTTTTCTATGGAAGGATTGCCTTGTATGCTTGTGATGGATAATGGTCCACAGTTTGTGTCTCAGGCCTCGCACCCATGAAGACATTCCCAACAAGATTGCTCCTTCTTTTCACCCCAATCTAACAGTGAGGCAAAAGGTCTCATCCACACATTCAAGGTTCAAATGAAGAAGTATGTCAAGGACTCCTCCATGGATGATGCCTTGACAAACTTATTGAGTTCATACAGGCTTACACCAGTGGGAGATTGAAGTCCAGTTCAGAAGCTCCATGGTCACTAGCCACACATCCTCCTGCATCCACTCATGCTGCCACACCAACACCTGTTGGTGCGAAACTCATCGCATTTCACTCATGGCTCTGTGGTCTGGGCTCAGGGGGTTGGATGCTGACTGAAGTAGATTCCAGCCACAGTCCACAACTGCTGAGACTGCTGCCTCTGTAAGATGTGCACCAATGATGGGCTGGTGGCATGCCACCATGACCAACTGTCCCTTCATGTCACGGTGAGGGCCGCAAGTCTGCTATCACTGCCTCCACCTCCTCCATCTGTTCCAGCCATGTGGGGTGGCCCTGCTGGAAAGTGAATTATAAAACTGAAGCTGCCACTGAAAGCAAGGTATTGATGTCATTCCATCAAAGACATCATTATTGTTTGATACTTGTCTTCGGCCATGTATGCAGCACAAATGTAAGTCTGACATATGTTATTAAGAAGCTTTCATCTTTCACCCACTGATTACTTGCTGTAACTCAGGGAAGCTTCTCATTCTATGTTGCAGAATCTAGAAAGCAGCTGGAAGGCAGTGGTGGTGAGAGAGCAATGGGAGTCATTTAGTACCTGACTAGAGCAGTGGTTGAAGAACAGCAGTGGCTGTCTTCTCTCACCTGACAAGTCTCAGTATGCTGAACATCATTGACTTTTAAACTAACCTGGTAATACTATTGTACTACTGAAAAAGCAATGATTTGTGTTAATGAAGTGTCAGGTTCACAATAATGAACAAACTGTCTCCAAAGCATGATAAACCAAACACAAAGATACTGGATGGGCTGTTGCTGAATGTTCATCTTTGTCAAATATGTACAGGTGTGATAGCTGATTGGGCTGAGTTTAAGGATTCTAGGCACTTCTTGTCTTTGAGAACAGGTGGCATCAAACTAACCAACCTCTTAAAATCAATTTTGCGCTATTCTGCAACTTCCTCTTGTCCAGGTCAAGTGAAATAAAACAAATGTACCTAAATACAAAGAATGTGAACCATCCAAAATTAGTGATGAGTGGTACTGAATTAATGTTTCTGTGAAGCAGTTAAATAAATTGGAGACTTTTCAAGAAAGAGATTACTGTTGTGTATTGAAAGAAATAGCTCAACTGCATTTTAACATTAAAAAAATGAAGTGTTTTAGGCAGAACCATACACAAAACTACCAAATGCAATAGCAAATGAAATTGCAGCAATAAACACTGACCCATATGACAATACCTATTTCAGGTAGTCAGTTCTGGTAGATTCGTATCCAATAAGTTGGAACGCAGACTGTGAAGCTGACTATTTTTTGTATGCAGACAAGTTAAACTTTCCTGATGTACTGTTTCCTAAAGAGGCAAACCACGTTCTCATATTCGAAAAAAAGAATGAAAGCATGTCTCTTAATGTAATGGCATCTAGTGTTCTGGTTATGTGTGATCATGAAAGATGTGAGATGAGAAAGAATTTCGAGTTCTCATGAGGAACAGACATATTGGTGTTTCAGGTTGCTATTACATATACATAGCACATCCATTGCATAAAAAACTGTCTGACGCTAGAACATATTAGCATTATTCCTCATCATTATATTGTGTTATGTAAGCATTGTCTGTGCTACATGTATTTTCATTCCAAAGAAAAGTTTGATGCACATTTAACTGACTGCACACAGTTTAAGTCAGTCAACAGTATAATGTCTAGTGGTAGGACCAAGTTTATAAAATTTACCAAGTTTAGCAACAAGCTAAAGCAGTTGTTTGTAATTTCTGCTGATATGGAATGCATGATAGAACCACTTGCTACTTGGCAGTTGTAGTACTTATTCTGGGTCTTATTCTAATCAGGTACATTTGTGTACCCCACTCAGCTATAGCTATGGCTATAATGAGCGATACCTTGAGTCTAAATTATGGAAATGCCATACTGAACAACTATACGTAATTGCTAAGACTGTGAATGAGTTTTATTACAAAATAAAAAAAAAATAAAAAAGAAATGGCCACAGAACAAGAATCAACATTTCACCCAGCAGAGGTTGGTTATATTTGCTGAGAACTGCCCAAGCAAGTTAATGTTAAAGACTGAGACCACTGCCATTACACTGAAAAACTTCAGTTTATAGAGAGAGGCATTAGTGGTGACACTGCTCACTGTTTATGCAAACATACAGTTACAATCAACAGGTTCATGGCTAGTTACGATGGCAAAACTGCCAAATCTTACATTATATGTCTTGGTGTGAATAGTCTTTACAGGTGGACAGTATTACAATATCTTTCTATATCCACTTATCTAATTTTGTATGACTTTCTCTAGAGAATTTTGAATTTTTTTGTGTGAAAATTGTACCAGACAGTTCTAACATAGAATAAATTTTAGAACTGGATCTCAAATATCCAGAGCATATTCACAATTTTTATTCAGATATGTCTTTACAACCTGATGAAGTGTGACCACCATCCAATAGTAAAAAACCAAAGGAATTAATTTTGACTAAATGTGATAAGAAAAACTATGTTGTTCACTGCAGAAATTTGAAACAATTTTTTCATAATTAACTTGTATTAAAAAAGATTCATGAAATTTAATCATTTAGGCAAGATCCCTGGATGAAACCATACAGTGAGATTAAGTACAGAAATGTATGAGTGCAAGCAATTTTTTTTTTCCAAACTGATGAATAGCAGTGTGTTTGATAAACCTGTGCAAAATGTGCAAATTATGTGAGGCATAAAACTAGCAATCCTGGGGAGGTAGACATACAGGGTGTCCAAAAAGTCTTTCCCTGATTACATAAATTGATAAATCATTCTAGAAGTGAGATACAAATATGAAACTGGTGTCTAATTGTTTACAAACTATCAAAGTTTTTTTCACACATCAGCAAACTTCCACATGAACACCCTTGGTAGCATGTAGCACATCTAGGCGATATTCAATTTCCGTCCACACATTAGCCAACATCGCTGGAGGGATCGATTCAACGACTGTGGCTATCTGTTGCCGCAGGGTTTCAAGATCTGGTACACGTGTTCGGCAGACCTCGTGCTTGACATAACCCCATAAAAATAAGTCTAATGGGGTTATGTCAGGAGAGCATGGAGGCCAAACCATTGGCCCATCACTACCAATCCATCGCCCAGAAAAGGTCATATTGAGATAGGCACGGACGTCCAAACCCCAATGAGGCGGTGCACCGTCTTGTTGAAACAAGACATCAGGGTGATACTGAAGCAGCTGAGGAACAGCATACAGTTGCAACATGTCCAGATACACTGCAGATGTGATGGTAGCCTCAGCGAAGAAGAATGACCTGATAATTTGATCGTGCAATAGCGCGCACCAAACATTCACCTTTGGACTGCCTCTAGTGCACTCCATGACCTCGCCAGGGGGTTGTGAACCACAAATGCACACATTATGGTGATTCACTACTCCACTGACAAAAAAGGTCACTTTGTCAGTAAAGGCAAATCGTCTGAGATAACCATCATCGTCCTCAATACGTGATAGCATTTTGACTGCTAAGTCATATCTACATGTACTGTCATTTGACAACAAGGCCTGAATGATATGCACTTTGTATGCATGAAACAATAAAGTTTGTGTAAAATGTCATGGAGAGAGCTTTTTGGCATCTGTAATTCATGTGAGGCCCTGTGCACCGATTTCTTTGGACTTCGCAGAAAAGACTGCCTTACAGGTTCCACCCTGTCTGTTGAGGTTCTCGGTCGACCAGACCTCGGAAGGTCAGCAACCGATCCTGTGTTCTTGAACCTCCCATACCATGCTTTAATACTCTTGACATCAGGTGGATTCCTTCCAAATGTTGTCGGGAAGCGTCTCTGCACTGTGGTTGGTGATCATGTCTCATGGTACCACAGGACACACTGTGCCTTCTGCTGATTGGTTAATGTGGCTACTTGGGCACTGCATCTCATCCACTACTTACGTACTGTGAACCTAAAACAGAAAAAAACTTTGATAATTGTAAACAATCCAATACAAGTTTCATATTTGTATCTTACTTCCAGCCTGAGATATCAATTTATGTAATCAGGGAAAGACTTTTCGAACACGCTGTAGAACAGCTACATTTATGGCAAAACCTAAGTTTCAAAGAAGTGCTATTTTTAATGAAAACTAAGTTGCTATGGAGTGGAACAGGCTTAATGTAGTGTTTCATAAACCTAAAGCAGTATGTATGATTATTCTGTGTGCTGTGAACACCGTTATTATAGATTTTCATTTTAGATGTATACTAAACACTTAATTTATCATATTAAAACTTCAAATATTTGTGAGGATATCAGGAGCAATGTAAACAGATGGTTTGTGGAAATTCCAGGTTGGAATACTTGTAGTAAAGTACAGAGAACAGTACCAAGTATCTGATGCACAATTTATTGCTGAACATGGAGATACAACAAAATGGCTGTACATGATATGATAGCATACAGCAAACTTCAGGTGTCTAAGATACTCTCCTTGTGGGAGTTCAAATACACAGCAAAGAGTCTTATTATCTTGTACTTGGCGTATTGATGATGAGTTGCCCACAGCTCCATATGTCAGCTTTCCCTGTAGATAATAGACAAAATAGTCTGCTTGTAAATATAAAGGAGGTTATAAAAATGAAACATGAGTGGGCTGGTGAACCTGTTACCAAACGTGTCAGTCTACAAACTAAAATGTATGCACTTGAGACTGAATCAGAACGGGCTGAGAGGGTTGAGAAGACATTGAAGATGATGACTCCCCTGGACGACCTAGCACATCAATTACTGATGACAATGTGAAAGAAGTAAATGATGATGATTCTGAAAAATCACTGAACCACTCTCAGAGAGGTTGATAATGATGCTCGCATACCCGGCTCATGCTAAGCAATTTTTTTCAGATTTTTTGGGCATGAAACATGTAGCGGCAAAGTTTTTTTCTGAGATTGTTGAATTTCCACCAGAACTGACAATGTGTGGAAATCACTCAGAAATTGTTGTATGAAGTTTTATGATTATCCAGAATTTCTAAAAAAGATTAAAAAAGCTGGTGAAACATGGCTATGATGTTGAAACAAATGCCCAGTCATCCCAATGGAAACTGCCTGAACAGCTAAGACTGAAAAAAATTCGCCAAGTTTGATCACTTGTGAAGGTTCTCCTCACTACTTTCTTTGATTACAATGGGATAGAGCATGGTAAGTTCCTGCCTTATGTTGTTATGCACCATTTTGCATGAAGCAATCCAAAGATAATGGCCAGAATTTGCAGCAAAATGACTCGTGGAAATTGCATTATGATAGTGCTCTCGCTCACACCTCAGTGCTTGTTTGTGTTTTTTTGCTATAAGGCAAAACTGTTGTGTAGTCTCAGCCACTGTATTTGCTGTGCATGGACTCTGTGACTTCCTTCTATTTCTGAGGCTGAAGGAAACCGTGAAGGACATCATTTTGTCACCATTGATGAGACAAAGACAGAATCACTGAAGCAGCATAATGAAAACTGAGTTCCAGAAGTGTACTGTATCTGAGGGGAATTAATTTGAATGGGACAAAGCTGAGGTTGATGAATAAATAAAGATTCTTTAAGAAAAACAAAAATTCCCATTACTCTTTGAGCACATCTTGTATATGTGAAAAATATAAAAAACATGAAATGTGATATGTAACTGGGACCACTACTGCCTAAAAAATGATTATGACAGATTTTATATTGTTTGTGTGGAAAGTGTAAAATATGATTTGCAACTGATTTTAGTGTATTTGTGAAAAATATAAAAACATTTATGTGAATTGTAAATGATGTGTATTCCTTAGCTTGAGGTCACTACCACTTGAAGAATATAAAAACGTTAAATGTGTTTTGTACTGTTTTTGGTTTCTGTGTGACAAAATACATCTGCTGTAAATTTTAACTGAAGTGTGAGGTCACTACAGCCTGAAATATGTAAACATATAAATTTTTGTGTGAGAAAATGTAAAAATAAAATAAAATAAATGTGATTTGTGACTGATGTCAATTGTAACTGATGTCAGTACTTTATCTTGTGGTCACTACTACATGAAAAATATAAAAATATTAAATGTGACTTGTAACTGAGTTGATGTATGTGTGAAAATGCAAAACCATTAAATGTGATTTGTTAGTGATTTTAGTGTCAGTGTGGAAAATGTAACTAATATGAATTGTAACAGATGTGAATACCTAAGGGAGACAATCCACAACAGCTATAGTATGTACCTGTCAATATTGAAACTACAGACTTCATTAACACTCAGTGAGAGATGCATGATCCAATTACAACAGCATTCACTCAGATGAATGCAAGTCAACACGGCGGGAAGACAGAGACCCAAAAAGCAAAGATATTTTACACATCACTGCTTCAGAGATAGGTTTTGACTAATTGTGTTTCCACACACTTGTACCCCCTCCCCTCCCCTTGAAGAGTGGAGCTCCTGGAATGAATGGTTATTTCTCCATCTACATCCACACTCTGCAAACCACCATGAAGTGCATGGCAGATTGTACACCTCATTGCATCAGTTGTTAGGATTTCTTCCTGTTCCATTGTGGAGTGCAGGAAGAAAGATTGTTTGAATGCCTCTGTGCATGCTGTAATTATTCTAATGCCTATGTGAGCAATATGTAGGGGTTGTAGTGCACCCATAGAATCATCATTTAAAGCCAGTTCTTTAAACTTTGTTAGCAGACTTTCTGAGAATAGTTTATGTCTATCTTCAAGAGTTTACCAGTTTATTTTCTTCAGCACCTCTGTAACACTTTCCCATTGGTCAAACAAACCTGTTACCATTTGTGCTGCCCTTCTCTGTACATGTTCAATATTCCCTGTTAATCCTATTTGGAATGAGTCCCACACATTTGAGCAATATTCTAGAGTGAGTCACACAACTGATTTGTAAGCAATCTCCTTTGTAGATTGACTGCACTTCCCCAGTATGCCAGCAATTAACTGAAGTCTACCACATGCTTTACCCACAAATAAGCCCATGTGATCATTCCATTTCATATCCTTACAAGCAGGTATTTGTGTGAGTTGGCCAATTCCAACTGTGACTCATTGATATTGTAGTCACAGGATACTACACTTTTTGTTTTTCTGAAGTGCACAATTTTCAAAATCTGCACCACTTAGAAATCTCATCAAGATCTGACTGAATATTTATGTGGCCTCTTTCAGACACCACTTCATTATAGATAAATGCATTGTCTGCAAACAGTCCTCAATCCAGACTCAAATTTCACTTGACACCCCTTATAATCAAACTTTTGACAGTAAGCATAGGTGTGGTACTGAGTCAAATGCTTTTCAGAAGTCAAGAAATACTGCATGTATCTGACTGCCTTGGTCCAAAGCTTTCACTATATCATGTGAGAAAGGCATGAGTTGAGTTTCACATGATCAATGTTTCCGGAATCCAGTCTGGTTGTCACGGAAGGGGTCATTCCGTTCAAGATACTTCGTTATGTTTGAGCTCAGAATATGTTCTAAGAATGTAAAACAAATCAGTGTCAAGGATATTGGGCTACATTGTGAATCACTTCTACTACACTTCTTATTGACATGTGTGACCTGCGCTTTCTTCCAGTTACTGGGCATGGTTTCCTGTCTGAGGGATCCATGATAGTGTAGTGTCTACAAAGCATGCATACTCGGATCATCAGACAGTCAATCAAACAAGTCATATTAATGAGTTTTATTACAATAAGAAAATTACAATACTTAACTTTGACAATTATGCAGATTTGTTGCAAGCGAAGGACGACATATGAAGTAATCAATCTTCTTCGGTACAGACAGTCATAAGTCTGTGCTACACAGAGAGTACAAGCAAAGTGACTAGAGTTGACGCTGCTATCCAAGTCACTAATCTTGAAGCTGTTATTCAACAGGGCTGCACCAGTCAGTCGTGGCACTTATGTCCTCTCCACATATGGGCCTCTGCTGTTGTGTTATCATCCTGGAGTGACATTCCTGCCACCCCCCCCCCCCACAAAGTGATGGACCTTTGTTGTATAGGGAGCATGACAAAGGCAGGGAAGGCAGAAGTGTGGACACAGGGACCAGAAGCTGTGGCTACAGGGGACACCAGACTTCTGATCATACCCTACCATCTGGCCTTCCCTCTGGTGAAAATGTACCCCAGGAAATGCCCAGAAGGGTACTGATCCACCTCCTGAGGCCCATACCAAGATGTAGAAAATATCGGCTGCTGCAACATGGGCAGGCGCAGCTCCATCGGTAGGACGAGAGGAGGCAGAGCAGGTGAAGGCTCCATCTCCATGGAATTGTCCTGCGGTGTCGTGATAACACTTTTCAGGATCCATGAATCTGGGAGAAAAGGTACAGAAGGATCACCATGCATATGACATTGGCACATTTGATTGTGACGTTAGTGTTGCAATCCATCTGGGCCTGAAATGCACACATCAAGTCGAAGAAGGATCTCACCTCATGCCCACCGTCTGCTGCCACTACAAACCCTGAAAAACACAATATCATGTAGCATGAAGTAACGCTTGTGGCCTTCCTTTGGCGCCAGATGCTGAGAAGTGTGGAGCAGGTGGAGCAGTGTCCGATAGTGGTGGACGCGAAGTAATTCCGCCGGTGATGGTCCATCTTGTGGATGCAAACCATAGGAGGTGAGAAACAGTTGCAATGCTTGATCCCTGGTGTGTGCGGTGCAAAATTTGGCCATCTGCTGCTTGGAGGTTCTAACAAAATGATCCACTTCACTGTCTGACTGTGGATGGAATGGTGCACTAGTTAGGTGCTGTATGCCATTACGTTCACTGAATGTTTCAAATTTATTTGACATGAACTGAGGGCCGTTGTCTGACACTATGACTTCTAGCCAATCTTTGAGGCAAAAAATAGAGGACAATGCCTAAACTGTATTACATGAAGTCATTGAGTTCATGGGCACAGCAATAGGAAACTTGCTATAAGAGTCTACCACAATCAACCAATGAGTGTTCTACAAAGGTCCTGCAAAGTCTATGTGCACACGTTGCCATGGTGATTGGGAATTAGGCCTAGCAGAGAATTTTTGTGGCAGAATGGACTGATTTTCCACACATGCTTGACGCTGTGACACATCTGTTCTATCTGGGTGTCCATGCCCAACCAAGTACAGTACTGACATGCTAACTTTTTCGTACAAACAATCCCCCAGTGTCATTAGTGGAGTAACTGCAACACTTCTTTTTGTGAACCTTTGGGAGTCAACACATGTGGCTGTCTACTGTCATTTTGAATGAGAATAACACCTTGCCATACAATGAGGCTATGCTAATGTACAAAGTGTCGGTACACTACAGAGTTCATTATGCTATGCAATGACCAAGGCCAAGATGTGCAAATGTATTTAGCGAAGTGTTCAAATCTGAATCTGCTTCCATGGCCTGTGCAATTTTCCTATAGTTCAGAGGAGAGCATTGAAGCAATTCAGAATCCTGAGCATTAATGTGACAACAAGATGCAGCAGAAGCATCAAAGTATGTATCAGGGCCAATTGGAAGAAGTGAAAGTGTGCCTATGTTACATGTTGAGCTGTTGGAAAATACACAATCTCATACTAGAATTGAGACAACAGCAAAACCCATTTTTGCAGTTTTTGGACAGTTCATACAGGAACCAGCATAAGATGATGAAACAAGGGCTGCAACTGCTTGTGATCCATTACTAAGTAGAATTTTCTGCCACAGAAATAGTGGTGGAATTAAGAGACACCATGCACAATAGTCATTGCTTCTTTCTCTATTTGTGAATAGTTACATAGAGCTTTGGACAACACTTTTGATGCAAAAACAATGGGCCTGTGGGAGAAAAGCCAGTGAACTTGCCCACTGACTAGCTTGTAAGGGCACAATAGCTCTGCTTCTTGCAATTCTTTAAGGTCAGCAGCGACTTTGTCTCATAATGCAATGGGAACAGTTCTGGCCTGGCAAAATATCAGCTGAGCATAGTGTTTCGTAGTAATATGTGCAACAAAATTGTTAGCCTTGCCTAACTTCAGAGAAGAAGTTCAGGAATTCATTCAGCAAGCTAGCTACACTGTCTTTGGCATTGAATGCAGTCACTGACAACACATTGTCCTGAATTTCAAAGCCAAACAAATCAAATGAAGCAAGGCCAAATATGTCCTCAAAATCACATGACTGTAGCACAGTGAAAGGCATAGTCTGCTTATGGAAGCAATACATGGTAGGCAAAGTACATTTTCTGAGAACGGGAATGTCTTGTCCATTATAAGCCGTCAGGTGCATTCTAGTTTTAGACAGGCATGGGGAGCCTAACAGTTCATATATTTTATGTTTCAGCAATGTAACAGAGGTACAAGTGTCCAACTGAAATTTCACACATTTTCCACTAAGATGCAAATGAACAAAAAGTTTGTTCGGCTGCCATAGAACTGAAGAAACTGTTCACTTGCTAGGTTTGCTAATGCCTGCAGCAGGCTTTCAATAGACTGCACTGATTACATGAGCCTTGTGATTAGATTTTTGTGAGTGGGCAGAATTCCTATATTTGTTCCCTTGCAAACATACAGATTGTATGTGGCATCTCTTTCCACAAACATAACACTGTGCTTGTCTGGACAGGCAATCTTGGTGATTGTGCTGTGAATAGCACTGAGGGCATGACTTAGTTCTGTTCACCTGCTTAAAGAACTGTTTATGCAGCTTGGCACATGCTTGCTGTTGCTGCCTACTGGACCAGTCGTAAGCAAGGGACGATTAAACCCGACAAATTGGTGGCTGCTCAAATTTATTGCCAACACAACAACTTGAATCATACTGATCTAGAATTTGCACTATGTGCTGGAATGATGGATCTGACTGTTGCAAAATCTGTTCTCTAAGTTTGACTTCAGTTACATTGTACATGACCACATCATGCGACATAACATCTGAATATAAAGCACCACAAGCACATCTGAATTTGCATTTCCTCATCATACTCTGAAAATCTGTTACCCACTTGTGATAAGTTTTGTCTGACCTTTTCTTGCAATGAAAGAACTGATACCTAGCTGCCACTACATTCACCTGTTGGTCATAATAGTTAGTTAGCAAATCTACAACCTGATCATACGAAAGTTCACTCAGAATGGCATTAGGGAACAATTTCTGAATGAGGCAAAAGACTACACTCCCTACCATTGACAAAAAGTAATGTAGTTTCACAGTACCTGACACTTTGTGAGCAATGATGTGGGCTTCATACTGTTGCAACCACTCGAGCCATTCCTCTACTTTGTCATTAAACTGGCAAAAAAGTGGTATAGCACTTGGAGCTACAGTTGTTGCTTGTGGTGCTGTGTTAGATATTTGGTTCACCAACAACTGCTGCACCATATTGAGAAGGGTAGCAATCTGCTGCATCTGAAACTGAAAATATCTGTGTTAGCTGTGGTGCATCTATCGCTTGCAGCAAAGGTGCCTAAGCAGGGGGTGGGAGAGGTAGGTTGCTCATTGTGGAATAGGTAAATGTAACAAACGGGCAATGCAAGCAAAAAAATGTGCACACAAGCAAAGAAAATTTCTGCAACTCCCACCCAAAAACACAGAACAGAAAAAACACACCCCTGCAAAGAAAAGACAAGGCAGAATTTAGCTGTCAGCAAAACAGAAAATCCCATGACAAAACAAATTTGTGGCAGCCAGGCTCTGTGTTGTTGCTGTGGTATTTGTTCAGCCTTGTCTATTCAGATCGCTAGACAAGCAAAGAAGTTGTATTAATGAGTTTTATTACAATGAGAATATTATAACACTTAACTTTGACAATTACACATATTTGTCACAAGCAAAGGGTGACATATGTAAAAATCAATCTGCTTCAGTATAGACAGTCCCAAGTCTGTGCTACATAGAGATTACAAGCGAAGTGACTAGAGTTGACACTGCTATCTGAGTCACTAATCTTGAAGCTGCTATTGAACTGGGCCACACCAGTTGGTTGTGATCCTTATGTTCTCTACACAAAGGGGCCACTGCCATCATGTTGTCATCCTGGAGAGAGGTCCAGTCAACATACGATTGACTGATTTCTTCGCACAGACTACTCTTCCCTGCCATTCCCGACTGGGGTGCCGACGCTTGACTTTATACTGTAACAGATATGTTATAGTTGGAAGAGGGGCTAACTCAGCTGCTAATTCAGTATAGAATCTGACAGGAATTCCATCAGGCCCTGGAGCTTTGTCCAGTTTTAACAATTCCAGCTGTTTCTCAATACCCCTGACACTGATACTGATTTCACTTGTCCATTCAGTGGTATGAGAATTAAATTGGGACAGTTCTCCTGCTGAGTTTTCCTTCATAAAGGAACATTTGAAAACAGAGATGAGTATTTCAGCTTTTGCTCTGTTACCTTCAGTTTCAGTTCCTGTCTGATTCGCTAAGGACTGGACACTAACTTTGGAACTTTGGCGCCACCAACAGTCTCTAAATTCCACCAGAATTGTTTTGGGTTTTGTTAAAGATAGTTTAACAATATTTTGCTTAACATATTGCTCTCGTGACATATGATTCACTGATTTTTTTATCTAGTTTACTGAACATATGCATCTTTCTGCTTGTTTTCATTGTCCTTTGTACTCTGTAAATCATTGTTGCCACAACCACATCATGGTAACTGATTTCAGTTTTGCTATGGGCAAGATGTCTTATCATTCCCACCATTACTAACAAAACAATAATTTTCTCAATTGATTGTCTGGTGATTAAAATCTTTGCCTATGACTACACTTTGATTGGAAAGCTTACAAGCAAACTGAGGTTTCCTCTGAAGTTTTTGGTTACATCAGGAGATGAGTCTGGTAGGTGATAGGAGGGTCCAGTTACCATTTTATGCCCATCCTTGATACTGAGTCTTGCCCAATCAATCTTATACGCAGTTTCAGTTTCATCTTCTGTCTTGGTGGATTCGAATTTATTGTCTACTGTGACAAATATACCATCTCCATTTCTGATCAGCCTATCCTTTTGACATACAATTAAATTTTCCTCAAAAATCTCATTGATATTAGTTTCAGATTTCAACCAGCTTTCTGTACCAATGATTATGTGAGCTTCACTGCTTTTCAAGAGCACTTTGAACTCTGGAACTTTGTTGCAAATGCTTTGGTAATTAACCACTAGGATTGTAATATTCTCATCTTTAGGAGGCATTCCTTTCACTCTTACACTGATACATCTACATTCCACAGCTATCATTACCTAGATTGTCTGGACAGTTGTCTAACCTAAAAAACTCTTCTGTGCACCCCACACAGTCATCTACCTGGGTAACAGCCTGTAATCTGACCTATTTAGGGGGACCCTACAATTCTTGATCCTATAGTGCAAGTCCAGAAAGTTGCAGCCCAGCTTGTCACTAAACCTCTGAGGTCTTTGGTTCAGTCCTTCCACTCAACTCAAAACTGAAGGGCCATGATCAGTTCTGGGGACAATGTTGCAAATTGTGAGCTTTGTTGAAACTCCATGTGCAAGGCTGGTCTTCTCAATCTTCTCTGCCAATCACTGGAATGATCCAATTAGGAGCTCAGAGTCTAGATGACAGGCATCACTTGTTCCAACATGTGCCACAATATGCAGCTGATTGCACTCTCAATGGCGACCCCTACAATATGTTCGGTGAGGCCCCCAGGCATACACGCTGACTGCACCTGGTGTCCTTTTCTGTCTCTTACTGCCATTTCTTGAAGGGTTCCATCATTCAGTGCATGTTTGAATTGACAGTGATTAATAGACCACTACCCTTTTGCATTTGCTTCCTCTTGACACTGGATATAACAGGTTTCCCCAAAACTGGTGAAGTGATTTCCACTGGCTCAGTTTCAGTTTCAGTGAAAGGCAGCCCTTTAAACTTGTTGGCTAAGGTGGTTGCTATAACACACTGAGTCCTCCATGGTCCCCATCCACCCTGCACAGGACACCTACATCAACCAGTGAAATGTCACTCGCAGTCAAGTGGATGAGTAATAGCAGATCCCGTACATTCTGCAGAGGAGACAGGACCCACAGGAGTGGATAGTACCTAGGATATCTTTGGTACCAGTACCACAGGTACGGTTGACTCTCGGCAGCTCTTTCAATACACTGATTCACAGCAGCAGCAGCATTTCACAGTAGTAAGGGAGATTTCCAGCTGTTAATGAATGTCAACCAACTCATCCTGTTTTCATGAACAGCATTCACAGTGGGGCTGCATTTTGGCTGGTCTAATGTGTTATAGGACAGTGAACAAATAACTTTAAACTAATCGTGCTAATTATGTTGAGCTGAAAATTAGTAATTCCCTATAAGAACTGCAGAAAATACACAAAATGAGACTTTTAATAAGGCAACAGAAAAACCACTGGTAAAAATATTCTAAGTTTCTAAAACTTTTTGAGGTTAATTGTAGCCACTAACTATTTACACTATTCAGGTGAAGCTTACATAATTTTAAAAAATGGTGTGCTACTGGCAATACTTTTCTGAACAGGATGCCATTTTTATGCATTTTGTGTGAAGCTTGCTTATATTATTTTAAAAGTAAAAATAGTCTCCTGGATTGAACATGTCATTGGCATGTACAAAATAATTCCTTGTTTTATTAGTGTTTTTCTAATTTCCCACCAACATGTCATAGAAAAGTGCATGGCTTGTGATGACATGATTGTGATGCCATTGATAAAGGGTGATGATGAAATTGAAAGGGGTTGTTGCTTTTGATGATGTCTTGTATTCAAGGATGTTTAAGTGCAAAGTGACCCAGATAGTTGGTAGCTATTCTACTGTCCACCAACATCAGACATGTCAGATTATAAGGGAGTACATGATATATGAACGTAAAAACAAGCTTGAATGTCTTACGTATGTTGAGTGGCTATAAAAATCTGGTCGTAACGCAGTAATGACCTGCCTATTTTACATTTAGTAGTGCTGAAAAATCTGGACATGTAATGCTGCAGTGTTATTCACTGGTGAGGTAAGTGAAGTATGGAACTTTCATATAAGTGAAGGGAACATGGAATATGTCAAGTTTACATAAGTAGATTCCACAGTTACTTTTCTTTACATTTGAATAATGGAAAATACTAAAAACTGATTATTATATTCAGTTTTGTTATTAAGTTAACCATAATTTTAAAATGAGAGAATGATCTCTGCTGACAGAATATTCAGTATTCTCATAATAATGTTTGATTTGTGGGGCGCTCAACTACGCGGTCATCAGTGCCCGTACAAAGTCCCAAACTTTACAAGTCCAATTTTTATGCAATCCAATCTAGCCACTGTCACAAATGATGATGATAATGATGAAAATGATAAGAACAACACAAACACCCAGTCCCTAGGCAGAGAAAATCCCCATCCCGGCCAGGAATCGAATCCGGGATCCCGTGATCGAGAGACAGCAACGCTAGCCACTAGACAATGAGCTGCGGACCCGGTATGATCATCAGCATCATCATCATCATTATGTCAATACTCTATCAGTTACCTCAAGTGCTCCCTTGTCTTCCTTGTTGCTTATGTTGTTATCATGGTAGATACATTGTAAGAATTCTGAGAGACTGCAATTGCTCATCCTCTGAATACTGATAGGTGTTGTGTTAATGTACTGCAGCACAGATTAGAATATTTGGAAATTCTTTCATTTCTTGTTTTTAAACAAATTGCAGAATGGCTTATCCTTCTTAAGTTTGAACAAGTGAAACATGTGTTATAATTTGCTGGGTCCACCAAATCTGCAGCCAGTTTATCTGTGTAGATGCTGAATATTATTTGCAGCATCTACTGTATTTGCTTTTTCTTAGAGCACAGTTGGTTTCGAAAGATACAAGTTATTTATTTATTCAGACTGTGATTGCTGTTTAAAGCAGTAATTGATATTTCCTTCAGCTACAGGGTGAAGTACACCTTGAGCACTTACAATAATTTATAATCCAGTGCACTCAAAATTAATGCACTGTAATTTTATTTATATTTCATGAGCTTTTAAGTTGTAATGATTAATATAATTGGATACGAAAACAAAATACAGTAATTAGTTAATTATTGACATACATATATTTGTTGTTGTCTTCAATCTGAAACTTATAAATAATAATCTGTGTAGTGTACAGTGTGTCAAGTGATTTATTTTTATTTTCAAGTATTTAGTCTGTGTTGCAATGCTTGATAAGTGTGGATGTTGTTGTAGGGTGGTCAGACAGGGAATGATATGTATAGAATTCCACTTGGTGACTCAATGAGGCTCTCCCATGAAACTGTAGGCTGTTTGAAAAGGACAAGGCACCCAGAATTGCTGAACAGGAAGCAAAAATTTGTGCCCTTTAGTCTAAACTTATATGAAGTGAAATGGGAACTAGATAGGTCAAGGAAGGGAAAAGTTCATGGGAACTAGATAAAGGTAACAAGTATTGGATGAAAGGGGAACAGATATTCAACTTCTTAATTAAATTTGAGCTTACAGTATCTTATGAATTTGACTAATTATCTGAAATAGAAGAATGAGAATTCATTGAGCTGCAGGTAACAGTAGGGTGTAGCAGGCCTCTAACATATAAACTAAGTGTAGGCCAATAACAGAAGGGATTACGGGAAAAAGGGTGTTGCTGCTAGGTAATAGCCATGATGAGGGTATAGGCCAGATAGTGCAGGACAAATTACAAACAAGGTACCAAGTCACAAGTAGTGTGAAGCCAAGTGCTAGCTGTATCCAGGTGAGAATCAGATGATCATAGTAGTTGGAGCAGGAAGCAACCTGGCTGAAGAAAGAAGCTTCAGCATTGGAGGTGATCTGAATGGTATAAGAGAAGCAACTTCACGCACCAGTGAGAGTTTTATGGAGGTCCCACAGTGCCATGACCAGCCCTGGGTTAACATTGGTATGAGCTAGGTAAATACAAAGTTAAGTAGGCTGATACTGACTGAGATGAAGTTCCATATGCGTGCAGTGCCTTTTGTTACAATTGGGAGATGGGGATATACTAGACATGGCCTACACATGAATAAGGGGGGGGGGGGGGTGATGTGTTTGCAGAATATGTAACAGAAGGGTCACTGTCACACAAAGTGATATCAGAGGGGTCCTTTTTTGGTTCAAATTACTAATCAACCAACCCTGTTGTGAAAGAAGTTAAAACAACAATATGCTCAATAATGCACAGAAATGTAAGATTAGATTAATGTATCTGCATATTAGAGGATTGAATAATAATGTGGAAGAACTTCTTGTGTGTTTGGAAAGCTTAGAGAGTTCTGAAAAGGAAGACATCTTGTGCCTATGTGAGCACCACATAACCACAGGATTACAGAAGTTAAATGTAAAAGATTATACTGTGGCACCCTAATCATGTAGAAGTAAGATGGGTAAAGGAGGAGTTGCTATGTATATTAAGACAGAACATAAGTTCAAAAGCTTTGAAACAAGTAGCTTTTGCAGTGATCAGCACACAGAAGTGTGTGCTTGTGAATTAATACTGAAAATTAGTTCACTTTTAGTTATAACTCCCACCAAGAAATTTTGAACTATTTATAAGGTGTATGGATTCCTTGATGCCTCAGAATTTGTCCTACCAACCGATCCCTTCTTCTAGTCAAGTTGTGCCACAAACTCCTCTTCTCCCCAATTCTATTCAATACCTCATCATTAGTTATGTGATGGAGGGCAGCGTGGAGGGTAAAAATCATAGAGGGAGACCAAGAGATGAATACAGTAAGCAGATTCAGAAGGATGTAGGCTGCAGTAGGTACTGGGAGATGAAGAAGCTTGCACAGGATAGAGTAGCATGGAGAGCTGCATCAAACCAGTCTCAGGACTGAAGACCACAACAACAACAACAACAACAACAACAACATGGATTCCTTATTCCTGGCTGGCTCAGAGACTTTCTCTATTTAGGGCTATGTGTTGTGTTGTTATCATCACCATTTTACAATTGTCGACACACAAGTAGCCCAATGTGGCATCAGCTGAAAGGACTGGCAATCGGCCAGCTGAACTTCCCCAGGTGATGACTTCCAGCCATCTATGCTGTCCAGTCATTTCATTTCGTATCATTTCATTTCATACACACAGCAACAGAAGACTTGGAAAATGTTCTTAAAGATATTATTGAATGGTTTTCTGTGAATAGTCTCATTTTGAATTTCAAAAAGACACAAAATATTCAGTTTTGCAAATATAGAGGTAATACATTGATGATATGTGTGTATTTTCATTTAATAATGGCATATGAAATAATGTTCTGGGGTAACCCGTCTTTTAGAAAGAAAGTGTTCATTACTCGGAACCACAATGTAAGAATAATATGTGGTGGTCAACCACAGTCACAGTGTAGACATCTATTTAAGGAGTTAGGCATTTTGTCTGCTACCTCACAGTGTATTTATTCCCTCAAGAAGTTTGCTGTAAATAACCCACTGCAGTTAAAAAGGAACAATGATGTACATAAATACAATACAGAAGGAAAAATCACATTCATTACACCACACTAAGGTTGTCTTTAGCACAGAAGGGGTGCACAATGCTTTCACCAAAATTTTTGATCACTTACCAAATAATATAAAATGTCTGACATAAAAGCAAAGTTAAATTTAAAAACAAACTGAAAAATGTTGTCCTTGACAATTTCTTCTTTTCTGTAGAAAAATTTCTACTTTTGTAATGTTCAAAAGATGGTGGTTGGGAATTACTAACATTCTCACAAGTGCATAACAAAAAAAATATAAATGATCAGCCTGTAAGCATATTTGCCTATTGATGTATAACGTGAATATAAAATGACTCACTCCACATCATTACAACTAATCACACAAATGATCTTTGATGAAACTCTCCATGCTAGTGTATGCTGTGGAAGCTTCTTCTTCTCTTAATAACAAGTGCAACCTACAACCATTTAACTCTGCTTGCTGTGATGATGGCTGGGTCTCCCTTACAATTCCCACCCCTCCATGCACATGTGCGAATGCACACGTGTGCTCGCTCACACTATGATCCTGCTGCAGACAATTCAAAGCAGGTCCATGCACTTTGATCTGTGCTCTGGAGCCAGTTGCTTTGTCACCCTCCCGGCCTTCCGGAACAACAGGTGCTACAAGAGAATTTCATGCAACAAGAAGTTGCACTTCTGTGGGAACTCACTACTGAGTACCATGACTGTGAAGCAACAATTCTCCATAATGCATTCTCACAAAGCTTCAGAAGGTCACCTGTACTCATGAATGGTCTGCTGCTGCACTGCTTATCATAAATAATTTGGCAACCTGCTGCAAAATCTCTGCACCAGCAATGCACCATCTGCTTGCTTATGACATTAGGTCCATAGACCTGCTAACTTATAATGAATATCAATTGGTGCTATGTTCTGTGCATTCAAAAACTTTTATTACCAACCACATTTCTCAGTGTGGGAGCTGGAATATGAGCCTCCATTTTCAATCTCTTCTACAGACCTACTGTGAGACCTTGGGAAGTTCTGTTAAAACATGTGCCATGCCACATAATTGCTCTGTTGTGTATATTCAGTCATACTGTGCAACATATGATTTGCTAGCTGTGGTGTGAATGGGAAACTTTCTTAATGGACACGTCTTGTACTTTTGTTGGTGTTCATCTTATAACATTTATTTTAACATATTTTGTATACAACGACTGGTGCTTTAAACAAGTAGGTGGGGTTCCGCTGAGAACCTTCTGTCTTCCAATGTAGCCTACTAGTCTTGGAAGCCTGAAGAGACATTTCTACAGCTGGCCATCTTACATCTACATCTACATCTACATCTATACTCCGCGAGCCACCTTACGGTGTGTGGCGGAGGGTACTTATTGTACCACTATCTGATCCCCCCTTCCCTGTTCCATTCACGAATTGTGCGTGGAAAGAACGACTGCTTGTAAGTCTCCGTATTTGCTCTAATTTCTCGGATCTTTTCGTTGTGATCATTACGCGAGATATATGTGGGCGGTAGTAATATGTTGCCCATCTCTTCCCGGAATGTGCTCTCTCGTAATTTCGATAATAAACCTCTCCGTATTGCGTAACGCCTTTCTTGAAGTGTCCGCCACTGGAGCTTGTTCAGCATCTCCGTAACGCTCTCGCGCTGACTAAATGTCCCTATGACGAATCGCGCTGCTTTTCGCTGGATCATGTCTATCTCTTCTATTAATCCAACCTGGTAAGGGTCCCATACTGATGAGCAATACTCAAGAATCGGACGAACAAGCGTTTTGTAAGCTACTTCTTTCGTCGATGAGTCACATTTTCTTAGAATTCTTCCTATGAATCTCAACCTGGCGCCTGCTTTTCCCACTATTTGTTTTATGTGATCATTCCACTTCAGATCGCTCCGGATAGTAACTCCTAAGTATTTTACGGTCGTTACCGCTTCCAATGATTTACCACCTATGGCATAATCGTACTGGAATGGATTTCTGCCCCTATGTATGCGCATTATATTACATTTATCTACGTTTAGGGAAAGCTGCCAGCTGTCGCACCATGCATTAATCCTCTGCAGGTCCTCCTGGAGTACGTACGAGTCTTCTGATGTTGCTACTTTCTTGTAGACAACCGTGTCATCTGCAAATAGCCTCACGGAGCTACCGATGTTGTCAACTAAGTCATTTATGTATATTGTAAACAATAAAGGTCCTATCACGCTTCCCTGCGGTACTCCCGAAATTACCTCTACATCTGCAGATTTTGAACCGTTAAGAATGACATGTTGTGTTCTTTCTTCTAGGAAATCCTGAATCCAATCACAAACCTGGTCCGATATTCCGTAGGCTCGTATTTTTTTCACTAAACGCCTCATGGAGTAAAAATATTACCTACATTTCTTGAGCACCTACATTCCCTGTGTCTAAATAGTCAGTGATGGAGGTGGAATAAAAGTGCCCATTATACTTTCCAGACATTTTGGTACCAATGAAGGTCAATGGAATGCTGGACCATAATGTCTACCAAAAGCCCAAACACACTGGTGCATATCTGCAGGCAGCAAATTGTCATCAGCATGCATAGCATGTTAGTGGATTGTGCACTATGATTCAGATAGCACAACTCATTACTAATCCTGACACACAGCTGCTGCTTCAACATATGAGAATAGGTTTCATGCAGAATGACTATTCAAAGAAACAAACTCATTTTGCATTCCAATCAAAATGAGTTCATACCAAACAACATTATGAAAAGTAGTGATCTCAACTATTAAAATCTTCTTGCCATACTTTGGACATAATTATTCAAGAATCAGAAAAAATATTTAACAGACATTACATCAGATATGTGTTTCATTTGCCTATAAGAAACTGAGGAACTTGTTAGATCCTGTCACAGATGATCTCTGTCCCGGAAAAAAATGACATGTTAAAAATTCCTTGGGGTAGTTGAATGTCATACATCAACAAGCTGCATCACACAGTGTAATGCAGGCATTTGTTTTGAATACTTCTTCATTAAAAATTAACAATGCTGGAAAAGACAAATTGCCACTTACCTTAAGGAAGACACATCACGTTGCAGACAGGTACAATTAACACACTGCCACAGTGGTGTCATGCACGAAATAGCGGTCAACAGCCAGCGACACCACAGTGGTGTCGAGTGCGTGGTATTGCTCAGTGGTCAGTGACACCACAGTGGTGTCATGAGCATAGTATCCCACAGTGGCCAACGACAGCACTTTAGTATGTTTTGCATTCTGTTGGTGCTTTGATTAGGTAACAATAAGTTACACATGTCAATAAGATTTTTGTTTTTATAATATTTATGATGAATGTGCAGATGTCTTGTCTAACATGCAGGATGACTTGTTCAATTGGGGAGAAGACATTGGGCATCGAAAAAATGGAAGTGAAGCAGAAATGTCAGAAGAAGTGAAATACGTCCATGAAGAATTCGGCAAACACTATGGTTGCCAACTGATACAGACTGGTCAGACTTTGATTACTGAGGACCAATAATAAATTTGAAGGACCTCCAGGTTCAAACATATTTCCCAAAGATACACAGAACTTCAAAGACATCGTAGAATTATATATTGGGAATGATCTATTTGAATATATTAGCAATGAAACTAACAAGTACCACAGTCAAAATTGCAATAGAAGAAAACTGGATAGAAATATGCCAAATTTGTCGACGTTATGGGACCCAAACATTGAAAATGATTTGGGCTTGCTGTCCTTACGGAAATTGTAAAAAAAGCAAGAATTGACGATTATTAGTCAACAAATCCATTGATAGACACACGGATATTTCACAAAATGATGTCCCACAACTGATTCAGACAAATATTATCATTTTTACATTTTTATGATAACAACAATAAACTGATTAATGTCGACCAGCTTTTCAATTCATAATTTATTATTTTTCTAAAAAATTTAAATAAATATTTGAGACAGATTTTGTATTTATTTACATATGTATATCTTCAAAATTTCTTGAAAGTAGGGGAACAGAGCTGAAAACTTAAGAGAATTAATGATGAGATTAGTAACACTTAACAATTTATAATCTCCCAATAATGTCTATAATGGCCGGTGACAAGCCAAGTAATCCGAATTAGCGCTGCGAGCACCAAGCAAATCAATTTGTGCAAGACGCGCGGATGGCAAAGTGTTAAAAGACACTCACATATAGCTTTTGGTCACAGCCTCCATCAATAAAAGAGAAACACAAACACACACACCATTCACAGACTCACACAAGCAAGCACACCTCATGCACACATGCCCACCAACTCTAGCATCTTGGGCCAATCATAATCAAGTCTCCACTGATTCATTAAAAATTATTTTTAGTACTTATTAAACACTGGAAAGTCCAGGTTGGAATATCAACAATATGGAAAGGATATATTGCTGCTCACTGTAAAAATGACATCATGAGTTGCAGGCAGGCATGATGAAAACACTGTTGCATATAAGCTTTTGGCCAAAACCTTCTTCACATACACACACACGACCACTACAACAGAAACACATTGAATGAGAGCAACAATCTGGAGCAGGGTAGAGAAGGGGGAGGGATGGCAGGGTATGGGTGGGGGAAGAGGAATTGCACTGCCTGGCAAAGCACGTAGGGACTAGAGGTAGGAGGACAGTGCTGACGGGTGCAGCATCAGGAGGCTCTGGGGGAGGGAGAGGAGGGGAGAAACAGGGACCAGAAAGGAAAGGAGCAGAGAAGGAGAAAAGACCAGTGGGTCCCAGCAGTAGAGTGCAGGGCACAATGAGGATGAGGGGAAGTGAATTGTGAGGACCTGACAGGATAGAGGAGATAGAAACATTTGGATGGAACATGCGGGGACAGTAAGTTACCATGGGTTGAGACTGGGATGGTTTTGGGGATAGAGAATATGTTATAAGTATAACTCCTATTTGAGCAGTTCAAAAAAGCAGATGGTGGAGAGGAGGATCCAGATGGTTCAGATATTTAGTAAGTATGATTATTATACAGTACAAGATGAATGCTTATTAAGAATGAAAATTGCTTCCCATACTGCTTTTCCATGGAGAAGAAATAAAAACTTTGAGGTTTGCCGATGACATTATAATTCTGTCAGAGACAGCAAAGGACTTGGAAGAGCAGCTGAATGGAATGGATAGTGTCTTGAATGGAGGATATAAGATGAACATCAACAAAAGCAAAACAAGGATAATGGAATGTAGTCGAATTATGCTGAGGGAATTAGATTAGGAAATGAGACACTTAAAGTAGTAAAGGAGTTTCGCTATTTGGGGAGCAAAATAACTGATGATGGTTGAAGTAGAGAGGATATAAAATGTAGACTGGCAATGGCAAGGAAAGCATTTCTGAAGAAGAGAAATTTGTTAACATCGAGTATAGATTTAAGTGTCAGGAAGTCATTTCTGAAAGTATTTGTATGGAGCGTAGCCATGTATGGAAGTGAAACATGGACGATAAATAGTTTGGACAAGAAGAGAATAGAAACTTTTGAAATGTGGTGCTACAGAAGAATGCTGAAGATTAGATGGGTAGATCACATAACTAATGAAGAGGTATTGAATAGGATTGGGGAGAAGAGAAGTTTGTGGCACAACTTGACTAGAAGAAGGGATCGGTTGGTAGGACATGTTCTGAGGCATCAAGAGATCACCAATTTAGTATTGGAGGGCAGCATGGAGGGTAAAAATCGTAGAGGGAGACCAAGAGTTGAATACACTAAGCAGATTCAGAAGGGTGTAGCTTGCAGTAGTTACTGGGAGATGAAGAAGCTTGCACAGGATAGAGTAGCATGGAGAGCTGCATCAAACCAGTCTCAGGACTGAAGACCACAACAACAACAACTGCTAGTACATTTTGTTTTATTTTTTATCTGGTTCTGATGATTGCATTTGTACAAGTAGTGTACTAGCAATAAAAAGACAAGTCAAGTGAAATAATATATAGTAATATATATTATGTATCATATAATAATATATAAATATATATTTGAAAACTCTAAATATATTTCTGTAGGTAACACTTTCCAGTATTTTTCTTCTGGATTACTCACCAAAACCATTTACACCAACCCAAAGCACTTAATTCTGTGTCTTGTATAGGAACAAAAATAATTCAAATTTTTGTCTCTTGTTTTGCAGTTCAGTATATCATAGTCAATTTGAAACTAACTTTCTTGAACAAAAAGCAACCAGATAAATAAAGAGAGTTTTCATTTGAGAATACAGTCATTTGTTGATTATTGAACATATCCCTGTAATTACAGAACGTGTAGTCTACTTACTTGTACTCTGCTCTCATAAAATAATTTTCAATGTATTCTTTCTTTTTTTACTCTTTTCACACTGTATACAACTAATCATCTTTTTTAGTTGAGCCTTTTGGTGATCCATTCACATTTCCTGTGTACATCCATATGTTGCTAATTATAATTTATATGTTATAATATTAAGCAATATTTTTGGTATATCCTGTAATTTATCGCGTTTAATTCAAAGAATATTTGTAAAAGCAATATATACTTACTGCTTCTCATTCTTGCTTTTGTTAAATGAAACATATGATATCCTAGTATTTCTATGATTATACCTTTGAGAGTTTGATACACTTTTGAACATATAAATTATGCGTTTCTTGCAACTGTAAATGAGAGCAAGCTATACATCTAGATAATTTCATGACATTTGTTTTGCATGTTTGTGGTATTTAATATATTTTTCCTTTAATACAACAGGACTGGAAAGCCAATAGAGCTGAAAAGAGATCGTATGCCAGGACCATGTGCATATACTCCTGTAAGTTTAAATAACTTCAAGAAAAAATACCCGCAGTACACCCTAATTGGTAGAAACTATCCACCTGGAGATAAAAGCAAAATTCCAGGTCCTCTTGCATACAACCCTATGTACAGAGTGCAAACAAATCCTCCTAGGTTTTCTTTTGGCATTAAACATTCACCATATACAACTCCCATAATTTTGCCAAATGATGTTTGACAGTGGTTTATGCAATTGCAGATGTGAGTGTGTGAAATGTGTGTGTATTGTTTAATGTCTTTTATTGTGTTGTCTAAATAATGTCTTTTGTTTTTTAAAGAATTTTTTGAATAAATAATTATGAAAGAAATTTTAAATTTTAAATAATAGTAACAATAAGCACAGTTTATACTTAAAATATAAAATACAAATGGTGGATAGGAACACAAAAGAAGATTTACAAGTCTGTTAATCTACAATTGATGGGCTCACATTATTTATCATTACTGATTTCTTAAATCACAAATTAACAAGTATGAGTGGCCATTTAAAGTGAGAAAGGAAAGAAAGGGAAAGTCCAGGAGAGTGCCTAGCCTCTGAAATGGGAACATTGTGGAAAATAGGAAACATTAGAACGAAATGGAAATGCCACATTGAAGAGAAAAACAGAAGAATGGTGAGGGTCAACAGAGATGTTTATGTAGAGTGGAAAAATCTGGATGAAGCAGACATACTGCAGCAGATATAGTTGTCGGAGGAACAAAGATGGTAGTTACTCACTCCTCATTTACAAAGTTTCCCCAAATGACACATTTTTTACCCAGCATCAACTTGAACTGTTTGGGGAATATTTGCCCAATACCCCCCAATTATTGTTATCAGCAGTATTGTCATAAAGTAGCAATCACAGCTTCATTACTGAAACTTTCTAACTTTATTTTAATTGGTTCAACATTGGGTGTTTGGTGAAACATTTTATATTGTACTAACTAAAAGAAACACTTATTTAGCATTGTATCACAAACTTTATTATTATTGTATGAACTAAGTTTATAAGCCCATTTTGTAAAACACTCTCAAAAATGGCAACCAGGCAAAGATAGAAATGTCAATTTCTAAAGTCTTCAGTCCTTGACTTAAACTATAAAGGTTATTTATGTTGACAATTTTGACAGTTGCATTTTACACAGTATTCTGCAGCATTCATTAGGACAGCATTTACGATAACTATAAACAGCAGACAATGAAGTAGAGCTATATTCATAGTTATTGTAAATGCTGTCCTAATGAATCTTGTAGGATACAAATGTAACTATGTCGAAATTAACAACAGAGAAAACCTTTACAGTTTGAAGTCAAGAATCAAAATATTAAGAAGTTTATGTGTTTATATTTTGTTTATCTTTGCTAGGTTGCCATCTTTGGGTAAGATGTTTACTGCAAAGTGGGCTTATAACCCGAAACTTGTGTCATACAATAATATCCTCTAAAGGGGGAGGGGGGTTGTTTTACCGCATAGAAATTACCCAAATGGGACAGAAATCGGTAGATGTAATAGATGTGATGTACATGTAGAGACAAATAAATGATTACAAAGTCAGAAAAATTTGGTGATTTATTCAGTAGAAAGAACTTCACAAATTGAGCAAGTCAATAACACATCCACCTCTGGCCCTTATGCAGGTATTCAGCTTGGCATTGATTGAAAGAGGTGTTAGACGTCCTCCTGAGGGATACTGTGCCAAGTTATGTCCAGTTTGTGTATTAGACCATCAAAATCCCAAGGTGATTGTAGGGCCCTGCCCATAATGCTTCAAACGTTCTCAGTTGGGGAGAGATCCAGCAACCTTGCTGGCCAAGGTAGAGTTTGACAAGCACAAAGCCAAGCAGTAGAAACCCTCACAATGTGTGGGCAGGTATTATCTTGCTGAAATGTAAGCCCAGGATGATTTGCCATGAAGAGCAACGAAATGGGGTGTAGAACATTGTTGACATACCAGTGTGCTATAAAGGTGCCATGGATGGCAACCAAAGGGGTCCTGCTATGAAAAGAAATGGCACCCCAGACCATCATTCCTGGTTGTCAGGTTGTATGGTGAGCGACAGGCAGGTTGGCATCCCATTACTGTTTGGGGTATCTCCAGTCATGTCTTTGCTGGTCATCAGGGCTCAATTTGAAGCAGGACTGCCGGCCGAAGTGGCCGTGCAGTTAAAGGCGCTGCAGTCTGGAACCGCAAGACCGCTACGGTCTCAGGTTCGAATCCTGCCTCGGGCATGGATGTTTGTGATGTCCTTAGGTTAGTTAGGTTTAACTAGTTCTAAGTTCTAGGGGACTAATGACCTCAGCAGTTGAGTCCCATCGTGCTCAGAGCCATTTTTAGAAGCAGGACTTATCACTGAAGACAATTCTACTCCAGTTGATGACACTCCAGACTGCAGACATATCTGGAGATGCCTTGGATCAATTCTCAGAATTTCATTAAAAATATTGTCCTTCAAGTCTTCTAACATTATCAGTTAATTGTGTACACTTTTCCCTTTACACTGCCTCAGATAAAAGTCACAAATGGTTAAGTCTGGTGAATACAGTGGTCACAGCCCTCTGCTGACAGTCCATTCTTCTGTGAATCTTTCAAAAATTCATGAGGTTGATTTGTGTGAAGTGTGACAGGTTGCCCTTATCATACATACATTTATGAGGGTTCAACTATTTGGGAGTGACCATGAACAACCTAGTACTCAGGCTGGGTTTACATGTGCCACCCTGTACATTATTGTATTCCTATGCAAAATGAACAATAAAATAGTTTTCTTTGTAATTAATGTTGAAAATAATTAAGTAAGGAAAAAATCAATTTACATCTTTGCATTTATCAACTTTGTGAAAATACTTGGAAACTTTGCCCCCCCCCCCCCCAATTCTGAAATGAACAATGAAAATTTTAGAAAAGCCTCACACACACACACACACAGTAGGAACCGTGCTTACAAACACTATACAAACGTTAAATTATCTCCTTTATGTATAGGGTATTTTGATATGATATTTAAAAAATATGTTTCCTCAAAAATTTACTGCTTGCAGTTATCAAGTTTTGAAAAAATATGTCTCAGTTGGTTCTATAACTGATGGGACAAGAGATGCCTACCACAAGTGGAGCCATAGACAATGGGAATACTACTAGTTTGTCTCCATTCTAATGTTATTATTGAGATGGTGTGGCTATTTCCTTTGTATCAACAGCTGTATCTTTTGAACAGAATAGTAACACCTGTGGCAGATGCCAAACGCAGACAGGTGAGTTTACAAGCAGATGCGAAAAAACCGGATATCTTCACATTTTTTTTAGTCATTCTCGTTGGTCCTCTGGTTTTATACTGATTCTGAGTAAGTGTGAACCAAACAGCTAAAATCATCAGTGCCCTATAAACTCTTCCAGAGCAGAAGCAGTGCACCAAATCTGTCTGCGTATAGAGTCAATTTTGTGTGCATGATGTATGAGAATGTGTTCCAAATGTTTGTGTAGTGGGTATCTGAGACAGAAAATGGGAACCAGACCAGTATTCATCTGGTGGGAGTGGGAAACTGCCTGAAAACCCACACCTAGGCCGGTCAAGCACTGTACCCACCTCATTAATCCACCACTCTGATTCAGTCTGGAGGTGGTGAGGGGAGAGGCCTACTCCAACGGAATCTTCAGTACAGTGGAGAAAGGAAGACAAATCATATGACCCATCACCATCTAGGATCCATCTGTGCTTGTTTTGAAGTAGAGGTGGCAGCTATGTGGAAGCTACAGTGTTGAAGTGCTTATACTAGCTTAACAGCCATCAATCAGTGGCTCGCACTGCCTGTCAGAAACTTGGTTAGACAAAATGGTTATCACTTGAGGAACGAGGTCCACTAATGTTAGCCTTTTACAATGTTCATAAGTGGGTTTTTAGACGTGACACGATGTGTGCGGAGGTATCCACTCTCATTATATATAAAACAGGTCCCTATGTGTTCTATGTAAATTATATGTACCCAGTATCAACACAACTGCAAATAGCAGGGGACATTCTGTTTTACCACTTTAACCGTGGATCGAACACCGCATTAAACTTGTAAGCAATGTTGAACAGACCAGTATTCCCACTAGGGGACGCGGCAAGAACGGGGGTATCTGCCCCGGGCGGCAATTTCAGGGGGGCCAAATTCATATTCTCGAAGAAAAAAATTTGTTTCACAAAGCGCCTAGCATCCAGCGCACGTTGGTCTATCGATTACTCATACGATTTTGAAACGCATTCCAGTTCATTTTTGAACATTTCTGAACACATTCTAAGCTGATTTCTGAACGAATCATGAGATTATTTTTGAATGCGTGGATAGCGTTCGTGATGTGTCTGCGAGGGGAATTACACTCGCATCTACAAATAAAAAACTTTCCTGCAGATAAAAGTGAACAGGGCTGTAGGCTTACGAGCTGAGCCGAATACACGCAAACACATCGATGTTTGTTTATGTGGTTGATTGGATGTGCGAATGATCAGCGTTGTTGTAAGTATTAGCGAAATCCGTAGATTCAGACTACCAGAGTGGAAATAAACGACTAACAGGAATAACAGGTAAGAAAGATTATACATTCTCGATGTCTCCACGTAAATGAAATTTTCACAGAACATTTTTGCCAGATTGCTGCCCTACCACTTACACAGTCCCCAGTTAGCAGCCGCTTTAAGTTCTATTCTCGGAATAGCGCGGAAAACGCGTTGTACGAACACGTAATAACGCCTAACTGGAGAATAAAAGCGGAGTAACTGAACCTGTGATTCTGGCAGGGTTAGTGAAGTTAACCGGTGAAAAATTTTTGACAATGACGGGAATAGTTACAGAATTAGTGACGACGAGATTGTTTGCTCGAACGAGATAGGGGTAGAAACGGAGACATTATTTGGAAGAATACGACAATTCCAAATTTATATAAAATTTCATCATACTACTTTTCGATGTCATATTTGAGAAACTGGAGCATGTGAATGAAATGTGAAACTATCTTCTAACATTTTGCTTATAGTAGACCTAATAGTCATTTGGTATTAGCACTTCGTGTATTATGTTCTGTCATGTTATTTATGTAAATGAGGGACATAAAAATGACCATTTGTACCAAAACAATCTCGTTTATTTGGTATGTGCTACAACTGCTGCAATTTCGTTTTATCTAGCAGGCGGTGACAAAATAGACGTAATCAAATCGAGAAACCACACCAGTGTTGGGAACTATTCGTATGAACAACTTTTTCAGTATTAGACATTTCGATATTTCATGCAGTAAAACGTTTGAGCCATTTGAACCATTTTTAAAGGGGATAAGATATCAAACTGGCCGACTGTGAGCAGGAAAGGCACCACAGGATATTTTGATTTCCACTACTCTCCTGAATATAGGTTTGATGGTTTCCATTACAAAATATATTGATTTGAATTCCACAGAGCGAAACACAGTGACGTGCGATAAAACAACGCTGTTCGAAGAGGCGTGCCACCGTGGCACACTTGAGACCGAATAACGTCTTACATTTCCTCGAATATATAAGTTTTACATATCAAACTCTTCAGAAAGATGTGCGCTACAATATGACTATGTTTCTGAAAAATCAATTTTTTAAAATATTTTTGACTTCCTATGGTATCTCAAACTCTCGTGAACTGGAAGGGGGGGGGGGGGGGGCAATATCAAGTTTTTGGCCTGGTTCGGAAATATCGTAGATCCGATGCTGTATTCTGTATGTCCCCAACCAGAAGTAGGATGATCTTGAGCAAACCGTCATCAACTTTGGGCGGAAGGTTAAACACTCTGACATTTGTATAGACCATCTCCGCTTTTACCAGAATAACCATACTATTAGAACTATCGCAGTGAGTGAAAGGGACTTCTTGTCCGTGCCGCAAAAGGAGCCTGTGAACCGGAAGTGTGTCTTCAAACTTGACACAAACAAATACGATTCAGAATTGAAGTAAGGCGTGCGCACCTGATCTGAAGTTACCTTGATCAAGTCTAAAGGCCAATCATGAATTTATAACGGACCTGGCTGCACATGCCCCGTGAAATCAAAACTAAAACTGACGGTACCTGTACGTGGAATGTTCCTGGGAACCATGGAAGACATAATGGCGCAAGAAAACGTCACCTCAAAATTGAGTCACAAACACGAGACGCTGAGAGACAACGATGCGACAGACACAAGGACTCGCACGAGACCGAAAAGAAACAAAGGAGCTCTTTCGGCACTATGGCATGGGCGGGAACAGGCAGAAGCTACTCCCCCGACCACGGGTGCTGCAATAACAGTATAATGATAGTGAAATCTGTTTACACATTCGCAGATGTTTTCCCGCTATTTGGATTATTTTCTGGTAGTGCTGCTCCAAGCCCTATACTCTCAATTAATTGTTTTCCTGTTATTAAAATTTTCGGTTCGGTAACATTTCCCACATTTTGCGCTTTTGAACCTCTATCACGTTTCTACAACGGTTTTAAAATCGATTTATGTGGAAGCTATATTGTGTCCCCACTTACGCACAATATGTAGAATAAGGCAAACATAAAACTGATGTTTCTTAATCTAAATCACTCGAGTTTATGAGAAATATCAGTGGCATCTTTAGGGGCACTTTCAAAATGTTTTCGCAGTGTCTCGTCACCTGACTACTCTAAACTGTAATACATGATCAGAAACAGCATTTGAATTTTAACGACTTTTTAACTGAACCTAATGCTATTAGGAATTCATACGCATTTTTTTGCAGATTCGTGGTACTTTTTGAAATTGGTGAATGGACTATTCATGAATGCACTACGACGTCTGCCAAGCGTTACACATAGCAGGAAAAACACACAACTTACAAAGTGCAGCCGGCCTCTGTGGACGAGCGGTTCTAGGCGCTTCAGTCTGGAACCACGCTGCTGCTTCGGTCGCAGGTTCGAATCGTGCCTCCGGCATGGGTGTGTGTGATGTCCTTAGGTTGGTTAGGTTTAAGTAGTTCTAAGTCTAGGGGACTGATGACCTCAGATGTTGAGCCCCATAGCGCTTAGAGCCATTTGAGCCATGCAAAGTGCACTTTTAAGTGCTTTAGCATATACCGTCGACGGATATAATGACAACTAGTCCACGTGAAATGTTGTCTTCAAAATCTGCGTGATCCCTGAAGTTATAATGTTTTGCCAGATTACCATGAACTCAATAATATCTAACAGTTTAGGGACTCGCCAGTGTCCTTTTTTTTTTTTTAACGTAATTTCCCACATCGGAAATACTAATCAGTAGACTGTCCTTTTCATGAAGCCATTTGAAGCCAGCAGAGGCGCTAGCTGGAACTATTCCGATGAATACAATTACTAGGTTTTTAATAAAGATATTGGAATCTGTCTCACGCTTTTCTCGTAATATTTCATCACGTGTGTTATATTATTCTTTGATTCAGTCACTTTTGGTATTCATTCGTTTATGAGGTACAAATATCTTGCGACTATCGGTAATTTTCTAACTCTTTCACTACTCTTTTATACCTCACAGCCCACAATATTTCAAGTTAGTCACGTTTTTGCAACACTGCTTACAGCTAATTGCTGAAAATGGACAAAAAATTGAGATATACATTTATTCAATGCCGACAACATACTCGTGCCATACTGGTCAGCTGAGTTTCGTGATAGCGCAATATAGAGACGTTCAAGCTCAAATATGGTGCTTATTCGCATTAATGATTATAAAATTAATGTCATGAATGCTGTACAACAATTACTCAATGAACGCCACCCACTGTTAGATCGCATAGGTCGGCAATAATTGGACACCGACGACTTCCTACCAGTACCGATCAGCGGACACACAGTATAAGTAAACGTCCTGTCAGCAAATGAAAAGAAGTATGCTTTTGTCGAGTGTGTTTTGTCGTACAACTGTTTTGTTACAGCAATTGTTGGTAAGGCGGATGCCAGGTTGAGATTCACTGGGAGAGTCCTTAGAAAATGTAGTCCATCAACAAAGGAGGTGGCTTACAAAACACTCGTTCAACCTATACTTGAGTATTGCTCATCAGTGTGGGATCCATACCAGGTCGGGTTGACAGAGGAGATAGAGAAGATCCAAAGAAGAGCGGCGCGTTTCGTCACAGGGCTATTCGGTAAGCATGATAGCATTACAGAGATGTATAGCAAACTCAAGTGGCAGACTGCAAGAGAGGCGCTCTGCATCGCGGTGTGGCTTGTTGTCCAGGTTTCGAGAGGGTGCGTTTCTAGATGAGGTATCGAATATATTGCTTCCCCCTACTTATACCTTCCGAGGAGATCACGAATGTAAAATTAGAGAGATTCGGGCGCGCACGGAGGCTTTCCGGCAGTCGTTCTTCCCGCGAACCATACGCGACTGGAGCAGGAAAGGGAGGTAATGACTGTGGCACGTAAAGTGCCCTCCGCTACACAATGTTGGGTGGCTTGCCGAGTATAAATGTAGACGTAGATGTACCCATTTGAGGTATATGAAGATCTGCGCACCTAGTGACGTGGGAAATGAGAGGGTGACTTTAAAAGATCACTATGAAGGCAACATTTCCGCGATGGAATTCTGCCCTTTGACAAACCTTCTTCATCTTTGTCATTCAACCGTTTTGCATCTGCATTTAATTGTATTATAGCTTTATTAGTAACTCCCGGAGTTTGTTGAAATGTAATCTTTCTTGGCTTATGAACTATACATTGTTCATAGATATTAAAATCCCGAATATTCTGGCTGTCAAAGTCAAAGTAATCCCTTGCTAGCGATAAGCGTAGGGGAACAGGTGCAAGGAATCCAGTATCAGCGTTCGAGGTAAGGTCCTAGTGATTGTGATTTGCCTTTGCCTTTCTCCAGCCTATTACGAAGCTTCAAGAATAACTGCGATGGGTGCTTGTACAGAGTAGTGTTGAGTTTTTGTTGTTATGGATGAAAGGAAGGAAGAAGGTGAAATCTGGCGCCGGCACATAGCATAATTCTCCTGAACAGCAGCAAGGGGGCTTTCGAGCTTAATGTCCCCATCCGACGGACGGATCGCAATCAACAGTGTCACATGTCGTCACTTAATGAAACACTGTTGAAAGGTTTGGAAACTAATACAGGACATTCGTGCTAAGACTTATGGTCAGAAACTTTACACGACCACCTCTCTTCCCCTTGTCGGTTAAATACTGACAGTGAAAATTTCTCACCATTAGAGTTTGAGCACAGGTGTGGAGGTGAGTCGTTCTGGCGATGTAAATTTAATTTTGAATATTACCTCATGTACCTGCTTTACAGTAATCCATTTTTCAAGGATGATGCCTCTCGTGGTCCGCCTCCGCAGCCGACTGGTCAGCACATCTGACTCTCATATTGAGGATCCAGGTTCAACTCATGGTATTAGCAGGGATTTTTCCTTGGTGAGAGGACTGGGACAGTGTGCACTCATTATTGTGAAGCCAATTGAGGTACTGCTTGAGTGAGAAGCAGTGGCTCCATGGTCTGGAAAGCCGACAACAGCCGGAAGAGCAGTGTGCCAGAGGATGACAAGATGGCTGGTCAACATCGTGTGCTCTTCTGGAATTTAGTTTTTATATGGCATTTTTAAGATTCTACTTTGTTTTTTATATGTTTGAGTTTAAAATCCATTTATGACACAATAATTCATTCTTTTAATGTTGGCAAGAACAAACAGTGCATATACCTCTAGGAGAAATAGCACAGTTTTTCTCAAGAATGCATCTCTGCATGTTGAAAATAAATTTAGGGTTCATCACGTTACTGTCAGTAATGCGTCATGTACTGTTCTTTACTTTTTTCCAAATATGGGTATTGAAACAAAAATATAGATATATTAAAAAAAATAATGTCCACTTGTGGAATGTTTATATTCTTGTGTCGGCTTTTTTAGATTCGTTTTTGAAACTAAAGGTGAGTATAGGAGTGCGAGCACCAGTCGTTCAGAAAATGTTGGAAATGATTTTCTAACTACAGACAGATGTTGTCTGACAACAGATGTTCCATCACTTTCGAGAGCCTCTGTAGTGTGACTGTCAAACACCGAAATAACTCTAAGGATGGTTATAAGAAAATTTTCATACGTCTTCAAAGAACTAGATTGCTTAAAGAAAAACGTTGCAATTTAAATCACTTAACCTTCTTTTTTTAATTTCAGTTCCAAACTCCTATAACATATTTCACTACTCTATCGTATTTTATAATACACTTTGCTTATGTTTTATTTCATTTTACGTCATGTTATAGATATCTTCAGATCATTTGAGTGATAATTTTCTAGGTATTTTAGATTAAAAATCCAGGACCTACAATTATAGGCCCATTTTCATATTCACAAAGTAAATGAATTCTAACTAGGGGCAATTGCCCCCACCAGTCCCCCTCTGTGGGTGCCCCTGGACTCATTCCCAATATTACAGATGGAGTAGACAACCTAGAACAGTGTCAGTACTTTACAACAACGTACCTGAAAAGTGGTTATTATGAGCTAGAGGTAGTCCCAAAAGGTAGACGAAAAACTGCTTTCATGGTCTCATGGCGACATTACCAGTACAAACAGATGACACTTGGGCTGAAAAACGGCCCATCCATGTTCCAGAGGTTATTAAATGGAGCCCTACATGGTTTACGGTGAAGGACTTGCATGGTTTATTTGGATGATATCACCGTAACCTCAAAGGATATGCCAGAGCATGTGAAACCCTTGGGATACATATTCAGCAGGCTATGACCTGCATATCTAATGCTTAGCATAAGTAAGTGCCATTTTGCACAAATACAGGCAAACTACTTTGGCCACATCATTAGGAGATAAGATTTCCCCGCTGATCCATGCTCCTCATAGGCAGCCCGGAACTTCACAGATGCACAAACCACGGGACAACTACAGTCAATCCTGATGCTGTGCAATTATTATTGCAAATTTGTAGATTGTAGAACTCTTGAATCGATTGTTGAAGGGCATGAAATTCCAGCGGTCAGCAGAATGCCAAGCAGCGTTTGAGATATTGAAAGCAGCTTGAGTTTCTGATCCATTGCTAGTCTTTCCTGATTTTGGTAAGGAATTTATCCCCTTCTGTAACGCCAGCAGTGAGGCAGTTGGCTGTATCTTGAGCCAGAATATGGATGACCAGGAATATCCAGTACTGTATGCATCAAGGCAACTGAACAAAATGGAGCGTAAATACTCCGCTACGGAAAAGGAAGTGTTGGCAGCGGTATACGGAATAGCATACTTTTATGGTGATTTATATGGGTGAAAGCTTAAGGTCGTCACAGGCCACGGTTTTTTAAAATGGCTATTGAGGCTGAAAGACCCGTCGAGTAGATTAACAAGATGGGCACTCGAACTCAGCGAGTGTGAATATGTGGTGGTCCATAAACTGGGTAAAAAGCACATAAATGCAGGTATGTTAAGTAGGAAAGTTTCATTGCTAAACACGCTAGGTATAAGTTTAGTGGAGTGGCAGAGAGCACAAGATGCTGACAAGGACTGTCAGGCATTCAGGTCACAATCACAGTTCATGACGCATGAGGGCTTGCTCTGCAGAACAACAAAATGCAGATCGCACATAGTGGTTCCGGCAGCACTCAGGGACCAAGTACTGTGACAAGCACATGACTATGTGCTGTCAGGTCACGGAGGATGCTGAACGACAGACAGACTAATAATGGAAATATTCTGCCGGAGAGCAAGCAGACATGGTTCAAATGGTTCAAATGGCTCTGATCACTATGGGACTTAACATATGAGGCCATCAGCCCCCTAGACGTAGAACTACTTAAACCTAACTAACCTAAGGACACCATACACATCAATGTTCGAGGCAGGATTCGAACCTGCGACCGTAGCATCAGCGTGGTTCCGGACTGAAGCACCTAGAACCGCTCGGCCGCTGCCACCGGCCAAGCAAACATGACATGCTGTTGAGAAATAAGTGAAGGACTGTGTGCCTTTTGCACATAGAGCTGATCGTCGTATTCCTAAAAAAATCCCTTTGTAAATCCATTTCAAATGATAGAACTTACGTTTTAGGGCCTTTTAATACGATAACCGCTGGAAATAAATAGGTATCGACAATTATAGAGCACAATATATTGAAAGTCGCTGCCTGGTAACGGCAGATAAATACGACATAGCAGTGCCTGTATTGTTAAGAAGTACAATGCATTGTACTTCTTAACAACATGGCTGTTCGCGTCCGTAGCATACGATAAGTTACACGTGTCTCCCGGGTGGTGCTAAGGAACAGTCACTTTGGGGCGGCCAAACAATTATCGATCTTGATCGCTGATCTCCTGGCTAATTGTACATCGCATATCACAAATATGAGTCAAACCGTTGAGACTGGCCATAGAAAAGGCTACTCTCAGAGCCAACAGACGAGCCCCCTTGGACCTATCTTCAAGATGTGCCATATCAATATACAGGGTGAGGCCTGTAGATGGATCAGTGATCTGAAAAGGATCCATTTAACGGAATATACAGGGTGTTACAAAAACGTACGGCCAAACTTTCAGGAAACATTCCTCACACACAAATAAAGAAAAGATGTTATGTGGACATGTGTCCGGAAACGCTTAATTTCCATGTTAGAGATCATTTTAGTTTCGTCAGTATGTACTGTACTTCCTCGATTCACCGCCAGTTGGCCCAATTGAAGGAAGGTAATGTTGACTTCAGTGCTTGTGTTGAGATGCGACTAATTGCTCTACAGTACTAGCATCAAGCACATCAGTACGTAGCATCAACAGGTTAGTGTTCATCACGAACGTGGTTTTGCAGTCAGTGCAATGTTTACAAATGCGCAGTTGGTAGATGCCCATTTGAAGTATGGATTAGCAAGGAGCAATAGCCGTGGCGCGGTACGTTTGTATCGAGACAGATTTCCAGAACGAAGGTGTCCCGACAGGAAGACGTTCGACGCGATTTATCGGCGTCTTAGGGAGCACGGAACATTCCAGCCTATGACTCGCGACTGGGGAAGACCTAGAACGACGCGGACACCTGCAATGGACGAGGGAATTATTCGTGCAGTTGACGATAACCCTAATGTCAACGTCAGAGAAGTTGCTGCTGCACAAGGTAACGTTGACCACGTCACTGTATGGAGAGTGCTACGGGAGAACCAGTTGTTTCCGTACCATGTACAGCGTGTGCGGGCACTATCAGCAGCTGATTGGCCTCCACGGATACACTTCTTTGAATGTGTTAATCCTCATTTCAGTGCAAATGTTCTCTTTACGGATGAGGCTTCATTCCAACGTGATCAAACTGTAAATTTTCACAATCAACATGTGTGGGCTGATGAGAATCCGCACGCAATTGTGCAATCACGTCATTAACACAGATTTTCTGTGAACGTTTGGGCAGGCATTGTTGTTGATGTCTTGATTGGGCCCCATGTTCTTCCACCTACGCTCAATGGGGCACGTTATCATGATTTCATACGGGATACTCTACCTGTGCTGCTAGAACATGTGCCTTTACAAGTACGACACAACATGTGGTTCATGCACGACGGAGCTCCTGCACATTTCAGTCGAAGTGTTCGTACGCTTCTCAACAACAGATTCGGTGACCCTTGTATTGATAGAGGCGGACCAATTCCATGGCCTCCACGCTCTCCTGAGCTCAACCCTCTTGACTTTCATTTATGGGGGCATTTGAAAGCTCTTGTCTACGCAACCCCGGTACCAAATGTAGAGACTCTTCGTGCTCGTATTGTGGACGGCTGTGATACAATACGCCATTCTCCAGGGCTGCATCAGCGCATCAAGGATTCCATGCGACGGAGGGTGGATGCATGTATCCTCGCTAACGGAGGACATTTTGAACATTTCCTGTAACGAAGTGTTTGTAGTCACGCTGGTACGTTCTGTTGCTGTGTTTCCATTCCATGATTAATGTGATTTAAAGAGAAGTAATAAAATGAGTTCTAACACGGAAAGTAAGCGTTTCCGGACGCATGTCCACATAATATATTTTCTTTCTTTGTGTGTGAGGAATGTTTCCTGAAAGTTTAGCCGTACCTTTTTGTAACACCCTGTAGAAGGAGTAAGCTGGGCTAAATGTCAAGTATTAAGTAAGATTTTATGTGATGGCAACATTGATCTCGTTGCATTTCAAGAAACTCACGTTGAAGACGAAGACTATGTGGCTACGTATGTCCGATCATCGACTGGAGATGTGCACTTGTGCTCAGCGACAGTGCATGGCAACATACTTGAAGTTGCTGTCAAGATAGAAGATCTGTCGGTGAGCAATGTGTACAAACCACCAACCATTCTCTGGCCTCAAGATGTGCTGCCATACCTGCCACATCCAGCAATATACGCGGGGAACTTTAATAGCCACCGCTCTCTGTGGAAATATAGAATAGCTGATGGAAATGGCGAGGCTCTTAGTAATTGGGCAGAGAATAACAACTTGTTCTTAGTTTTCGACCCAAAGGACCAAGGAACATTTAGGTCAGCAGCTTGGACAAAGGAATATAATCCAGATCTATGCTTTGTGACGACTGGCAATAACTGTAACCACTAAGAACTACAAGACGTGAATTAACAGACTTCCCTCATAGGCAACACTGCCCAGTCTTAATTGAAACTGGGATCAATATCCCAATAATAACAACCGTATAACGCCCAAGGTGGAATTTCAGAAAGGCAAAGTGGAATACCCACGTGGAAAAATTGGATAAGTGCTTGGGATGGATTCACCCATCAGCGAGTAATTATGACGAACTCATAGGTGCAGTTAAAAGTGCAGCGAAATCTGCCGTCCCAAGGGGGTTACGTAAACAGTATGCACCAGGATGGGACAAAGAGTGTGACAATAAGTATTAGAGATTCCTTGAGAGTGGAGACCTTGAGATTGCAGACGACCTGCTGCACAGCCTAAATAACGCATGGCGAGGGAAATGGATTGAAACCTTTGAGTTGCTTGATTTCAAGACACCTAGTAGACAGGCATGGTCTCTCCTCAGAAAACTAGGTGGAGCTAACAAACTACATCATACCTCAACAGATATTTCTGCAAATAGGATTTCAGCTCACATACAGGCAACATCTAGAGCGCAAAGGACAAGAAACATACAAGAATAATACGTCGTGAACTTAGTGCTCTTAAGAAAAACAGAACACCTTTGGATCAGTATTCCTCGAAATTTATCACCAATGAAGTCAGAGAAGCGCTGAAGAGTGTCAAGGCGGGAAAGGCACCTGGGTTAGATGAGATACGCCCAGAATTCCTTCTTCACTGTGGGGAATATGCCAAAAAATGGCTTTCGAATTTTACTCAAATATAATGGCAACAGGGAACATACCACAGAAAATGAAGAACTCAAAGACCATTGCACTGCTAAAACCAGGGAAACCAAGCGATCAGCCGAAGAGTTATAGGTCAATCGCACTGCTCAACGTCATATACAAGCTGATAGACTCCTGTGTAACAGACTGAGCCCAAAAGTACTGGAATCAATTCCAGACGAACAATCAGGATTTCGACCCAATAGAAGCTGCAGTGATCATGTACTTTCCCTGACAAACATATGGAGGCAGGCTACCAGAAAAAAAACCATCAGTTGTATTCATAGACCTGAGGGCAACCTATGACACTGTCTGGGACAAGGCCTGCTGTACAAATTCACACAAATAATCCCATGCAGCAATATCATCAGACTCGTCAATAACGTGCTTGCCGGGCGAGCTTCTCAAGTGATTACTGGAGAACAAATGAGCTCTTCCGAAATTCTCAACAATGGGCTACCACAAGGCTTAGTCCTTGCTCCATTGTTCTTCAACCTTTATACACACAATCTAGGAAGTTTGGCTGTGCAGGCGATTGGGTTATAGCTGCGCAACATGAATCATTCGAGGCTACTGAAGACATGTAGTGCTCCGATTTGAAGCTGCTGAGTAGCTATCTCCGCAAATGGAGACTGCAGCCGAATCCGACTAAGACTGAAGTATCATGCCTCCACCTTGAAGTATCATGCTTCCACCTTTGCAACCACTCAGCAAGACGAGAGTTTAATGTCATCTTTGAAGGGAAACGCCTTAGACATAGCAACTACCCCGAATACCTAGGAGTCACATTGGGCAGGACGCTCTCTTACAAGGAGCACCTGACAAAGACTGCAGATAAAATAAGGACAAGAAACAACATCATCTATAAACTGTATGGCACCACTTGGGGCTCCACAACAAGCACACTCCGCACATCAGCAGTTGGGCTTCTCTACTCGGTGGCAGAATACTGCGCACCTGTGTGTATTAACAGCCCGCATACAAGTAGGATTGATGTAGTAATAAATGACACCATGTGAATTATCAGTGGCACAATAAAAACTACGCCCACTGTATGGCTGCCATCCCTGAGCCACATACCACCCTCAGAAATGCGGCGAAAAAACGGTCTTTTCAGTGAGTTCAACAACATAACTAATAACCCATACCTGCCCATACACAGCGACGTAGCTGACTTGGAGCGCAGAAGACTTAAATCGTAAAGACCAGCATTACTCTCTACTAAAGACACCATGAACTTTGATGTCGACAAACTGTGGAAACAACACTGGCCACCAAAATGTCAAAGTTTCATGACAGCTGAGAAACCACCTGGCTTCAACTTGTCACGCTAAGTGTGGACAACTCTAAACCGCATACGTACTGGCCATTGAAGATGTGTTGACGCCCTCTATAAATGGGGAACGATACCAACACCAAATTGCGACTGCGGCACTGAAAAACAAACAGTCTGACACATAGTGGAAGAATGCCCGGTTGGCGCCTACAAGGGAGCCTTCAACGATTCCCTCGCTGCAACAGAGGAGGCAACTGATTATATTAAAAGTCCTGATGTGAGTCTGTAGTTAACTTATGTATAAAGTGTATAAGGATTGTGATGTATGCCATACGATAAATAAATAAAACAACAACAAAGGAGCTGTTGTATCTTACAAAAGTTACACGGATTGGTCCGACTGTCAGTGGTAGGAATGAACGTGCAGTATCGATGTTACACTGTTCGCCCTTATCCAGTGAGATGGGCATTGGTGGTAAAACGAGTACAGGTAAAGACGCGAGAGATGATAATAATTTCTGAGCATGGGGAAGCTCACGCTCTTTGCGTCCACTCTGTGACAGCACCCTTGGCGGCTTCCAGTCTCGCCGTGGTCTCGGTACGGCCCTAAGTGTGAGCACACCATTATTTCGATGGCGACGGTGACGGCCGTTCGCCTTACGTCCAGTGTGAATCAGCCTTTATATTTCATCTGCGAAAAGCGCGTTCTGTGGAGAAGCAGAAACGAGGAGATGCCCCTGGCGAGCGCACAAAGTAACCTTCGACCCTGGAAAGCGGCGAGTCTTCCCACGCGAGCGCATCGCCGCATACTGACTGCCCGCTGCCATTCTCGCAGGGCCGCGGGCTGCTGGCCGTGGGCCTCGCCCTGGCCAAGGTCACCGCCAGGTCAGCGACCCCGCGACCACAGTGCGCTGCGCTGGGGTCAACGCGCCCAGCTGATCGCGTGCCTTACCTGTTCGGAAGACTTGCCACTCCTCTTCCTCTTCGTATCCAGCTACCTCGGTTCCTCTCCGCTAGTGCCGTCTGTTGTAATTTGTTTTTATCTAAAACTTCTCTACGTATCTCAGCTTCATCACTTTCCTCGTCTACTTATTCTACAAGGGCTAGTCATAAAGTTTTAATTAGCACCTCAATAAAACCAAGCTGCGACCATAGGATCTGGTTATTCTAATGGCCCTTCTCTGCATATTCATTTTTCAATGCTACCCATTTCTCCCAACGATAAATGATTTTGTGCAGATCTTGGACTGCAGAAGTCGCTATTTTACCTGCTGATGAGGTGTTCTACCTGAAAAATCACCTCGTCGTCATTCTGTAAATTTCTGCCACACAGTGGTCTCTTCACGTGATGAACGAGGAAGAATCAGCGGACGCAATGTCAAGAGAACTTGGGGGATTGAGGAAGGGGAGGGGGGGAGGGATACAAAAATTAATAGCTCACAGAAGCAGCGTGTGTGTAGAATGGCTGGCGAGCTGCGGCGTTTTCGTGGAGCAAAAACACCACGCCGGACCGTCGCTTCGTCTTGGCAGTTGCTCCTTACGAACGCAATCTGTTAGCACGACAGTATGGCAGCCACAGAATAAATTCATCATCACATTGACCAATGATGGTCGGTCTTTCGTCTTTTTTGGCAGTGGTGAATCCACATGTTTCCACTGCTTTCTTCCCTCTTCTGTTTTGGAGTCACAATGTCGTTGAAATCTGATCCATGACTGATTTTCATTTTTTCTTCTTTGCCTCGACCGTTATACATTGTCTTTCGAGCACCAGGGCCACCATTTTTCTTTCAGTTCCTAATTGTTTATGGAGAGATGGTATGACATTTGGTCCTTCATCGCTCAGATGTATTTGAGCACACTAGAAGCGTTTGCATCACCTAACTATTTTGTCATATTTTAACGTAAGAACTTTATATATTGCTTATTCCATGAAGTTTCGGGGTTGTAGCCGGATGACATCGACTTCCTGCCACGATATTTCGGCTAACAACCATTCAGCCATCTTCAGATGAGTGTTTAGAACTGGAGGTCGGGGACTGCTAGCTTTTTTTCTTTATTGTTATTTCAATTCCCCACAACGCTTGAGAGCTGGCAGCGGACAAAAACCACTCTTCAGCCAAAAGTTACATAAACTTACGTTAAAAATGGTAAAAAAGGTGACAATAACAGATGATTTTGTGAGAAATACATAATGAAACTGACGATTTTTAAATTTAAACAAAGTGACAATAAATGAGGATTTATAAAATACTAACTAAACTCCGTCCGAACAGGTCTCGGGAGACCGTAACGGTACTGACCGACCTCCGCCTCATCCTCGGCCTATGGGCATCACTGGATGAGGATATGGAGGGGCGTGTGGTCAGCACACCGCTCTCGCGGCCGTTTTCATTTTTCGTTACCGGAGCCGCTACTTCTCAATGAAGTAGTTCCTCAACTTGCCTAACAAGGGCTGAATGTACAGCTCTTGCCAACAGCACTCGGCAGACCGGTTGGTCACCCATCCAAATGCTAGCCAAAGCCGACGGCGATTAACTTCGGTGATCTGATCGAAACCGATGTTGCCACTGCAGCAAGGCCATTGCCATTTACAAAATACACATAGATGAAAATACTGATGGTTTCTGAAACTCGAGTAAAATTACAGTCACTCTTGAACGTGAATGATGCCGTGGTGTAATGGCGATGCACGGTCACACACGAAAAAATTGTCATCATGAAGTTGCGTTGATGAGTATGACTATGGGGCCCTGTAGAACCGCGCCGGTCGAAGTGGCCGAGTGGTTCTAGGCGCAGCCGGCACGGTAGCTCAGCGTGTTCGGTCAGAGGGCCAGCTGCCCTCTGTAATCAAAAAATTGAGTTAATGGATCAACAACTAACTGAAACGGGTGTCTTTCGACGTCCGCCTAGAGCAGATACAACGAACGAAAACTAACAAAATGAGATAAAAAAAAGGGCACTACAGTCTGGAACCGCGCGACCGCTGCGGTCGCATGTTCGAATCCTGCCTCGGGCATGGATGTGTGTGACGTCCTTTTGCTTGTTAGGATTAAGTAGTTCTTGTTCTAGGGGACTGATGACCTCAGAAGTTAAGTCCCATAGTGCTCAGAGCCATTTTTTGTAGACCCGCAGGTAGCGTCTAGAAGTCAGTAAGGTGGATGAAGGAGTAAGGAGAAAACTGGAGGATGGTGTGAGGTGGAATGTTGTGATTCGGGTTGGAAAGAGGGGTATGTCTTGGGACGGAGTCCATCGTTGGGGTGTGGAGATTGGTTAAAATTCCGGCGGGAGAGAATGGGTAAGGCATGGAGGTGCACGGAAGCGTCTCTTTTTTTCACATGAAAGGCAGTTAGTAAAACTTGACGATAGATTCTGTTAATTAATTTTACTCAAATCAATCCACAATTTTTGCCCTCCATACTGGAGACTGAATTATGTACCAGATATGTTTTCGGATGGAAAATTCTCAAGCTAAGGTTCTGTTTTTCGTTCCGCTATTGAATAAAGTACTGTCGTTTAGTGATTGTCTCGTAGTCATTTCAAAAATGACTAAGAGTGCAAGAACATGACACGACATTCGGAAGTTAACGATTCATTTAATAATCACTACAGTTAATAAAACGTTGAGAAAAAAACTAAATGAAAATAAAGTAAGAACACAGTAGAGTAACGTTACATAGCTCGTTCGAGTACATCGTTCGCCTGGTGCTAGTCTTTTTAGATGACGCCACTTCGGTTGCTTGCGTGTCGAAGAGGATGGTATGATGGTGGGGGCAGCACAACGCCCTGTCGCCGAGTGGAGAAAATCTCTGATCCATCCGTGATAGAACCCGGGCCCTTTGCGTCGCATTACGCCATGCTGACCACTCAGCTATGGAGGAGGACAACATGAGGGTGAATTGTTGCAGGTTTGTTCCCCTTCAAATGTAGGGAACGAATCAGCGCACGAAACTCCGTCTTACCAATGGACTGTGCCACTTTATTTTGGATACTCTAGGGCAGTGGTCGTCAAACAACGGCACGCGGGCAGCATGTACCTCGAATCAAATGTTCGTGCGGGCTGCCGTATTTTATAACAATATGCATCTAGCAACCAGAGTCCGCCCAGGATACAGGGGCCGATGCAGTGACCAATTTTCGTCCAAAGTGCTGGTCGAGTTCATTCGTTTATTCGGAAGGGAAGGCCACCGCTGTCTGCCACCTTTCGACCCGTCGGCGATGACAGAAACGAGGCGCAGGCCCTGCAATCTTTCTCAAACGATTTTACAGAGACTACACGGTAAAATATTTCACTGCTTGGTTTGTAGATTTATATGTCAGGTTCATTATGATGTGCCCATCGTTTCGTTTTTGTGACCTTTATGTGCTAATAAGACACTGTACGAAATTTGAAAAAAATTGCAATGAAAAATAGGGTTTGCTATGATTTTGCGTTTGGTGCATATTACATAATATGTTGCTGCAAGTTCAAATGGCTCTGAGCACTATGGGACTCAACTGCTGAGGTCATTAGTACCCTAGAACTTAGAACTAGTTAAACCTAACTAACCTAAGGACATCACAAACATCCATGCCCGAGGCAGGATTCGAACCTGCGACCGTAGCGGTCTTGCGGTTCCAGACTGCAGCGCCTTTATATGTTGCTGCATATTAAATTTGTCTAACATATGGAATTTTTCTTTAGACTCTATCTGTCACCAGTCTCAAGAAAATTGATCTGACATGGCACACTCATTTGCTATCGCGCCTTGCCAGCGATAAAGTCAGAGTGAAATATCCACATCGTTTCTCATATTTCATAAACTGTTTGAGATATCGAAATGAGATTTTGGCAAATGGCAGCATGTAAAGAGGAGGTATTTTACCGTATGGTTATTATGCATAACTTCATTATCTACCATGTTATTCCAGTAACTACAAACTTTTTTGATGAAAGAATGTACTACAATTTTTAATGGCCATTTGATAGCTGGGAAATGCTATGGGTTTTGGGGCGACGTAAGTGAAGACATTACACGTTAATTTTGTATCAAGGATGTGCTTTTTCATAAGATGTTAACCCTACATTTCCTCAGTTCCTCACTAAATGAAATTAATAAACCACTGTTTCAGAATTCTGTCGCAGTTGCGCCTATGCAGCATGTTAGTGAGGTGAGACGGTGCAAACTCTGCCATGTTTCGGCAAAAGAAGGAAATTTTAACGTATCAGCCAGATAAATGCGTAGGTTTTACTCACAATTTGGCACTCATGACACTTCTCTGAAAGTTACAAATGGCTGCATTCTCGGTGGAATTCTTTTTAGATACTAACCAAAACAGAGGTGACATATTTTCGAGTGGTCGCCATGCAAGTGTGGGATTGGAGGGACCACGTTCAATATTTGCAAAGAATGGAAGTTTAAGGTTCAGTTTAAAATGGTACTTCCCCTTCAGCACTCGGTATTTCCCCTACAGCGCCAGTCCGCAGCCCCCACCACTACCGTTCACACCACGTGTGACCTGCTGTCTGCGCATCTACTGGCCGCTTATTCTGCGCGGACTCTTAACAACTGAATCCAAAAATGTCAGCTAATGTTAAGAGCTTTTAGGAGTGTAGTTCTGCTCAGTAACAAAAAAAAATATACTTAGAGAAACAGTAATATTTTAAGATGTGGCTAGTATTAATTGACATTAGTGTATTCAGCTGTGAAGTGTGGCTGCTAACCCCAGGGGCAGAGGGGTAAGTAGCACCGACACTGTTGGGTGAGGGGACATGGTAAGAGGAATGTTTCACTGTTTGTTTTCCAGTGCTGAAAACTGGGCGCATGTGCCTCATATCGATCAAATCAACTGAAATGTTATAAATTTCAAATGGAAGTAAAATGGATTTGTGAATGGGCATTATAGAGATGGTTATCTTCAAATGTGATACATAGTTGTTGCCAGGGATATGAAATGAAGTTTGTCTTAATACAATGCATGGAGTATAAAATAAATGACACCTAAAACGTTTAGCAAACATTTGAGATCGTGTCTCATGCTGCATAATGTGTTTAAATGTAAGTACAGTTACTGTTATTAACCAATTAATCATCCGCAAACAGACAATACAACAACACTTGGTCGGGCAGTTACAGTGCCAGAGCTTCAGGGTTGCTGAGGGTGGCAGCAATCTGAACCAGAGAACAGTCGACACGAAGTGTTCTGAATGTTAGCAACTTTTAACTATGAGTGAGTGGGGACCGGCGGCCAACTTGGCATACCTTTTCTACAGCTGATTTTTTCGCGGCTCATAGCATATTAACTTATTTAGGTTACCAATTAATAAAGAAATCAATACCGAACAATGCCAGTGCTGGCTCTTGAGCAAAAAAGTTTGGCGACCACTGCTCTATCGGCAGTTTACGGGGAGCTCATTCTGTACCAGGACTGCAGAAATGTATCTGCGAAGAACACAAAATTAATTGTGTAACTTGATGTTTTCGAGGTTTAAAGTTAAAGAAACTGAGTGTTCAGCAGAAGAAGTGAATAATGTAGAAATCCTAGGCAATGACACGCTAAAGTCAAAGGATATGACGCTTACATACATTTGAGAGCATCGCTGCCGTCCAATAGCAGTAGCACAGTTGAAATAAATAAAGAAATAGATAAAGGGAAAAGAACAAAAAGACAAAGCTCCAGAATAACATACAACAAAAAGGATAAAACACATTGTCTATAAATCCTTTGTGGGGAGTGTTACTGTATATGGTGCAGAGACATGGAAACTGAACAAGACGCAGAGACAGAGAGAGAGAGAGTGGAAATAGATTTTTGGAGAAGTGCCATTTAGAGGATACACTTGTTAAGAATATTACAATTAGGACAGAGGATAATCGGTGCTGCAGAAACTAAACAGCTATGTTGGCTCGGAAATCTAGAACGGATGGAAACGACAAAATATAGAGAAAGAATTTGGACTCCACAAGGGTGAAGTAAAAGAGGACGCCTATACAGAGCATGGAAGGAAGGAGCCTTCGGGGTAGTGGCAGCCATCCGAATAGGTACAGGTGGCATGTAAGTTGTGCGATGCGCCGACAGCAGTAAAAAACGCTTGAGATATGAAAGTACAATTTTTAAATGAACTGTTCCGTTCTGCTAAAATATGACACTGTAAAAAGCCGCTTCCCCTTTTATTAACAGCGCTTTGCCGTGAAAGCATCTGTATTGCGGTCCGAACGTTCAAGGACTGTGAGATGACGGAGATTCCAGTACGTAACTTAAGTGCGAGGGAACTATCGATCGAGAGCTCCTGCTCATTTCTACTCTGCTGTATATTATTCAAATAATGTTTGATAAGGATTGCCAGCCTCGTTTTGATGTGCGGGAGCAAGTTAAAGAGCCATGCTGTCACAACTGGTCTCTGCCCTGTAGCAATCCAATTCAGCTGAGAGAAATTCCAAGTTTCGACAGACTACAAACCTACATCGTTGAAAGTACTCTTCTCAACTCACAATTAGTTATTAGCGGTATGTTAGACATATATAGCAAATGAAAAGTCTCAAGATGAAAGCTTAGAAACACGAAGTAACACTAAAATCAAACAATTCACCTTCCGCAGTAGCACAGCAGTTAAATCCCACGCTAATAGTTCTTGTCAGGTTCGCGTATCGTAGCCATCTCCTCGAGTTTTTATCTCTCCGATTTAGCGCAAGGCAGCGCTCGAATAACAACATCCGAAGGAAGAAAGCAGGATTAAGGTTTAACGTCCCATCGACAGCGTGGTGATAAGAGACAAGCTTAGATTGGGAAAAAGTGTTAATTAACAAAAACTTCGCAGAGGGCAGTTATACGATAGTTAAAGTATATAGGAATGAATAATGTTGATGCTGCTTTCATAGTATGGTTTTGGTGGAGTATAAGAACGTCAGTAATTATGATTGCTATCATTGGCCTGAAAGATAGTTGAGAGTACTTTGAGGGTGATTCATAGTAAAGCTGAGGAAGGAGTGTGGGCCGAAACCTAGGACTGCATTAGGAGAGGGTATTCTCGACTGCAGTTAGAATTTTTTTTAATTTCATACCCTAGCTCCTAACGGAACTAACGGCCTTGCCCCAGTGGTCACCGGTTCCCGTCAGATCAGCGAAGTTAAGCGCTGTTGGACTGGGCTAGCACTTGGATGGGTGACCATCCAGTCTGCCGAGCACTGTTGTCAAGCGGGGTGCACTCAGCCCTTGTGAGGCAGACTGAGGAGCTACTTAGACTGAGAAGTAGCGGGTCCGGTCTCGGAAACTGACATACGATCGGGAGAGCAGTGTGCTGACCACATGCCACTCCGTATCCTCATCCAGTGACTCCTGTGGGCTGAGGATGACACGGTGGCCGCTCGGTACCGTTGGGCCTTCATGGCTTGGGGGAGTTTAGTTTAGTTTAGTAGCTCCTAACGGGCACATGTTCCACTCTTCAGCCATGGGTTATACAAAATTGACAGTGTACAGCTTCTTTTGGAAATATAAAATCAGTGTGGATCAACTGTTTTTATTGCTTATGTGGATGATGATGTGAAGGCTCCTGGTAACTGTGGAGTAAACTTTCGATGGCGGTGGGATTGATGCAGATGTTTTGTATAGAAGAAGGCGTCTACCTAGTCTTTGGAGATGGATGTGGTGTTGGTGTCATGCTATGGATATTTTTATGGTTGTATAGAGGTGTATGGGATGGGTAAGGAAAAGGCATAAGTGATAGGATGAGTAGTTTTCGGGGTTTCGTTTCTACTTACAAAAGTGGAAAACTATGGACAGTGGAAATGATGATCCTGTTTATAATTAATACGAACAGGCTGCTTTAGGTGGCATAATCAATGTTTCTCAACCTTTGTCAACTCAGGGCCGCTTGCTGTCTTGGAATAATGGACAGGGGCATTCTCCCCTGCTCTCTTTCCTCACCGCAAGTCTTCGTACTTTAAGCACAAAATTTACTGTATACACAAATCACATTACGTACTTACTACTGTCATGATAAGACCTGGAGAAATGGGCAAGTTTTATACATAGCAGACAATAATACAAATTACACTTTCTTTTACTCATTTCCAAAACTTTTTCTTTTAACAAAACCAGTGAAATTTTTCAGAAATTTGCTTTATAAAACTAATTTATTTATTTCACGGTACAGATTAGATTGTGATAGTGCGGCTCGTTTAAGTTATATTGGTTGTACAAATATTATTGTAATCAATGTTATTGGCTTCAGCTGGCATGTATTGTCATACCAGTATTCAGGAAATTAATTACACAAATTTTATTATGATACAAAAATGATTTTAATTAAGGCTATTCGTTTCAGTTCATCATCAACAGATGATGGCCGCCAAGTGAGATCACTGATATTTTCTTCGTCCGCTAAAAGAACTTATTTAAGAGGAAATAGTGTCACATTTAAGTTTTCTTGTTTTGTATTCTTGCTACAGTGTCCGTTCTTGTCACACAACTGAATATTAGCGTCCCAGCAGAGCATGTTCTTGAAAAAACTTCGTGTTATCTGAAGTCCCGATAATCGGGACATAACGGGAAATTTTGCTAGGGGGTGGCCACCGGCGCGTGGTGGCGTCCCGCTGTTTGCCCTGGCTTGTGAGACATGTCGCCTGTACTGGTAGATGGCCGGGCTGCGTGACGTAAGCGCGTCACCTGGCCGCGGCCCAGGTCCCCCATACCTGGGCTGCCACAGCTGAGAGTCATTACGGCTGGCCGCTCCCTTCGCCCTCGCTGGCTGGTGTGGTTCACGGAATCTGCACAATCCTCAAGAGTGGTCAAGTGCCATGTTCTCTCACAAATGTCATTACATTGATATAATCCATTTCGATAAAAAGAAAATACTGATGAATACAAAATTTTTCCTTTACTTAATATAATTATTTAATTATTTATTCTATTACTAAGGAAGCAAATCCAAAACTAACATTAATGACTGCAGGGCCCTGTTAACGTTGTATGGACGTAAATTATGTGGTGTGAGGTGTCTTTCTTTATGTGTGCACGTGTTTTGTGTTAGTTTTTGGTTAGTTCTACTCCTGTCATGCACTCTAATTTTACGCTGGCGCTACCGCTATACCTCCACCAAACATGCAGACTTCTCCTAATACTAAATACTGACTTATTGTACTACCACATGCCTTTGCTAACACTAGCGAAGCGAATTTTCATGCATTTTATTCCTTGTGTACTCCTCTTTCATTCTTCGATGTCCATCACCGTTGTCTGCTGACGCTGAAGTGGCCGGGAAGTGCGTCTACTCACTCAGGTGCTGGTGATTTGCCTAAAACCTTTGAAGGCATTTTATAATTGTGTACTCGTAATTGTACATCCTCAAAGTAAGCCTCCTGCCTCCTCTGTCAGGATCACTGCTGCTGAAATGAAACAGAAGCAGAATGGAGTCGCTGACTCCATTGGGCCTGAGGGGGCCCGACTCCCCTCAAAAATTCGTTTCGGGGGGGCGGAGCCCCCAATAATTTAATAAAATTATTAGTTGTATTATATTTTGTCAAATTAAAAAATTATGTTGGAATTTTTTATTTTCGTTGTTTGACGATAGTTACCTTTTAAAATGCATTTAGTAATGAGTTAAAACAAATAATTATTACGGAAGTAAGCAGGTTCACTGAAAGCCAGTGGTGTGAATCATGATAGTGTTACTGTGCTGCAGGCACACGTAGAATTTGTCTTCAGGCAAAGTCTGGCACCGGCAGGCCAGCGCTGGCGCCACGGCGACATCAAAAGGACTGGAGCAGAAGCGCCTGGAACCCTCAGCCTCGCGTCGCATTGACGCTTCGAGACATTACGACACCGGGGCTCTATAAAGCCCATCCTGCCGTCGTAGTCATTCAGTATGGATAGTTTCGTTCAGTGCATGCTGCAGACGAGTCTAATGTTCCGACTTTAGTGTCTAGTGGACTGTTTTATATGACTATACTTTATTCGCTTACTTTAGTCTCTTAGTGTACTGTGAATTAACTTTGCAATGGATAAATCTGTTACCAAAAAGGCGCACTTAGAAGTTGATGATACTGCAAGTCAACCTTTAGCAATTATTGTGTTGTCAATTGCTTCGTCGTCTTCAGGCGAGGATCGTTCACAGCCGAAACCTGGACAATCCGGTAAGGCAAAATCTTTTCGGAAGTCTTAGTTGATCAAATATACTTGGCTGGAATATAAGCATCTACCGAAAATGTTTTTTACAAAACCTGCAAAGAGGCAAATGCTAAAAATCTTCTACAATTTTCTTAAAAAAAAAAGATGCATTTACTTCTGTAGGGTTTTCTAACTGGAAAAAGGCTTTGAAAAAATGCCGTCATGAAAATACGTTTACACGTAAAGAAGGTGTCCTGTAACTAAATTCTATCACTAACCGAAGTGTGGCCTCCCAACAGAATGAACAGTTAGACAGTGACATGAAGGAAGGCCGTTTAGCTATTGAGACAATTTTTACTTCTGTGCAATTTCTATGCCGACAAGGACTACATGAAGATGTAAACTCAAATTTTTTTTCAATTGTTGGAACTACAAAAGAATGACATAGCTGAATGTAAAGATTGGCTAGGACGTTCGGGGTATAAGTGGAAGTCCCACGATATTCAAAAAGAGATCGTTGATATATTAGGAAAGTCTGTGTTCAGAAAGGTTTTGGCTTCAATAAAGAAGATTGAACATTTTTCTATTATGGTTGACGAAACAAGTGATTCTTCGATTCACGAACAAGTGTCATTTTGTATTCGTACTGTCGATGATTCCTTAATCATCAATGAAGACTTTATTGGTTTATATGAGACCCTCATCACCGACACACGAATTCTGTTTAGTATTTTGAAAGATGTTTTTACTCGTCCTGATTAGTTAATGTTTAACAGTGCTTTGATGGTGCCTCGAATATGAGAGGTAAGTTCAAAGGACTAAAAAAGTTAGTTCTGGATTACAACCAAAAGCACGTTATGTGCACTGCACTGCTCACAGTTTAGACTTGGCAGTTGTAGACACTCTCCGCCATCTTGCGTCTATGAGGGATATTATGGCTTTAGCCAAGGACTTAATAAACACCGTAAGGGAATACAACAAAAGGATGGGACTTTTCAGAAGCATACGCTGTGAGAACGCCAACAACCAAGCTCGTCTATGACCCCTTTGCCCGACTCGATGGACTACGCGAGCTTCTAGTATCTTGACAATATTGAAAAACTTTGAAGAACTTCTAGAGTTTTTTGAAACATTTTCTGCAGAGGACAAAACAGAGGCAGGTCACCAATGTGCAGGCTACCTTGAGTCAACGTTACAATTCAAGACTTATTTGTTTTTACGTCTTTAACGCCATGCAATGAACCCAGTAGAGGATGTCAATGAAAAAATTCAGTGCCCTGGTCCAAGTGCTGCTGTTCTGTAAAAAATATATGAGGGTTTGATTTGTAGATTGAATGGAAGGCGTGATGGTTTTGAACAGTTTTGGGAATTGTGTTTACAAGAAAAACCGTCACAAGTTGATGATCCTTCACTTCCTCGGAATCAAAGTATACCAAAGAAGTATGAAAACAACGAAGCCAGCTCACCGCACACATTCAAAACCCTAAACGAATACTGCAAAGCTATTTACATAGAAGTTTGTGAAATGGCGCGATCTTACATTACTGATTCGTTTTCTTCAACTGGACTCACACAGGTCATTGCAGTTGAACAAGTGTGCTTGCTTTTAGTAAACAGAGGTGAAACAAATTAGGGAAACTCAACTGAGTTTTTCAAAAATAACCTAGGCCTGTCCGGCAAGATTTACTGAGGGATGAGCTCGCCGCCACTTGCTTTCAACTTCCAACATGCCGTTTCTACGAACTCAAAAATGGTTCAAATGGCTCTGAGCACTATGCGACTTAACTTCTGAGGTCATCAGTCGCCTAGAACTTAGAACTACTCAACCTAACTAACCTTGGGACATCACACACATCCATGCCCGAGGCAGGATTCGAACCTGCGACCGGAGCGGTCGCTCGGTTCCAGACTGTAGCGCCTAGAACCGCACGGCCACTCCGGCCGGCTTCTACGAACTAAGAGCCATAAAAATACCTCATTCTTTTAGTGCACCACCAGGCTCCATCAACGCCTGCTGAGGCCGTCAACTGTCTAGAGTCTCGCTCAAGTTGTGTAACGTTGTAACAAAATCTTTAAAAAAACAGGTGAGAGAGTAACTTGTCCCCTCTCAGCCTCTATAGACTGTGTAACAAATGCAAAATTTCTAGGGATGAATATTGATTCTCAGTTGAAGTTGTGTGAGCACACAAAGGTACTTGCAAACGGAATGTCATCAGCATGTTATGCCCTTAGAATCCTATCATCAGTGTCTTTTAGTTAAATACTGTTCATATGTACACTCAATTCTTAGGTATGGTATTCTTTTTTGGGGAACAAATGTACGAAGTATCAACACAAGTTTCAAACTCCAGGAAAGAGCCATAAGAATAATAACCAAAAATAGCAACCGAGTTCATTGTAAAGATCTGTTCAAAACACTGGGTATTTTAACTGCTCTGTGTAAATACATTTACCAGTCAGTTGTAAACGTCAAAACTAACATTAGTAATTACTGCACAAACAGCTCTATCCATAACCATGAATCAAGAGCTAACTCAACTTATTTACCAAGAAAAAAAAACAACATAAAACTCAAAACAATATTTCCTACCAAGGAATAAAACTGTACAATAAATCACCAAAAGAGTTTAAAGAAATTGCAAAAATACACTTATTTAAAAAGTCAGCTAAAAAGTACCTGTTATGCAATACATTTTATACAGGGTGACACAGAATAACGGGGATGTTTGAAATGAGCAGTGGCAGCCATGTGCAGGTGGCAGCATTGCGTGTTCGTGACAGCGAGGAAACAGTCCGCCATTTCAGTAATCATGGATCAGTGTAAAGGACAACAGCGTGCGTTAGACATAAAAATGATTTATAAAAACAATGATGGTTTTGTAGCGGGGCAGAGGGAGTTCCGGCATTTTTATAATTTAGGACGTCATGATGCCGATCCGTCGAAACGCGCGATAAAATGTTGGGTTAATAACTTTGAAGAGACTGGATCCGCCCTCAAGAAGAAACCAACAGGACGACCAAGAAGTGTACGTTCTCCAGCGAACATTGATGCTTTACGCGAGTCTGTCTTAACGGAGCCCACGGCGTTCAGTTCGTAAGCAAGCAGCAGTGGCTGAAATGTCCCGAGAGACTGTTCGCAGAATTCTTCATCTTGATTTAAAATTTTATCCGTACAAACTGCAGATGGCGCAACAATTGAAGGGCAACGATTACCGGTTACGATTAGGATTCTGTCAACAAGTGATTACAAAAATAAATAATGACGATGAATTTCTAAACATGTTGTGTATGTCAGATGAGGCATATTTTCATCTCACAGACTATGTGATTAAACAGAACTACTGTTACTGGGTAAACACAAATGCTAATGGCGTTCATGAGCGCCCTTTACACGCTAGTAAAGTGACAGTATGTTGTGGTGTTTCATCACATGGGATTATCAGACCGTATTTTTTCGCAAATGAACAGGCAAACACAATAACTGCCAATGCCGATCGTTACGTGGAGATGTTACGAACTTTCTTTACACCTGCATTGAACAACTTTCCAAATGTTCAATAAGCCTGGTTTCAGCAGGACGGAGTGATATCACACACCGCACGCCAATCAATGTCATATGTGTGAGAACTGTATGGCAACCGTGTGATCTCTCGATTCGGTAACATTTCCTGGTCCCTTTAGGTTGCCAGATTTGTCCGTTTGTGATTTTTTTTGTGGGGATACCTCAAGAGCAAAGTCTGCTAGACTCAACCAAGAGCCCTGGATGAGTTAGAACATAGAATTTTGGATGCAATTCACAGTATCCCAGCTGACATGTTGCAACGATCAATGAGGAATCTCAACAGCAGATTTCACGAATGTATTCGTACAGGAGGACGCCATCTAAAGGACGTAATTTTTAAAAATCTAAAATGCCATCAATGTTTCGTAAATGGCAAAGTTTAAGGTTTCAATTATTATGAATGCAATTTATTTCCTTCATCACTTCTAGTTTTATTGGATTGTGGAAATGTTCCCGTTTTTCTGTGTCACCCCGTACATTGAAGGATTACTTAGATAAAACAGCGTAGGGGTTTGGTAAGAAAAAGGTTATACAAATAAATAATAATAATTATTATAAAACATCAAACATTCCACATAACACCTTCACGCTAGGCTTTCTCTTTCCTTTTTCCTTCTCTAGAGAAACTTACCCATAAGTTATGCATAGCACAGTACTAACACATCTTCCTCTTTCTGAGCTCAACATCTCACTCAATATAGAGGGATGCTGACTAAGTTTTTTAGGATAGCAAATGGGAAGTAGGGGTACAGAAAATAGCCCAGAGATCACCAGTGTGTGTGTTTGTGTGTATACTGAGCGAAGTGTTATGAAACAATATACGTATAGTGTGTGCAGTGGCTGATAGTGAGATACGAGTGAACAGTGTGGCATTACATTATTTAATAAGTTATTCGTAAAAAAATTGTATACCAGGAGTAAATCTAATGATTGTCTCTAACTAGAAGTTTGTAAATGTCTGTGTATACGAATTAGCTTATTTTAAGTTGGTCAAAACTTGTAAATACTTTGACATGTCCTATATCCTTTTAAAAAGAGATCTACGGATGAATAAAACTACTACTCTACTACTGCTACTACTACTACATTGCCGTACCAATCTTTTTGAAATTAATTACGTGTCTGTTGCCTGCTGGTAACTCGAGCAATCCGTGGTCCGTCTTTGATTAGTAATCAAAACGTCCCTGGTTGTAACCCAGCCACTGGTTAAACTTTGAATAAAAATAGTCAGCAATGGCGGCCGAAGGCTTCTGGTATAAGAAGTCACCTTCGTTCTGCGAACTGCCTTGTCGAAAAGGACGGAGGAGCGGACTGAGGTTCAGGGTACTCTCTTGTCCTTCGGGTGGGAAACTGCCCCAAAAAGGCAGAAGAATAGGCTGTGGTAAACGGCATGAGTTTGCAGAAGGCAGAGGAAGCCACTGCGTTAAAAACAGATAAAGTAGTTCTACAGAACTTACGGCTTGTAATTGAAGAAGTGTCATGATCATCCCTCCATTGACAAAATATTCCGCACTAGTCCACCACTTGGAACTCGGAAAGGGATTGTCATGGGGGAGGGGACCTCGAGAAGAAGCTGGAACAACCAACAAAGTCAAAGCACAGAAGTTTAATCGTAGTAGGAAAGCTAGGAAATATGTGAAGGGGAATGCGAAGGTTGGTTGGTTGGTTTGGGGAAGACCAGACAGCGTGGTCATCGGTCTCATCGGATTAGGGAAGGATGGGGAAGGAAGTCGGCCGTGCCCTTTCAGAGAAACCATCCCGGCATTTGCCTGGAGTGATTTAGGGAAATCACGGAAAACCTAAATCAGGATGGCCGGACGCGGGATTGAGCCGTCGTCCTACCGAATGCGAGTCCAGTGTCTAACCACTGAATGCGAAGGCTCAGTCTAGATAATGTGGAGGCAATGAAGTGAAATGGAATGAAGATAAGGATTTCTGGTCATAAAAATATAGGGAAACATCAACGGTAACAGAAAAGATAGTTCAGGTATACTCGTACATGGCGATGTCACAAGCAGAAGATGAAGAGACAGAGAAAGTGTATGAGTGCATTGAACGGGTTATTTAGTATTTAAAGGGAGATGAGAATGTAATAGTCATGGGGGATGGAACGCGGTTGTAGAGGAAGGAACAGAGGAAAGTGTTATAAGAGCATACGGGCTAGGCAGTAGGAATGAGAGAGGAGGGACTAATTGAGTTCTGCAATAAATCTCAGATGATAATAATGAATATTATGTTCAAGAATTACAAAAGGAGGAGGTAAATTTGAAAAAGACCTGGATACACGGGAAGATTCCAACTGGATCATGTGATGATCAAACATTGATTTCGAAATCAGATATTGGATTGTAAATTGTACCCAGGAGCAGATATCGACTCAGGTCATTATTTTGTAATGACGAAGAGCAGACTGAAGTTTAAGGGAATCGCGCGGAAGAATCAGTGCGGAAACAAGTGGGATACGGAAATACTGAGGAATGATGAGGCGCGTTTGAAACTCGCTAAGGATGTGGATACTGCGATAAAGAATATCGCACTAGGCAGTTCAGTCGAAGAGCAAAAAGCAGACTAGCACAGGCAAAGAAGACATTCCTGGCCAAGAGGTGTCTGTTGGTATTGAACAGAGACCTTAATTTGAGGAACAGATTTCTGGAAATGCGCGTCTGGAGGACGGCATTGTATGGTCGTGAATCGTGAACTGTGGGAAAAATGTAACAAAAGAGGGTCGAAGAGTTTGAGGTTTGGTACTACAGAAAAAAAAAGTTATTGGCGAAGAAAGTTTCGTATGGAAAACACTGCAACAAGAAGGTATAGGATGATGGGATGTGTGTTAAGGCATCAAGGAATAACTTCCAGGGTACTAGAGGGAACTGTAGAGGGCAAAAACAAAACTGTAGGGGAAGACAGAGATTGGAATACATCCAGCAAATAACTGAGGGCCAAGACCTAAGGTGCAAGTGCAAATAAAACTCCCACTTAGAGCCTTCTTTTTCTTGCAGCGCATCAATCAGTGGGTGACAACGACCTAGGCTGAGAAACACCACCTGAAAGCAACGTAGTCCCCCGATGTCTAATCTGTTCTTTTTCAGAAATACAAGCAATACTCATAAATTTTTAATTACACGTCCAAAAATTATGTGACTTTATTATTTTTTTGATTGTTCACAGACACATATCTGCGTTCCTGATACACATTGAAATTCCTGTGTCACGGTGCCGAACCACACCTTTAGAGGATACTGAACAAAACGGCGTAGCTCATTGTAAAGTGGATATCGTGCGGTAATTCGTTTTCTGCATTCGAAGGTAAGGAACAGTGCAACAATCGATACTGAGTTGGTGGAAGTGTATGGCAACAGTGCGCCATGATACAGTGTTTAGGTGACGAACACGCTTCCAAAGGAAAAAATGGCAGACCGTCCCTCTGTGAAGAACTCGAAAGGTCAAGGAAAAAATGCCTCTGTGTCAGGTTTTTTTTGCAGCTGGCAAGGTGTGGTGATAATAAATTAGGCTCGTAAGGGGTAAACCGTCACATGAGCGTACTAGCGAAATCTCCTGATAAATACTACGTGAGTGTGTCAGGACTATGAGCGGATTGCCTCTGCTATACGACAACGTCCAGTTGATTTTCTGCACAGACCGACCGAGCTGGTGCAGTGGTTAGCGTACTGAGTTCGCGTTCGGGAGGATGACAGTTCGAATCCTGTCCGGCCAGCCAGATTTAAGTTTGCAGTAATTTCGCTAAATCGCTTGAGGCAACTACTGACATTATTGCTTTAAAACTGGCACGGTCAATTTCCTTAGCCACCATTTCGTAATCTGAACTTGTGCTCCGTCTCCGCTGACTACTCTGTCGAGGGGGACTTTAATCTCTGATCTTCCTTCCTTCTTCATTCTGCACAGGGCACAGTCACATTATGCTGCTTCTTTTGAACTATCAGATTTGGCCTTACCGCCTCTTTCTCCTGATATGACACCCCAGTGACTTCTTCCTCTTTCGCCAGATGAAGAAACCATTTCGTGGCAGATATTTCCAGAATGACGACGAGGAGGTAATTTCTGAGGTGGTGCTTTTCCTCAACTACCAAAATATATACTTACACAACCAAGGCGTGCGCCAAGTTATCCACCGTTGAGAAAGAAGTGTCCATTGTAATAACGAGTTTTCCGATATTATGTAAAAATGATTCTTGGAGGTTGGTATTTAAATAATGTACTCTTCTAGCATTTGTGACTTCTGTTTCAGTACGTATTTGTTCTGCTAGGAAAGAGTCAACATTAACAAAATTTTTGATGAATAATAATGTAACTAAATATAGTACTCATCATTTAAGCACTCCATGACTCAGTTGCCTCATACTCTCTCTCAGGTTAGATGCCTAGATCAGAGGTCCTGGGTCTTAAATAATCAAGTGAAAAATCGTCTTCACATTATCACTGTACAATACTTATTCCACATGCTGACTTATCACGACAGTAAGCAATTGCATTATCCATCATTTAGCACTAAAGAGAGCTTCTTCACATGTGCCTTTCTCACAGTCATAAAACAAAGATTAGTTGCGAAATATATTAGCAGTCTGAGAAAGAGCCCACAAGACGTCTGCAGTGGGGAGTAGAACTGAAATGATTGCTTTGGCGTGAATTCAGATCTAGATACTAGACCATGAGCCTCTAGTACAGTGGTAGTCAAACTTGTTTTGCTTAAGAGCCAATACTGACACTGGAGAGCGACGCCTCGGCCGCATAGGAAATGAGGTGTAACGAGGTCACTCAAACAGAAATTCAGTTTTCACCGAACCTTGGGTTTTGATAGAAACTCACCGCGTAAACATTTTGAATCTACATAATAATATGTAGATTCAAAATGTTTACGCGGTGAGTTTCACGCCAGATATTTTTGAGTGAAAAAATAATACATTGGAACTAAGGCGATCAATTTTCCGTACCTAAGGAGATATTGTGGCTAGTGCCATAGCAACAGGGTCCCATGTTTGTAATTGTGATTTGCGAACACGTTTTCTTGTCTTCATGCCCTAGTACGAAAACTGTTTACAATCTGACTCTGTATTAGGACAAATATAAAAGAACAGAAACGTTTTAAAATAATGTAACTTAATTAATTCAGTATTGTCACAAAGGGATAGAATGGTGGAGGATGGCTTTGTACATAAAAGGGTTTAGAAGTCAGTTTTATCTGTGGTATTATGCGTGTTTTTTGGAAGCAGCTAATTCTTACTGGTGTGAACAATTTGGCCACTTTTCCCGACAAGTAGTGTGTCAACTATTCCCGATCGGTTGCCAAGTCGGATTTACTGGTTCACAGAAGAAGATACTATCAAAGTGAAATAAATAACAAAGTACTGTATGGAATGCCAAAACACTTTGTTTAGACACTGGCATTGTAAAAAATTATTACTCTCCATACAAGTGAGGTAACAAGAATAATATACACTCCTGGAAATGGAAAAAAGAACACATTGACACCGGCGTGTCAGACCCACCATACTTGCTCCGGACACTGCGAGAGGGCTGTACAAGCAATGATCACACGCACGGCACAGCGGACACACCAGGAACCGCGGTGTTGGCCGTCGAATGGCGCTAGCTGCGCAGCATTTGTGCACCGCCGCCGTCAGTGTCAGCCAGTTTGCCGTGGTATACGGAGCTCCATCGCAGTCTTTAACACTGGTAGCATGCCGCGACAGCGTGGACGTGAACCGTATGTGCAGTTGACGGACTTTGAGCGAGGGCGTATAGTGGGCATGCGGGAGGCCGGGTGGACGTACCGCCGAATTGCTCAACACGTGGGGCGTGAGGTCTCCACAGTACATCGATGTTGTCGCCAGTGGTCGGCGGAAGGTGCACGTGCCCGTCGACCTGGGACCGGACCGCAGCGACGCACGGATGCACGCCAAGACCGTAGGATCCTACGCAGTGCCGTAGGGGACCGCACCGCCACTTCCCAGCAAATTAGGGACACTGTTGCTCCTGGGGTATCGACGAGGACCATTCGCAACCGTCTCCATGAAGCTGGGCTACGGTCCCGCATACCGTTAGGCCGTCTTCCGCTCACGCCCCAACATCGTGCAGCCCGCCTCCAGTGGTGTCGCGACAGGCGTGAATGGGGGGACGAATGGAGACGTGTCGTCTTCAGCGATGAGAGTCGCTTCTGCCTTGGTGCCAATGATGGTCGTATGCGTGTTTGGCGCCGTGCAGGTGAGCGCCACAATCAGGACTGCATACGACCGAGGCACACAGGGCCAACACCCGGCATCATGGTGTGGGGAGCGATCTCCTACACTGGCCGTACACCACTGGTGATCGTCGAGGGGACACTGAATAGTGCACGGTACATCCAAACCGTCATCGAACCCATCGTTCTACCATTCCTAGACCGGCAAGGGAACATGCTGTTCCAACAGGACAATGCACGTCCGCATGTATCCCGTGCCACCCAACGTGCTCTAGACGGTGTAAGTCAACTACCCTGGCCAGCAAGATCTCCGGATCTGTCCCCCGTTGAGCATGTTTGGGACTGGATGAAGCGTCGTCTCACGCGGTCTGCACGTCCAGCACGAACGCTGGTCCAACTGAGGCGCCAGGTGGAAATGGCATGGCACGCCGTTCCACAGGACTACATCCAGCATCTCTACGATCGTCTCCATGGGAGAATAGCAGCCTGCATTGCTGCGAAAGGTGGATATACACTGTACTAGTGCCGACATTGTGCATGCTCTGTTGCCTGTGTCTATGTGCCTGTGGTTCTGTCAGTGTGATCATGTGTTGTATCTGACCCCAGGAATGTGTCAATAAAGTTTCCCCTTCCTGGGACAATGAATTCACGGTGTTCTTATTTCAATTTCCAGGAGTGTACATGACTTATCTTACATGAGACGACTCAGAAATACAAAAATTTTTATTAAAAAATTACAGAACAAGGTTGCTGTCAGCTTCACTGTCGACAATGGCTATGTATGTTAGAAATAGCTACGGTCGCAGGTTCGAATCCTGCCTCGGGCATGGGCATTTGTGATGTCCTTAGGTTAGTTAGGTTTAAGTAGTTCTAAGTTCTAGGGGACTGATGACCTCAAATGCTGAGTCCCATAGTGCTCAGAGCCATTTGAACCATTTTGTCAGAAATAGTCTGACCACTTTTCTGGAGGTAGCAACACCATTCAGGGCAAAAAAATATGCAATGCCACTTTTCCCGTCCTGACAACTTTGCCACACTTTCCATTACCGACTTTACTACAAAGTAACCTACAAAAAATAGTATGTTGCATCAATTAACAACAGTAACTGCCAGGCCCGGATAGAATCCCATTTTGGTTTTACAAAGAGTACTGTAGGGCACTGGCCCCTTACCTACCCTGTATTTATCGTGAATCTCTCGCACAGCACAAAGCCCCAAGTGACTGGAAAAAAGCGCAAGTGACTCTAATATATAAGAAGAGTAAAAGAACGGACCCGCAAAATTACAGACCAATATCTCTAACTCCGGTTTGCTGTAAAATACTTGAAAATATTTTCAGTTCGAATATACTAATCTTTCTTGAGACTGAGAAACTTATGTCCACAAATCAGAATGGTTTTTGAAAGCATCGCTCGTGCGAAACTCAGCTTGCCCACTTCTCACATGATATACAGAGTGATTATAGTTAAAATTTCAATACGCTGTAGAAATAACACCACTGGTCAGAGTGACGTCAAATTGCAACGGAATATTATTGGAGAGGGGGAAAACGTATGGCAGAAGAAGAAAATAGTAGGAAATTGATCAATAGATGGTGCTGTATGTGTCAGAACACGTAAATGAAAACACCTGTCATGTGTGACCCATTGAAGTTGGTATAAACACGCCGGGTGCACGGCTTTTCCTCCTTTCGCGTCTGCGACGTTCGCCATGACTGTCTCAATGCAGGATCGCTCTATGCTTGTAAAGCTGTATTACAAGAATGATGACTGTGCACACGTCGCTCTGCAGAAGTTCTGGACACTGAATGGTCTGAAAAAAGGCGTTGGTCTGATGACTGCTGTGGGTCTGGAGAAAATGATTAGGAAATTCGAAAAGACGGATTCTTTTGGTGTGCAACCTGGTAGAGGGAGGAAACGAATTGATTCGACGTCATTGGAAGCAGTGGCCCACAGCTATGCAGGAGGAGACGAGTGTTGGAGTACAAATGTGTAGTGCACGGAGAATTGCCCGAACATTGAACATACCCGTGAGCACAGTGCGTAAAATGCTACGAAACATCCTCTTTTGCTATCAAATCTAAATTACCCATGTGCACGAGTTGCTTCCTGTTGACCTGCCAGCAAGAGAGACCTTTGCTTTAGAATTTCTTGCTCGCATGGAAGTGGACAATGATTGGCCGTGGAAGGTTTTGTGGACAGACGAAGCCTACTTTCATCTGACAGGATATGTCAATACACAGAATTGTCGAATATAGGCAACGAAAAATCCACACGCAAATCAACCAGTACCACTTCATCGTGATAAGGTCACTGTTTGGTGTGGGTTTACGGCATAATTTATCATAGGGCCATATTTTTTCGAAGAGACAGATGCTTCCGGTCCTGTTACCTGTACCGTTACTGGTAAGCGCTATGAGTGTCTTTTGCGCAACCACGTCAGTCCAGCTCTCCAACAGCGTGGATGGGATCATTTTTATGTAAGATGGCGAACCTCCGCACATTGCAAATCCAGTTAAGCAGCTACCAAAGCGCCATTTCGGAAATGCTAGAATTATCAGCCGCCATTTCCCTACAGCCTGGCGGTCCCGATCACCTAATCTTAATCCGTGTGGATTTTGGCTGTGGGGCTGTCTGAAAGTTGTTGTGTTCGGTGTTCCGCTTGCAGACTTAGCTGCATTGAAAGCACGCATTGCGCAACACATTCTGAACGTGACCCCGGAAACACTTCGATCAATTGTAGAACATGCTATTTTTCTGGATTTCAACTTGTTGCAGAAAGCAGTGGACCGCATACTGAACATGTTTTGCGCCAGTCACACGTAAATTAATAATCCGATTTGATTTTGATTGATGTTTTTTATGCGATATTTGGCCTCAGGACAGTTAAAAACCGATGTGATTGATGCTATTTATGCGATTTTTGGCCTCAGGACAATTAAAAACCGATATTTCCCATCCGATGTGATATGACCTTGCTGTGGTGGATGGGCTTACATAAATAACAGCATCACACCTGTACCCCCATGCACACTGAGTTGTACGGTTTGTTTAACGTCAAACATACATCTTAGGCATTATTGTATGATTCATTTGTCATTTCAAGATTTTAAACATGGCTGCAGCAGCAACTGTTAAAATTCTTCACAATAAAGGATGGCAGCCAAAAACAGTTGCAGGATAGAATTTTTTTTATTAGAATTCTTGACCAAGGTTTCGTTACATATAAACATACCTTCATCAGAAGTATATTTCCTGAATAGAAAGACACATTCATTAGAAAAGCCATATCAACGAAAGTTTTTTTTTTTTTTTTTTCTTTATTGTATTTCAATTCCCCTATCGGGGCGGGCTGGCAGCAGCATATGCGCTGCTCTTCAGCCGAAAGACATAGAACAAAACAATAGAAGACATTTAAAAACAGCAAAGGAGAGAAGAAGGCGAACATAGATATAAAAAGGGAGAACATCATGGAAGGCAATATACAAAAAACGGGGTGACTGTAAAATGGAGATAAAAAACTGTTTAAAAGTAGCACACACAAAAAGCCACACACTGCGACGATTAAAAGAAACACAAGGCACAGTATGACTGGAGCATAAAGGTGTTGACGGCTGGCATAGCACACAGCGTAGCACTGACGGCGAACCTCAAGGCAGCACACAATTAAAATCACACCTCTTGACGCACACGAGAAAAGCACGAAACACAACACTGACGTGGCACACTGATGTTGATCAATACAGAGGATCTGCCAGGTTCAAGGAGATGAGGGAGACCTGAAGAAGGGAGGGAGGGGAAGAGATGGGGGAGGGGAAATGGGGGGCGCTCGGAAGAGGGCCAGGTAGGGAGGGATGTGGGAAGGAGAGAGGCAAGTATGGGGTGCAGGGTCTCAGGGGAGGGGGGGATGGAGGAAAATCCGCTCTGGGAGAAGGAGGAAAGAGGAGAAGGGGGCCCTGGGGAGGGGGGGGGGAACAAGGCCGGGTTATAGTTGGAAGGAAGGGTATATGTCACGGCGAAGTTCGTCATCCGGGAGGGGGAGGCGTTGGAAATTGCCCTGATGAAGGAGATGGAGGGTGTGGAGGTGGAGAGAGGGAGGGATACAGCGATAGAGGCGCGGCAACGGGCGGGGGGTGGAGAGGAAGGAGGAAACCAGAGGGTGGGGGGGATCAACCCTGCGAACAATGTAAAGGATGCGGAGATGTTGGAGGAACAAGAGGAGGTGGGGGAAGGGGATCAGTTCATACAGGAGCCGTGTGGGGGAAGGAAGGCGGATACGGAAGGCAAGGCGGAGCGCATGGCGTTCAAGGATTTGGAGAGCCTTGTAAAAGCGGGTGGGGGCGGAGATCCAGGCGACGCTGGCATAACAGAGGATAGGACGGATGAGGGATTTGTAGGTGTGGAGGATGGTAGAAGGATGCAATCCCCATGTCCGGCCGGACAGGAGTTTCAGCAGGCGGAGGCGGGAATGGGCTTTCTGCTGGATGGTCAGGAGATGAGGGGTCCAGGTGAGGTGTCGGTCAAGGGTGAGGCCAAGGTATTTCAGGGTGGGGGTGAGTTGGATAGGACGACCATAAAGGGTGAGGTAGAAATCTTGGAGGCGAAAGGAGCGAGTGGTACGGCCTATGATGATTGCCTGGGTTTTGGAGGGGTTGAGACGGAGGAGCCACTGGTTACACCAAGTGGTGAACTGGTTAAGGTGGGTTTGGAGGGTACGTTGAGACCTTTGAAGGGTAGGATAGAGAGCCAGGAAGGCGGTGTCATCAGCATATTGGAGAAGGTGAACTGGTGGGGGTGGCTTGGGCATATCAGCTGTATACAAGAGATAAAGGAGAGGGGAGAGGACAGAACCCTGGGGGACGCCAGCCGTGGGATAAAAGATACGGGAGTTGGTGTTGTGGAGGGCGACATAGGAAGGACGGTGCGAGAGGAAGGAAGCGACCAGACGGACAAAATTGATAGGCAGGGCGTAGGTTTGGAGTTTAAAGAGGAGACCGGGATGCCATACACGGTCATAGGCATTTTGGAGGTCAAGGGAAACAAAAATGGCGGAGCGACGGGAGTTGAGCTGGAGGGACAGAAGGTGAACAAGGTTGAGGAGTTGGTCATCAGCAGAGAAGGAGGGTCGGAAGCCACACTGGGTAAGGGGGAGGAGGTGGTGTTGAGCAAGGTGCCGATGGATACGGTGGGAGAGGATGGATTCAAGGACCTTACTGAAGACGGAGGTGAGGCAGATGGGACGATAGGAAGAGGCGGCAGAAGGGGGTTTGTTGGGTTTGAGGAAGAGGAGGACGCGGGAGGTCTTCCACAGGTCAGGGTAGAAGCCAGTAGAGAGGATGACATTATAGAGATGGGCGAGGACAGTTAGGAAGGAATAGGGGCTTTCTCGAAGGTGACGGTAGGTGACACAGTCGTGACCAGGGGCCGTGTTGCGTTTGGACTGGAGGAGAAGTTTAATGTCTTGTGCTGTGATGGGTGTGTTGACGTCCGAGGGGGGCAACTGCCCCAAGTACTGGAGACTAGGAGCAAGTGGAGCGACTGAGGTATCAGCACGTTCCATGACGGTGGGGAAAAGAGAATAATCAAAGTGGGGATCATCGGGGATGGAGAAGACCTCGGAAAGGTGGGAAGCGAAGTGGTTGGCCTCACTGAGGTTGTCTGGAAGGGGGCGATCGTTATGGAGAAGGGGGTAGTGGGGAGCGGAAAGGGAACCAGTAAGACGATGGAAGGCAGACCAGTACTTGGAGGAGTTGATAGGGAGGGTGGCATTGAGTCGTGTGCAGGTCTGGCGCCAGTCCCGGCGTTTCGTTGCTGTAATAAGGTTCCGTACGTGTCGCTGTATTTGCCGGTGGCGTTGGAGTGTATCCCTGTCACGAGTGCGGAGGAAGGAGCGATAGAGGCGGCGGGATTCACGGAGGAGGAGGACAGCCCGCGGAGGGAGAGTGGGACGGTGTGGGTGGATGGTTTTAGTAGGAACATGGGCCTCCACGGCGTCAGTAATTACCGTCTGAAGGAAGGACGAGGCGCGGATGATGTCGTCAGGATGGCGATAGGTAAGAGGGTGGCTTTCGACCTGGGTGGAGATGGAGTCCCGGTAGGCAGCCCAGTTGGCACGGCGATAGTCATGGACGACCTTGGGAGGGGGTGCAGGTTGCGGAGCTGGAGGGGGGCGGTTTGCAGACGTTATGGTGAGAAGGACAGGGAGGTGATCGCTACCTGTGGGGTCAAGGACGGCGACAGTGATACGCCCAAGGAGGTTGGCGGAGGCAATGACAACATCGGGGGTGGTGTTACTTTCGGGTCGGGTGTGCTGGGGAATGGGAACAAGGTCACCCTGGATTGTGGAGAGGAACTGATGCCACCGCCGAAGGGCAGCAGGAGTGCGGCTATGGACGTTGAGGTCGGCGGCAATCACATAGGTGGAGAAGGTGTGATCAATGTGTGAGATGAAGTCATAAGGAAGAGGAGCAGTGGAGCGGACATAGATGGTGGCACAGGTAATGGTGAGGGAGGGGAAGAAGACGCTAAGGATAAGGTGTTCAGTGGGGTCATTGAGGAGAGGTTGTGGCCGGGCGGGGATATGCTTAAGGTGGCCAATCGCGACTCCACCTTGCGCACGAGGACCAGGAGCATCAGTGCGGTGGAGGATATAGGGGGAGGAGCGGACAGAATGGTGGGGCTGGAGAAAGGTTTCATTCAGGAGGAAGGTGTCGACCTGGTGGTGGGAGAGGGTGTGCATGAGGAGGTATTTGTTGGAGCGGAAGGAGCGAATGTTCTGGAAGAGGATGCGAGACTCGTGCCGCGCCATGACGGGAAGGAGGGGGGGAAGAGAGGGAAGGGAAGAGACTTAAACTAGGGTGTCGAGGCGGGTGAAGGTGAAGTGGGCTTGGTTGTGGGAGTAAGTGGCGAAGGTGTTCAGGTGGAACACAGAGCGAGCAGCAAGGGATATTTGTTGGAAGGTGTGCGGGCGCTGAAAAGGGTGAATGTTTTGGAGTACAACGGTAATGAACCGGATGATGTCCTCGGCCGTGGGGGGTGGACGGAGGGAATTGTTAGGATGGACAGGAGGATCGACGGGACGAACTGGGACTGTAAGTTCAGGGGTGGCTGGAGGGGGTTTAGCTTTACACTTGTAGGAGTATGTGGGATGGGGGCCATTGCAGGTATTACAGGAAGGAGGAGCAGCGAGGTTGGGGCAGTTCTTGAGAAAGTGGGAGGCCTTGCAATGGGGACAGGTGGGGGGGTTTTTGCAGTTGGGAGTCAGGTGGTCATTGTACATCAGGCACCGTTGGCAACGGTAGGATTGGGGAGGGGATTTGGAGGATTCAACAGGGTGGCGACGGTGGTATATCAGGGCACCCTGGGTGAGGAGATGGTCTATGGACGGGGCGGACTCTGAGAATACCCGCATGAGGTAGGTGGGACCAGAGGCATTGTGGATATGGCGAGCAGAGCGGATTTCCAAGTCCGGGTGGGAGTTCAATCCTACCAACACTTCATCCTCTGTGATCACCGGGCTGAGCTTGGTGATCACAGCGGTGTAGGTGGGGGGGCGACGGGGAGGCTGGGGCTGACGAGGAGTGGAAGCGGAAAGGAAGGGTGTCAGAGAGGCGTGGGGGCCAAACATAACTCGTGGGAGTTTTCGCAGGAGGTCTGTGTGAAATGATGGGGATGGGGACTTGATAAGGACTGAGTCCCTGCGGGGAATGAGTTGGGAGATGGGAGCACCAGGTAAGTACTTTCGTATTTCCTTGGTGAGGGTACGAGCGTCGAGGAACTTAGGATCGGGAGTGGACAGGACAAAGGTGTGGAGGGTGGGGGCCAATGTAGGGGTGGCAGGAGGAGGGGTGGTGTCCATGGTGACGGCAGGGGGAGGGGGAGGGGGAGGTGGCGTTGATTTTTTGTGGGAAGTGGCGGGAGCAGAGTCGGTAAGGACGCGCTTTTGGGGTTTTTTGGAGACTGGAGGCTGGGAGGAGGGGAGAGGGACGGGGAGGAGAGGGAGGTGGCGGGTGGCAGATCCCTGTGGCGTAGTGGAGGCACCGGGAGAAGCAGCTGGTTCAGTGGTGGCGATGGTGGCTCGGCGCAACGTGATGCGTGCGGGAGATGCAGAAGACGAAGCGACGGGGTCGGTGAGAGAGGGGAAGCCAACCACCTGAGGGGCGGCAGCAGAGGCGGCAACAGAGGCGTACGTGAGGGCGGGGGTAGTAGTGGGAGCTGTTGAGGGTGTGGAGGCTGGAGGAAGGGTGTAGAGGTGTGGGTATACAGCAGGGGAGGAGATAGGGGGGTGGGTAAGTGGAGGAAGGGAAGGGGAGGTGGAAGGAGGGAGGCCAGAGGCGGCACTCCAGGAAGTGACTGTGGGAGAGGGGGAGGGGGAGGTGTAGATGACGGTGGAGGTGGGAGTACTCATTGCAGACGAACGGCGACGGACAGACGGACGTGCAGCAGGCGGCGTCGGCGTCGGCGTCGGCGTCGGCGATGGGCAGCGGCGAACAGCAGGCGGCGTCGGCGTCGGCGTCGGCGTCGGCGTCGGCGGCGAACAGGCGGACGAACAGCAGGCGGCGGCGGCGGCGGCGGCGGCGGCGGCAGCGGCAGCGGTTACGACGACGGCGATGGACAGCCAGCAGGCGGACGGACGGACGAACGAACGAACGAACGAACAGCGACAGCAGCGGGCGGGCAGACAGACAGACACACACACACAATCTTCGAAGACGGAGATTCCACCCTGACAGTAGCCCACGCTTTGCAATCTGACGCTTTCGAAGGAGGGGATCCAACCCTCTAGATGTCAACGAAAGTGAGAAACAGAAGCTTAAATAACGGTGAAATTGCTAAAGTAATACAGGCACACAATCTTTAGTACTTACTAAAATTACATCATGCACTGGAGAATAATGAAACAATTATGCCAAAAGGCGTCGTCAGTAATTAAAATATCATCTCCATTTGTACAACATGTGTAATGGGTACAGGATCAAAGCGAACAGTTTAACAATGTTACTTCGCCTATGAACTGTTGAGACACGAGTGTGAAGGCACTAAGGTAGATCGTTTCGCCGAGAGAGGGCACTTGCATGTGCCAGACTCGCGCATATTACAATCCATAAATACATAAGCGCATCAAAAATTATTAAAGGTTGTGTTAATTCAAACTTTGTCTTAATAAATAAAACGTATCACGCCAATTAAAGACATTTATGTAAAATAGAAATATAGAACCAAATTTACCTGTGTCATAGTGTCTAACGGATATAGCTTGCACTTGGAACATCTAACGAGAGAGGGCACTACTGTAATGCGCGAGAGTCTCGCGTAACGTAGGCAGTGAAATACATACTAGCGAAACAACCAAAATGTTATAATAAAACGAAACCATCTGTCTGTATGAATAAAACATAGTAGTCATTTAACCACACATACACATTGAAATTCATAATTAACAAACATCACAATATGTAGATCCCAACAAGATAGGAAAAGCGCATTTCACCGGCATCAACAAGCAAGAAAATAACTCCTAGTCAGCCAGACTATATTACATTAAGGCAATGAGGGGTTTGAAACTGTCTAAAAAATTTTTGTTTCGAAGCTGCACCTGTTCATTAAGAACAAAACCATCTTTTAGAGACAGATGCTTGAAAATCTCTAATTCTTCGAGCAAGTCTAGTTTGTCACCTTTATCAGCTTCATGAAGCAGCTCTACGTCGTCCAGTTCTCTTGGCGTGTGCTGTAAGAGCCATAGATGTTCAGCAAAGGTGGAATTATATACGTTTTCCCCATTTTTACCTAACTTGTGTTCTTTATACCTAACTTTAATGGATCTACCTGTCTGCCCTATGTAATTTTTCATTTGTAGTCGACCACTATTAAATTATGATGCTTATATTTACTACATTTTGTAACTATATATCTACATCTACATCTACATGGTTACTCTGCAATTCACACTTAAGTGCCTGGCAGAGGGTTCATCTAACCATTTTCATACTACTTGTCTACCATTTCACTCTCGAATGGCGCGTTGGAAAAGGAACACCTAAATCTTTCCGTTCGAACTCTGATTTCTCTTATTTTATTATAATGATCATTTCTCCCTACGTAGGTGGGTGTCAACAAAATATTTTCGTATTCGGAAGAGTACGTTGGTGACTGAAATTTCGGAAATATATCTCGCGGCAAAGAAAACCGCCTTTGTTTCAGTGACTGCCACCCCAACTCGCGTATCATATCAGTGACACTCTCACCCCCATTGCGTGATAAAACGAAACGAGCTGCCATTCTTCGCACTTTTTCGATGTCCTCCGTCAATCCTACCTGGTAAGGATCCCACAGCACGCAGCAATATTCCAGCAGAGGACGGACAAGTGTAATGTAGGCTGTCTCTTAGTAGGTTTGTCGCATCTTCTAAGTGTTATGCCAACAAAGCGCATTGTTTCGCCTTGGTCTTTCCAATTTAAGTTGCTCTTAATTGTAATTCCTAGGTATTTAATCGAATTGACAGCCATTAGATTTGTGCGATTTATCGTATATCCTAAATTTCTCGGATTAATTTTAGTACCCATGTGGAGGACCTCTCACTTTTCTTTGTTTAGTCCCAATTGCCACTTTTCGCACCATACAGAAATTCTCTCTAGATCATTTTGTAATTGGAATTGATCGTCTGATGATTTTACTAGACGGTCAATTACAGCGTCATCTGCAAACAATTTAGGGGGGCTGCTCAAATTATCACCTGGATCATTTATGTAAATCAGGAACAGCAGAGGACCTACCTTGCGTAACGCCAGATATCACTTCTGTTCTACTCGATTATTTACCGTCTGTCACTACGAACTGCGACCTCTCTGAGAGGAAATCACGAATCCAGTCACACAACTGAGACGATACTCCATGTGGACGCAATTTGATTAATAGTCGAGTGTGAGGAACGGTATCAAAAGCCTTCTGGAAAACTAGGAATATGGAATCGATCTGAGAACCCTTGTCAACAGCAATCATTACTTCATGGGAATAAAGTGATAGCTGTGTTGCTCAAGGACGATATTTTCTGAATCCGTGTTGGTTATGTATAAATAAGTCATTTATTTCAAAGTGATTATTTTTCTTCTGCCGTACGTTTTCTCCCTTCTCCGATAATATCCCGTTGCAATTTGACGTCATTCTGACTAGTGGTGTTATTTCTACAGCGGTTTGAAAGTTTAACTTTAATTATAACCACCTTGTACTGTGAACTATGGATGGAGGGCAACAGGCAAATTCCACATTTCTACATTTCCGCAAAGCATTTGACACAGTGCCCATTGCCGGCTGTTAATGAAGGTAGGAGCATATGGAATAAGTTCACAGATATGTGAGTGGCTCGAAGACTTCTTAAGTAATGGAACCCATTACATTGTCTTCGATGGCGAGTGTTCATCAGAGACAATGGTATCGTCAGGAGTGCCCCAGGGAAGTGCAGTAGGCCCGCTGTTGTTCTCTATATACATAAATAATTTGGCGGACAGGGTGGGCAGCAGTCTGCTGTTGTTTGCGGACGATGCTGTGGTATACGTTAAGGTGTCGAAGTTGTGTGACTGTAGGAAGACACAAGACGACTTAGACAAAATTTCTAGTTGGTGTGACGAATGGCCGTTAGCTATAAATGTGGAAAAATTTAATGCGGATGAGTGGGAAGAACAAACCTGTAATATTCGGATAAAGTATTACTAGTGTCCTGTTTGACACAGTCAAGTCGTTTAAATATCTGGGCATAACGACGCGAAGCGCAATGAAATAGAACGACCTTGTGAGAACTATGGTGGGGAAGGCGAATGGTCGACTTCGATTTATTCGGAGAATTTTAGGAAAGAGAAGTTCACCTGTTAAGGAGATCGCATATAGGACACTGGTGAGACCTATTCTTGAGTACTGCTCGAGCGTTTGGGATCCGTACCCCATCGGATTGAAGCAAGATATCTAAGTAAATCAGAGGCGGGTTGCTAGATTTGTTACCGGTAGGTTCGAAGAACACGTAAGTGTTAAAGAGATGCTTCGGGAACTCAAATGGGAATCCCTGGAGAGAAGGTGTCGCTCATTTTGAGCAACGCTACTGAGAAATTAAGAGTACCGGCATTTGAAGCTGACTGCCAAACGATTCTACCGCCGGCAACACACATTGCGCCTAAGGATCGCGAAGACAAGATACGAAAAATTAGGGCTGATTCGGAGGCATATAGTGAGCTGTGAAACAGGAAAGAAAATGACCGGTAGCGGTACAGGGTACCCTCCGCCACGCACTGTAACGTCTCTTAGAAAAAGACATGTTATGTAGTAAAGAGAAAGCATTATGTGTCATGTTTTGTTCTTGTATAGAATTTTGTACTTTTTTTATTTAGATAATATCTGTGTCGGCGAGTACTGAAACCGCCACAGACGATACTTATTAAATATCAAACAAAGATGAGAATATGTGACTACTATAAATAGTACAGAACGAACATTAATTTCTCTGTCGTCTTCTTGGAGTTACGTGAGTAGGAAGAGCCTGTGACGTTATATTGTACGTTTGCGTAGCATTCTTTTGTCAAGATTGTGAGAGGGGCGCCATTAGACATAGCTTTGGAAAGGTGTGTAATAACTTGATTTGTTTAAGTGTTTTGAATAGAGTTACTATGTGAAACCTTGCATTATGATTTGTAATAAGCTTGCCTGGTATTTTATCCCATCCCTTTAAGAAATTTTCAGTTATTTAAATATTATTCGTGGTGCAGAGCTGCGCTACGAACGAACGAGCCGCTGCCGCGGCGCATTCAAACTGCATTAAATGAAATCAATCATACCGCAAAGAAGCGGGCAGGTAATAGTGAAGTAAAATTATTTCTTTCAGCTTTCGAAATTGCAGACCAGAGCAGCAGATTTTATGATGTGTTTTACAGGTTGACGCGGGCTGCTGATAATATATTATTAACAGTGCAAAAAGATAATTTACCTTCATAACATAAAAGAAATCTTGCTGTGCGTAGTTCTGGTCTGGCCAAACTTATAGTAAAAACATCTTTTTCTATGACGATAGTCTCATGTTCTCGTGTTAGTCGTGGTACTTATTGGTGTTTTACTGTTAACAAAAATCCACTGCAAAATTTTGATGTTGAACAATCATTGCGTACTGTAACATCAGTATTGATAACGAAATAATTTTCATTAACCTTTTCAACAACTGTAAAGTAAGGAAGATATGTTGAACTTTATGGCGAGTTACGGTAACGAAAAAATGTTCATTTAATAGAAAGCCAGATCCAGAACAATAAGAACATAATATATTTTGTTTTGTTGAAAATTAATGATCCAAAGAAAGTCACAGCACAGCATCACTAACAGGTATTTCGGGGCTCTTTTCGCAGCAACATATTTTATCTCATATATTAGTTGTTACGTGAGTAATAATATTAAATGAACATTTTTTCGTTACTGTAACTCGCCATAAAGTTCAACATATCTTCCTTACTTTACAGTTATTGAAAAGGTTAATGAAAATTATTTCGTTATCAATGCTGATGTTACAGTACGCAATGATTGTTCGACATCAAAATTTTGCAATGGATTTTTATTAACAGTAAGACACCAATAAGTACCACGACTAACACGAGAGCATGAGACTATTGTCATAGAAAAAGATGTTTTTACTATGAAGTTGGCCAGACCAGAACTACGCATAGCAAGATTTCTTTTATATTATGAAGGTAAATTATCTTTTTGCACTGTTAAGAATATATTATCAGCAGCCAGCGTCAACCTGTAAGACACATCATAAAATCTGCTGCTCTGCAATTCCGAAAGCTGAAAGAAATAATTTTAGTTCACTATTACCTGCCCGCTTCTTTGCGGTATGATTGATTTCATTTAATGCAGTTTGAATGCGCCGCGGCAGCGGCTCATTCGTTCGTAGCGCAGCTCTGCACCACGAATAATATTTAAATAACTGAAAATTTCTTAAAGGGATGGGATAAAATACCAGGCAAGCTTATTACAAATCATAATGCAAGGTTTCACTAAGTAACTCTATTCAAAACATTTAAACAAATCAAGTTATTACACACCTTTCCCAAGCTATGTCTAATGGCGTCTCTCTCACAATTTTGACAGAAGAATGCTACGCAAGCGTACAATATAACGTCACAGGCTCTTCCTACTCACGTAACTCCAAGAAGACGACAGAGAAATTAATGTTCGCTCTGTACTATTTATAGTAGTCACATATTCTCGTCTTTGTTTGATACTTAATAAGTATCGTCTGTGGCGGTTTCAGTACTCGCCGACACAGAAATTATCTAAATAAAAAAAAGTACATAATTCTATACAAGAACAAAACATGACACATAATGCTTTCTCTTTATTACATAGTATGTCTTTTGCTAAGAGACGTTACAGCACGGTGGCTTGTGGAGTACCTATGTAGATGTAGATGTAGATGTAGATCCAATAGGAGACACGATCACTTGCGTTTAGTAAAGCTTTTGGATGTCATTTTTCTTTTACTCATTGCATTGTATTACAACCGCCTTAATTTGATTTCATATTACTTGCAACAAATAGGTACCGTCTCTATAATTCACGTTTGCGAATCCAAGTTACTTTCAATTTTATACCATAGCAACCGATCGGTGATAGTTAGGCACGCTCGTGAATTGTCTTCATTAAGAAGACAGTTAAATATTCCTCCTCTCGCTTCTATTGACCCCACAGTGGCCGCGCTATATAGCACTTTGCCCCTGACGCAAGCGCGAACTTTACTTACCTCTCTGCCGAATTCACCAACATCAATTGAAACTAAAGGACGTTTTAAAATATTACTGTCTCTGTATGTATCTTTGTATGTTGCTGAGCAAGAAAAATGCGCTCTTAAGAAGCTTTTAACGTCAGTCGACTTTTTTAGATTCTGCTGTTAGTTGCTACAAGCATATTGTTATAAAATACGGCTGAGAAACGCGGGCCGTACGAACACTGATTCGGCAGTTTGACGGCCATTACTGTGTATATTCTATAAGCTGTGATAGTATAAATTAATAATTACATTAACTTCCTGTTGAGTAATTGAACAACTTAAACAAAACTGAATTTCGATTTTACAAAAATGTAAATATTGTAACAAATTGATTTAAACAGTTCTGAAATGCTGCCGCGTGAGGTAGCCGTGGGGTCTGAGGCGCCTTGATATGGTTCGTGCGCCCCCCCTCGGGCATGGGTGTGTGTTGTCCTTAGCGTAAGTTGTGTTAAGTTATTTTAAGAGATGTGTAAGCCTAGGGACCGATGAGCTCAGCAGTTTGGTCCCATAGAACTTACCACAAATTTTCAATTTCTGAAATATTAGACTGCTTTTGAAATTATGGGAGTACCACGTGTATCAGACAATAAATATTTAGCTATCTGCAAAATATAAAGGTATTTATGAAGACGTTAAGTAGGTTTTCTGTTTATTGAATACTAAACTTACATGAAATGTTACGTAAACTTTATTTGGAAAAATATTCTAAATACGAGTATGTCGCATTTGTTATGAATGATTTTTTTTTAAAAAAAGAACCAGACCTCTTTTTGCATAAGATTAAAATTTGAATCCCTTTGATTACAAAATGCGGTGTGCATGATAACTAATTTTTGTAGCACAACGTTATCTTATAGAAACATGCAAAAATATTATTACGTTAAATACAGATTTTAAAAGATATAAAATTTCTTAAATGCGCCAGTATATAGCCTATCTATTTGAGAAACATGGAGCTCGCACTTTGTAGCCCAATCTCGGAATAAACATTACCGAAAATAAAGTTGAACTGCAAACTTTGGTTAACCAGGAAGTTGTCGCAAATCTTGGTATGTTATAACATTGAAGACTGAATATGTAGATGGAATTAAGCATCGTCGAGCTTTAGAGTCGCAACTTAATTTTTTCGAGGTGATAAATAAAACGTTATGGTTATTACTTGTATGCCTACCATTGTGCTCTTATGTATTCTTATGGCCGTATCGCGTTCAAATTATCTGCACCTTGTAATAATTTTTTTTAGGTAGCTAGCTGTTCCATCTTGGTCGTACTTTCTTTGTATACTAATCTAATGAAGATAGACTGCGGCCTAATGGCCGCTTTCGACTATGGAGCAGCGCGGAGTACGGGTAAGGTTGGCTACACGCGCGACGCGTTCACCTGCTGCACCCTTCTGCTGCCCTGATGAGGGAAGCGCCTGAAATGACGTAAGCGCGACACGTCACGCGGACGTCACGCCGTGGCTTGCCCCGTGATTGGCTAGCGACAGGTCGCCTGGCCAGGCGGGCAGCAGGTTTCAGGAGGCGCCCAGAACGGCGCTCACAGCATACGGCGACTCCGCGACGCGCACGAGAAAATACGTGAATACACACCCGGACAGACCTCGTTTAAGATCGCGTGGAGACCCAGCTCAGCAATATGCGCAAATATTTTTCTTACTTTACTTCCGTATAGAATGTGAAGATAACGTATGATACAATTAATTTATTTCGCTAATTTATACATTAGCTTGCTTTTTACCAATAAATCTCTCAATCATACAATCGATGTACAATTTTTGGACCACTAGACAACTTCGGTCGTGTATACAACGGAAGGTAGTAGTAACCAGCGTGTCGTTTTGCGGTGTTTATTCTGAAGTTAATGTTGGTGCTTTTTGTAGTGTTTGCAAAAATATATGCATCCCACTATAAGGAAACTCGATGAAACACCACTTACAGGTTGCGTGGACAATTTCTTACATATATAAAAAAAATTATATAACACCAAAATGCAGACACACACACACACCAAAACACACACACAGAGCACAAAAAAAAATTAATATCACACCAAAAAACACTCACACACACACACACACACACATACACAAACGCATACACAAATGCATACACGAACAGACCACAGATCAATAGTTACACTCATAAGTTTGGCAATAACATTCGATCTTTGGCAAAAACATTTGACAGTCGGCAACAGATTCCAGAACATTGCATTAAAACAAGCGTTCAGTGCATAGTGCTGTGGAATGTGGAAAAAACCGCAAATTGGCGTTCATAAGAAGAAGAACAACACTAAAAATGCAACAGGAGCGTAATATGTAAGAAATTGAGCACGCAACCTGTAAGTACAGTTCAAAACATTACTACTTAATAGGAAATACCAAACACCAGAACTGTTTATAACCTATAGGCACAGTGACAAAAATGTAAATAAAATAGCTAACATATGTATATATTCCTGGCCACTGATGATGCCTTGCAGAAAATAAAGGCGAAACGCGTATGGCACTAAAATTGTGTTTTATTCAGTTGCTGTCAGACGGTCCATAAGTAAAAATTATCAATATACCGTAATATTGTGTACTAATTTTGCTATCGTTTGTTGTTGGTAAAAAAAAATTATTAACTCTATCATTGCTTGAACACTGCACAGACAGCTTTGCCGTCCCATGTAATGCGTATGTTTAGGTTGAAAACAATTGTTTAAAAATGTTATCAGGTCAACATAAATATCATTTTCAACATAGTAATGCCAGCTGTAAGATACGTTTCGCAAAAAAGGAACTGTGGGTATTACTCTAACCGATATTTTCGCAAGACTCTATGGATACTAAAAGAGATGTCGTCTGCAGCTGGTAATTTCTTCATTCATTCGTCTTAATAATCTCCCATTTACTCATCCTGTTTAGACGCCTGATCAGAATGAAAGTCCTTGACCTCATTTATAAGAAAATTATATTAATTTTGCCGAATTTAGAATGTTTGAGTATTTCCACCGAGCCGGCCACTGTGACCGAGCGGTTCTAGGTTCTTCAGTCTGGAACCGCGCTGCTGCTGCGGTCGCAGGTTCGAATCCTGCCTCGGGCATGGATGTGTGTGATGTCTTTAGGTTAGGTTTAAGTTGTTCTAAGTCTAGGGGACTGATGACCTCAGATGTTAAGTCCCATAGTGTTTAGAGCCATTCGAACAATTTTTTTTCCACCGCCTTTGCATTTCGAAATCCTTTGTCCAAGGAAAACTGCCAAAATATGCTCGAAATCTAGCAATAACAAGCTGTACAGTAGACTTAAATGTGAGATCACATTTCATTCAGTCTCGACGCACGATTTGCTTTGCAACAGTTTGACAATTTGCTGTCTGATCTCCAGTGAACAGTCAACGTTGTTGTATTAGTATGCAAGACCACGTACTGTGTGACGCATCTTCAGCAACACAAGCCGAAAAGTTGAAGTCAATATTGAGAACCAAGTTCTCTTCACTGCTGTTCTCCCCATTATTACCGATTAAAGCTGCGCCTAGTTTGAAGCATAACTTACTAGGAAGAAAATTACAATATCCGTTTTGAACTTTCTGATAAATGACGGGGATTTTGAAAGAGGTAAAAATGTTAATTAGAACTAGCGCAAGTCTGCTAAAGCCTGGGTGTCTTCTTTCCTGCGATGAATTGAACAATGATCGTTGAATAAGTCACTTCTTTTGTCGTGGTACTTCGGGTGCTGATTGCTCGCAGCTTTTGCGACATGGTAGCCAGCCAGTACATAACGTCACAGTGACTCGTATGCTGGACTAAGCATTGTAGCTGTTGCCTGTGTCATGCGAACAAAAAATTGAAAGTAGGGATAGCTTTGGCGGTCCATAAATAAAACGTATTTCTCAAACCTTGCGGGACGTAACAGGACAGTGTGGGATTCTGTAATGTACCTGTTGCTGACATTGCTAACGAGGCATTTACTAGACGATGGAATCGGTTTGTCAGATATTATGACGGTGACAAAGAAGTTAATACAAGAGGTGAGAGACTAGTTCCGTTTCATACTTGATAGATGTATCTGAGTATTACTGGAAACTGTGTGCAAATAGCTGCAGAGTTACTTTTTACGTCGCGATGCGCAAGCTCTGAAATACGTGCTGAAGAAAACGCGAAGCTATTTTATTGATCTGCTAAACGACAAGGGTTAATCTAAAAAATATCCCAAAGATGAGAAAACGTCACTGATAAGCACATACAGTCTCATTTTAAAAATAGGATAGGGAGAGCATTTTAAGAAGAATTTCGGAAGTTTGTTTGGATATGGTATTAGCAAGAAGAGCGACAGTCCTTAGCGTTTTAGAAAGGCAGCTTTGATGCGGCATGGATCCATAACTTTTATGTAATTGTTAAATACATTAATTACAGTTTATGGCTGTGAAAAATAAAGATTGCGCTTGCAATTTCGAGTATATGTCATTTGAGTTGTGATAGTTACTTGAAAACGAGGAATGCTCGAAATTGTAATTGCAGTGAATAAAAAGATTAGGCAACCATAAGCAGTAATTACCGTGTTACACGAATATAAAGCCGTTAAAGCACTTTTTGTCGAACAAGTCGCATATACCAGCGACGCTCCCGTTCTGTGCCACATACAGATGAAGTTAAATCGTAAGGACATATTTATAGGTTCTCACAAGGGAAACTCCCATTAGATTTAGTGGTAAAATGTCCCAGTGAATAGTCAGTCAACAACTGAACACAGATCAAGCATGAAAGAGGAAGGAGTACTGAACAGTGAAAAAAAAGCAAAACAGAAATAGAGATATGTTCAAGATCAAGATGTGCAACATCGCGCGACCTGGAAGAACTAAGGGGTCGTGGTTGTGTGGTTACGGTGTGGAACTACAAAGTGGGAGATCCATATTCAAACCTCCCTCGTGCCCCACTCCTTTTCCTTCACAAAATTTTGAACTGTCCGTCCTGTCACTGGCTATCTGTTTTCCTTCTGTAGCCTTGTCTAGTGTCATACTATACATTGGCTACAGAATATGAGTCACGTGGTAAGAATGTATTACCGTCGCAAGTAAATGTGATGAACAGTGAGAGCAGGAGAGATGCCTCGTAGACCTCTCACAGACAGAAAAACAACAAATAAACGGGTGTGAATTATGTTACAACGATGGAATTCAAGGGCCAAAACTTAAAAAACGGGACGCAAGATGCATAACAAGTGGTACTTCTGTAGAAGAAGCAGGAGGTACGTGCGTCTGGATGTCCCTTCGTCACAGGTCGCTCTAGCAAATGGACGTTACGCCACGATATAGACGCAAATTTGAATACAGCAAATAGGTGCGTCAGTGACCGGACGGATAATGTATAATATTGTGGAAAAGAAGTAGGGCATAAGGAAGATTTGTTCCCAGATCTCCGCCTTTGGAGTCCTACAGCGTAGGCACATGCCGCTATTGCCACAGCCAGTAAATGTGGCTCGATGTCGGACATTTGAATGTGACCGTGTACCTTTTTATTTTGGTTCTTTTTTCCACAGTTGGATACACCTTTTTCCTGTTTTCATGCTTATACTGTGTTCAATTTTTGACGGGTTATCCAATGGGCCATCTTACCAGTAAATGGGGAGTTTCCCTTGTCAGTAATATATTGTTAATTACAAGTTCAAAGCCAGTTATTTAATATTCACGGAGCACACATGCGTAAAGAGAAAGAAGAGATACTTAATTTAGAAAAATGTTTGTTTTTGCTTTGCTAGAGTTTGTTACAGCTACCTGCGTTTCATCTTCTAGTATGTGTTTTCTGCGAAAGCACAGCGTTCACAGTGTCATATTTTTACGCCCCTCATACAGCCCCCAGGGCGGCTACGTTCCTTGTCTTGCATTACGCACATTTATTTTATCCACTCGTTTGCAGAGAGTTACCCACGCGTGCTGAACAGAAACATGTTTCGGGAAACGGTGAACCAGAACTTCTCATTTTTGTAGGCGAAGTTGTGGCAATGTGCAACGGCACAATTACGCCTGCTCTTATGTATTACGTTCGTAATTCAATACCGGGTACAAAAGTAACAATCACAACACAGAGCACAGCATATCTGCAAATGAAACTAATACTACTTGAGAAAGCAGCTTCCGAATATAATTTGCCGCCAGTCTTAAGTGTGCTTGAAGTTACTGCAGCGGATCTTTTTTGGTTTGTTGCAGGTGGCCGTAAATTATTATTACTGCCTGCTGACGTTTTTATGCTAGGAGGTTGGTGATTCTGTTATATGAGGTGGTTAGCAAATGTGCTTTAGGTGTTTATAATATGTATGTTCATCTTTCACACGTATTCTGAACGACAGTCATTGAAGGTCGACGTATTCTCTTTTGTTGAATTTATTTGAAATGTTGCAAAATGTTTGTAATCACGCTTTTTGAGTGTCGCCACGAATCATCTCGAGCATGTAACAGAACGTTTCTCTCTTCGTCTCATATATTTGTAAAATTTGTGTCGTGATTTCAGTCACTGAGGAAAGAGTGTACAGTACTCGCCACGTTTTTTTCGAGACAGGTGTAGTTACTCTGTCGCATTCGGTGTATTTTTAATAGCAAAAGAGGTAATGCTACACTCGCCTCCAAGCGCAGAGGCGACATGGTATACATCCTGCCCAAGACGGTTAAAACCTAACCTACTTCACAGAACAGATTCTAACATAACCTCCGTAATCCCCCCAAAAACTGACGCAGTAGGTCGGACGGACTGTCTCAAGTTGTTGGCCGATTTCATTGAGCAACATCTGGAGACGGCACCTGATGACCTTCGTCGGTGCCATTGTTAACTCAGCATAAGACGGTTACTCTGGCAGGGCCCAAGACTGAAGTGACTCCTGTCTTTTTGCACCCTCTTCGAAAAACATTTTCCATGTCTTGTTGAGTTTGTAGAGCAGGATGAGGCGGGTTATGCGTTGAGCGAGAACAGTACATTCGTTAGACTGAAGATGAGGATCCGTAGCTAGTCACATTAGTCTTTGGAATGTTTCTTATTTCCAACAAAGGAGTGGATAGATATGCTGTTTGCGCTCACATCTTAATGCCCCAAAAATTTGTTTTGCCTTATTATTCTTGTCAGCTCTCTAGTATGGTAAAACGTCATCCCAGCAATGTTGCGAACACTCAAGGCTCCAAAAGGCAGCAAATATAGGTGCGTACATGATTTGTGACAGTCGAAAATTTCAGACATACTCACTTCCACTTCAATATCGAGCCTTTCCAGTGACGTTGGATGGATGCTAACGTATCATAATTTCTAGGCGGGAACACCGACCGTTTAAAATTACAGTGTGGTAAAAACGGACATGTATCTTTGAAGAGAATAGTCTGGAACATCCCGTATGTACTGTTTCAGACATTCTCACCTCCACTTCAATATCGAGCTTTTCTAGTGACGTTGGATCGATGCTAACATATTATAATTTCTAGGCGGGGCCACTGACAGTTAAAAATTGCTATGTGGTGAAAACGGAGACATACCTTTGACTAGAATATTATAGCGTAGACCGTGTGTACTATTTTTAAGTGAAACGCGTCTTGTTGCAAGAAGGGTAATGTGTGAAGTCTTTAACGTCACCATGACAGAGTAATAGTGCAATATGCCTTACGACATCCAAATAAACTACGGTCGTTCGTTAAGGTTTTTAGCTGCAGCAAAATTAGTGTCGAGACAGTCATGGGTCACAGGTGAATCATACCTGAGCGTAGGCGAGCTGCTGAACTTCGTTATTAAATGTTCATTTAGAAAGGAGCCCTCGTTTTATTTTCAGATCGCTGATAATATGAGTGACATATGAATTAGTGTTAGTGGCATAGTGAAACAGCTGATATTTCTAAAATTGAACAAGACTGCAGGGACCAAAGGAATCCCTAGCAGATTTCATGCAGGTTTTGCAACAGAGTTAGCCTTTCTCTTAACAATAGTATACTTTAGATACCCATTTAACTAAAACTGCTCACGGTTGTTAGAAGGAAGTACAAGTCACACCTGTCTGTTCGAAGGGAAGCAGAAGTGATCCCCAATTCTACCATCTACTATCTTTGACATCTCTCTATTGCAGAATCATGGAATATATTCTGAGCTTAGGCGTAACGAACAGTATGGTCTCCACCAAGTCAGTCAGCATAGTTTTCGAAATCACTGACAATATGAAATCCCACTCACACTCTTTTCACACAACGTACCGAAAGCCGTGGATCATGGCTAACGATAATATGCTGTATTTCTAGACTTCTGAGAAGCTTCCGACTCCGAATCACACCCATACTTATTAATCATAGTACGATCATATAGCATCTCAAATAAAATTTATTGACGTTTTCTTGGTAGGGAGAACGCAGCATGTGTCGTGTATAGGGAGTCATTGACAGATGTGGAAAAAAACTTCAGGCCTGTCCCAGGGAAGAGTGTTGGGACCACTGTTGTTGATGTGTTAATGGCGCGGCAGACAATATTAACAGGAATCTTAGACTTTTTCCCGGTGATGCATTTGTCTGAAATTAAGTACTATCCGAAAAAAGTTGCACAAATATCCGGCCAGATCCTGATAAGATCTCAGAGTGGTGCTAAGATAGCCAACCCGCTTTAAATGCTCAGAAACCTCACAACATAAAAAAGTAGTACCCCCTAACGAAAATATCGATGATGCACGTTTTGATTCAGTTGACTCATACAAATACCTAGATGTAGCGCTGTGAAACAGGATGATCAGAGAGCCTCAGGCCCAGGCAGAGCAGGTTGGCTGGCTTTGCTTTATTGGCAGGATTCTGGGAAAACTGCAGTCAGTCTACAAAGGAGACAGCTTGTTAAGCGGCTGATGCGTCCTGTCTTAGAAAACTGCTCAAGTGTGTTGGACCAGTGCAAACAGGAGATATTGAACCTTCACAAGGAAATGCAGCACGAGATGTCATACGTTTTTTTCACTCAGAGGAGAAATAATTATAAGGTTCAAAAACCAATATGAAGTGAAGAATCTGTGGTCGAGTGGACGTAAGAAAATAGCTGACAGCTATCACCATCTGGTGAGCAAGATGTCTGAGACAGGCGAAATACCCTCAGACTTCAAGAAGAATATAATAATTCTGATCCCAAGGAAAGCAGGTGTTGACAGATGTGAAAATTACCGAACTATCAGTTTAATAAGTCACAGCTGCAAAATACTAACGCGAATTCTTTACAGACGAATGGAAAAACTGATAGAAGCCGACCTCGAGGAAGATCAGTTTGGATTCCATAGAAATGTTGGAACACGTGAGGCAATATTGACCCTACGACTTATCTTAGAAGAAAGATGAAGGAAAGGCAAACCTACGTTTCTAGCATTTGTAGACTTAGAGAAAGCTTTTGACAATGTTGACTGGAATACACTCTTTCAAATTCTGAAGGTGGCAGGAGTACAACACAGGGAGCGAAAGGCTATTTACAATTTGTAGAGAAAGCAGATGGCAGTTATAAGAGTCGACAGGTATGAAAGGGAAGCAGTGGTTGGGAAGGGAGTGAGAAAGGGTTGTAGCCTATCCCCGATGTTATTCAATCTGTATATGAGAAAGCAATACAGGAAACAAAAGAGAAGTTCGGATTAGGCATTAAAACCCATGGAGAAGAAATAAAAACTTTGAGGTTCGCCGATGACATTGTAATTCTGTCAGAGATAGCGAAGGACTTGGAAGAGCAGTTGAATGGAATGGACAGTGTCTTGAAAGCAGGGTATAAGATGAACATCAACAAAAGCAAAACGAGGATAATGGAATGTAGTCGAATTAAGTCGGACGATGCTGAGGGAATTAGATTAGGAAATGAGACACTTAAAGTAGTAAAGGAGTTTGCTATTTGGGGAGAAAAATAACTGATGACGGTCGAAGTAGAGAAGATATAAAATGTAGACTGGCAATGGTATCGATTTAAATGTCAGGAAGTCGTTTCTGAAAGTATTTGTATGGAGTGTAGCCATGTATGGAAGTGAATTAGACAAGAAGAGAATAGAAGCTTTCGAAATGTGGTGCTACAGAAGAATGCTGAAGATTAGATGGGTAGATCACATAACTAATGAGGAGGTATTGAATAGAATTGGGGAGAAGAGGAGCTTGTGGCACAACTTGACTAGAAGAAGGGATCGATTGGTAGGACATGTTCTGAGACATCGAGAACTCACCAATTTAGTATTGGAGGGCAGCGTGGAGGGAAAAAATCGTAGAGGGAGACCAAGAGATGAATACACTAAGCAGATTCAGAAGGATGTAGGTTGCAGTAGGTACTGGGAGATAAAGAAGCTTGCACAGGATAGAGTAGCATGGAGAGCTGCATGAAACCAGTCTCAGGACTGAAGACAACAACAACAACAACATCAACAGAGTTGCCAGCTTTCAGCTTCGTGCAATAACGACTGCGGGAGAAAACGATAGTTGTTTATGCAGCTGCGAAAATACTGCGGTGTGGCCATAGAGAAGCCTGCAAAATCTCATTACACGTTTTGTTGAGTAGGGCGCGCAAAGCTACGTCCAGCCCGCTGCATAACTGTCGGGCATCACCTAGGGTCGCCTCGACTAAAGAAATATTTTTCGGTCTCCTATAAATCGCTCCTGTAGGGACGTTGAAGAGTACACTCTACAGAGGCAGAAAGCTGCGTTTTCTATGGGCTGGCCCGACGAGTACAGAGGGTGGGGGAGGGGGTGGGGATAAGCCCTGGGGTCCAAGCCTCATGGGGGGCCCAAGTCCCTCAAGTGTTCGGAGGCAAATGTCAGGCCGCTATTGTAAAATAAATTTTGTATCATATAATAAATAAAAGAACATTATACCAATACCAGCATAAACAATTTTCCTTTCTACTTCAGTTCTTCAGTTTTATGAATCTTACAGGACAGTTGTATACAATTCTGTTTCGTGTTTAATCTTGAGTGCACTATATTTTCTTTAGATATTTCGCACTAAAACCAAATTTCATGGAGTCAAAAATTCCCTCTCTTTAAATGTTGTTGGAAACCCTGCCAAAACATTTCCCCAACAAATGTACAAGCAGCAGTTGCGAAACGTCGTTATAATTTGGTGGATTTACCAAGAATATTAAAAAAAATACATTTCTTATTCCATCACAAAGTGATGTTGCATGAAAAACGAGTATACAGGAAACGTTTCGCATTCGAGAGTAAGCGTAAAATAAAATATTTCTGTTTGTAAAACGTTGTTCTGGAAGAATCATGAAAGTGAAGAAATGAAATGGCTGAAAAAGGTACATTGGCCATGATGATGCTCGGAAGTAAAGAGGTAATGTTGTTCTTTTGATATTCCGTAGTATATTCAACTTGAATTGGATCTCCCATGTTACTTGATGTGATATTATGTCTTGGTCAAAGTGGCTTGGCATTCAGAGGTTCAGCTCAGAAAATTGGAGATCCAAATAATGAAAATTTTCACGGAATATTAGAACTCTTGAGTCACTATGATCCACTTCCCGCAAAACACATTAGCAGGGTCAGAGACCGATAAGAAGCTGGAAAGTGTTTACAAGTGCATTGCCTGGCACGTGATATTAAGAATGAATTTTTTCTTGTTATCATGTCACAGGTGCCATCTTGGAACAGAAAGAATATGAGAAGTATTATTCAGTTATTGTTACTGCAACTGCTGATTTAAATGGTATTGAACAAACAACATTCATCGTTCGTTATATTTACTTCAATAAGGAAATTGATAAATGTGAAATAAAAGAACGGTTTTTGGAATTCGTAGGTTGTAATCTGAAAATGGGCATTACTATTGTATATTTAATTCTATCGAGACTTGCGAGACACTCAGTTCCTATCAGTGAATGCCGCGGGCAAGATTATTATACAGGAAGGAATATTACAGGATCTTACAAAGGACCTCAGACACAGTTTCTTCAGCGAAATTCTCTTGCAAAATTTTTTCCCTGTGCCTGTCACAAGTCTCATGCGGAATACATGCAGCTCAGAGTTGCATGAAGCAGATACTTTTTTCGGAATGATTCGACTTCTTTAAAGCTGTTCAGTAGCACTCAACATCGATAGGAAATTCTGGAACAGTGTGTTGGAAGTTATATATATTCCATGTCTGATAATCGCTGCAGTGCTCAGGTTGACACTGCAATACCAGTTGCAGCTCACTTGTAGAAGATAGTCATTACTGTTGAAACTCTCAATAAGATAAATTGTCAGCTGAAACGTTCTGTGATACGGGATGCTTTCCATTATGTGAGGTCATTCAAATAATTAACCATGCCATCTATTTAGCTGAAGCTATTTTTACGAATTGATTAGAGAAGCAAATTACTACAAGCTCAAAATACTACTATTAATGTTGAGGTAAGTCATTCTGACGGCTTGTTAAGTGACTCAAAATATCAACGCCAAAATTGGGACGACATTCCCCAAGTTCTAAAGTTATTGCCAGTGCAATTAATACCGATCCTGAATTTGTGGAGGTGCTCACTAGGGAGAGGAAATCATTTTATGATGAAACCAAGAACAGATTAATTCAAGATAAATATATTTTATGTCATTATTGACAATCTAGAGTCTAACTTGAGAAACCGATATGAAATAGTGAAGACTTTAAACGAAACATTTACTGACAGAAGGCTTACGAAGCACCATTGATTGTGTTACAAGCAAGTAGGTTATAATACGCTACCTGTTGCACGACTAATGACGATTTACATGAGAGTGCGCCAGTATCTATTTACTGAAATGTGTGGGCACGCCAGGGAACGGCTGGAGACGGAGCAAACGTTATCGCAGCATTACTGGCACCAGGCATTTCGTCATTGTACAAATCAGTAAAACATTTGGTCTTTTGTTTTAAAGTGAAGTGAAAGTAAATTAAGTGAATTTAAAAAGTTAAATTAAATAGTGCATACATACATTTTACAATCATTCATTACTGAGCAGCATCTAAAGCCGAGCTTGTAAGTTTGTCAGTCGTATCAGTTTTCCCCCTTGCAATGCAAGTCATGGTTGAGTTATCACCCAGTTGCCTAGCTGTGGTTATCTTGGATCCCTGATAATTGTCTTCGTCACTACTTCTCAAACCAATTTATTACTTTTATTTCAGTCTTCTACCCCATGAAAGCATCGTAGCGCCAGTATTCTTTCTCAATATCTTTAACCTTTGCATATTTCTTAGTTATTCATCTGATTGGTGTGCCACAGTGAAAAACGGGAGATGTGGTTTAGGACTGTTTTTTGTCTGACTACATTCGAAATAATTTTGATTGTAATAGAACATTACACAAGATATGTGGTGGTGGTGGTGGTGGTGGTTAGTGTTTAACGTCCCGTCGACAACGAGGTCATTAGAGACGGAGCGCAAGCTCGGGTTAGCGAAGGATTGGGAAGGAAATCGGCCGTGCCCTTTCAAAGGAACCATCTCGGCATTCACCAGAAACGATTTAGGGAAATCACGGAAAACCTAAATCAGGATGGTCGGAGACGGGATTGAACCGTCGTCCTCCCGAATGCGAGTCCAGTGTGCTAACCACTGCGCCACCTCGCTCGGTACAAGATATGTCATAACAGCTATTATTAGTCTTCTGAAATAATTGAGGGCATGAAATTAAACAATTTTCTTAATAAAGCAATGGCCAGCAATGCGTCATTTGAACTTGCTCTAGGATGAAGGAGGCTGTATGTGCTAACAGAAGTGCTGCAAGGAATTCACTACAAAACGAGTGTGAAATTTAGAGCATGATCTTAGCAAGCGCACATCACGCAGGGCTGCTACTGTTTTTTTCTAAGAAATATTATAATTAAATACAATGAAAGTTGCAAATATATTTATAGACGTTATTTAAATTTGTAGATAGCGCAGTTTAACTCTGACTGTAAATGTGTGTGTAATTCAGAAATGTTAATGCAGCAAATGCGCTCGGAAGAAAGTTACCTACTGGAGGCAGCAAACTGAAGTTTCAGTGTCAGTTCTGTAATTACGAATCCTGTCCTTCCCCACTTTCGTAGAAAGACAGGGTTACGTATTTCAGTCCGCGAAATTAAGTAAACAAGTTTCACAGATGATATTCTGTGACTATTGGTAACAAATTAACTTCAGTAGTTCCTTGTTTACGTGGTAAGAATAACAGCAGAAGCAAAAGATCTAAAATCGGAGTGATGAGCACTGGATTTTGAACAGAAAACGAAGCATTATCAGACGCTGTATTATTTATAGAAATGTTTATATTCTCGTTCCCTGCAACATTAGACAATTAGGAACAGTTACTCTGATACATCTGTATATAAATTTTGTGCTCTGTATCTGAACACTTCGTGCTGTTTCTTTTTTGTGGATGACTTGTCACAGTCTGTACAGTTTCCTAGAATATTCAATTGTTCTGTAATGGAGGATAATCTTCACTCAACATGCAGTCGAAGTTATTACTGTTAATAGTGGCACGATGATGCATATGACTATACTGCCGCATGCTCTGATTAAACCTATTGCACCACGAACAACTGTTAATTCGCTCGAATTCCGCCGACAATATCTCGTGTAACGTGTAGTACCATAGCATAAGTCAGCAGATAAATGCTCATCAAAGCACAGAAAAGGTGAATATAATCCCCTTTAGAAGACTCTGACAGAAAAGTGGGGAATTAGCTGCCTAAAACCTCATTCCACCTTCCTGACCAAAAATTTTGGCATGCGAACATATTCGCGCTCTTTTAACATATAGTATTCTTAATCCTTTCATCCAGTCTGTGTTTGTAGTTAAGCCTTAGAACTCCAGCATCGCCCTCTCACCGCCACTGTCTATATACGTCTCTCTCTCTCACCTTCTCATTCTTCTCCCACTGCCTTACAGTTTTGTTCCATTGCCATTGTCTCCTCTCTCACTTACTATGTCTCCTTACGCCTTTATTTGGCACTCACACTCAGTACCTTGGCAGCTCAACAATTCTGGGGCGTACAACTTATAATTGCCCTGTACCCATGTGTTTAAAATTTCGGTACAAATTCGCTCTCTCCTTTATCTACATGCTGAATGTTCACCGGTCAGGTGGGAGGGTGCAGAAACCTCCATCTCTCCCCCTCCCCCGCCCCCACCGACTGGAAGTCTGTGTGTGGTGTCCACCCATCTGTATTTTTCATTTGTAATGTCTCTTCTCTCTTTTCCTTCAGCTGCTTATATCTCCATGCATCTCTCTTTCTTTTTTATTGCCACTGTCTCTCACTGACCATCAGTACCTCCTCTCTCTTTAGCTCCCACTGCTATTCTACATCTATTTATACATCATACTCCGAAAACTACCTAATGGTTGTGGCGAAGGGTGCGTTTTGAACCATTGAGTCCTCCACCCCTGTTCCACTCGCGAGCAGTGCATGGAAACAATGATTGTCGGTAAGTCTCTGAATCGGCTCTTAATTCTCGAATTTTCTCCTCATGATCATTTCTGGAGACGTATGAACGGAGAAGTAATATGTTGTCCGACTCTTCCCGGAAAGTGCTCTCTCGAAATTTCAACAGTAAATCTCTCCGTGATACACAACGCCTCTCTTGTAACGTCTGCGAGTGGAGATTGTTAAGCATCTCCGTAACGCTCTCGTGCCGACTAAACGATCCCGTGACGAAACGTGCCGCTCTTCATTGGATCTTCTCTACCTCTTCCATCAGTGCTATCTGGTGGGGATCCTAGATAGATGAACAATACTCAAAAATGGGTCAATCGAGCGCCTTATGAGCCACTTCCTTCGTGGATGAGTTACATTTCCTTAACATTGTTCCGATGAATCTGAGTCTGGCTTCTGCTTTTCCCACTATTTGTTTTATATGCTCATCCACTTAAGGTCGCTCCGGATAGGTACTTCTAGATATTTTTTCCTTCATCCATCTCTTTCTCTTTGAATGACATTTTCTCTCCCGATCACCACCGTTTTCTCTCCCTTTATCTCCCACTGGCACTGCCTCCTCTCTCTTGCACCGTCAGTCTCTCTTTTTTCCTCTCTACCAGCACAAAAAGCGCGAATATGTTCGCATGCCAAAATTTTTGGTGTGAGAGACGAAATAAGTGTTGAGACGGCTGGTTCGCAAATTTTCTGTCGGAGGAACATATTCGCCTTTTTGTGCTCCGACAGGAACATTCTTCCGCTGGTTCGCTTCTTTTCCCTGCTACACCAGTGTACGCAGCTGGTCTAAAACGAGTACTACAGGTCAGTGAAGTTTTGACGGATAACTTACTTATTCTTTGACACGTATATGTACTTTAAGACAGAAAACAAGAAATAAGTACCCATAATACAAGGTGAACACACAATCATTTGTTTTACGTTTTTCCTCGATACTTTGCTCACTGATCGTAATTCATCGAAAACGACCAGCTTATGATTTGCATCGTAAAAGAGTAAAAATGTTGTAGAAATAGTTTACTGAATTTCAGCTCTTTACAGTTTTATACAATTTTTGGCTATCATTTTATTTTCAGGGATGTTAAGACCTTTTTTAGCCTATTTCTGCTTCTGAAGTACCACTCTGGACCTATTTGTATAGGCCTGAAGTGCCCGTTGTACAGAGACAGTGCGTAATAAAGTTTTATTGGTGGAAAAGTGCTGACTAAGAACTGTTTGGTGACCCCGGAACCCGTCGATGACCTTAGAACCCATGTCATGTGTCCACAATGTCAGTTAAAAGTACCTTTACGCTGCAGAGCGACTATTACAAGCATGAAACTTACTGGCAGATTAAAACTGTGTGCCGGACCAAGACTCTAACTCAAGGATCTTCGCCTTTCGTGGGCAAGTGCCCTGCGCTCCCTTGTCACAGCTTTACTTCCTCCAGTACCTCGTCCCCTATCTTCCTAGTCGGTCCGAACACAGTTTTAATCTGTCACGAAGCTTCATATCAGGGCACACTCAGTTGCAGTGCGAAAATTTCATTCTGTTACGTGCATATCGAACTGCATATGTACGACAACTTTGAACCTCTGGATCCTGGTATCGGCTATTGATAAAGAAAAAGTTTCAAAGTTCCCCGAGAATATCGTCTTAAGAACACGTGGTAAAATTTTCGAGGATCTGCGATGAATAGAAACTGCAAAAGTGGCCATTCCCACAATTCGTTGTTTTCGTACCAAAAAAATAGTGTTTTTTAGCCGTTTTACCAGCAACCGCAGATGAAGAAAGCGTGCTTTTATAAGCCACTTAAGGTCCACCCTAGACCACACCTAATGCAGTTCTTCCGATGGATATATAAATAGTCACTAAGGCGAGGACTTTGCAAAATAGTTAATCGCCTATTTCTGTCATGAACATATCCCGAGATATGACCCTCAGAAAATGACATTTTCGCAACTGGCTTTTCGGGACCCACTGGTAACTTGCACTGGCCGACTGAATTTGTGAAGATATGTTTAGTGTTTAATAATAAACTATATCTGTGCTATATTTCATCCCAATGAGTATTTTTGTGTATCTCCGATACTCCCAGAATTGCGTAGTGTTTAAATCATGTCAAACATTCTTTAAAATAACAATAAAATATATTTGGACATGGGATCCAGCCAAACATCTTGCTCCGGGGCCCAGTTATGGCTCCGAGAGGCCCTGTCTACGGGCGAAGTCGTTTTCAGTGAGGGAGTGTGGTCCGATTAAACACCCGAGGGTGTCAGTGATACAGTTTTGGCTGTGAATACATTTGTTTTCAGGATTCGTACAATGCAAATAGCTTCTTCGTGGTGTAGACCGAAGGCGACAGAGTGGCACACGCGGCTGGCAGTTGCAGTCTTGTCCAGCTCAACGGCGTCTATGTTGCGTGTCGGAGGTCGGAAAACCACACCTTCAGCAGGGGCGTCGTCGTGCATGATGAGGTCCGAGGGCGTTGCCCACCCAGCTGGGACGCCAGCAGCGTGGCGTCCTGCTTTATTGAGACACTCTCGAAGACACAGGAGTTCGTGTCCACGAAACCGACCAACAATTCTGCACGGGGCGATAGTAGCCTTGTAGAAGTGTGCCCTGGCCTCCTAACAAGAGATGGCCAAAACTCCGGTAGCAGCTCACACAGCACGAATGTGCCTCTCCCAGTCAATGTGTGTGGCTGCCAGCTAGCAAGTCATCCTCAATCTCCTCGCAACGGGATGTTCGTTGAAGACGCTCAAATCTTCATATCAGTGGCAGCAAGGTAGGCAGCAAGTTAGGCAGCAAGGTAGGCAGCAGCGACATTCAACGTCAGTGGAGCGCCGCAGGTTGTCTGGTATCCCGTAGTTGAAATCACCAGATGAATATTAGGCTGTAAATCACGGAACAGCTCACTCATACCGAGTGACGAGTGACTGCTCATAACTGAATCGAACAGAATAGGATGTTTGCTTCAGAAGTCCCAATATTTATACTGATTGGCTCATCACGAAGACGCTATTGTGTTGCGCTCAAGAGCGAATTTAGCCCCCTTTTTTCTTAGCTTGTCGGCACTTTACACCGAACTGCAGTGTTCCAGCTGGAGCTTTCAGTTTTTCAGCTTGGCGCCTTCTGTCATGTCAGCAGGTTGAAAGTCTTCCTTGCTTGTCATTTACGTGATGTTACAGCACATTGCAGTGTTACCAGAACGACATTAGGTTGGGTTGGGTTGTTTGGGGGAGGAGACCGGACAGCGAGGTCATCAGTCTCATCGGATTAGGGAAGGATATAAAAGAAAATGGGTCGTGCCCCTTCCAATGGAACCATCCCGGCATTTGCCTGGAGCGACATAGGGAAATCACGGAAAACCTAAATCAGGATGGCCGTACGCGGGATTGAACCGCCGTCCTTCCGAATGCGAGTCCAGTGTGCCAACCACTGTGCCATCTCGCTCGGTACGACGTTAGGATGTGATCACTTTGCTGTGGTCACGCTCTGCACTGTCTCTTCAAATGTGGTGTGCAATGGCTCAGTTGTGTGCCTCACTGTTGTTACACTGACTGTCATTCCTGGATGAATTCTGATTCTGGCACAGGAGAAACGACTGCTTTAGTGCTTCTGCGTATTGTGCGTTGTCTTGGCCCAAATCTGTAGTTGATGGGGAAAAAAATTAAAAATTTTTACGTTCTGTCAGAATTCCTTTCTGCTGTTCAACACTACACACAGTCACTGAAGCAGTATATCTCCCATGCTCCATACAGGAGTAGAATAGGAAGAAACCCAAATATGTTGTACCATGCAATGAACATCAAAGCGCTTTGCAGAGTGTATAAGTAGAAATTCCTTCAATGCGTGACATCAGACAGTACATAAAACTGGGCCAAAAGTAATGTTAGTTTGTATGTTTTGTGGACAGTTGTTATATTTGCTTCATGAATGGGTATTCTTTTATTTGCATTGCATGTTAATTTCAGTTTCATACATATTTACATTTCGTATTGTGGAATCGTGATGCAGTGGTGACGTTGAACAACGTACTGTTGCAAGTGTAGAGTTGCACGAACAACCCACGTGGTGTAACGGAAGGGCGTTGCTTATATAACTAGGTGATTCACTGATAACTGACATTAAGAAACCATTTTAAATAACCGGAAAAGGAAACATTTGCAAACTTCCATATCCTGTGCGTCGCCATTGTAAATTACCTTAAAAGAAAGAAATTTTGTTATTGTAAAGGAGACAGTGTAGAAAAGAAAGATCATGTTCGACTTTTTTCTGCTGTACTTCAATTTAAAGTGGTTAACAGTGTGGAAACAAATGAGAAACCGAACAACTGAAAAGAGTGCAGCGATGCGAAATAATACTAGGTCATAGCTATTTCATGACAATGGCTCATTTTATTTTATTTCTAGTTCCATGAAGAAATGACGTAAATGTTGTCACATGCAAATATTCTTCTTTAAATACACCGCACGAGTTTACAACTAGATTCATACATCAATAATTTCATTAACAGCATTATATAAATGCTCATCTAATATGGTAATAGCTATTACGAACATTTACCGCGCAATATGTAATTCGGTAAATCATAATCAAACTCTGAAGATATCACGCCAATAACACTTTCCGGTACAGTCCTTCCCATGTTCTCAAAAATTTTGAGAAACAAGGTTCCAACAGAATACTGGTGAACCATTTTTCGGACATCCCTTTGAACAATATCTCAGTTTGGTTTCCATAAGGGCTTCTCTACTGAGAAATCAATATCTGATGTCACGAAATCAGTTGTAATAGAACTAAACAAGAAAAATTTTTAGTTGAGATTTTCCGTGATCTTCCCAAGAACGTTGGTGTATAAGTCATTAAATAAAACAGAGTGTCACATTAACAAATGATATGATCAGAATTACTATTAAATTCAGAACTTGGGAATATCAAATATGATGTGTTGCAAGGTTTTCTGGATGACCCGTTTCTGCATAAATGAGTTTCTCGGGACATTCAAAAACTGTGATGTTAACTAATGACGTTAAGACACTGATACAGAGACGGTGCATAACCATACCTGAGTCAACCAGGAGTATAATCGAATAAGCCTACAACTGGTGCACAGGTAACAGATTAACCTTTAATCTCTACAAAAATTCATAGTACGAAGATCCAAATAAATAAAAGTGACTTGCAATTACCAGAGGTAGAAATTAATGGACATATATTGGATGAGGATACCTTGGGCACCCAGATGAATAATAAACTGTGTTGGCAGCAGCAGGTGGATAAGTTCCTGAACGAGCCCAGTTCTGGCAGTCTGCTCTCAGGATTCTCTTTTACTGAATTCGCCTACAATCTGAATTGTCAGCATACTTTACACTCACTCAGTACTCCGAAATGACATAATATTCTGGGACTGTAGAGCTAAGGCAAATAAGTATTCTTTCTGCAGAAGTGTACAGTAGGACTATTATATAAAGTCGATTGGCAAATAGACTACGAATCCCTCTGTAGGGTTGAGAAAGCAGCTTTAATTCTAGAGTAAACGTCTGCATCGTTATATATCAGACAGGAAACTAGAAATCATCAAGCATTCAAAAACAAAGTGAAAAAATACCTCACTAGCCACGCATTTTGCGATTTATCGGAATATATGGAGCTGGGGATGTAAATTCAGAATAACTGTCACGTTTGTACTAAACAGATACTGACTTTTCAGTTTACAGACAAGTGATAGTCTTCTCTGTAAAATTACATAAATTATTTGTTTGAAGTACTAAATAAAAACAGCAGCTGTGCAGTATGGAAAAAAAGAAGCTGCTTTGCTCAGTGTCTTCCTAATATACATATACTAAGTAATCTGGAAGTAATTTTCAAAGTTATCAGTGCAACAAGCGGAAAACTAGTCACAATAGGACTATGTTGTAAGCATACTCTGAAGTATAATCTACGTCCCTACAAAATTAGACAGTAGTGGGTGTCTCTTAGTGTACGGTATAAAATCACTAATTCACATCCCTGCTGACTATCCTTTATGATGAGATTTACGGAACATGATGTGCGAATGAATGAATAAATGAATTTATCATAATATTTAATATGCCAGTAGTACTCGCTGATTTTTGCTTTGCAGCGTGTAGATCTTTACTGTTACCTCATAACTGCCAAGAAATTCTTGCAAAGAGTTCAAAAGAATTTTGTAATAGATGTCTTTTAATTTATTCACGTCTCCAAAAACAGTTTTGCCAAGAACTATAAGGGATTACGTATGACTATGGTTGAGTAGTGGACTTCCAAATGTCTTTATTTCTTGGAGTGTACGTTACTGGAAGACTGTGAAATTCGGTATTTTATGGAATGCCTAAGCAGTATATAGAGTACCAAAAATCATTAGGCAGATTATGAAATGCACCTTATTTAAAACTTCGCCTGGGCATTTAATAGAATGCCGGTTATGTTTAAGGCAAGGTATGAAAGAAAGATAATTTAAATATTTTGACAGTTACAAGAACCACAGACACCACTGTTGCAATTGTTTCAGCCCAGTTCTGACAATGATGGTTTTATGAACTGGGCACGAAAGAAGGAATTCTAAAGGAGTTGTATACAAGGTCACAGTTAAAAGCATGCAGGAAATCTGCCCTAAAGTCCGAATCATTCCAACGGACATTGAAGTATATCTTAGGTCAGCTGCAACTCAGCAATCTACCGCAACTGGTCATGGATTTGAGAAGTGCATCAGCAGAAATAAGTGCCAGTGTGTAAAAAGGAAAGTTATTTGAAATTTAAATTGCCGTTCCATCTCTGCTTGCTGCAATAAATAAAGCATAAAACAAGTACAGCTTCGAAGCATATAAAAATTGGAAGTTTAATGCAGTTACTGTTTATTGCATATTTGTAACAATCGTTGAAAACTGTTTTATAATTTTTTTATATCATTAATTGTTAAAAAATGTTTAAAACATATCTGCTTCAGGATAAGCCAATTTTCAGACACACACAATTACGAAAATTTTCATGTTTTAATTTAGCTTCCATTAAATATTTATAAGTTTGTAGTTTGAACATTTTATTTCATTGCAATATTAGACATTGCCTCTGCTCACTTCGCATTTTATATAACACCTAGAGATTTTATGCATTTCCGAGGAAAAGTATTAAATTAACATTAAACAATTTGCCTAAAAGTTGTAGGTAATCTATATATTGCCTAGGAATTCTACACAGTGCCATGCTTTGCTCTTACAAATCCAGTAATATAGAGGTGACTTATTTCGTGTGATATGCTCATAATACACTTTGTACAGTTTGTAACTATTTATTCGAAGCACGTAGGTGAAAAAAATGTGCTAGTGTGCCAGAGTGAATAAATGCCTTCATGAGCATCTGGGATGACTTCTTTTTGTGATGATGGTACCTGCTTTTGTATAACAAAAACTTATTTTGCCTGAGGTTTATAACCCCAGAATTTGATACATATGCTCCGTGAAATCTTAACGAGAAAACGATAATGATAAGAGTGTACAGCTACCAGTTTGAGAATGTGTAAGCGGTTTGTTACTACTTAGATTAACATGACATAAGTGTGTATTACGAGCGAATGAAGTTTTGAGGTGGGTTAATGTCAAAAAGTTTTCATACTTTTGTCTTTACCAGATCATTGCTTTATTGGCTAACTGTTTCGTAAGGGTACGAATTTACCTAGTGGTTAAATAAACTAGAAGCTCAAACTGATTAAAATTACCGCTACTGCAAGCGTTAAAGGACAGGTTGTACGTCAGCTGTATTTTTTAATATAAACCCAGTCCCATTTCAGGGCATTTCTGTTGCCAGTTTACTTAACATTTCAGAACAACCTATTTTGTCACCTGGGAGAGGCGTGGACATTCAAAACTCATTACATTAGTTCTTACTGAAAATAGAAATCCTCTGAGCTATAATTGTTGAGCAGCAAAGACGTTACCATGGTAAACATAGTACAGAGGGAAACAAACAACACGTCGAGCGGTGCCAGAATAAGGTAAGATTCTTGCTGTACTTCTGTGCCAAGCGTCGCTGTCGCACCCATCTTGCACAGATGAACAATATAGAACGATAGTTGCTAGAAATTAACTTACTCTTCTTAGGAAGAATGAAGCATTGAATAGAATCGTTTCCTTATTGTAAGCTTGAGGTAGGCAACGAGCCACGTACGATAGTTTGTTCAATACTGCGATTCTAGCAGCCAGGTTTCTGGTGACATATTATAAGACCAACTTTTCTTTCAAGTTATTCGCATGGTAACGGCAATGCTTCCCATTTATTGAACTGTTTGGAGATTGTTTCGGTTAACGACAGACAATAGACTTGGATTCAGCATGCTTAATTAATTGCGATGGAAGCATTTCTGTCAGTTATATTCTTAAAGGACAGGAATAAGAAGTTGTGAATTGAATTTGTTTGTCTCTGTACACGTCTCTACTACACTTTGCGAGAGGGAGATGCGTTTGAGACTCTTCGAAATTTCACGGGATCTCCAAACTACCACGCAGCTGGAAACCCGAGAGCTTCTTATCAAAACGTTGACATTCTGTAAATGTGAAACTTTATGTGCGAAGCTATTGTCGCTGGGTATAACGTAGCTGAAAGCTACAGTGATTTAATTGTTCAGTTTTTAAATTTTTTGTCTGTTATTCCTGTCGAAGTAAGCTTTTTGTAATAATCTTCCCAACAAAATGTTAATTTAAGTAGATCATCTGTATTTAAAGATAGGTTTACTGAACTAATTGTTCTGGCTGGCGTAATTTCTGCAGCTTTGTATCAGCAGATGCTATCAAATGGTAAAGGACGCGGGGAGTTGGGGGGGGGGGGGGGGGAGAGGGGACAATAATCGTGGCGCATTACGTGTCGCAATGGTGGCCTGCAGAGTACAAACGTAGATAGTGTTGTAGATGGTGGGTGTGCAACGGGGCTGGGAGGGTGTATTTTTCTTAAGTTAATGAGCAATTTTTTGAGAGTGATTTGGAGTAAAGAATATGTCAATATTTATAAAAGGATTTGAAAATAATGCCTCATAAGTTCTGATTTGAGCTGTAATGTCAGGCAAACAAGTAAACTTTTGACGGCCTGTCTCATCTTTCCTATGCCAACTTGTTGCGGATATCACTGTTTCAAGAACTCCAAAGATGTAAAGCGTTAGCCAGTTGCAGATTCCAACGCTGCTCAATATCCCATAATTACCTGATGGTTTTTGAAAAGCAAGTTTTCTTACAAGTATCTATGGAATTGGTGACCACAGTAGCCCACACATACGGTGTAATCTTCTCCGTGCGAATTATTTATTAGTATTTTCTGCATCATAGACACGAGACCACTGATCGTTTGAAAACTTACGTACTAATTCACAAAAATATTATAGGTGACGCTTCGTTACATATTTAGTTGAAGCCAGGCGAATGATCTAAACTTATAAAATCTCAGCAAGCCGCAGTAATGAGATTCGCTCCCACATGTAACACTTGCAGTCTCTCTCATTCCTCCTAGTCTATCTACACTCTCACCAAACTATCGACACATCACTCTACTGAGATTCCTTGCCGCCTCCCCCTCACCCCCCTCCCCCCCGCCCTCCCCCTCGTTGAAGATACACTATCTGATCAGCCCGTTGCACCACTATGCAATGCAGAGTTGACCACCAGATGTCAAGAGTGGCGGTCCTGCCGGTATAAAAGGAGTCTGTACGTAGAGAAACAGGAACGGCGGAAAGGGTCAGTCGGGAGAGCTTAGTGACTTCGAAATCGTTGAAATCATCGGCAGGAAACACTCGTGAGTGCTACCAGCAGTCCAGATAGCACGCTGACTGTGGAGGGAGTTAAAAAGAATGTGGTAATGGAAAAGAAATGAGCGTTTGGCGTCATTGGCCGGGAGGCCTCTTACGGGGCAGGTCCGGCCGCCTTGGTGCAGGTCTTATTACATTCGACGCCACAATTGGCGACCTGCGCGCCGGATGGGGATAAAATGATGATGAAGACAACACAACACCCAGTCTCTGAGCGATGAAAATCCCCGACCCACCCGGGAATCGAACCCGGGCCCGTAGGACGGCAATCCGTCACGCTGACCACTTTTTTTCGCTATTTTTCGTTGCGTTCGGTCTGGGCGGACGTCAGAAGACATCGGTTCAGGTTGATCATTGATTCCTACACTCAGCTTTTTTTTTATTACAGAGGGCGAGCAGCCCTCTGACCGAACACGTTGAGCTACCGTGCCGGCAACCACTTAGCTATCGGGGCGGAATGTGGTACAATGGTAGAGAAGCTCTTCGTAAGCCACACGTTTCTATAGTCGAAACTAAGCGACGCTTGAAGTGATGTAAAGAGCGACACCACTGGGCACTGGATGAATGGAAAGGAGTTGTTTTGAGCGATGAATCACGGTAAGCGCTCTGACAGTCAATGGAATGGTTTGGGTTTGGAGAATGCCTGGAGAACATTATCTGCATGGTGTGCAGTGCAGACATTGAAGTACAAAGGAGCTGATACTAAGGTATGGTGGTATTTTTCGTCGCTAGGTTGTGGTTTTCTTATTGCCGTTAAGAAAACGCTAACTGTGGAAGCACATGACCACATTTTACAGCGCCCTGTACTGCGTGTAGTAGAAGAACAGTTTGAAGACGATGATAATTTATATCAGCATAGCAGTGCACCCTCTCATAAAGCAGCATCTGGAGGCAATAGTTTATGGCAACAATCCTGTGATGAACTGGCCTGCCCAGAGTGCCAACCTGCACCCAGGGGAACACCTTTCAGATGAGATAGAATGCCGACTTCGCTCCAAACCCCAGCATCCAACATCACATCTCTGGCTTCGGCTCTTGAGGAAGAATGAAATGCCATTCCTCGACAGACATTCAGACTTCTCGCTGAAACCGTCCTCAGCAGACGTCAAACCGTCATAAAGACGAAGGGTGGACACACTCCATTTCCTTTTCCTTACTTTTTAGTCTTGAGTCTTTTGACATTGTCATCCTTTTCATCTCAGGGTAACACTTACAATCTACGTCCTCAATTATTTGCCGGGTGTATTCCAACCTCTTGTCTTCTTCTATAGCTTTTACCCTCTACTGCTCTCTCTAGTCCGTGGAAGTCATTCCCTGACGTCTTAATGCATTCCCATCATCCTGTCCCTTCTTCTTGTCAATGTTTTCCATATATTCCTTCCCTCACCGATTCTACGGAGAACCTCCTCATTCCTTACCTTATCAACTCACCTAACTTTCAACATTCTTCTAACACCATATGTCAAATGCTTGTATTCTCATCTGTTCCGGATTTCCCACAGTCAGTGTCTCAATGCCATACAATGATGATGATGATCATGATGAGGTCCCATACTCCGATGAGCGTAGGGGACGATGCGGGAAACCCGCACCGCCGTACTAGGCAAGGTCTTAGCGGAGGTAGTCTACCATTGCCTTCCTTCGACCGTAATGAGGATGAATACTGTGCTCCAAACATACGTTGTTAGAAATTTCTTTCTCATATTGGGACCTATATTTGATATTAGTAGACTTTTCTTGTCCAAGAATTCACTCTTTACCAGCGCTAGTCTGATTTTTATGTCCTCCTTGCTCCGTCCGTCATGAGTTATTTTGCTGCCTAGGTAGCAGAATTCCTTACCTACATCTACTTCGTGATCGCCAATTACGATGTTAAATTCCTCGCTGTTCTAATTGCTGCAACATCTCATTACTTTCGTCTTTTTTCGATTGACGCTCAATCCATATTATGTACTCATTAAACTGTTCATTTCATTCAATAGATTCTGTAATTCTTCTTCACATTCACTGACGATAGAAATATCATAATTGAATCTTAAGATTGATATCCTTTCACCTTGAGTTTTAATTCAACTCTTGAACCTTTCTTTTATTTTCGTCAGTGCTTCTTCGATGTATAGATCGAACAGCGGGGGCGAAAGACTATATGCCTGTCTTACACGCTTTTTAATGCGTGCGCTTCGTTCTTCGTCCTGCAGTATTATTGTTCCTTCTCGCCCCTTGTAGTTATTCTACAGTACCCGTCTTGCCCTAAAACGTACCCCTTCTTTTCTCAGGATTTCGAACAAATTGCATTATCTGACATTCTCGAACGTTTTTTCCAGGTCGACAAATCCTATGAACGTGTCTTTATTTTCCTTCAGTCTTGCTTACATCATCAACCGCAACGTCATAACTGATTATCATCGAAGATATCCTCAGTTTTATTTTCCATTCTTCTCTATATCATTCTTGTCAGCAACTTGGATGAACTAGCTATTAAGCTGATTGTACAATAATTCTCGCAATTGTCGGCTCGTGCAATCATGTTTTTACGAAAGTCAGATGGTAAATCGCCAGTCTCATACATTATGTACACCATCGTGTATGTACACTGCCCCCAATGATTTTAGAAATTCCGATGGAATGTTATCTATCCCTTCTGCAGTATTTGATCTTACTCCTCCAAAGCTGTTCTATACTCTGATTCTAATACTGGATCCCCTTATCCCGTTTCTCTTCCATATCGTCAGCTGTTGCTTCTTCTGTCACTTCACCAGATAAGTCGTCCCCTTCATAGCGGCCTTCTGTATGCTCTTTCCAGCCACCCACTCTCTCCTCTGCATTTAACGCTGGAATTCCCGTTGCCCTCTTAGTGTTACCGCCGTTGCTTTTGATTTCAGCGAAGGTTGTTTTGACTTTTCTATACTCTGAGCCAGTCCTTCCGGCCATAATTTCTTTTTCGATTTCTTCACATTTTTCATTTACCCCTATCACCTTAGCTTCCCCGCACTTCCTTTTTATTTCATTCTTAAGTGACCCGTATTTCTGTATTCCTGAATTTCCTTGAACATATTTGTTCTTTCTTTTTTCGTGGATCAGCTGAAGTGTTTCTTCTGTTATCCACGGTTTCTTCGCAATTGCTTTTCTTGTTCCTATGTTTATCTTTCCAACTTCTGTGATGACTCTTTTTAGAGATGCTCATTCCTCCTCAACTAAATTGCCTACTGAGCATTTCCTTATAGCCTCAGAGAACTTCAAGTGTATCTCTTCATTCCTTAGTACTTCCGTATCCCACTTCTCTGCGCATTGATTCTTCCTGATTATTCTCTTAAACTTCAGATAGTGTATATTCCTATTTTCTCAACTGACCTCCAATATATCTAATCCATTGAACGATCCCTTATTATCCAATAAACCATACTTGCTGCCTGTTCCATATTTCGTCCAAAAGCGATGGTCACGTACCCATAAAACCACTTCCATTTTTCTTTCTACCACTCAGATCCCCATGTTGATGAAAAAGGTGTGCAAAACTGTCTGTAATTACAACCCACAAAGAAACACTCCAACGTGTACAATTCGATGGAAAACGCAAACACTGAACAACCTCTACTGTTATTCTTGGAACAAGTGTACGTAAACAGTTACTCTTTGAACAAAGAAACATGTTTTTCCAACTTCTTTGCAGATAAGCCTAATAGCAGGCTAACCAGTACAATCTCACCTTTGAAATTAATGCAGTTTCAGGTGGGCAATCACAACACAACAAAAAGCGCATGTTACTGTTTTTGGGCATAGCCGGCCGGGGTAGCCGAGCGGTTCTAGGCGCTACAGTTTGGAACAGCGTGACGGCTACGGTCGCAGGTTCGAATCCTGCCTCGGGCATGGATGTGTGTACTGTCCTTAGGTTAATTAGGTTTAAGTAGTTCTAAGTTCTAGGGGACTGATGACCTCAGATGTTAAGTCGCATGGTGCTCAGAGCCATTTGAGCCATTTTGGGCATAAAACAGGAAAACAGCTGAAAGTGTTATGGAATATTTTACGTAAAGAAACCGAGACATGCTGTAGATGAGACACAGGCGTCAAATCAAGTGCTGGAAACGAAAAAAAGGAAAACACATTGATTTTCCGAGACTGCAATTTCAAAAAAACGTGATTTTTTCGCAAACACGGAAAAGCGCTGCATCAAGTTGATCATCTTTTCATTTATTTAGTTTTAAAGTGTTCAGTTTATCATAAGTTTTATTTTAAATTAAAACTGTACAAGAGCGGAAGTGTGGTTGTTGTTAGTCGAAGGTCTGGCTGAGCTTCTAACGTCCTCAGTTTTGTTTCTGTACTTCTGTCTGAATAATATGTAGTCAGCTGATATTTTCTTCTGCTGCTGTATCTGGTGTTATGCACGTCTAACTCCCTCGATGATGATTTTAGCATAACTACATTTATACATTAATTTTAACTGAAATATTTACTTCTGTTGTAACTTGAACTTTGTATACTGTTTGTAGTTTTAAATTTGTACAGAAGTCGTGATTTTAACTTTTGGAACAGTTTTATTTTATATATAATGAGATGATATACCACACATAAAGGCCTACATCTCCAGATTTCTTCATACAAGCCGGCCGGATTGGCCAAGCGGTTCTAGGCGCTTCAGTCTGGAACCGCGCGACCGCTGCGGTCGCAGATTCGAATCCTGCCTCGGGCATGGATGTGTGTGATGTCCTTAGGTTAGTTAGGTTTAAGTAGTTCTGAGTTCTAGGGGACTGATGACCTCAGAAGTTAAGTCCCATAGTGCTCAGAACCATTTGACCCATTTTTTTTCTTCATACAAGCCGTAATTTTAACTGTTGGAATTGTTTTATTTCACATATAATGACTTTCACCCCAATAAATTATGGACGCTGCACAGGGGATCTGCAAATAACTGGTTGCTCTGTAGTCATGTTACTATAAAGTAAATTTTTTTGTCTTCCTAGGTACACTTAGACGTTTTACACACTACATTTATTTTAACAGATCCAAAGACGTTCAGTGGTAATCAGTGTAAAATGTGCTACGTGAGACTGTAATAAAAGGCATTTCACTAATTCAGTTATTGCAGGTTTCTCATCTTTGATAGTATGTCAAGTCGTAATTACGGTGAAAGCAATTAGTTGGCTCCTTGACGATAATCTGTCTCTTCTTTATATGGTAGGCGTAATATATTGGTATACTTACCCTTTGTTTTTGGTTACATGTTTTAAATATGTGATACACTCCTGGAAATGGAAAAAAGAACACATTGACACCGGTGTGTCAGACCCACCATACTTGCTCCGGACACTGCGAGAGGGCTGTACAAGCAATGATCACACGCACGGCACAGCGGACACACCAGGAACCGCGGTGTTGGCCGTCGAATGGCGCTAGCTGCGCAGCATTTGTGCACCGCCGCCGTCAGTGTCAGCCAGTTTGCCGTGGCATACGTAGCTCCATCACAGTCTTTAACACTGGTAGCATGCCGCGACAGCGTGGACGTGAACCGTATGTGCAGTTGACGGACTTTGAGCGAGGGCGTATAGTGGGCATGCGGGAGGCCGGGTGGACGTACCGCCGAATTGCTCAACATGTGGGGCGTGAGGTCTCCACAGTACATCGATGTTGTCGCCAGTGGTCGGCGGAAGGTGCACGTGCCCGTCGACCCGGGACCGGACCGCAGCGACGCACGGATGCACGCCAAGACCGTAGGATCCTACGCAGTGCCGTAGGGGACCGCACCGCCACTTCCCAGCAAATTAGGGACACTGTTGGTCCTGGGGTATCGGCGAGGATCATTCGCAACCGTCTCCATGAAGCTGGGCTACGGTCCCGCACACCGTTAGGCCGTCTTCCGCTCACGCCCCAACATCGTGCAGCCCGCCTCCAGTGGTGTCGCGACAGGCGTGAATGGAGGTACGAATGGAGACGTGTCGTCTTCAGCGATGAGAGTCGCTTCTGCCTTGGTGCCAATGATGGTCGTATGCGTGTTTGGCGCCGTGCAGGTGAGGGCCACAATCAGGACTGCATACGACCGAGGCACACAGGGCCAACACCCGGCATCATGGTGTGGGGAGCGATCTCCTACACTGGCCGTACACCACTGGTGATCGTCGAGGGGACATTGAATAGTGCACGGTACATCCAAACCGTCATCGAACCCATCGTTCTACCATTCCTAGACCGGCAAGGGAACTTGCTGTTCCAACAGGACAATGCACGTCCGCGTGTATCCCGTGCCACCCAACGTGCTCTAGAAGGTGTAAGTCAACTACCTTGGCCAGCAAGATCTCGGGATCTGTCCCCCATTGAGCATGTTTGGGACTGGATGAAGCGTCGTCTCACGCGGTCTGCACGTCCAGCACGAACGCTGGTCCAACTGAGGCGCCAGGTGGAAATGGCATGGCAAGCCGTTCCACAGGACTACATCCAGCATCTCTACGATCGTCTCCATGGGAGAATAGCAGCCTGCATTGCTGCGAAAGGTGGATATACACTGTACTAGTGCCGACATTGTGCATGCTCTGTTGCCTGTGTCTATGTGCCTGTGGTTCTGTCAGTGTGATCATGTGATGTATCTAACCCCAGGAATGTGTCAATAAAGTTTCCCCTTCCTGGGACAATGAATTCACGGTGTTCTTATTTCAATTTCCAGGAGTGTATTTAACGTTATGCTTCACTGGTTCCACTCAATTAGAATCTTTGCTACGTTACGTTTCATGCAGTATGAACGAGCACTACAGGTGAAAGACAAATGAGAAAGTAAAACAGCTTGAGGACCAGGAAGTAGAATTTAACGAGAAAAGTTATAGACAAACTCAATTCTGTGGCGGAAGTTGAAGGGCGCTGAAGTCATCCTTCCTATACACATAGGCTGCACAGTGGGATGGCATAGTTTCAGCGTGCTGAAGCGATGGGTGGGAACAAGTTGCCAATCCTCCCGAACAGCAGTACTTACACGGACTGTAGATGGTTCCCTAGTTCCCTGTTCTCCCAATACCAGTGTGCACAGAGTATCAGTCTGTAACCAACACTGCAAGCAACACAGGGTTATTCATAAGTAACTCCGGGATTTCAGACGTCGACTGTGTGAAAACTGCAACTCATATGAAACAAAGACAAATATCAGTGAACAGAACATCTTACTGCCTTTTTAAGTCGTCTTACAGGTGTTCAATGGGGTCACCATTTGTGATGCAGAAAACGTCAATACCTACGTGCACATGCTGACACGAATTGTCTGCGAAGGCATGACAGCAAACCGCTTTGAGATCTTTATTTGGGTTACCTATCTGCAGCCGGCCGCTGTGGCCGAGCGGTTCTAGGCTCTTCAGTCCAGAACCGTGCTCTGCTACGGTCGCAGGTTCGAATCCTGCTTTGGGTATGGGTGTGTGTGATGTCCTTAGGTTAGTTAGGTTTAAGTCTAGAGGACTGATGACCTCAGATGTTAAGTCCCATAGTGTTTAGAGCCATTTGAACCATTTACCTATCTGCGGGCAGAGACTAATTCTACGGAACAACACGGGGCGGATGATTTGTTTATAATCTACAAGTTGTGACACGCTGTCCCCCAAATAAAACTACGCCACGGCGCGTATTAGGAATCTAAACTTGCAGAGTGCTTTCTGTAAAAGTTGTAGATAATTGTTTCCACCCTGTTTTTTACCCCTTTGCAATTCGGTATTTCAAAATTGTAATCCTGTCGACACTGTCAAAACTCTTTTCGAAATCTGCAAATGCTATGAATGTAAAACTTCCTGGCAGATTAAAACTGTGTGCCCGACCGAGACTCGAACTCGAGACCTTTGCCTTTCGCGGGCAAGTGCTCTACCATCTGAGCTACCGAAGCACGACTCAGGCTCGCTACTCACAGCTTTACTTCTGCCAGTATCTCGTATTCTACCTTCCAAACTGCTATGAATGTAGTTTTATCCTTCTTTAATTAATCTGTCAAACTAAGTAATAGTGGCAGTACTGTGTCGCATGCTCCTGCATTTTTCGCGGACCCGTCAGATATTTTTCAAGTTGGCTTCTAGATATACGTAACAAACACTAACTGATGGTTGCATCTTGCGTTGAACATTATGCTTGAAATTGAGACACTACCAGTTGAATTAGGTCTTTCTTGGGAGAGTCTGAGTTCGAGGGAGACACTAACAAAAAGCTCTGGTTTCACTGCTTGATGGGCCGTAATACTAACTCAGCTGACATAACACTTGGGGAACTCTGAAACAGGTTCCACGTGATTTATAACTAAGTGGAACGCAACAGGGCGTCTCGCTTTTTGCTGTGTCGCTAATCAGGCATAAATGTTTTCAATTAAGGCGCCTCCTGTAATTTGTATCTGCTGCACGGAAGGGGCATTAATCAATTGTAAAGCGCGAATTCCCACTCCGACGGCACTGATGATATTAATTCTGCGGTCACAGAACAGGGAGCCCGGGACAGGTTGCAAGGTAGCCGTCTCCAGCCCAGTGCGATCGTACTTACTTAGTTGCAGAAATTAATGAGATGCAGTTGCGTTTGCGACATAATTTGTGACCGAAAAGGCAGCGAAGATTTTGCGATAGTACTGCTTGGAATTTGCGTTCTCAGAATGCTTTGCAGTACGAAATTCTGCAAGGATTGTGGCCAAGGCAGTTTCTGTATGGTATGAAATATGCTCAGCATTTAGTTACTAACTTACAGTTACTTGGTAGTGAAATAGCTTTTGATTGCTCTCAAAACACCCGTCCGGATAGCCGTAGGTGCTAAGGCGCCTGTTCCGGGAGGGGAGGTGCGCGGGCCACGGATAGACTCTGCCCGGCGAATTAACGACGAAGATACACTGAAGCGCCAAAGAAACTGGTATAGGCATGCGTATTCAAATACAGAGATATGCGAACAGGCAGAATACGGCGCTGCGGTCGACAACGCCTATACAAGCCAAGTGTCTGGGGCAGTACGACCATTTCACGAGTGTACCGTGAATATCGGAAATCCGGTAAAACTTGAAATGTCTGACAACGCTGCGGCGGAAAAAATTTTCCTGCAAAAACGGGTCAAACGACGACTGAGGAGAATCGTTCAACGTGGCAGAAGTGCGACCCTTCCACAAATTGCTGCAGATTCCGATGCTGTGCTATCAACAAGTTACAGCATACGAACCATTCAACGGATCATCATCGATACGGGCTTTCGGAGCCGAAGGCCCACTCGTGTTCCCTTGATAACTGCACAACAGAAAGCTTTACGCCTCGCCTGGGCCCGTCAACACCGACACTGGAGTGTTGATGACTGGAAACATGTTCCCTGGTCGGACGAGTCGCCGGCCGGAGTGGCCGAGCGGTTCTAGGCGCTACAGTCTGGAACCGCGCGGCCGCTACGGTCGCAGGTTCGAATCCTGCCTCGGGCATGGATGTGTGTGATGTCCTTAGGTTAGTTAGGTTTAAGTAGTTCTAAGTTCTAGGGGACTGATGACCATAGTAGTTAAGTCCCATAGTGCTCAGAGCCATTTGAACCATTGGACGAGTTTCGTGTCAAATAGTCTCGAGTGCACGGACGTGTACGGGTATGGAGACAGCTTCATGAATCCATGGACCCTGCATGTCAGCAGGGTACTGTTCAAGTTGTTGGAAACTCTGTAATGGTGTGGGGCGTGTGCAGTTGGAGTGATATGGGACCCATGACACGTCTAGATACGGCCCTGACATGTGACACATACCTAAGCGTCCTCTCTGACCACCTGCATCCATTAATATCCATTGTACATTCCGACGGATTTGGGCAATTCCAGCAGGACAATGCGAAACCATACACATCCAGAATTATTTCATAGTGGTTCCAGGAACACTCTTTCTAATTTTAGACGCTTCCGATGGCCACCAAACTCCCCAGCCATGAACATTATTGAGCGTATCTGGGATGCCTTGCAACGTGCTGTTCTCCACCCCCTCGTTCTCTTACTGATTTATGGACACCCCTGCAGGATTCATGGTGTCAGTTCCCGCCAGAACTACTTCAGATATTAGTCGAGTCCATGCCACTTCATTTTGCGGCACTTATGCATACTCGCGGGGGTCTACACGATAGTAGGCAGGTGTATCAGTTTCTTTAGCTCTTCAGTGCAGGTTTGCCTGGTCGGCCAGCCTGTGTGTGGGTTTTAGGTGGTTTCCTGCACCGCACTAGGTGATGTATCGTCTCAGTTACACGATTGGTTAACATTTAGCAAACTTTTGCCCTGTTTCACATGAATAAGATTACACACAGACAGTTAGCGTACACATATTCAGTCAAGGAGCTAACGGGGTGATGACAGGAAGGGTACTAGTCCAAGCCTTTAGCTAATCAAAGTCCGTTCCTTACACCGTCGGCCCTGCGTTGATGCGGGGCAAAGGCACGAAAAAAAGAAAATTTGTAATTTTGAGTACTAATAACCGTGCTGCGGAACGGACCATTGCTGTCAGATTGCACCGTGATATACTTTAAATGCACTTACTAACAACTGGCATTTGTTTGCAAATACCTTTACAATTTTATTTGTAATTCTCTGACTATTTGCGCAACGTATATTAAAAAAAAATATTTCTGATTAAGAATGGGACCTTGATACCTGCTTGTCTCACTTCTTCAAACGGAGTCGCCGACCACCTTTTCGGTAAGATTCCTTACTAGCTAGCTTTTAAGCAGAATGAGCTTTATTTCGTCTGTAGTTAATACAAGTTTTTGATGCGAAAACCTCACTGAATCAGATAGATTGCGTGACGGTCTGTGTTCTTAATTTCTTTGTCTAGAGTCATTGAATACCCAATGTCATCAGCTTACACGTTGACACGATAGTAGTAAGCCTTCCGTTGCAGTATCGGTAACAGCGCTTAGATCGTGATGTCCCAAAAATTGGGCCCGCCCAGTGAACACCATGGTGATCCTTTCCTGATTCTTCTTGCAATTTTGTCCGTGTTAATTGTCCCTTTACTACTTTCTACTAGCAGTAGTTCATAAAACTATTACAGAGGGATCTGGGAAAACTCATTAGCCTAAACTCTGTAAACTGAACAGGCAGTCAGAAATTGTCAAATTCCCCGGATACATTTATCACGATACCAAATATATGACGCTTCTCTGTAGCCGGTAACAGATATGGCGTAATTATTTTCTCATCCACACTCTGGCCTTTACTGAAACCTAGTTGGTATTTACAAAGTTCGGAAAGACTAAGTGTTGAAACTTCCTGGCAGATTAAAACTGTGTGCCGGACCGAGACTCGAACTCGGGACCTTTGCCTTTCGCGGACAAGTAGTAGAGCACTTGCCCGCGAAAGGCAAAGGTCCCGAGTTCGAGTCTCGGTCCGGCATTCAGTTTTAATCCGCCAGGAAGTTTCATATCAGCGCACACTCCGCTGCAGAGTGAAATATCTCATTCTGGAGACTAAATGTTGCTTCAAAACCTGTTACATAACTAAATGTTCTTATATAATAGCCCAGCATTTAATACAGGCTATTAATTGACGAAGGTATATTAAGAGTCATCTTTTTTAGTCGTCGAAGAGGCTGCTAGTGACTAATGGCAGGAGAAGGAATTTACTGATTTTCTTTGTGACATGCATTTCGAAACTGACAATGAGCTTGTTTAGTAATGAGAATTTTGATTTTTCTGTTGTTTCTGACAGTTAAGAAACAATACCAGATGTATTCCGATCAAGATAGTACAGTTGATTAGTCGCAGGTTTCGTATTAGAGAAGAACCTGGTTAAAATCATTGCTCGACCACCTTCATAGAAATTTAAAATTTTTATTTAAAAATCACTTGAGACGATGAGTATAAAACACTGTTTAGGGCAGCCGCAGAAGGATATGTTGCAGACCTTATAGAATCTTAGACTAGGAAGGCAACCGACTCCTCGAAATCTATTGTTCTGAAAGCAGACTACAATGAAAAATTGAAAAATTATAGGATATTTGACATAAAAATACTGCATTTCGCTGCCAGTTATTTTTCACTTGACAGTGGTAAAGTACACTAAAATTACAACCCATGAGTGACAGAAAATAATTACTCATTTTGTTAATAGATGTAGTAGGAAAATACATGATTACATTTGTAGGTGATTTGGGGATATAAAGATTGCAAAATTTAATGCACAGAGCTGCCGCGTCAGGCAGAAACAATGGCTGTAGCCCAGTTGGGCATCGAATCGAACTGTGTTCGGATGAAGCTGACAAGAACGTCATTCCATGCTGCTTCAGCTCTGTGTTAATCATACGAGATGCGAATCAGGCGTGTCAGTCTCTCGTTAGCACATGAACATATGGTTTCAGTGGGTGACAGATCCTCAAAACACTTTGGCCACGGCAACACTTGAATAGCCACTGCGCCGAGGTAGGTCAGGCGAGCAGGGGCAATTGTTGGAATTAGCGTCATGGAGGCCTCAAATGGTTCAAATGGCTCTAAGCACAAAGGGAATTAACATCTGTCATCCTCCTAGACATAGAACTTCTTAAACCTAATTAACGTAATTAATATCACACACATCCATGCCCGAGGAAGGATTCGAACCAGCGACCGTAGCAGCAGCGTGGTTCCGGACTGAAGCGCCTAGAACCGCTCGGCCACAGCGGCCGACTGGAGAACTCAAAGATAGGGTGTAGCCCTCGGCTTTAACACGTCAGAACTGTAGCTGCTTCTGCCCAAATTATCGACTGTCTGTATAAGAGGCGATAGTGTTGTGTACTCAGTGGCAACCAGTACCATTACGCCAGATGATGGTCCTTATGTCTATGACAAAATAAATGTGGCAACGTTCGTTCTCCTTCCAGACTCAACAGTCGGATGCGTCCGCCGTGGTGTTGCAGGCCGAACCAGGATTCGTCTGAAAAGACGGCGTGCTGTCTTGTTTCGTGTCCAGTGTTGTTACTGGGAGCACCATTGCGGCTCACATTGCGGCACCATTGCGGCTGGGAGCACCATTGCGACACCATTGCCACGTCAATAGAAGTCAGAACAGTGGTCGCCGTGCTAGCGGTCAGTAATGTTCCAGACGTCGCTCCGCTGTCCCCGTGAAAAATTGTTTTGCTAGAAACAGACCAATTTCCTTAGTTAAGGTAAGTGACGTGGCTGCACGATCCTACACATCTGAGCGAATAATATGTCTATGTCTGTCCTCTCGGGCGCTGGTCAGGTGGGGCCTATCAGATCGTGTGTGGCGTTGAATATGCTCCTCCCTAAATTCATCGATTCATAATGAGATTTTCACTCTGCAGTGGAGTGTGCGCTGATATGAAACTTCCTGTCAGATTAAAACTGTGTGCCGGACCGAGACTCGAACTCGGGACCTTTGTCTTTCGCGGGCAAGTGCTCTACCATCTTTTTTTAAAAATTTTTTTTGGAGTGAGGGGTTTTTATTTATTTATTTTTTTATTTTATATGAAGGAAGGTAGGAGAAACAGAAACCTTTATTATTCACAAAATAAACATAGTACGTCCTGACACATGATAACTGACCTGGAAGGAAACTCGCTGCCGTCCTACCATGCAGCATGAAATAACAACAAAATCAAAGTGGGGCCACCTCCGGCACCCTAAAGAAAAGTATTTATGGATATGAAAACAAAATTTGAAGTACATTCATTTGCTAGCTGTTCAAGCGTGAGTGTTTCGTAGGTCGCATACTCGCATAGTGTTCTTAGTCGATCACATTACTTGGTCGGTTTCACAACGAAAGCACCGCCGCTCATCTTTGCGCACCCGGCACACCCCAAGTATATGGCGGGTCCGCAAAAACCGTTACTAGGAAATTGTCATACCAATCCTTGTACTTTTGTAGCCGTAATAGTTTTGTGTGTACATCTTGCAAGTATTGCCAGTAATCCAGGACGTTCAGTAAGTTCGTACGTGTGTCTCTATAGATGTAATGGACCGTCATACCTGTGATCCACGCCACTGCGTTCGTCTTATGACACGGAAAATACGTTTCCTCTGGAAAAAAATACTGTCAGAACAGACTGCTGTATAGATAGTGCACCGCATGAACGCTATTATCTTTCTTGCGAGAGTCCAGACAGCCAATGCCTCGCCGCAGACCAGCCGATGGTCGTCCGTATCCAGCTCGCCACATTGCTGGCACAAGGGCGAATCCGCCAAATGTATTGCGTACTTTTTAACATTTGTAGGGTATTTTCGGTTGACGACAATGTACCATGTTGATCTGACTGATGTAGGTAGCTGGGGGTGGTGGACCGTGCGCCACACCACGTGCCAATTAACAGCTGGATGTTTGCGTTCCACCCTATTTCTGGAGATCTGTCGAAGAAGCAGATGGTACACGTCCTTCGATGTCGACTGTCGGGTCGTCGGTAAACGCTCTCGTACGTAAGTGTGTTCCACGATGAACGTGCGCACATACGTTAAAGGTGGCGATATATGGCCGACACTGACTGGAGGAAGATGCGATGTTGGTACGAGTTCTTCGATGATCGTCCCCGTAAGCGAGTGATTCCTGTTGCGCCACCGTTTGAGCATAGTATTAATATACATGGCACGCGCCTTCTCGTGCACGTTCACTAAACCAACGCCCCCTCTCGCGCTGGGAGGGTAAGCGTGTTGTACTGTACCTTAAAGAGTTGTCCCAGGCACACATAGTACCCAAAAGCCGCCTGAATTCTCACAGCCATCGTGCGCGTCAAGGGGAGAAGGTGTGTCAGGTGGCAGATCATGGGCGCGAGATAAAGGTTGACGAGTAACACTCGCTGCAGCATATCCATCGACCGTAGGGCGTTTAGTCGTACTGCCGTGCGGACTCTTAACAGTCTTCGGTAGTTGTCCGCAGCCGTTCTCGCTGTCTCTTTATGAAAGGTGATACCCAAACAACGGAGGGTTTCCACCGCAGGTAAGGGTCATTCCGTTCCTGGTTCTAGTCCACGCCCCACATGCATGAATTGTGATTTTCGGTAGTTGACCACACTTCCAGCTGCCATCCCATACGTCTGTAGCCAATCCAGTGCTGTTTGAGTCTCCCTCTCATTCCGTACGAGGAACACAATATCATCCGCGTATGCTCTGCATTTGAATGATAAATGCCGTAGGGAGATCCCGGTAAGACGGCGGCGAAGGCCTGCGAGCCACGGTTCTAAGGCGATCGCATAAAGGAGGATCGACGAGGGGCAACCCTGTCTCACTGATCTTAAGATCTTAAAATATTCAGTTCTCCCTCCGTTTACCACCATCGCTGATCTGGCGCCGTGGAACAGCCGCATCACAGCACTGGTCAATAATGGCGAGACACCCATCCTGTTCATCATCGCCGCGAGGTACACATGATCCACGCGATCAAAAGCATGATCGAAATCTACTGCAACCATCGCCCCCCGGAGGCGGCATGCAGCCGCGAGGGCGACGACGTCACGATAGTCTCCCAAGGCTGTGTGGATATTACTGATGCCGCCAAGACAAGTCTGATCGGTATGTATTCGATTCTCCAGCGACTTTTTGATACGACTTCCCAGGATGCGCATGAAGATCTTGCAGTCACTATTAAGGAGGTCAAGGGGCGATAATCGCAAGGCCGTTTGCCACCACGGGGCTTCGGTATCGGTATCATGAGCCCTTCCGTGAATTGAATGTGACCGGTACTTCTTGCCGCAGAAGCTCATTAAACATACATAGCCACATCGGTGTCATAATGGTCACAAAGGCACGGTAAAATTCCAACGGGAATCCGTCTGGACCTGGGGACTTGTTGCAAGCGCCTCGTGTAATCGCTTCCTCCAGCTCTTCACGCGTAATTCCAGATAACCCGTCCGCTTCCCCGTTCACACTCGTCGCGTCTGGGATCTCTTCCAGGACGTTCCCCAGCTCCCTCTGACCCTCCCCGTTGCTCGCATAGAATCTGCTAAAATGATCCGTGAACGCCTGTGCTATGCCCCTTTGTGTTGTAAAACGACGGCCATCGCCGAGATCGATCTCATGTATTAAATTCCTGCGTCTTCTTCGTCTTTCCTTTATCACATAATGCATCGAGGGAACCTCGTTGGGCAGGAAATCCTGCGACCTCGCGCGTATCATCGTACCTGCCATCCTCTGCGTCGCAAGTTGTACCAGCTTCGCCTTAACTCGGTGGACGGCCGTCTGGCGTTCTGGTGTAGGCGGTTGAGCTAACAGTTCCCGGAGAGCCGTAAAGTAAAACTCAGTGGTCGTGCGTTGCCATTGAGAAACCTCCTTCCCGTAACCTATTAACGTCCTCCGAAAAGCTGGCTTCGCGCACTCGATCCACCACTGCAGGACAGAACCGAAAGAACTTCGTCGACGGAGGCAGCCATGCCACGCGCCCTCCACCATGCGTCGGCATTCCGCATCTCGTAGGTGGGAGACGTTCATCTTCCAAGTACCCCTCCGTCTCCATACCTGCTGTCTATCAAGGTTAACCGTACAAATATATGCCTCGTGGTCTGTAAATGCTGTCCGCCATATTTCTGCGTCCACCGTCGATATTGCTAACGCCCTTGAAACGTAGATCCGGTCCAAACGGCCCGCGGAGTGGCTAGTAAAAATTGTATATCCTGGTTGGTTGCGATACTTCAGGTCCCATGTATCGACTAATTCCATCCCGTTGACCGGCTCTCTAAGTTCTTGGCTAGTAGTATAGATACGTTGTTGGTCCTTTCTGTCGAGCACACAATTAAAATCTCCGCCGAGTACGCAACCATCGTATCGTCCCTGGAACAACGGTGTAACCTCATGGGCGTAAAAATCTGCTCTGTCCCTTCTCTTATCCGAGCCTGACGGTGCGTATATGTTGATCAAACGTTTTCCACCTATGGTCACCGCCGTACCACGGGCAGAAGGCAAATACTCTATTTCGTCTGCACGTATCCCTTCCTTTAATAGTATAGCTGTGCCAACGCCTCTCTCGTCACACGGGGAACAGTAAATGTCGTAACCGTAAAAGTCCGAGGGGGGGAAGTACCCGAACTTCTTGTAATAGTGCTATGTCGAAATCCGCAGCCTGTATCATGTCACTGAGCATTTTGATTTTCACCGGCGTCCCAATGCTATTGATGTTGACAGACCCTATCCGATAAGCTTGTTGCATGGCGGTCAACGTAGATAAGGTACCGTACGGTCGCTAATTTTGCCGTACATAGGCTGCTGTCGGGCTAACGTCCCCCACCGTCCCCTCATATGGTCTGCCATTATTCCGTGCACTCTACCGGTCTTACACCGGGAGAGTGCGTGGGAGCAGTTCCTCCGGCATCATCTGTTCCCCACGGGGGTGGCTCTTCTGACCAGTCCCCTAGTGTCCCATCGTTGTCGTGCGGTGCAGGCGCCGTAGCCTCCTCAGTTGCCTGTTACCGTCTATCGAGCTCCTTCGCCGTGTCTGGAGCATCGTCAGCGGTAGGTCGTGCGGCCGTCCCGCTGGCCACCGTTGCATCCACGCTAGGCAGTTCTTCTGTATCCATGGTCGTCTGTTCTGTACCCGTAAACATCTCAAAATTGTCTGCTAGATCAGAGTGGTCGTTCTCCATCGTGAGGCGGCGCTTCTTCCGGCGTTTTGGTGATCGCTGTTTACGTTGCCGGGCCTCGGAATCAGAGGTCAGCATGGTCTCCAGTTGTTCGTGGGGGGCGACGGAATCGTGCGCCGTCGCACTATCGACGTCTCCAAGTGCCTTATCTGAAGGGGGCGCAAGCGGAACCGAAGAGAGGGCGTCCTGTGACTGCCGCAGGCGGTCCAGCGCAACGTCGTCTTTCTGTGGCTCGCCACGATCCGCCGCTGTCTGTGAGTTCTGGTACGTGTTTGTCTCGCGGTCCACGTCATCGCGTAATGCGGCGACGTAAGTCATGGGGAGCACAGTCGGATGCGGCGTGAGGGGTGGATCATCTCGTGGCAGCTGTAATAACCTTCGTTGAGCACACTCAGAACGTATGTGTCCCTCCTTCCCACACCCAGAGCACGTCCTTGGTTGTCCGTCGTAAATGACAATCGCCCTACAACCGGCGATGTACAAGTATGACGGGACGTGTTTTCGGAGTTCGATCCGTATTTGTCTGACGCCATTGAGGACAGGATACGTCTTGAAACTCGCCCATTTTTCAGCCACGTGGGATAGGACCGTTCCGTAAGGACGCAGGGCGTCTGTCACCAATTCTTCTGGCACTTCGAATGGAGACTCAAAGACGCGGATCGTTCGGAGGCCCATGCCGGCGTGTTCAACTGTTACCGCTCCAACATTCCCGTCCGAATGACAGAAACGAAGTCCTTGTCGGTGTCGAAGTAGTAGTTCGTCACATGCCGCTTCATTTATGAGCTCGACATAGACCACGCTGCTGACTATAGATAAGTGTATTCCAACTAGAACGTCAGGTTCGATTTTCACCTCGTCCCGTAAATAACGTTCGATCTCGTAAGCCTTCGGTCGAGCATATTCGTTAACAAAACTAAATTTCAGTGTCGATTTGCGGAACGACAAGGCCATGATTCGTTCTATGTACACCGCGACACACCGCTACACACTTAACGTGAACACCTCTCGCGCAGACGTGCGGCAGGGACGCAAACACCGTCCGAACCGCTGCGCCGCCGAAGGCTGACACCTCACAACTTTACTTCTGGCAGTACCTCGTCTCCTACTTTCCAAACTTTACATAAGCTCTCCTGCGAACCTTGCAGAACTATCGCTCCCGAAAGAAAGGAGGGGCGTGCTTGGATAGCTCAGATGGTAGAGCACTTGCCCGCGAAAGGCAGAGATCCCGAGCTCGAGTCTCGGTCCGGCACACAGTTTTAATCTGCCGGGAAGTTTCATATCAGCGCACACTCCGCTGCAGAGTGAAAATCTCATTCTGGAAACATCCCCCAGGCTGTGGCTTAGCCATGTCTCCGCAATATCCTTTCTTTCAGGAGTGCTAGTTCTGCAAGGTTCGCAGGAGAGCTTCTGTAAAGCTTGGAAGGTAGGAGACGAGGTACTGGCAGAAGTAAGGCTGTGAGGATGACGCGTGGGTCGTGCGTGGGTAGCTCACATGGTAGAGCACTTACCCGCGAAAGGCAAAGATCCGAGTTCGAGTCTCAGAAGGGCACACAGTTTTAATCTGCCAGGAAGTTTCTCATCGATTCATGTTCGAATGGTAGTGGAATCCCGACCGACGCTATCAGTAGTGTTACGTATGATAAGCTGTAATCGCAATGAGCCAAGATTCTTCCGCTGTTGAACTGTGACACGAGCTGCTAGATTTTTCTGCTTTTTACACGAGGAATAAGACGATCATTTCACGAACAACCAACACTGAAAAGCTGTGTAATCTCGCCCTATATACGGATAGTAGTAAGTGTTACTGCAACCTACAGCGGATGGACAAAAACGCAGCACATTACCATGCATAATACGGTGCAGGAAAATAGTTGGCTTTCAAAACAGCTTCCAATCGTCTTGGGATGGATAAATGCAGGTCCTTTAAGGTTTTCAAGCGAATCTTGTACCATTATTTCCACGAAATAGTGGCAAGTACAACTGACGATAATGGATGTGGATAGCGATCAAGCAGACTTCTCTACAGAGGCGACCACAAAGGCTGGTGATCAGGGAAGATTCATCCTATGCCCACAAGAGCAGTCCTGGGGCTCTGTCGTCCTGTCGTCTTGGAACATGGCATTACCATTGTGGAACAAACGTTGTACTCTAGGATTGTCACATAATCCTTGGCAGTGTTCCGACATTGCAGAGTACCCATGGGACCCGCAGAATGCGACGACATCTCTGCCAAAATCATCACCGAATCCGAGCCATGTTTCACTCTTGGGATGTAAACTTGGCCAGAAGATGAAACAAATGGTTCAAATGGCTCTGAGCACTATGGGACTTAACATCTGAGGTCATCAGTCCTCTAGAACTTAGAACTACTTAAACCTAACCTAAGGACATCACACACGTCCATGCCCGAGGCAGGATTCGAACCTGCGACCGTAGCAGTCGCGCGGTTCCGGACTGAAGCGCCAAGAACCGCTTGTCCACCGCGGCCAGCCGAAGATGGAACAACGTGCAACAAGACTCATCCGACCAAATGACTTTCTTCCATTGCTGCTAGTCCAGATTCTGTGGCTTCGGCAGCACGTTTTCTTTTTACGTGCGTTTGCATAACTGATGAGTGGTTTTTGAATTCCAGTTCGCCCTGCAATTCTGCCCTTGTGAAGTCCCTTCGTGTTGTTTTAGTGCTGACAGGTCCGCGGCTGAGACATTCAGTTCTGCAGTGCCTTTTTCAGCTGTCGTCCCGTTTTATTGCGTCACAATTCTCTTCACTGACCGTCTGTCACAAACACTCAATACACACGTTCGTCAGCGTTGTGACTTAGCGAATCACGTTTTCCCTCTTTCCCTGTAAGCGGAATAAATTTTTGATGTGGTGTCTCTTGAAACACCATGGTGTTGTTGTTGTTGTGGTCTTCAGTCCTGAGACTGGTTCGATGTAGCTCTCCTTGCTACTCTATCCTGTACCAGCTGCTTCATCTCCCAGTACTTACTGCAACCTACATCCTTCTGACTCTGCTTAGTGTATTCATCTCTTGGTCTCCCTCTACGATTTTTACCCTCCACGCTGCATTCCAATGGTACATTTGTGATCCCTTGATGCCTCAGAACATGTCCTACCAACCGGTCCCTTCTTCTAGTCAAGTTGTGCCACAAGCTCCCCTTCTCCCCAATTCTATTCAATACCTCCTCATTAGTTATGTGAGCCACCCATCTAATCTTCAGCATTCTTCTGTAGCACCACATTTCGAAAGCTTCTTGTCTGAACTATTTATCGTCCATGTTTCACTTCCATATATGGCTACACTCCAAACAAATATCTTCAGAATCGACTTCCTGACACTTAAATCTATGCTCGATGTTAACAAATTTCTCTTCTTCAGAAACGCTTTCCTTGCCATTGCCAGTCCACATTTTATATCCTCTCTACTTCGACCATCATCAGTTATTTTGCTCCCCAAATAGCAAAACTCCTTTACTATTTTAAGTGTCTCATTCCCTAATCTAATTCCCTCAGTATCACCCGACTTAACTCGACTACATTCCATTATCCTTGTTTTGCTTTTGTTGATGTTTATCTTATATCCTCCTTTCAAGACACTGTCCATTTCGTTAAACGGTCTTCCAAGTCCTTTGCTGTGTCTGACAGAATTACAATGTCATCGGCGAACTTTCAAGTTATTATTTCTTCTCCATGGATTTTAATACCTACTCCGAATTTTTCTTTTGTTTCCTTTATTGCTTGCTCAATATACAGATTGAATAACATTGGGGATAGGCTACAACCCTGTTTCACTCCCCTCCCAACCACTGCTTCCTTTTCATGCCCCTCGACTCTTGTAACTCCCATCTGGTTTCTGTACAAATTATAAATAGCCTTTCGCTCCCTGTATTTTACCCCTTGAAACACCATACACTACGGATAACTTCATTACGGAAGCACACACCACACGAGCGACAACTATCTACCCATTTTCGAATTCACTTACACCCGACATAATGCGCTGACAGCTATACAGAACACTGTTCTGACCGCGTTTGGCACTTGCAACATGTTAGGGACATTGCACAGGCGCCGCTTGTGGTCAAATACACTCATGTGCCGAAAAAAACATCTTTAACGACACCGGACATGTAAGTTAGTATGTTCTGAAGAAATGATTAGCATTTGAGCTACATCAGCCAGCGGGTTCGAGGTCAACATCGATATCGCGGCGCAACACCACCTACCGGTAAAATATGCCTGAGGCTTTCATTGTCGTTACAAACCGAAGGTAATGAATCCGTGCGAATTGAGCAGACGTGCAGGATGCCTCGCAGACTTATTCGCGAACCGTACCGTCAAATCAGTGAGTCTGAAAGAGGGCACATTATTGGCATGAGAGAATGTGATACATTCATCCTGGAAATTGCTGCTTGTGTGGGCCGAACTGTTCGGCAGTGCAAAGCGTGGGTGGTGAATGGTTCACGGAAGACCGTAGAACACGACGAGATGGGTCAGGTAGCAACATCCAGACCATCCTCCAAAAAGATCGACACTTTATACGAATGGCACTGCAGGACAGATCTGCGTCCCCCTCGGCTCTTGCGCGACAGTGGAACAGTGTAATACATCTTACACTGTCAAGAGTGACAATCCGTCGCCGTTTACTACGGCATGGGTCACGCGCACGGCCTACCTTTCACGAATGTTCAGAAGCATAGTAGAAGGCAATGGTGTATGGAACGACGCCAGTGAGAACAGGAATGGCATCAGATAGTGTTTTCGACGATTCCAGGTCCTGCTTGTTTCAAAATGAATGGCGAATTTTGGTTCGCCACAGACAGAGCGAGCGGCAGCAGCGTTACTGCATTTGCACAAGGCATATAGTTCTAACTCAAGGCTTCACGGTGTTGGGTACTATTGTGTACAACACAAATCACAGCTGGTGCATGTCCAGGGCATTGTGACCAGTATGACCTGTGTGAATAACATCCTGCGACCCGTAGCTATACCCTTTCTGCACAACACCCCACGCATGGTTTTCAGCAAGGTAATGCACGACCACATGTTGCTGCACGAACTCGTGCCTTTGTGTCACAGGATGTCAGCCTTTTACCCTGGCCCGCCAGATTACCAGACTTGTCGCCAATCGAAAATGTGTGTCATATGGTGAAACGACAGGTGCAGTGCTGTGACCCAATGCCGATCACCGCAGATGAACTTTGGAACCAGGTGAATGTAGCGTGGATGGCTATACCACAGGACGCCATTCAGGCCTTATACGCGTCAGTGCTATCACGCCTGGAAGAAGTTATCAGGTCCCACTGCGGACCCCGTACCTGCTAGGCAACAGGACCCATGCTGAACCGAGGTGACTGAAATGCTAATTATTCCTGCAGAACATACTAATGTACATGTCCTGTGAATATGAATTTAGTCGTTCAAAGTGTTCCGTTTTTTGTGAACAATCTGCAGGCTTGACTAGACCTAGCATTTATGTTCAAGCTTGCATTTCTCCCTTTGTTCTCATATTTTTGTTTAACCACTGTACTTTGTGCAGTTACGCTGAAATGCTAATCACTTGCACATCCAAAAAAGTAATGCACTTCATGCCACTTTGATGTATGTTGCATGCCACCCTACACGGTGTTGCGATTTTGATGACCATCAATGTAGCTAACTGTGCAATAGTGAGACACAAATGATTGTTATATATGAAGTCTTCACGGGTTGTCAGCCGAGTAGCATCGTCATCTGACAACCCGTGAAGACTTCATATACGAAATTCGCCGAGAAAGCCTGCACTCGCATGTAACAAATGATTGTTTTTCAAAGAAATTGCTGACCAGGAAAAGGGGCTGCGTTATTCAGGGTGTAACGAGTGTAAGTGCAGATATTTCTCTTAGTGACTGACGTCTGTTTACTGAACAACATTATATCAGTATTTATGTCATTTGCAGACAGATGTAGCTATTATGAGTAGTATGTTTTCATGTTGGTTAGTACCTTCAAGCACATTTGTCAAGAGCAAGTCATTAATGCTTATTTCCCACTAGACAGCAGGTGAGGCGTTGAAATGTGAGATGTGGACGCAAAACTGTTTGTCTATCAGTATAGACGTAGGCCTAGTCCACATAGTGGTGAGCTACGACCGTGCAGAAAACATCAGGTAGTAAATTATAAGACATGTTTTTGATAACTGTTCGATGCAGAGAAAAAAAGACCACTAACACACTCATGTTTGTAAATATTGAGGTACCACCTGCAAAAATATCTGCACTGACAATCGTTGCACGCTGTATAATCTATAATTTTACAGTTTAATCGCGGCTGTGGTCCCGTACGTATGAAAAAATAGGTGATATCTAAATCAGCGTAAACGGCGTCGTCGTGAGTCGTTATTTTGTGACAAAGGTCGCTTTCCCCTGTGCTGCGCCAACGCAGCTGGCGGGACGCGGTCGCGCTGAAGTATGCGCGAAGTTTGCTCGCCGGATCTGGTGCGTAGCGCGCAGCTGCTGGGAGTACCCGTAGGCCCGTGCTCGAGGGCGGTAGATCTGCGCGGAGGCGGTGGCACTGGGGGCGGAACTTGCGAGCGGCGGGACGCGACGTATGGCGCCGTAAGTCGCGACACCCCCCCCCCCCCCCCCCCCCCTCCTGTTCTCGCGAGCTGGGGCCCCGCGGGAACAGCCGGCGGAATGGCTCGGCGCCGCCCAGCCGCCTGGAATCTCGCGGTCGTCCGCGTGAAATATCCCCCAGCCCGCCTCAGAATATTGGACGGCCGAATATAGATTACATCTCGCGCCTTCTTCTCCTTCTTTCGTCGTTTGCCAAAAGGCCCTCGCGGATTGAAATTCAGTGGTGCTCGACCGGCCGGTTTTCCCTGTCCACAGTTGACGCTGCGTAGTATTACCACACTGGACAAAATATTAGTCATATTTTAGAAGAGCACACTGGTTGCTCTGGAGAGCTACAGATAGTCTAGAACTGGTCCAGCTAGTCCCGTAACCCTCCGTCTCTGTATAAGTCATGGTGGTGGAATGATGCATATTTGCTAGACACCTGTACATCTACATCTACATCTACATGATTACTCCGCAATTCACAATTAAGTACCTGGCAGAGGGTTTAACGAACTTCCTTCATGCTAATTCTCTACCTTTCCACTCTCGAACAACGCGACGAAAAAACGAAAACTTAAATCTTTCCGTCCGAGCTCTTATATCTCTTATTTTATTATGATAATCATTTCCCCTGTGTACGTGGGAGTCAACAAAATATTTTCATATGAAAAGCAGAACTTTGGTGATTGAATTTTCATGAGAAGATCCTGCTGCAATGAAAAACGCCTTTGTTTTAATGACTGCCAACCCAATTCGCGCACAGTATTTGTGGCACTGTCTCCCCTGTGTCGCGTTAATACACAACGAGCTGCCCTTCTTTTGGCTTTCTTTGATGTCCTCAGTCAATCCCAGTTGATGCGGATCCCAACACTGCACAGCAATACTCCAGAACGGGACGGACAATCGTAGTGTAAGCAGTATCCTTAGTAGATCTGTCGCATTGTCTAAGTGTTCTGCCAATAAATCGCAGTCTTTGATTTGCTTTCCCCACAGCATTATCAATGTGCTCGATCCAGTTTAAGTTATTTGTATTTGTAGTCCCTAGGTATTTAGCTGAGTTTATAGCCTTTTGATTTGTCTGATTTATAATGCAAACGTATTTTCCTTAGACCTCATGTGGATGATGCCACACTTTTCCTTATTTAGAGTCAATTGCGGCTTTTCGCATCAATGGTTCAAATGGCTCTGAGCACTATGGGACTCAACTGCTGAGGTCATTAGTCCCCTAGAACTTAGAACTAGTTAAACCTAACTAACCTAAGGACATCACAAACATCCATGCCCGAGGCAGGATTCGAACCTGCGACCGCAGCGGTCTTGCGGTTCCAGACTGCAGCGCCTTTAACCGCACGGCCACTTCGGCCGGCTTTTTCGCATCATACAGACAACTTGTCTATACCGTTTTTCAATTGGTTTTGATCATCTGATGACTTAACAAGGAGGTAAATGATGACGTCATCTTCAAACAGTCTAAGTCGGCCGCTCAGATTGTCTGCTAGATCGTTTATGTAGATAAGGAACGGCAGAGGGCCTGTAACACTTCTTTGGGGAACGCCAGATGTTACATCTGTTTTACTCGATGACTTTCCGTCAGTTACCACAAACTGTGGCCTTTCTGATGGGAAATCACGAATCCAGTCACACAACTGAGACAATGATCCATAGGCATGCAACTTGATTAGAAGTAGCTTGTGAGGAGCGGTGTCAAAAGTCTTCTGGAAATCTAAAAATATGGAATCTATTTGACATCCCCTGTCGATAGCACTCATCACTTCGTGGGAATAAATATCTACTTCCGTTTCACAAGAGCGATATTTTCTGAATCCTTGTTGGCTGTTTGTCAATAAACTGTTTTCTCCGGGGTAACTCATTATGTTTGAACACATTGTATCCAAAGAGGTCCTAACCGACAGCAACGATGGACAGGTTTCGTGTCTTGTTAATACAGTTGGTTACAAATTGACAGGAATTGCTGCCAGCAGTGAGTGTGTAGGTCCATCTCAACCAATTTCCAAGCGATCATTCCGAAAAACATTACAAGCAATTGGCATTTGGAGTCGGGTACCTCTCAAGAGGCCGTTGCAAATAAAGACACAAGTCTTCAGTGGGCCACAGGACTCAGAAACTGGACAGTAACCGACTGGAAAATAATACTGATGATATATGGACCGAGGATATGGGAAACGTGGTTGATGCCAATGACGGAATAAAATTAAACATACCAGCTAAGGCTGATATCAAAATAGCCCTCAAACAGATAAGGAACGGGAAGGCTACAGAGGTGTTTAAAGAAGACACTAACACCACCGTAGATCTATGGCAACCATTGTTTGATATGGACAGAAGAGAAAGGTTTGGAAAGAGGGACTGATTATTAAATAGCCAAAGAAAGGTGATACTGCTAACTGTAATAACTAGTGAGGCATCACTCTCCTATCTGTATCAAGTAGACTATTCTGCGGATTAAGAACACAAATTGGATTCAAAGAACACCGAAGTTGTGTCCCGTTTACCAGCATCCTACACGTACTTGAACAAGAGTGCGGAATGGCAGAATACACTCTACCTTACGTTTATTGATTTTGAGAAGGCATTTTAACCTCTTAATAGGAGAGTAATGTGGCATACCTGGTGGGGGAAGATGCTCTGCAAGCTGGTAAATCATGGAGTGAAGTGTGGTGTTTAGCTGCCAGCAGAACCATATGGGAGGTCTTATACTGCTTCCCTATGATGCATCAGGATCAACAGGAAGCAAGTCAAGAAACTCAGTGCTTAATCTCTTTCCTTTCTGCACATGCACGTGGAAGCGCAATTAAATTACGTGATTTGTCTAGGTGGCCAGTCGTGCAACAAGTCTCCAGGATTAACGAAATTATAGTTCAGGGATCCAATCAAACCGTATCGATGATGTTTCCAAATTCTACAATTTAATAAAATACGCTTCATCATTTCAAAAAGGGACACTGGCTGCAGTATTTGTTTCTACTCGTATGGACACAAGCAATCAAACGGAATCTTCAAATGGCTCTGAGCACTATGGGACTTAACATCTACGGTCATCAGTCCCCTAGAACTTAGAACTACTTAAACCTAACTAACCTAAGGACATCACACAACACCCAGTCATCACGAGGCAGAGAAAATCCCTGATCCCGCCGGGAATCGAACCCGGGAACCCGGGCGTGGGAAGCGAGAACGCTACCGCACGACCACGAGATGCGGGCAAACAGAATCTTCACGGCTCATAGCGTGGAGAGCATCGCTAGTGCCAATCTCAGCTTGCCCTTTCCTCGCATGATATGCTTCGAACCATGGATGGGGTACAACATGCAAATTCCGTATTTCTGTATTTCCGGAAAGCATTTTAAACAAGTCACGCTGTAGACTCTTAATGAAGATCTGAGAATATGGAATAGATTCTCTGATAAGTGACTTGCACCAAGACTTTATAAGTAATAGAAATCAGTACGTTGTTCTGGATAGCTGGCGTTCGTAAGTGACAAAGCTATCGTCAGGAATGCCCCAGGGAAGCATCATGAGATCGCTTACTCATAAATACCTCCGGCATTTCGGAAGACGACTGTACCAAAACTAGAAGACATACAGAAAAGTGCCGCATATCAGGGAACAGAGCATCGATCCAATGTCGATTCGTAATAAGCACTGTGATGTAGTTGCACAGTACACCGCTAGTGTGCAGGTGTGTCAGAACATGGTGTATAATAGAGTGATGCGTGTGCTTTGTGTACTTGAATTTGTTAAATGTCATTTGTGACTGTTCAGTGTCGATTTCGTACAAAATGTAAGACAAAGTCTCCAACAGACAAAAAACAAAACAAAACAAAAAAAAAAAAAAAAAAATCCGCGTGTGGTACAATGCAGTCCGTGGGACTGGCTGTTTATATGTTGCCAGGAAATGTGGCCTCCAGGACTGTCAGCAGAGCTGGTTTAGCGACGGCGGTAATCATTCGTCAAGAGCTCGATGAAATCGACGACACGTTCGAGCAGGCAGCTGTATGCGGCATTCTACCCAAGCATACGGGTGTAAAACTATACCGGCTGCTATAGTTACATGCACTGACTTTTGCAATGACTTATAGTCGCTACTGCAGGAAGACGTCTTTTCACGGAAGTTGGTTTTAGCGACGAAGCCACGTTTCATGTATCTCGAAAGGTGTATCGTCATTACGTGCGTGTTTCGGGCACAGAACATTTACACGAGATTGTAGAACAAATTCGTGATTCACTTAAAGTTATCATCTTTTGTGCCATCTCCTCCTGAAAAGCCTATGGTCCATTTTTCTTTGCGAAGAAAGCTGTGACTGGTTTCTTACACCTGGGCATGCTGCAGCAATAGTTATGCCACAATTACAGCAACTCAGTAGAGTGTTCCTTTTGCAACAAGACGACGAGCAACCACACTTTCTTTCAGGCGATCCTGATTACCTCAGTAGCTAACTGCCTCAGCTTTGGACTGGACTTACTTCTCATCGTGACTCTCCTATCCAGATGTGGCCTCCACAGTCTCCTATGATACCTCCATGTAATTTTTTTCTTATGAGATCATGTCAGAGATAGTATGTTCCTGCCTCCACCACTACTTAATTTGGAAGAATTGCAAGGAAGGATAATTAATGCAGTCACTGACAGTAGCGGGCCAAAGCCAGTATGAGACCAGAGACCAAGATCTAAGGTCAAGGTCGAGTCAGTGTCCTTCTTGGTCAAAGTCCTGACGCAGTTCTCCTCCTTTAAGGCCATAGGCCAATCTCTTTCTTGGTCAAATTACTGAGACAACTGTCCTTGTCCTAGGCTACAGATCAATATCTTCTCCGAGACAAGGATCCATTCTTCTTTTAAAGTCACCTTCTTGGGCTAATATCCTTATCTCACACAAAAATGTTGCAGTTACAATTGCTTATCAACTCCCCACTCTTATCACCAATAATTAATGACCTGTCATAATTTATCACCCAGTTATAATAATTTACTATGATATAAAAAAAGAATTTTCCCCCCCACCATTCTGACTAGGTGCGAAATGACGCTTGCTATAATTCTAACTACCCAGTTTAATTTACACTTTAAGGAGGTCATCCAACTAAACACATACACCTATGTTTAATTTTCACCCGAGTTCTTTTCAAGAGCCAGCTGCTGTGGACGAGCGGTTCTAGGTGCTTCAGTCCTGAACTGCGCTGCTGCTATGTTCGCAGGTTCTAATCCTGCCTCGGGCATGGATGTGTGTGATGTCCTTAGGTTAGTTAGGTTTAAGTAGTTCCAAGTCTAGGGGACTGATGACCTGAGATGTTAAGTCCCATAGAGCTTAGAGCCACTTTCTTTTCAAGATAGTCGCCTAAAGATGCTTGTACATAACCGAAATTACGAGACTTTCAATGTTTCAGCAGTTGCTGCTGTATGTGTGTACTAAGGTGGGATAGTAAGGAACAGAACAGAATACCAGTCCGCTGGTCAAGTACTAACAGAAGCCCCTATGTAGGCTGGGCGCTACCATTATTGGCTAAATATGGCGACTCTTCGATGGAGAATTTCCGCGTGCATTCCATGGGGTACAAACTGCCCAAAAGCAGGCAGCTAGCTACGACAAGTCTACCGAATCTCCTGACCTCTGCAACACACCTGAGGCAGCTCATTCGTCGCCTCCATACTTGAATGCTGCATCCCACACACAACGACGCCGTACTGCAATACAGTTTCTCTTGTAAAAAAAAAAAAAAAAAAAAAAAAAAAAAAAAAAAAAAAAAAAAAAAAAGCCTTCTAAATTGTAGAGTAAAATAACAGAAAACCTCTGTATTACCTCTAATTTCTAGAATTTTCTCTTTGCTGCCGTAAACGGAATATGCATGTTCTATTGGTGCATACCAGAAAGATTTCAAACCCATATTTTTTTCGTATAGAAGTTTTAAACTCGACAAACAGGTTTTCAGCTGCTATATACACGATGACGCCTAGTCCATCACACGTTGATACCTAATAAATACCCTTTATAAGCAGACACAAACAGGAATAAACGTTAACAAAAATTATTTTTCGTATATCTTGTAATGTATTTATGTCATGACCTCCTGCGATGCTCTTGCTTACGCAGAGTTTTCTCTGTGTAAGCGATATGCTTCGCAGTGCGCTGGTTGGCGAGTTCCCGCCACCCCCCCCCCCCCTCCCTCACCCCTTGATATGCGGGTCCAGCGCTCTGCAGGAGGACGCAGTACGGAGCGAGTCTGCACAGGTCATCAACTGGCGCATGGTGTACTGTTGTGGCGCACTGGTGTTATCACTGGGGAGCCTGTGACTACGGCACTGGATTGTGGCCGGAGTGACCAGTAATCATAGGCTTCGTTAAAGAGTCGTTACACCTTTGCGCTGTGATGAGATACCCCGGAGTTTGGCCTGTCTTGTACATCTACCGCAGCTCCTTGGATTAATTTTCAAATGGTGAGTGATTTGTCTGGTGGATCGTTTTCAAACCGTGATCGCTCCCTGCGGCCAGTCTCTCTGTTTGAGGGGTGTTCTTCTAAATCCCTTGAGTGTTGAGTTTTGATCACTGTAAATCGCTAGTGGAATTAACTGATTTGTGCCCTGGTTGATTTTGCTATCAGTTCTTGATTTCTGTCAGTTGTGGCTGATATTCGGCGAATTTGTAATTTTCTTTGTGAACTGCTGCTTTCACAATTTGTCAATGAATTCCGCGCCTGAATGCTATAGGTTAACCTTCAACTTAATTTGGATTTTGCTGTGCCACTTTCTGTCTATGGGCGGTTATAACTTGTTGAAAAACTTGTGCTATCAAAGGACGGTGTTCTTGATAGTGAAAACTGTGCGTAAGTTTTCGTTCTTTACAAGGTCAAATTCCGGAGTGGTTCTGCAGATTCCTTTTTATGAATGTTAATCTGGCTCAAGCTGTGGTAACCGCAGAATTAAAATCAACGGTAGTTTACTACGCAATACCGAATTTAAGAAACTTTGAGCTGAATCTTATCTCCATTTGCTGTCTACCTTGTTATCCTCAATTATACTGCTGTGGTGATTTGTTTAAGTGAACTGTGTATTATGTACATTAATGTTGGTTTTGTGTGTGTGTTATTGAATCTGTCGTCAGTTACAGCCCCTGCTGGTTGTTTTTTCCGGTCGGGTCTCACGCACAAAATTCAGACGCGCGGCCAGTGTTGAACGCCATCTGTCAATAGCTCGTTAATTTGTGTTTACTGTTTTCAGGCTACTGCATTATGTAATGCTGACCCGGCTTTTGTTGTTATGCTTTACCCTGTAAGCTGCAGATTCTTTTTTTGTTAATCAGGTTGCTTACTTGTGATAGAGACTTTCGCTGTTACGACAGTTTACATTTGAATAGCTTGAAACCTTCTACCTTGCTATAAACAGTGTACCTGTATTGATATTCGTAAGAGCCTGTCATGTAGCCTGGGTCAGAATTCGTTCATTCAGCTTACATCAGCAGTTAAGTTCTTTTTAATTTTGAAGCTAATTCTACGTAGTGGTAATACTGTTTTTATTAAAGTTTTTGGTCATGAGGCAGTTTATCTGACACGACTTCAAGAACTGTTTGCTTAAATGGGTGGTAATTTTTTAAAATTTTCATTTAATTAATTCTGTAACCATGAGTATTCCACCGGTTGTTTATGATACTATTGTTCTGTAACACTGTTGTTACCAGTGTCTGCATCTTGATTTTGTCAAGTATTTCTTTTTCCACTGTATCGTCAAATTGTGGGTCAGTATTCCACTCCAGCAGCCTTGTGCCCTGCTCCCTACCTCATCAGTAATAAACACGAAGTAAGTTTGCCCCTTTTGGCATCAAAATCATTAATCTTTGGATATGTTTCAGACGGTATCCCACAGAGTACAACACACTGTTGTGTTGTCTCTTTACACACAAATGTTGTTTGTTTATACCACATGCGAGCGATCAGCACAGAACATAATGAAACGCGTTGTTAACACCATGAAAGCTGTCTCTGAAGTGCTGTTCCCACATGGCAAAGCACTTGTTACGGATAATACAGGTCTTAACAATAGTACTCGGTGGGAAATAAAATGATGTTTGCAAGCATATGGAAGATTACCTACTGTGGCCAATAATGGTATTGCCTGTCATCCTATGATTTTGAAACTAAAATTAGATTTCTGTAATGGTGGTCAGTGTTTTAGAATAAGTGTTAAGATCATGGTGTAATGATAGCCTTCATATTATGAGTTCACATGAGTAGAAATTTGTAAGTGTCCTTCGTGGCGAAGATTTCCACAGCAATTTCACTTAAATACGTAATTTCTTTAACAGGGAATAATCTAAGTCTACAAATCTTAATAAAAAGAATAAATGTATCGCATAGGCTCAAACCGTACCCTGTCAAAGAAATTACTCCTATAAGTGCCCTTAATGTGTTAAAAGCACTCCGTCTTCAGGCTATAAGTGGCCCATCGGGACCATCCGCCTGCCGTGTCATCCTCAGCTGAGGATGCGGATAGGAGGAGCGTGTGGTCAGCACACCGCTCTCCCGGTCGTTATGATGGTTTTCTTTGACCGGAGCCGCCACTATTCGGTCGAGTGCACTCGGAAAAGTGGCAACAGCGCATGGCGGCCTGGATGGTCACCCAGCCAAGTGCCGGCCAAGCCCGACAGCGCTTGACTTCGGTGATCTGACGGGAACCGGTATATCCACTGCGGCAAGGCCGTTGCCAGTTAATGTATTATGTACACACAAAAGACAACTGGAAATGAAAGAGAACGAAGTAGAAAATGAAATTTAGGTGAAAACAAGTGCCATGTAGGAAGAATGCAAACTGCTATAGGAAAAGGAAGCTATTGCAGAAGAGCAGCCAAAAAAAGGCTTAAAAATTACTTTAAACACACTGGATGGGAAAAAATGATAAATTTGAGAATGTTTATTATATTAAAGGAAGCACGAAAAATTTCAAAAAATGGTTCAAATGGCTCCGAGCACTATGCGGCTTAACTTCTGGGGTCATCAGTCGCCTAGAACTTAGAACTAATTAAATCTAACTAACCTAAGGACATCACACACATCCATGCCCGAGGCAGGATTCGAAACTGCGACCGTAGCGGTCGCTCGGCTCCAGACTGTAGCGCCTAGAACCGCACGGCCACTCCGGCCGGCTGTATAGGGTGGAATGGCCGGCCAAATAATCTCATTATGAAGCTTCATTTCCACTGGCATATGTTAAGACATGATTACATTGTATCTAAATGAGGTTGGCTGTATGTTGCGCAACTAGCAGCAGAACAGGCAACTGCAGAATTTAAAACCGGTAAAAATAATAACACTTAACACTGCAAAAGTTGTAAACTCAGAGATCTATATGGAAATTCTGCAAGAATGTGGGACAGAAGATTTGCTAATGTACACCCAGGAAGATGTGGAATGTTTTAACTATAGTGAACTGCAGGAGATAAAAATCAACAAAAAAAGTCACCAAATGTTGTCGGCTAGGACACTTGCAAGAAGAAGTGGAACTGATTATTGAGGCCATAAAAGAAAGTTTACGGGAAAAAAATTAAATATGTATTAGAACTTGTGTACATACCTTCTTTGAATGTGTCAAATTACTGGTTGGCAGAAAAACTAGAGGAGTCAGATGTGGATTCAAACTATAAACAAGAAAATTAAGCCGAATGTTACTAAGTTATTCCTACCAAAAGTACAGAGTTGCTTTCTGTGTTTAGTGCAAAATAAGTAATAACGATTTTATTCAAGATTGTTTAGTTTCTTATTCGCTACCCTACCGAAACTTCGAAAATAGCCTCCTATTTTAACCTCATGCTCAACTTACCAATTTTTATAAAGCGCACTGCTGTGCATTCTCTTTACTAAAGAACGTTGTATTACTAGATTGGGAGCTGCAGTTTCATACACAAGAGCCAAATAAACTTGTACACACGCCCAGTATCCAGTAGGGCTTCCGCGAGCACGCAGAAGTGTCGCAACACGATGTGACATGGACTCGACTAAAGTCTGAAGTAGTGCCGGAGGGAAATGACACCATGAATCTTGCAGGGCTGTCCATAAATTCGTAAGAGTGCGAGGGGGATGAGATTGCTTCTGAATAGCACGTTGTAAGGTACCCCAGATATATTCAATAATGTTCATGTATGGGGAGTTTGGTGGCCAGATGAAGTGTTTAAACTCAGAAGAGTGTTCCTGGAGCCACTCTGCAGCAATTCTGGACTTGTGGGGTGTCACACTGTCCTGCTGTAATTGCCCAAGTCCGTCGGAATGCACAATGGACATGAATGGATGCTGTGATCAGACAGGATGCTTACGTACGTGTCACCTGTCAGAGTCGTATCTAGACATATCAGATGTCCCGTATCACACCAACTGCACACTCCCCGCTCAATTAAAGAGCCTCCACCAGCTTGAACAGTCCCCTGCTGACATGCAGGGTTCATGGATTCATGAAGTTGTCTCCATACCCGTACACGTCCATCCGCTCGACACAATTTGAAACGAGACACATCCAACCAGGCAACATGTTTCCAGTCATCAACAGTCCAATGTCGGTGATGAAGGGCCCAGGAGGCTTTGTGTCGTGCAGTCATTAAGGGTACACGAGTGGGCCTTCGGCTCCGAAAGCCCATATCGATGATGTTTCGTTGAATGGTTCGCACACTGACAATTATTGATGGCTCAGCATTGGAATCTGCAGCAATTTGTGGAATGGTTGCACTCCCGTCACGTTGAACGATTCTCTTCAGTCGTCGTTGGTCCCGTTCTTGCAGAATCTTTTTCCGGCTGCAGCGATGTCGGAGATTTGACGTTTTACCGGATTCCTGATATTCGCGGCACTCTCGTGAAATGTTCGTACGGGAAAGTCCCCACTTCATCGGTACCTCGGAGATGCTGTGTCCCATCGCTCGTGCGCCGGCTATAACATCACGTTTGGACGCACTTAAATCTTAATACCCTGCCACTGTAGCAGCAGTAACTGATCTAACAACTGCGCCAGACACTTGTTGTCTTCCGTACGTGTTGTCGACCGCAGTGCCGTATTCTGCCTGTTTACGTATGTCTGTATTTGAATATGCATGCCTATACCAGTTTCTTTGGCGCTTCAGTCTAGCCACAGTAACTGACCCTACTCAAACATGTTTTTTGCAATGCACCCCATGCTAGATACTTACTGGTGTCATAAGAAAACAGCATTCTGCATAGTCAGAGGCATAGAAATAGCTCGAGCGACTCTCGGTGTTGGTCGAGACAGCTGTCTCAGTTAACAGATGAACAGAGAGTACTTATCGACGTGATGTGGTTGCTGGTGTGGTACTTCGCGCAACAATTGCACGAGTTACTCGATACAGATACGTTTACCACTATGCAATCATTTTACCCAAGCTATAACATGCTCTGATATGCGTATTCCTGACCGAAGACAACTGTATTAAATTGCTATTTATTACCCCATGGGAGTGCACTAGATTTTTTTCCACACTACAATACCTCCTCCCCCGTCTTGCTAGAAATGCTTCTATTGTGGAGTTAACTTCCGAATGGTGTATTACATTTAGCATCCATTGGTCTCTTAAAAGTGGTGGCGGCTTCCATTGTATGTGATGAAAATATGGTGGGGAAGTGTTGCTGGAGAGCACCAAAGAATGTTTGTTCTGGTCGCCTATAGTTTTAATTGTTACAGATTTCTGTAGGTTAGTCTGCTGTTTTTCTCGTTGTGGTAGCTCTCTACGTAACCAGTGATGGGTATTGGCCTATCAAATGGAACAGTGCTGGCGCCTGTGATGGGATACTGAGAGAATTGACACGGCTGTGCGACTTGGCTGGGGACATCCAGAGCCAGTATTACGTTTGCTATACCACCTCCTCTTGCTATATATGGCTCTATTATGGATTACAGTGTAAACTGCCAAACGGTGTATTATATTTAACGGCCATTGGTTTGTTATGAGTGTTACGAACTTTTGTTCTGTTCTAAAAAAAATAGGACGGGGAGTGTTGCTAGCATGCACTCTCTGTTCCCGACAGAAACGAGAAAATATTAGCAATTACAGGTAATACAGAGCTTTACTGATGGTTTATTCTACAATCTAAAATATTTTTTTTTGTCAAGGGAAACTGTCGTGGTATATGTCGCCGACGTGTGTGGGATGCGGTACGGAGGAGAGGAAAATCCTTTCCATCAGGCGCAGGGCGGACATCAAGAGATAATGCAGACTTCTGGAGGACGGCTGACTGTTCTTGGGCGGTTGGTGCCCCATAGAACGTGTATGGGAATTGTCCATCTAAGAGTTGTCGGATTTAGCCAATGCCAATGGCGCCTATCCTATGCAGGGTCTTCTGTGTTTGATATTTTGTTGTAGATAAATAACCAACGTTCCTTACTATCCCATCTTACCACACACACACACACACACACACACACACACACACACACACACACGGCAGCAGCAACAGTTTCTGAAACATTAAAAGTCTCTTAATTACGATTGTGTACATGCGTCTTTGGATGATCTTGAAAAGTAGTTGCGTACACTGAAACTTAGTTGAAAGTGGATAGTTGCATGATCTTGTAAAGTAGTCGAAACTAGGTAGTTGGAAGTACAGTAATCCTTATTTCGTATTTATATTAGATGAGGAAGCTGGGACAAGTGGCTGACTTTTAGGGAACAATGGGATCCTTGTCCCAGAGAGGAAACTGGCGTGTGGCCTTGAAGGAGGACAAATGCCACAGGACACTGAGAAAGGAGGATACCGAACTCTGACCATGACCTTAAACCGTGGATCTTGATTGGTTTCGCTCCGTTTTTCACCCTCTACTGCTGATATCGAGCACGATGTGCTGGGGTCAAGAATATATTGTATTGGCATTTGCTGCATCACAAATGGTGGCTGTATTGAGCATTTGTAATACGAGTTAAAAACGTTGAGAAATTCTGCGCCGACAGATATGCATCTGTTTTCTGTATATCTTGTAGTTTTCAGACAGCCATTTTCCGAAACCACGGAGCTACTTATGAATAACTTTGTACGTACTTATGCGACTGTATACTGATGAACTGTCATCATTGACTGACTGTAGGACAATACAGGATGTATTGCACAGAATTTCTTATGAGTGTGATGACTGGGAGCTTGCCCTAAACAGTATTCGATTTTGAAAGTCATTTCCATGAAGCTATTTACAGAGCAAAATGTAGAAAAAATGAAATGTGTTGTATCTAGTATCTGCTGCAATGCTAGTTACCTTTCCGTCTTCAGTTGCTGTTCTCTTTTATTTCATCTTCACATTTCCAGTTCCCTAAATTCTTAGAATTTAAGAGAAACAAAATCTTTGTCTTAATCCAGCAACCGAGCGCTCAAAATTACTTGAAATATTGACATATTGTCAGATGACAATAACTTACAGAAAACTGCACCTCGATATAAGACCACAGGCCAAAATTTGAGTTACCCTTCGAATGTGCAGTCTGGTCGTTTCGAAACTTTGTAGATGGCTTCGAATTGTTATGAGATGATTATGAAGTGGTAAGCGTGTGCTACAGCTTGTATGTAATTAACAGAATCACAGAAGAGAGCTGTCGTGTTCGGACACCTCCATGACCACGCTTTTAATGAAGCTGCCTAACTCTTTTGTGTATTAAAGCAGGTTATGTAACGTGCCTACTAGGAATGGTTAAAGGTTTACAGTCATGTAACACTGAGTAAGCACGGCGATCGTAAAAAGATCCTAACTGACGGTCACTGTAACGAGTGTGTCTCCTTGTCAACGACAATCGGTTTCAGACACAACGGGAATTTCCTCTGTGTGAAAGCAAGTACATCTCGACCAGTTCCCGGGCGGAAATTGCGAAGTGAACTACGCCATTGCTGCCCCGGCACTTAAGGCTGTGCGTCTTCAGTACGCCAGACCACACAGAAATTGGACAGCAGCTGAGAGCAGGTGTGGAGTGCAAGTGAAGGTTTTGCTCTTTTCAAATGATGCAATGCGAGGTGTGCATTGACGGCCCAATGAGGCATTTCACCCGCCTTGTGGGGACGGATTAGTTCGTACTGGGGTGTGAATTCATGGTTTTCGTACGACGAATTGGGTCTCCTCACTCAGGGTAGCGTGAACAAGAACCAGAATGGTTATTTCAGCATTATCCACTCTCGGTAACAAAGTGTTGCCGTTTTTCGGAATCTTCACGATGAATGCATTGTGGCCACTTCCGTCTTCCAAGCTGACATCGGCGATGTTCACAGGGCTGCACGTATACGTCCATGGTGTCACAGACACTCAGGTTCCCTGTCATACCTCGACAGACCCGATAAATCACCGAGTCTTAATCCCAGAGGAAACGTCTGGAACTATTTGGAACAGCAGGTCAAGCGTAGCAATCAACATCCTCGCAGTTTGGTTACTCAAGTGGATGTATTCAACAGTGAATGTAAAGGGCATACCTTCTACAGAAAGATCTTTGCTTTCCTTATTTTGGGATGAGATAATACGTAGATGAACAAGAAAAAGTGTCCAATAAACGTTGGCTCTAAAGCGCACATCTAAAGCGCTACGAGCACTTCTTCATCATCGCTATTGCGAACCTTCTCTTCTGCTGAATAAGTACTCATAGATTTTTAGGTATGCACTCTAGATCTCATATTCACTAGACCTTTTTTCTTGTTTTTTCCATACTACCCCCTCAAAAAATATGGAAAGCCAAGAATTTGTAGTAAAAGAGATTTATTTTGCAGTATCGAAGATGAAGCAGTATTCATAGCTCTTAAGGCAAGCGTTTTGGAGCCCACGTTTAGCGCGCCTTGTTTGATTCTAGCATTGTGTGCTTTCGTGGACTGTATTCGTTGGCGCCATTAATTATAATACGCAATGTGTATTAACTCGGTATCGAAAGTTCTGAAGATTAACGACGAATAGATGAGAGACGTTGTACAGTTTACTGATGACGGAGAGTCAGAATAAGCTCGAGAGGTCTTCTACACTAGCTGCGGACAGACAGACGTCTTCAGCTTGGCGGCGATCCTTTAAAACTATTTCTGATCACGAGTGGAATGACGTTGGGAAGTCATAGCTGCCAGTGGTACCGAAGTCTGAAGTTCCGCGATGGCGTTTCCTCATGGATACGGATCCTGGTAGAGGAGCCCCTATGGATGCGAACCTTGGACATAAGCCTTCGAAATGGTGGTGGTGGTGGGGGTGGGGGTGGTGGTAATAGTGGTGGCGGCGGCGGCGGCGTGTTAGTTAGGCCATGGTGTAAGACGGTCTTAGTTTGAGAGTAGCGAAGTATTAAATGTCCCGTTCAGTGCGGCGGTAACGACGCACGGAAGACAACGCTCGTGGCATCAGTGAGCTGCTCTGAGCAGAAACGATACGCCAGGTTCGGCCGCTCTGAAGTAGACCTACAAGAGATCGTAAAACTAGGATTGAAAACACAAAGATCCTTTCCCATAGTGCGATTTTGTGCTCAAATAAGTGTGCCCTATGCACCAGTATATTTATTAGAGGTTGTGGTTGCGGGTATGATGAGTTTGGCGACTAACGGTAGAAAATGGATGCTCATAAACAGCAAACATTAAAAATCTGATGCCAAAGGCGAGAGGTGGTTTGGCGGTGGTATCTTGAGCTTGATAATTCCAGACTGAAGGAGGAGATGAAACTGTAGTCTGTTACCTTCACTGCCGATTGTACTAGTGAATTACGTCCCCTCCTCCAATCCAGGAATGTCACTCCACCTTATAATAAGCCAGAATACCACTACATAGCAGACACACATCGATACAGACAGTGCGTCATCTCCTGATGATCAACAGCTTGGAAATCTTTGAAAGATCGAGTTTCTACTCAAACGTGACATGACTTGAACACAGAGAGGGCTTAATACAATCATTGTGTTCTGTCAGCCTCTTTTTTGAAGAAAGAGTTTACTCCAGGACACGTATGTAGGAAATGTAACGAAATTTGGCTCTTGGCTCGAGCAGAGACCAAGAACTGTCAACAAAATTCCTTGGTACAGCAGCCACTGTACCCAAAGTTTTGGTTCGATACGGTTAGTAGTTGATTCGTTAGTTAAAGTGGCTGCTAATGAGAAGCAATCGTTGCCCTTTTAAACACTGATACACCATTGCTACTTCCCTCTCCCATTCACAGTAGGTGTCAACCAGAGTTAGCTAGTTAGTCAGTTGTTTCATATTCAGTTGCTCATTCGGCACAGTAAATAGTAATGATGTAGAACGAATCGTGTAACATTCACAATGAAAATTAATTTGTACATATGGTTACATGCAGAACATTTCAAAAGCTTTTTTAAAATTTTTTTAAAGATAAAATATATACAAGTGTGCGTGAGTAATTCATAACCACCTTATTTTATATAATAACGCAAATTATTCTACGGAACAAAAGTGGTTTTCAAGGAGAAATTGTGTCAGTTTGTTTTCAGATTTTATTTTGCAGCAGATGCAGCCACAATGGTATTTCCCCAGTTCAGTGTGTAGTTGGAGGGATGGACGCCGTCATCATTGTAGGATTGATAACGTACAGGCTTGGGCTGTTTCCTGAGACCGAGCTGACAAAGCTGCGAGTGCACCTCTCCTCGCTCTCACTCTGTGTCTACGTTTCGTTGCAAACAGATCGTAGTGGACCGTTAGTAGATTAGAGTAACCGTTAGCATCGGGCATCCATATTTATCTTTTTTGCTGATGCAGACGGGTGTGCAGATGTAGCATTTCCCTGCGCATTCAGCCCCTAATTTCGAAACCCCCAAATTTCGAAACGTTAAGGTCAACATTCGCGTCGCAAATTCATTAGTTGTTCACGGCCGCTAAAGCCACCGCAAATCGAGTGATGATGCCGTCTTCATTCTGGGCTTCGAGGCCAAGCCATGTAACAAACCGATAACGAGAGGTTCGTCTCCATGCTAATTCTCATCATTCTCAGACTTAAGCTTGCTGTTTCCGACAACTTCAAGAAATTTCGGCCTTTTAGAATGTAGAACGGAGTGTATCCAATTCTCTATTTAATTTCTCCGATTACGTACAGTCAATAACAATTATAGAACTGACTACGTTGTTTCTGGTAGGGATGTCTTTAATTTACATCTATGGATATTTTTCTTGTAATTACCATCTATCAACAGAATGCACTGTCTATTTTGTACAGTGAACGCTGCTGTATCTGAGAGCTTTCCATTTTTTATTTTCAAATCGCTGTTACTGAAGAGTATACCAGTATTATCAACATACATCTGGCTAATTATTACGCTAGCTTGTAGAACCTCGTATCCCTTTCCTTCTGCTTATCATTTTTCGCCAGCCTCGGTTATTTTATTTTAGAACAGCATCTTCATGTCTGAAAGTGCTTACAAATTCCGATTTCCAGTTCGCAGATGGAGAAACGAAGCTGAAGAGGGGGGGGGGGGGGGAGTATTGTGTTGGATTGCGAGGACGAAAGCGGCTCCTTGCTTGTGTTCAGTGGCGTCCGGTTTTAGTTGTTGGCCAACACTCCACCATACCAAAAATGACATTCACGGAGGATCCATTTTAAAATAGGTGCTTTTTCCAAGTTTTATTCTAGAACATTCGAGAATGGTGTAGAACATTCGAAAATATTCGAGAATCTTCGTAAAAGCTCTAGATTGTTATAGAACAATGTAGAATTATTTCCCTTGAAAAATACAGTGATGCAAAAGATGTTCTGGCGACTACCACAATGTAGCGGTGACCACTTCACCCATTGCGTGTATCAACAAACACAATAGCTACCAACGCACAACCGCTACAGCGCACAACGGGAAAAACAAAGATAGCACTAGACACAAAAACCAGTTATCGACGGTGCGTAGTTCTGGAGGAACTGTCAACTACACTCACAAACAGTTTAATACATACGGTGCAAAAAAGTACGCAAACAAAATTTTAGCGTGCTTAGAGCAGATAAATAGAAACACTTTACTTGCGTGAAAAAGTGTTGCAGGTGCACCATTTTCCCGATAGGGTTATATGAAGTAGTATTCAGAGACGGTGTCCAAACTGATGTGCGATAGACATCTGTTTAGAGATTTTACGAACTCACTACACTTTTCAGACTTGCATCGCTGGCCAGCTGTGTAGTAGAAATTCAGTAGCCTACAATTTCTTATTCCAATTTTAAATGACGACATTCACTTTTCACGTGCTGCAGTTTTTCCTGAAATTACAAAAAAATACTCCGGAAAATTAAGATTTTTCCACATGTGTAAACATATTCCAAGGTACATCATTGTCACATATCTAGGAACAAATATTAGATTTCAATCGAGAAAATCTTGTCAAAACAGTATTTAATAGTCCATCTCTTATACTATTGCTTAGCCAGTGAAATTAAATTAAATAGAAAATTGGTTCAAATGGCTCTAAGCACTGTGGGACTGTAACATCTGAGGTCATCAGTCCACTAGAACTTAGAACTACTGAAACCGAACTATCCTAAGGACATTACACACATCCATGCCCGAGGCAGGATTCGAACCCGCGACCGTAGCAACCGCGTGCTTCCGGACTGAAGCGCCTAGAACCGCTCGGCCACAGCAGCCGGCTAATAAATAGAACTATTATGAAAAACCAATTACAAGTTGAATACATTTTGAAGTAGAAACTGTTGAAAACCAGCATAAAACTCCAATTTTAAGACAAAGTTCTTAAGACATTGAAGAAACTTAGTTCAACTATCACATTTTCGACTTCTGTTTCAGGAGACACGGAGATTGATGACCGACGAAGTATAACTGCCTACACGTTATATAAATAGTTTACAAGAATACACAACATTTTACTCATCATAAATACTGCACCTGAATTTAAAAAAAATTCGAAATGCCTTTAATAGTATTTAAATTTGTGTAACGCAGAATAGTTACAAATGCTGTACAAAACACAACCTCATGGATAACAACAAAAACTGTAGAAAATAGCGGAAATGCTTACGGCTGTCTTCAGTGCTCTTACCTTCATGTGGTTCTAAAATCAGTCACTAAACCGAAGTGCCGACTAAAAAACATCTTATGTTCCAAGTTACATTATCCTCTAGATACGATACTCTCCCCTGTATATATAACAATAGCCTATTTAAGACGGGTTCTCATAAGAACAACAACAGTGATAAACACTATACTAGTAGAACAAATCATCTACTTTAATTATCCTGGATGAGATATCGCATACGAATATGACAAAGATATAGACAAAAAAGTAGTTAAGTTGGGAAACATGTGTGGAACAATAAACAGGTGCTTCAGAAAGAAGACACGAAAAAGTTCACGAATGAATTTTTATAAAGAAATGGCTGTCTCCATATTACACTACGGAAGTTGGTCGTGTGCCATTTACAGACAAGAAAGCAAGATCCACGTAGCTGGAATGAGATTTCTTAGATATGTAAAAGGTTGTACCAGAGCCGACAGATGAGAAACAGTGATGTTAGGAAGAAATTTAGCACATTTGACACAAACAAAATTAAATATAACAAAAGACAACCGAGTGAATATCTCGACAGAATGAACAGCGGCACGCTACAAACTCACAAATTATAATCCGATGGATTGAAGAAGTCTGGGAAGGCCAAGGGAGAGACAGCCATATTAACAGGCAAATACCTAATACTTGAAGTGCTGAAGAAGAAGATTCAGTGATGCTATAAGAGTCTTATAATCACTGTGCAAGATTACACCGGACATGCGGTATATTTTGGAAGGCGACAGACGTCTCTCTATTACAGCCCTGACAGCAATCACTTTAACAAGTAAACCTTCCCCTTGACTATCTGTCCCATGCGTATGCTAAATTGATTTTGCCCTTTAACTGTATTTCTTGTTGATAGCCTGGATTAGAAGTTATCACTGTTATCAGAATCTATATGAACCTGACTGCTGAAATAGTGTTAATGAAATTGTGGCCCTGTAATTATTTTTGTCAATTGTTGATTGGTGATTAATATATATACAGGGTGTTACACAAAGGTACGGCCAAACGTTCAGGAAACATTCCTCACACACAAATAAAGAAAAGATGTTATGTGGACATGTGTCCGAAAACGCTTAATTTCCATGTTAGAGCTCATTTTAGTTTCTCCCACCTACGCTCAATGGAGCACGTTATCATGATTTCATACGGCATACTCTACCTGTGCTGCTAGAACATGTTCCTTTACAAGTCCGACACAACATGTGGTTCATGCACGATGGAGCTCCTGCACATTTCAGTCGAAGTGTTCTTACGCTTCTCAACAACAGATTCGGTGACCGATGGATTGATAGAGGCGGACCAATTGCACGGCCTCCACGCTCTCCTGACCTCAACCCTCCTGACTTTCATTTATGGGGGCATTTGAAAGCTCTTGTCCAAGCAAACCCGGTACTAAATGTAGAGATTCTTCGTGCTCGTATTGTGGACGGCTGTGATGCAATACGCCATTCTCAAGGGCTGCATCAGCGCATCAGGGATTCCATACGACGCAGGCTGGATGCATGTATCCTCGCTAACGGAAGACATTTCGAACATTTCCTGTAACAAAGTGTTTGAAGTCACGCTGGTACGTTCTGTTGCTGTGTGTTTCCATTCCGTGATTAATGTGATTTGAAGAGAAGTAATAAAATGAGTTCTAACATGGAAAGTAAGCCTCACATGTCCACATAACATATTATCTTTCTTTGTGTGCGAGGAATGTTTCCTGAAAGTTTGGCCGTACCTTTTTGTAACACACTATATATATATATATATATATATATATATATATATATATATATATATATATATATATATATACTCCTGGAAATTGAAATAAGAACACCGTGAATTCATTGTCCCAGGAATGGGAAACTTTCTTGACACATTCCTGGTGTCAGATACATCACATGATCACACTGACAGAACCACAGGCACATAGACACAGGCAACAGAGCATGCACAATGTCGGCACTAGTACAGTGTATATCCACCTTTCGCAGCAATGCAGGCTGCTATTCTCCCATGGAGACGATCGTAGAGATGCTGGATGTAGTCCTGTGGAACGGCTTGCCATGCCATTTCCACCTGGCGCCTCAGTTGGACCAGCGTTCGTGCTGGACGTGCAGACCGCGTGAGACGACGCTTCATCCAGTCCCAAACATGCTCAATGGGGGACAGATCCGGAGATCTTGCTGGCCAGGGTAGTTGACTTACACCTTCTAGAGCACGTTGGGTGGCACGGGATACATGCGGACGTGCATTGTCCTGTTGGAACAGCAAGTTCCCTTGCCGGTCTAGGAATGGTAGAACGATGGGTTCGATGACGGTTTGGATGTACCGTGCACTATTCAGTGTCCCCTCGACGATCACCAGTGGTGTACGGCCCGTGTAGGAGATCGCTCCCCACACCATGATGCCGGGTGTTGGCCCTGTGTGCCTCGGTCGTATGCAGTCCTGATTGTGGCGCTCACCTGCACGGCGCCAAACACGCATACGACCATCATTGGCACCAAGGCAGAAGCGACTCTCATCGCTGAAGACGACACGTCTCCATTCGTCCCTCCATTCACGCCTGTCGCGACACCACTGGAGGCGGGCTGCACGATGTTGGGGCGTGAGCGGAAGACGGCCTAACGGTGTGCGGGACCGTAGCCCATCTTCATGGAGACGATTGCGAATGGTCCTCGCCGATACCCCAGGAGCAACAGTGTCCCTAATTTGCTGGGAAGTGGCGGTGCGGTCCCCTACGGCACTGCGTAGGATCCTACGGTCTTGGCATGCATCCGTGCGTCGTTGCGGTCCGGTCCCAGGTCGACGGGCACGTGCACCTTCCGCCGACCACTGGCGACAACATCGATGTACTGTGGAGACCTCACGCCCCACGTGTTGAGCAATTCGACGGTACGTCCACCCGGCCTCCCGCATGCCCACTATACGCCCTCGCTCAAAGTCCGTCAACTGCACATACGGTTCACGTCCACGCTGTCGCGGCATGCTACCAGTGTTAAAGACTGCGATGGAGCTCCGTATGCCACAGCAAACTGGCTGACACTGACGGCGGCGGTGCACAAATGCTGCGCAGCTAGCGCCATTCGACGGCCAACACCGCGGTTCCTGGTGTGTCCGCTGTGCCGTGCGTGTGATCATTGCTTGTACAGCCCTCTCGCAGTGTCCGGAGCAAGTATGGTGGGTCTGACACACCGGTGTCAATGTGTTCTTTTTTCCATTTCCAGGAGTGTATATCAGGGTCGCTTAGGGAATGCGTTCAACATACAAGCTGATGGCGAAATATTGAGCGTCGTTCGGACCGTGACAGTAGGCAGATTCGCCCAGTATTGTTAATTTGCGAAGAATTTGCTATTCACTGTACTGCTAAACACACTAATAGTTTTTATGAAGGTCCGGGGATCCAACATCGAATAAAAGTTCGTAGACGATATTTATCTTCTTTTTCATGGGAGAATTTTATTTTTATTCTTGATAATTGCAATTACAAGTTGACCTCTGCACTTCAAATTACGTCTGTCTGCATACTTATCTGACCTAAAAAAAAAACACAATGTCCAATCAGCATTCCTTATCTCCAACAACTGCAAAAAAGCTAGATGCTTTTCTCTCTCTCCTTTTTTTTTTTTTTTTTTTTTTTTTTTTTTTTTTTTTTTTGCAGCAAAGAGCGTTGTAGACACAGCAAAGAGCGTTGTCGTCTCAATTACAGTAGCGCATCATCGCTGGTACTTGCAGCCGGAATATTACGATTACATTACATTACGTAGTGATGTTACAACATTTTCTTTCTCCATTCATCCAATATGCCATGGCGAATGGCACTCTCTCCAGTTAATAGGGCTGATTTTCTTCCCTGGCTGAAGTCGGGACATATATGGCCGTGTCTGCAGGGATTTCTCTATTCTAAAAAGCCACACATACACCACACCTACTCTGCTACTGTAGTAGCACGACTGACTTACTAAGAGCGGTACTTCCGTTCTCTATCCGATAGCGGAGATCGAGAAATTCACTTCCGAGATTGTCACAGAATCATCCAAGCTATCCACTCGGCTCCATAACAGAGGACAGCGATTCGTTCAGGGAACAATGCTGCTAGGCGCTACCTCCATTTTGAAAGAACGCTCGACGCCAACTGTCTTAACCAACAGACGAGACATCCTTTACTGGCGCAGATGCACTTTCAGAGCAGGTAAGACCTCAGATATAAGGCTTAATTGGATGGACATGTGGCCAGCGCCCACTTTCGCCTTCCGCCCCATCTGTGACCTCGCCACTATTCGCCATTCTCCGCGAGGCGTGTATCTACCGGCCACGAAGGTGCAGCGGCATCAGGGATCCCAGGCGACGCTATAGCCCCAGAGGTGCCAGAAAAGTCGTCTCAGATCCGTCAACGCCTCTGCAGCCCTGGGAAGCACCCTGAAGCCAGTCGTCCGTGGCCCACAATGCTCCCATCTGTTCCCAGACATTGACTGATTTCCCCTACACTCGTACAGGTGCAGTCCCTGTCCATCTTTAATGTAAATTCGTCTACACGACAAAGAAAATAACATTAACCCAAACACATGAAATCTACTGCTGCGATGCTGCTTCAGTTTATGACAATGCTACAAAGAAAGCTCACATGATACTAATCCTCGAAAAATACGTGAATTCATCGTACAAGTTAACAGACACTAGCTACACAGTTCAGTAAACAGATTCTATCTACTTCTTTTCAGGACGTCAGAATAAAGACTAAACTAAATGTTGGGTAGAAACCGAATCTGCTGCTACTGCTGACACATGTAACAGACCCTGTTTCTCTATTGTCCCGGTACGTGGGACGGAGTGTGGCTTCAGGGCAGCGGCCTCATCAGACACTGCCGCGGCCGGCTAGGCAAACAGCACTTGTTGAACTGGCGTCGATTTTTCACCACTGAAAACGGGAAAACACAGTCCTCGTCGATATACGGTGCTCAACTAGAGCATGGCATGCATTTTCCCGATCCGCATGCTGTTCTCTCCAGTAGAGAGGGCGATAAGCTTCGTTTATCTTGGGGAAGTTGCCGACGTTGACCGTCTGAAAACGAGTGTGCGAACGATCCACATGGCTAGTGAGTGATAGGAATTGAGAAGTGCTCACTCTTCTTCACCATGACGACCAGTAGTTTATTACCAACTACCAGCGAGCTGGTTAGCCCATGAATGGTGTGTCATACATCTCCGCCCTTTCTGCTAACAGCGACTATATTGGTCAAGAAAACCGTAATAAATTTGAAATCGGAGGTCATATGACTCCACTAGAAACAGAACGTATTGAACCACTCACTCCCTATTTAATGTAATCTACTCTCTAAGAAAGGCCGGATGAAACACCAGACGCGCTAGTAATTTTTGACGTGGCAGTACACTCATTAATTTTGATGAGACTGATAATAGTAGCAGAAGTCTACGTACTAAAATTTTGAGTTTGTAAGTTCCTTTCCAGAAATTTTATACTTCATAAAAATTAGGAATCAGACCGAGTAACTAGTAGCGGTGCTCAAATCAGTATACGCTCATGGCTAAATTCTCAACTGAATTTGTATACCGATAGCGAAATCGGCAATGTTCGTAACTACTAAATACGTATGGGAATTGGACATACGTCCTAATCTCCTTTTCCCTCCTCTCTCCTCGCTCCTACGTTTGTCCATCTCTTCCTTCTCCCCCCTTTCTCTGCACAGCACCTCTTCCGCCCCTCGCTGTACATCTCTTCTCCCACACTGTCACTATCCTTCTCCTCTTCCCTCATCTCTCTGTCCATATCTTCCATCCCCTTCCTTACACGCATTTCCTCCCCCATTCTCAGCCCATTTCCTCCTGCCCCCCTCTGTCTGACCTTATTTATTGTTAATGCGAACGGAACCTGATTGGGAATAGACGTCAATCGGTTGGAACCATTAGTAAACGGGGTATTAGTGAGAGCTTTACAGCTGCTGGATCTGTGAGGATTGTGGCGTTGACAGTATTTCGCATGGTTTTAATACACGAAAAGACAGGATTATAAAATTAGCTGTAAATACAAGTCTCATGTTTTCTGTTAAAAATGACTGCGAAAAGGAAAACAAAACCGTGCATTTTCACAGCATAGCTTAGCATATTCTTTCTTCGTGCCGGTTTAACTGAAAATGTATATTGTATGATTCCTATTCCATTTGTCACCGAACGCTGTCTAAGCTCATCTTCAGTCATTGACTCGACGATCATGTATTTGGGCTGGGTTGCACTTACACCGACCAATGTTCCGACACCTCACTGGTAGCATTTTTTCCAAAGAAATAAACCACGAACTGAAATGAATTTAATGTTTGCATCACCCCAAATTACAATGAACTGACATCAGTTCAATCTTTGTAACACACCAAAAATATAATCATCAGTGACAACACACTGTAATAACGCTTTCAGTTGAATTTTTTTTTCGCAATATGTCACTATTCAATGTGGAATTTGTTGTTGTCATGAAAACATATGACAACAGAACTGTCAAACCGACCATCAGATTTCTTTGATTGAGATTTTCATAAAAAAAAATACCATCCAAAATCCCGACTTTTCCGGAGGATTTTCCAAAAATTTTCTTTCGTACATGCCTTGTCCTGAAAGTTATGAGAAAAAGAGAAATCGGTCAAGCCCATCTCAAGTGACAATCTTTCAAACATGCGACAACTGATTTTTATTTATATAAATAAGCAAAAAGAAGAGTTTCAAAATTAAATTTCACAACGTTTTTTGGTTTAAAAAATTGGTTAACTGTTCTTACCTAGTCAAAGCCACAAACATTTCCTTTAGGAGACACAATCCGCTTCTTATGTGAATAAGTGATACGAGTTTATTAGTTTTCTCAAATTAGGTAACATGAGTTGATGCCGGACCCTCACCTCGGTGAAAATATTAATTAAATAACACAAAATTGGCTCTCTCTGTAATAATTCGTGATCCTTCAAATTTTTGATGTAGCTGATGTCATCGGAAATGTAAAACATCGTCAGAAGTCAACCTTGACATTATTTTTTTGACGCCTTTTCTGTATGCTTACTGTTCTGTGTAGAATCACCTCACAGACTCCTCTCCTCCAGTGCGACCTCACGACGCTCGCTCCAGACCCACACTGTCGTTCCTCGCAGCACCAATGTCCAGACTCGCGACAGCCGTGCGGCAGCCCAAAGAAAATGAGGAAGGAAGAGTTACGTCGCCAGTCTAAGAGTAAGCGTTTGTCGTAGGATAACGCGTTTCTCTGTATCAATTTTAAGCGGCTCGGTATTGTCAAAGACCACACTTACAGTGAAATGGCGAAACCTCTTCAGTCATTTGTAGTAACCTTGCCCTCAGTCTGAAGATGTTTGTCCCCAGCTCTCTGTCCCTGCTCTACATATTATTGGTTGCACTGTGATAAGGCGTTCCAGAGGAACAGAGGAGAAACGCTACGTGTTCGCCGACGAGATGACGTGTTTTACAGGCAAAGCTGGGAGGGGGGAGAGCTTTGATGTGCGCTGCTGGGGCTAATAGAGGCTCGGCAGCCAGACTGTGGCCGTTCAACCCGCGCCGCTCATACATATGTAGGAGGCACGGAAGTGCGAATGGAGCGGCCTTGTTTACGCGCGCCGCGCGGCTCCGCGCCGGTACCCGCTCCTTGCCGTGTTGCAGAGTCGCGGCGCGTGCTGCCGCTAACTCACCACGCCCGCCGTGACGGCAACCAGCGGCTATCTGGCCTGCGGTCCGCCAGATAACGCAGCAATTTAGAACGCGGGCCGCGCGTGCTCAAACACGGCACCGCCAGCAGTGTACCTCTGGGTCCGCAGACCGGCCGACAACTCCTGATAAAATCCGCACACGGTGGCGCCGGCGATTAACGTCTCTCAAGGGAAATACTCTCCCCGACATGTGTGGAAATGCGTTGGGGTGTAAAACCTGTGACATGAAAAACAAGTGGGATATCTGACATTCTGCTCTAATTCCAATACTGCATGTACCTTATCAAGGTAAGTGCGGTATTAATAGTTTTAATTCTCATCTCCATAAAATAAAGTTACCTTTCTCTATGAAGAACCACGAGTCGCAAGAGAAATGGCAGGCCTGGTGCTCGAAGGGCACCTAATCGTTATGGGGGTGATGGTAACCAGCTCGGTGTACTGACCCCGACGGCAATTCAAAATCGAGGCGATAGTGTTAAAAGTGTAAATCAGTTATGGATCAGTTTTCAAAATCTCGCACAACATTTTGATCCACCAGGTTCCACGGCCGCTCACACCCAGCCCGCCGGACCAAGGAAGCAGTAGAAATGTTGCAGTTGTGTAAGGCTAATATATATTACACTGAAGCGCCAAAGAACCTGGTATAAGCACGTGTATTCAAATACAGAGATATGTAAACAGAATACGGCGCTGCGGTCGACAACGCCTTTATAAGACAACCAAGTGTCTGGCGCAGTTGGTAGATCAGTTACTGCTCCTACAATGGCAGGTTATCAAGATTTAAGTGAGTTTGAACCTACGGACGAGCAATGGAACACAGCATCTAGGAGGTAGCGATGAAGCGGGGGTTTTCCCGTGCGACGTTTCACGAGTGCACCATGAAAATCAGGAATCCTGTAAAACATCAAATCTCCGATATCGCTGCGGCCGGAAAATGATCCTGCAAGAACGGTACAAAGGACGACAGAGGGAATCGTTCAGTGTGGCAGAAGTGCAACCCTTCCCAAAATTGCTGCAGATTTCAATGCTGGGCCATCAGCAAGTGCCAGTGTGCGGACCATTCAACGAAACATCATCAATGTGGGCTTTCGGAGCCGAAGGCCCACGGGTGTATCCTTGATGACTGCACGACAAAAAGCTTTACGCTTCGCCTGGGCCCGTCAACACCCACATTGGACTATTGATCACTGGCCGCCGTTGGATAAGCAGCTGCAGCAGCAAGTCGTATACTCCTAGCTCACTCATTTGTTACATAGTTTAATTCTTAATTTCTTTGCGTGTTTTTGGTACTTGCATTGTTTAATTCATAAATTTCGAGCGTATTATAGTATTTGAGAGTTGTAGCATCGCGTTTTAGTACCTGAATAGTGTAAATTCGTGTAGTCGTTTGTCTACTGTTTTGTTTTGAACGGCCAGTGTCGGTTGGTCGCAGTCAGTGTGCTCCCTGCCGCCGTTGGATAAGCAGCTGAGCAGCAAGTCGTATACTCCTAGCTCACTCATTTGTTACATAGTTTAACTCTTAATTTCTTTGCGTGTTTTTGGTTCTTGCATTGTTTAATTCATAAATTTCGGGCGTATTATAGTATTTGAGAGTGTAGCATCGTGTTTTAGTACCTGAATAGTGTAATTTCGCTTAGTCTCCTTCCGCCGCCGAGCAGTGTCAGCAGTGCGCAAGTAGCAGCATTACTGCATTTACTAGGCAATCTTGTATTTTAATAACCGTTTAAATTTTGTCGATTTGTTTGCGCTCTCTGTAGATTAGTTCAGACGTTCTTAGCAAAACAGTTTTTAGCATGGATAGGGACTGCAACTGCTGTGTTCGGATGCAGGCTGAGTTGGCATCCCTTCGCTCCCAGCTTCAGGCAGTGTTGGCTTCGGTCACACAGCTTGAGGCTGTTGCCAATGGGCATCACTCTGGGGGTCGGGATGGGGGTTGTCGGGGACGGCCAGCTCGTCCCACGCATCCCCTGATCGGACTACGACTGTGGTTGCCCGGGATACTGCCCGCATTGAGGCTGATCCCTCACCTGTGGTAGAGTGGGAGGTCGTTTCAAGGTGTGGCAGGGGGCGAAAGACATTCCGGAGGGCTGAACGGAAAGCCTCTCCAGTTTGTCTGACGAACCGGTTTCAGGCTCTGTCTCAGGCTGATACTGATCTTCGGCCTGACATGGCTGCTTGTCCTGTTCCAGAGGTTGCCCCTCAGCCTGCAAGATCCGGGCAGTCGCAGAGGGTGGGCTTACTGGTAGTTGGGAGCTCCAACGTCAGGCGCGTAATGGGGCCCCTTAGGGAAATGGCAGCAAGAGAGGGGAAGAAAACCAATGTGCACTCCGTGTGCATACCGGGGGGAGTCATTCCAGATGTGGAAAGGGTCCTTCCGGATGCCATGAAGGGTACAGGGTGCACCCATCTGCAGGTGGTCGCTCATGTCGGCACCAATGATGTGTGTCGCTATGGATCGGAGGAAATCCTCTCTGGCTTCCGGCGGCTATCTGATTTGGTGAAGACTGCCAGTCTCGCTAGCGGGATGAAAGCAGAGCTCACCATCTGCAGCATCGTCGACAGGACTGACTGCGGACCTTTGGTACAGAGCCGAGTGGAGGGTCTGAATCAGAGGCTGAGACGGTTCTGCGACCGTGTGGGCTGCAGATTCCTCGACTTGCGCCATAGGGTGGTGGGGTTTCGGGTTCCGCTGGATAGGTCAGGAGTCCACTACACGCAACAAGCGGCTACACGGGTAGCAGGGGTTGTGTGGCGTGGGCTGGGCGGTTTTTTAGGTTAGATGGCCTTGGGGAAGTACAGAAAGGGCAACAGCCTCAACGGGTGCGGGGCAAAGTCAGGACATGCGGGGACCAAGCAGCAATCGGTATTGTAATTGTCAACTGTCGAAGCTGCGTTGGTAAAGTACCGGAACTTCAAGCGCTGATAGAAAGCACCGAAGCTGAAATCGTTATAGGTACAGAAAGCTGGCTTAAGCCAGAGATAAATTCTGCCGAAATTTTTACAAAGGTACACACGATGTTTAGAAAGGATAGATTGCATGCAACCGGTGGTGGAGTGTTCATCGCTGTTAGTAGTAGTTTATCCTGTAGTGAAGTAGAAGTGGATAGTTCCTGTGAATTATTATGGGTGGAGGTTACACTAAACAACCGAACTAGGTTAATAATTGGCTCCTTTTACCGACCTCCCGACTCAGCAGCATTAGTGGCAGAACAACTGAGAGAAAATTTGGAATACATTTCACATAAATTTTCTCAGCATGTTATAGTCTTAGGTGGAGATTTCAATTTACCAGATATAGACTGGGACACTCAGATGTTTAGGACGGGTGGTAGGGACAGAGCATCGAGTGACATTATACTGAGTGCACTATCCGAAAATTTCCTCGAGCAATTAAACAGAGAACCGACTCGTGGAGATAACATCTTGGACCTACTGATAACAAACAGACCCGAACTTTTCGAATCTGTATGTACAGAACAGGGAATCAGTGATCATAAGGCCGTTGCAGCATCCCTGAATATGGAAGTTAATAGGAATATAAAAAAAGGGAGGAAGGTTTATCTGTTTAGCAAGAGTAATAGAAGGCAGATTTCAGACTACCTAACAGATCAAAACGAAAATTTCTGTTCCGACACTGACAATGTTGAGTGTTTATGGAAAAAGTTCAAGGCAATCGTAAAATGCGTTTTAGACAGGTACGTGCCGAGTAAAACTGTGAGGGACGGGAAAAACCCACCGTGGTACAACAACAAAGTTAGGAAACTACTGCGAAAGCAAAGAGAGCTCCACTCCAAGTTTAAACGCAGCCAAAACCTCTCAGACAAACTGAAGCTAAACGATGTCAAAGTTAGCGTAAGGAGGGCTATGCGTGAAGCGTTCATTGAATTCGAAAGTAAAATTCTATGTACCGACTTGACAGAAAATCCTAGGAAGTTCTGGTCTTACGTTAAATCAGTAAGTGGCTCGAAACAGCATATCCAGACACTACGGGATGATGATGGCATTGAAACAGAGGATGACACGCGTAAAGCTGAAATACTAAACACCTTTTTCCAGAGCTGTTTCACAGAGGAAGACCGCACTGCAGTTCCTTCTCTAAATCCTCGCACAAACGAAAAAATGGCTGACATCGAAATAAGTGTCCAAGGAATAGAAAAGCAACTGGAATCACTCAATAGAGGAAAGTCCACTGGACCTGACGGGATACCAATTAGATTCTACACAGAGTACGCTAAAGAACTTGCCCCCCTTCTAACAGCCGTGTACCGCAAGTCTCTAGAGGAACGGAGGGTTCCAAATGATTGGGAAAAAGAGCACAGATAGTCCCAGTCTTCAAGAAGGGTCGTCGAGCAGATGCGCAAAACTATAGACCTATATCTCTTACGTCGATCTCTTGTAGAATTTTAGAACATGTTTTTTGCTCGCGTATCATGTCATTTCTGGAAACCCAGAATCTACTATGTAGGAATCAACATGGATTCCGGAAACAGCGATCGTGTGAGACCCAACTCGCCTTATTTGTTCATGAGACCCAGAAAATATTAGATACAGGCTCCCAGGTAGATGCTATTTTTCTTGACTTCCGGAAGGCGTTCGATACAGTTCCGCACTGTCGCCTGATAAACAAAGTAAGAGCCTACGGAATATCAGACCAGCTGTGTGGCTGGATTGAAGAGTTTTTAGCAAACAGAACACAGCATGTTGTTATCAATGGAGAGACGTCTACAGACGTTAAAGTAACCTCTGGCGTGCCACAGGGGAGTGTTATGGGACCATTGCTTTTCACAATATATATAAATGACTTAGTAGATAGTGTCGGAAGTTCCATGCGGCTTTTCGCGGATGATGCTGTAGTATACAGAGAAGTTGCTGCATTAGAAAATTGTAGCGAAATACAGGAAGATCTGCAGCGGATAGGCACTTGGTGCAGGGAGTGGCAACTGACCCTTAACATAGACAAATGTAATGTATTGCGAATACATAGAAAGAAGGATCCTTTATTGTATGATTATATGATAGCGGAACAAACACTGGTAGCAGTTACTTCTGTAAAATATCTGGGAGTATGCGTACGGAACGATTTGAAGTGGAATGATCATATAAAACTAATTGTTGGTAAGGCGGGTACCAGGTTGAGATTCATTGGGAGAGTGCTTAGAAAATGTAGTCCATCAACAAAGGAGGTGGCTTACAAAACACTCGTTCGACCTATACTTGAGTATTGTTCATCAGTGTGGGATCCGTACCAGGTCGGGTTGACGGAGGAGATAGAGAAGATCCAAAGAAGAGCGGCGCGTTTCGTCACTGGGTTATTTGGTAACCGTGATAGCGTTACGGAGATGTTTAATAAACTCAAGTGGCAGACTCTGCAAGAGAGGCGCTCTGCATCGCGGTGTAGCTTGCTCGCCAGGTTTCGAGAGGGTGCGTTTCTGAATGAGGTATCGAATATATTGCTTCCCCCTACTTATACTTCCCGAGGAGATCACGAATGTAAAATTAGAGAGATTAGAGCGCGCACGGAGGCTTTCAGACAGTCGTTCTTCCCGCGAACCGTACGCGACTGGAACAGGAAAGGGAGGTAATGACAGTGGTACGTAAAGTGCCCTCCGCCACACACCATTGGGTGGCTTGCGGAGTATCAATGTAGATGTAGATGTAGATGTAGAAACATGTTGGCTGGACGGACGAGTCTCGTTTCAAATTGTATCGAGCTATGAATGTGTACGGGTATGGAGACAACGCAATGAATCCATGGATCCTGAACGTCAGCAGGGGACTGTTCAAGCTAGTGGAGGCTCTGTAAGAGTGTGGGGCGTGTGCATTTGGAGTGTTATGGGACCCCTGATACATCTAGATACGACTCTGACAGGTGATTCGTACGTAAGTATCTTGTCTGATCACCTGCAGCCATTCATGTCCATTGTGCATTCCGACAAACTTGGGCAATTCTGGTAGGACAATGGGACACCTCACATGTCGAGAATTGCTACAGAGTGGCTCGAGGAACACTCTTTTGAATTTAATCACTTCCACTGGCCACCAAACTCCCCAGGCATGAATATCATTGAGCATATATGGGATGTCTTGCAACGTGAGGTTCAGAAGAGATCTCCACCCCCTCTTACTCTTACGGATTTATGGACAGCCCTACAGGATTCATAGTGTGAATTCCTCCAGCACCACTTCAGACGTTAGTCGAGTCCATGCCAAGTCGTGTTGCGGCACTTTTGCGTTCCCTCGGGATCCCTGCACCATATGGGGTGATTTATCAGTTTCTTTGGCTTTTTGGTGTTGTTCTTCAGCCTCGCAGTCACTACGGAAGAATGCAGGATATATCATTATGACCCCGGGTTAGAGAATCAATATGTGGATTCACCACCGACGAAAAGCGCGAAGACCATCAGCAGGCAAGGAGGTGCTTCGTATCCTTGAGACCACCCATTTGGGGTCGAAGAGGCTATGCTCGTAAGGGGCATATCGTCACAGGACCATGCAACTGGACTGTCCTAAAGAGAGTATTGGAGAATGTCAAGACGAGATGTCGCTGAAAACTGCACAAACGGATGGCTTTATATATTTATTTAAAATGGTCTGATTAGGGAAATTAGGCCCTCACTTAACAATGGACCAGTGTTTCACATACACAGCACCTTTTTTACGTCATAGCTAGCTAAGAAATAACAATTTTAGTATGATAGCGAATATTAAACTGGTTTTAGTGTCTGAAGTGGTAGTTTCAGCTAGTTACACTGACTATGAACTAATAATGTTTATACTGTTCAGTACTTCGTATCTCATAATCCCGATATCGAGTGCGCGTTATCATTTTACCCTTCTCTCACAGTTCATTTCAGTTAGAAGAACCGGTTAGTTGCATTGTTGAACTGCTCGGAAGTTCAAATATTTAATAAGATCCTATTGTTCGTGGTTGGCCGTTATTTGCTTCGATGACTAAGCCAGTCAGTAGCAGGCAGAAGCCGTAGCGTTAGCAGTTTTGTGTTCTTAACTTGCTCTCTCAGTAAGGTACGAAGGCTTCTTGGACCGAGCGAGGTGGCGCAGTGGTAGCACACTGGACTCGCATTCGGGAGGACGACGGTTCAATCCCGTCTCCGGCCATCCTGATTTAGGTTTTCCGTGATTTCCCTAAATCGTTTCAGGCAAATGCCGGGATGGTTCCTTTGAAAGGGCACGGCCGATTTCCTTCCCAATCCTTCCCTAACCCGAGCTTGCGCTCCGTCTCTAATGACCTCGTTGTCGACGGGACGTTAAACATTAACCGCCACCACCACCGCTTCTTGGAAAGTAATGCCTTCCAATTTTTATGTGAAAAATCTTAAAGTTTTTTGAATAAAGCAAATGTTATTAACATTCTGCATCTTTATTCTTCAAGTTTACATATTTGCAGCCCTCTGTCGCTAGAGGGCTCATAATTGTACGGTGCGACAAGGTGGCGTGTAACGTAGCTACGTCGGTGAGAGAGAAACAGCGTGCTGTAACCGAGTTTCGAATTCTAAGAGCTCGTCCACACGCGGAGCATCCTCTCATTCGGCGTGAGTGTCAGACCAGGCACTAGTGCTGCGACATGTGGTTTCACTGTCATTGATCATCCTCCATACACTCCTGACTTGGCCTCATACCATTTTCATCTTTTTCCAAAACCGGATGAACACAACGGAAGACTGCACTTCGATTGTGATGAACCGGTGCAAACATTCTGCATCGACGAAATAAACAAACTAATCTCTCGTTGAAGAGAACGTGTTTTTCGCCAGGATAAGTGTGTTGAGAAATAAATCTACACATGAAGAATAAAGATGTAAAATGTTAACAATGTTTTTTCTATTTAAAAAGTTTTAAATTTTTTCACATAAAAAAATTCGCGGATATTACTTTTCAGTGCGCTCATGTAATTGCAGAGACAGTCGTCATTGGATCCCTTTGGCCTTATTGTATTATGTGTCAACTATACAACTGTGGGGCGTGATCGATGGTAATATTTGTGAGTGGAACAGTGGTGTGGTTTTACTAGTGCAGGGTGGTATCTGAAATTGAAAGAAAGAGTAGAGGTAATATGTAGGTATTGGGTAGCCTGTTTCTAGTGAGGAGCAACAATGGAGTTGTCGAATTTAATAGCAACTGAGTCATAGTTCCACCAACAAACTTTGGTCAATGCGTACCACTGCTGGAGGGACCCGCAAGCTTAAATACTGCGGAAAGTACAGAATAAAAATTCCAATCCACGCAACGAGATTTAACGTTCTCGTTATTCTCCCTAGACTGTCAAGGCGAATGCCAAGATGGTGCCTTTGAAAGCAAATTCATGCCCGCCTTCACCAATCCAACGACCTCATTGTAGTCGGGTCGTTAACTGTATCTTGCTTCGCCCTTCCATTTTAATATGACCATCCTATGGACGCATCAGCATAATTTTTCCTTATATCTCCTAAGACCCTGTGGTGGCGATTCATCCAAGGATATTAAAGCACCGTTTGACGATTAGGAGTATACGGCCACTTCTCTATCCTTTCTGGCAAAATGCAGTAAATGGGAAACCACTGCTTCAAAGGGATTCAGAACAGGTTTCTGCTGCTAGTTCAGTTATAAAAGTTGGTGACTTCGGCTATAAAAACAGGTGGGCGGCCAATAAAACAGGCAGGTAGAATGAAAGAAATTGTCTGCCACCTTTCATTGGGACAAGTTGGTACGATTACGACAGGTTTAGTAGGATCTTTTGAACGATTCCAGATAGCCCTAAAAGCAATTTCACGGAACGCTGCATACTCGCTTCTCTGAGGCTATCCTCCCCTCACCCCTCCTCACCTGATCACGTTCCGCAGACAACCGCCCGTCTAGATCAGTTTTCCCTGAGCGGCGACAGCTGGTGCGCCGAGATTGCAGTTCCTCAGCTTCTCGCCCGCCATTGCTGCGGATATGAGGCGGCGGGTAGAATGCCGAAGCAGTGAGGAGCCAGGCGCAGAGCTGCAGCCATGTCGCACGGTCGGGGAACTATTTGACCTAACGGTATGTAACCATACACTCATTTCTCGACCTGTTGATACCGTACGTTCTGTGGAAGCGCGAATATAATATTTTTGCAGACTGAGTTACGGTTAAGAAGTAGTGAGTTACCCGACGTCATAGTGGCTTGTGATTTTGAACAGTAAAGTCGCTTTCGAATGATTGCACTCATGTCAGAGCGCATTTTACATCGAAATATTGGGTAAATGTGCTCCGTCTGTTTCTAGTGAGCATGCATTTAGGTTTCTAGTCCCGAGACTTTTAAACTGCTTCTCGTCGCAATGTCACACAACTCCACCCTGAAATTTGCTCTGGCGAGCCGCTAATTCTAAATTTCTGACAATGCATATCAAATGAAACAATCCTAATCTACAAAAAATGCAATAGCCACAGATGATCTACAGTCTCACACGTTAACGCAAGACGCCCTTCTCTGTCAGAAACAATCAACAAATTTGGCGTGTCGTGGAGATAAACAACTGCACATGCCGGGGCGGTTTCCGGGAAACATAAGCACTTGCGGATTGGGCGCTTACTTCAGAAATATCAGTGCAAGATAAAGTGTACACTGAGGTGACAAAAGTCATTGGATACCTCCTGATATCGTATCGAACCTCCTTTTTCCCGACGTAGTGCAGCAACTCGACGTGGCAAGGACTCAACCAGTCGCTGGAAGTCCCCTGCAGAAATGTTGAACCAAGCTGCCCCTATAGTGGTCAATAATTGCAAAAATTTTCGGGTGCAGGATTTTGTGCACAAACTAACCATTCGATGATGTTCCATAAACGTTCGATGAGATTCTCGTCGGGCTATCTGGGTGGACAAATCATTCGACCCAATTGTCCAAAATATCCTTCAAACAAATCGCAGACGCCTATAGCCCGGAGACATCGCGTCTTGTCATTCATAAAAATTCCATCGTTGTTAGAGACCATGAAGTCAATGAATGGCTGCAAATGGTTTCCAAATAGCCGAACATAACCGTATACAGTCAATGGTCGCTTCAGTTGTACCACAGTACCCAGACCATTGCATGTAAATACAGCCCACACTTTCATGGAGCTACCATCAGCTTGCACAGTGGACTAGGGTCCATTGCTTTGTGGGGTCTGCGCCACAATCGAACCGTACGACCCGTTCTTAACTGAAATCGGGACTCGTCTGACCAGGCCACTGTTTCTCAGTCGTCTAAGTTCCAACCGATATGGTCACTAGTCCAGAAGAGGCGCTGCAGGCGATGTCGTGCTGTTAGCAAAGGCACTCGCGTCGGTCGTCTGACATAGCTCATTAAAGGATACTTCGTCGTATGTCCTACATTGATTTCTGCGGTTATTTCAAGCAGTATTGCTGGTCTGTTAGCACTAACAACTCTTCGTAAACGCCGCTGCTCTTGGTCGTCAAGTGAAGACCGTCGACTGTTGCGTTGCCCGTGGTGGCGGGCGGCGGGTGGAGAGGAGGGGTGGGAGGGAATACAGCTTCGCCAATGCACTGCACTTTTATACCTTATGTATGCGATACTATCGCCATCTGTATATGCACATATTGCTATCCCATGGCTTATCGGCTCATTGTGCGATGAACGACAACATTTCACGAGCTGCTGGACATTCACTTCGTCATCCGCTACGTGACGACTGCACGCACCCTTGTCAATGGGATCCGAGTACTTCACAGTTATTGTGAACTATGCATGCCAGAATGGAATGTACGTATATGTTGCAAAACTGTATATCCTGGCCGACATGAATAATGCATACTAATTACTGCTACAGAACGTCGAAGGTACAAGAGAAAACACTTGCCGTTATGCCCTCCTTTCGGCAGTACAACTGGAATTGTACAATCTGTAACGCAACATAAGTACATTTGTAACCTCGTTTTTTCCGCCAAAAATTTAATATCGAATATTTCTTTTTTGTACTATGTCTGTAAAATCATTGATTAACTGTCGTTATTGAGAACTATGCAATTTGTGCCTAATAATTTGCTTCAGCAGAGCTATGCTATACATCAGATTGTTTTTGGTATTAATGACTGCAAATAAGTTTCTAGATACCTAATATCTTCTTGAAGGAATACTATTCTAATTTTCTGATCGTGATTTTCAACCACAGCAGTACGGAATGTACTACATCTCTTAGTTTGACGCCTTTTTCTTGTCTTGAAAAAGAAAGCTTAATGAGCCATGCAGTACATCGTAGACAGACGGTCTTGCATTGCAGTCAGCAGCTGGTATGCACTGAAAATTATCTCAATACAAGTAATATAAATTGTTGTTATTCATTAAAAGTTTTGCTTGCACCGAAAATTATCTCAATAAAAATAATATGGTTGCTGTTACTCATTAAAAGTTTTGCTTGCTCTCAGTGAACACTATCTGTTAGCTTACGTAAACATTCAACACAGAAATCCCTAAGCATAAGAATTCGACTGCGAGAAGATAACTTCAAAGTGCCTGTCTGATTCCCTGTCCGTTTAAAAATTCGTAATGGCAAGAATACTGTCTGAATTCAACATTCTGAATCGTTAAACTTTTAAACTGATAAACAGGCCCTGGAAAAAATCAATATTCCTTTTTGTATTATTTAATTTTGGCTTACCTGTTACACAATGGAAACACCATGACACTGATCTTATCTCTTTTTTAAAAAAAGGCAAAACATACTTGGTTGATAACAAATCTCTATAAATAGAAATAAAAACTCATATTTTGATATGAACTCCGGATGCGGACAATGACTTGGGATAAATTATACCACCGAGCGAGGTGGCGCAGTGGTTAGACACTGGACTCGCATTCGGGAGGACGACGGTTCAATCCCGCGTCCGGCCATCCTGATTTAGGTTTTCCGTGATTTCCCTAAATCACTCCAGGCAAATGCCGGGATGGTTCCTCTGAAAGGGTACGGCCGACTTCCTTCCCCATCCTTCCCTAATCCGATGAGACCGATGACCACGCTGTCTGGTCTCCTTCCCCAAAAACAACCAACAATAAATTATACCATCAAATGGAATTAGTTTCCTGATTAGGAAAGTTCGATATTGAAAAATTATGCTTTTCTTTCCATCGCAAACATTAATACACAAAAAATTAGTTTCTGAGTGGACAATCGTAAGTAGTCTTTAATATCAAATAAGATCTTTTCAAAAATGCAATTCGTAAAAAGACATCAAATATTCAACAGTTATTCCCACTACCAAAAAATGAAGTAGAGGCGCCCTGTCACGGATTGCGCGGCCCCTCCCGTCGGGGGTTTGAGTCGTCCCTCGGGCACGGGTGTGTGTGTGCTGTCCTTAGCGTAATTTACACTCCTGGAAATTGAAATAAGAACACCGTGAATTCATTGTCCCAGGAAGGGGAAACTTTATTGACACATTCCTGGGGTCAGATACATCACATGATCACACTGACAGAACCACAGGCACATAGACACAGGCAACAGAGCATGCACAATGTCGGCACTAGTACAGTGTATATCCACCTTTCGCAGCAATGCAGGCTGCTATTCTCCCATGGAGACGATCGTAGAGATGCTGGATGTAGTCCTGTGGAACGGCTTGCCATGCCATTTCCACCTGGCGCCTCAGTTGGACCAGCGTTCGTGCTGGACGTGCAGACCGAGTGAGACGACGTTTCATCCAGTCCCAAACATGCTCAATGGGGGACAGATCCGGAGATCTTGCTGGCCAGGGTAGTTGACTTACACCTTCTAGAGCACATTGGGTGGCACGGGATACATGCGGACGTGCATTGTCCTGTTGGAACAGCAAGTTCCCTTGCCGGTCTAGGAATGGTAGAACGATGGGTTCGATGACGGTTTGGATGTACCGTGCACTATTCAGTGTCCCCTCGACGATCACCAGTGGTGTACGGCCAGTGTAGGAGATCGCTCCCCACACCATGATGCCGGGTGTTGGCCCTGTGTGCCTCGGTACTATGCAGTCCTGATTGTGACGCTCAAATGCACGGCGCCAAACACGCATACGACCATCATTGGCACCAAGGCAGAAGCGACTCTCATCGCTGAAGACGACACGTCTCCATTCGTCCCTCCATTCACGCCTGTCGCGACACCACTGGAGGCGGGCTGCACGATGTTGGGGCGTGAGCGGAAGACGGCCTAACAGTGTGCGGGACCGTAGCCCAGCTTCATGGAGACGGTTGCGAATGGTCCTCGCCGATACCCCAGGAGCAACAGTGTCCCTAATTTGCTGGGAAGTGGCGCTGCGGTCCCCTACGGCACTGCGTAGGATCCTACGGTCTTGGCGTGCATCCGTGCGTCGCTGCTGTCCGGTCCCTGGTCGACGGGCACGTGCACCTTTCACCGACCACTGGCGACAACATCGATGTACTGTGGAGACCTCACGCCCCACGTGTTGAGCAATTCGGCGGTACGTCCACCCGGCCTCCCGCATGTCCACTATACGCCCTCGCTCAAAGTCCGTCAACTGCACATACGGTTCACGTCCACGCTGTCGCGGCATGCTACCAGTGTTAAAGACTGCGATGGAGCTCCGTATGCCACGGCAAACTGGCTGACACTGACGGCGGCGGTGCACAAATGCTGCGCAGCTAGCGCCATTCGACGGCCAACACCGCGGTTCCTGGTGTGTCCGCTGTGCCGTGCGTGTGATCATTGCTTGTACAGCCCTCTCGCAGTGTCCGGAGCAAGTATGGTGGGTCTGACACACCGGTGTCAATGTGTTCTTTTTTCCATTTCCAGGAGTGTAGTTTAAGTAGTGTGTAAGCCTAGGGACCGATGACCGCAACAGTTTGGTCCCTTAGGAATCCACACACATTTTAAATTTTCAAGTTGAATATTAAGCATGGCTGTTTATCTTTCCCTGTTCTCAACTCCCTCGACGTCTGAACCAAGAATGGGTAGTTACAAGCTGCCACAATGAAGTACAAAATTAGAAATCAGTTACTTTAAATAAAATCCTTTTCTGTTACTCATCAAAATAATCATAATAAACTATTCTTCTCAGAAGGCTTCGATCACTTTCCTAATCTCAAATAATTAATCAATAAATCAACATGTTCCATTTCCTCACACTGTAACTGCAATCATACCACTCGGTCTAATCGTACTTCTACTCATGACACACGCTGCCGACTACTGATTTCCTCATCTCACGATTAACAGTGTTCATCATCTCGTTCGCATCTTGCAAAGCAGAGATAATCCAAGCAAGCCTCCAGGTGACATAACATCTCTGACGACACTGCACGCTTTTACTTTCAGACAGTACAAAGCACTTACACGTTCATGATATCCAAATACTATAGAAATGAACATAAAATTATCTACAACCCCCTGTCACAGCCCCTCGGCCTCTCCGGCCAGACCTTTGCTGAGTGAGATTTGTAATTTACAAAGGTTAATCTGCAAAATTCGTTAACGAAGTTAAAATTTTCTCACTAAATACTACAATCACGATGAAGAAGTACATAAATCTAAATAATACAATAACTACAGTGATTACAAAAGAAATAAATCCTTGTGCATAGGCGCACAAACACAGTCGTAAACATCAGTGTCCAAGTTAACAAATGTAGCATCGTCTCCACAACCTTATCAACAACCTCCTTTCTCAATGCATACGAAATCCCTTTCTCAGGCTAAACAATTACAAATACAAAGCGTGCATAGTAATCAAAACACACGTTCCCTTACCGTATTCGCATCTTCCTATACATCATTAATACGTCGCTTAAAAATATATCATATAAAGCCACTTAACTGTATCAAAATAAAATCTTCATACCATCATGTCATATCGACTGCTAAAATTCCTCCATTACGTTATCATTCATCTTCAAATCAATATAACTAAAACGGTTCGTGACTTTGCTCAGAAGTGCTGCCTTTGCCATAATTCGACTCAGTAGTCCTTGCTGAAAACAGCGAACACTTCCAACATTTTAACAAATACTTTGAAGAAATGTCACCTGATCTGCACAGGCATGCGACCTCTTTTACCTGTAAATACTACTGTATAACACCGTCTGCCTGCAAGAAAAATTAGTACCTTGTTCTCGTAACTCTGAAAATATTTTCTTATGTGCTTATCATTTGTTTCATCTCCCCTTCGTTTTATATTTTTCTCCTTGTTATATATCTAAAAAGCAAATTGCTTAATGTGTGAAATACAATCTTCAATAGTGAAGTAAATTGTATCAGATCATGCATTAAGGCAGAAATACAAGAAATTGTTCATTTTGCGTCACCAAAAAAATCAAAATATACTCTTTAAGGCATCCAGTTAAAGTTCACAAGATAAGTGTCAAGATGCATTTGTTTATTATTATTTTGAGCTTTTCCTCATTACAGAGGTTTATCTCCAACATAATAATTTACTTGGAAATTACAATACAAACAATAAACGTTCTTAAACTATATTTTCAAAATATTCCTCCAGGTGTTTCGATCTTGTGTGTCCTCTTCCTCTGCGCCCATTCTCCTCATTGTGTGCTGTACATTTTGGAGCCAGGTGGTCATAGGTCGTCCTCTTCTTCTCCCCTCCCCCTCCGGTTCCCACTCCAGTATCAATTTTGGTATTCTGGTTTTCTCCATTCGTCGTACATGCCCGTACACCGTAATTTCTTCCTATCCATTACGTCATATATTCTTTCTTTTATTTCCATTCTCCTCATTATTTCGGTGTTCCTTATCTTTTCTTTCCTGGAGATTCTTGCCGATCTTCTTCAGAAGTCCATCTCTAGAGCTTGTAATTTTTCAATGTGCTTCATGTTAATTGTCCAGGTCTCCGTTCCATACAGAACCACACTCTCTAATATGGATTTGTATATTAATTTTTTAGTTCTGCTCATTACATTCCTGCTCCGTAAGACTGAGATAAGCATCCCAATGACCCTCCGTCCGCTACTAATTCTTTTATTGATTTCTAACTCTGATTTTCCCTCGATTGCTAAAATGGATCCCAAATAACAGAAAGTGTTTATCTTTTTGATTTTCTTTCCTTCAATGTATAGCTCATCTGAATCATTAGTCAAGTATTCTGTTTTTTGGTAATTAATCTTCAAACCCCAAGTTTTGTATGCTACTGCTAGTTGATTGCACATATAGTTAGCATCCTCCCCGTCATGTCAGCAAACAATAAATGATGTAGGTAACCTCCATCTCTTATTTCTAATCCCATACTATTACATTTACGAGACCATGTTCTAAGACTAATATCTATATAGATTTGAAATAATGATGGTGACATGGGATGCATTTGTACAGGCTGAAATAAAATTTTTTCTTAATTCTACGTATGTACAAATGTTCCAACTTGCTACAGAAAAATACTCTTGATGGCTCTATCTCTCTCCATCAACGTGTGTGGACAGTATAAAAAGTGGTAAGGCATGCATTGTTCATGAAACTTTTTGATACTGGAAATGTAGTGTATGCCAAGACTGCTTTTAGTCGATAATGATTATACCTCAAAAGAGTTGGGATGACAAAATCGGTGAATGTGATAAGGACATCACACACGTCCATTCCCGAGGCAGGATTCGAACCTGCGACCGTAGTAGCAGCGCGGTTCCGGACTGAAGCGCCTAGAACCGCTCGGCCACAGCGGACGGCACATAGTGGAACTTCATTTAATTATAGGGGTGAACGGGGAATGTTCAGCTATATCCAGCAACAAATTCCGCATTTTTTCGAGTGAAACTGGCCGAAAAAATTGCGTTCCATTACATGCTGTACGCCTCTAGTATACTCCAAGGATCACTACACAATACACACAGCGATGTGTACAGATTTTAATTGTGATACCTAGAAACTAGAAAATGAACGCCGTTCTCTTTGAACAGTGGTTCTCAGTGTGTCAATGTACTGAGAAAGTATGCTGTGAGGAGCAACCAGGCTCCCGATAGCCTCTCAAACAAGTGCTACACCGCGCGGTCTTGAGCGCCTTGCCACGGTTTGAGCGGCTCACCCTGTCGGAGGTTCGAGTCCTCCCTCGGGCATGTGTGTGTGTGTGTGTGTGTGTGTGTGTGTGTGTGTGTGTGTGTGTGTGTGTGTGTGTGTGTGTGTGTGCGTGTGTGTGTTTCTGTCCTTAGTGTAAGTTAGTTTAAGTTAGATTAAGTAGTGTGTAAGCCTAGGGAGCGATGACCTCAGCAGTTTGGTCCCATCGGAACTTACCACCACCACCATACTTCTTTTGAGTTCTGTGAAGGAGAATGGAGATGACCACTCTAGGTGCTGAAAAATTTGATATTATTTCTCATACTGAACCAAGTATGGATCATCTTTGCCGTCTCATAGGATGAAATCATCTACAGCACCGGCGTACGGTCGTACATAAGCATTACAGCTGACACTGACCACACTTCCACACGGAATGATATGAAGGTCTACGCGCTTGTACGCATTTCTACCCTTACACTCTCATGCAATACCATGCCTTTCTGATAGCAGATGTACTCAACATGTGCTCAGCAAGTTAGTTCGTTACGAGTTCACTATAAGAATACTGACAATAAACAACCTGACATGATTTAACCAAAAAGAAGAAAAAAACGGAACTAGTGCAATGTTCCATTATTTAAAAATAATGACACAGTTGCAGGCTGTCCAAGAAACATATATTACCTAGCATGAAATTAATCTGATGTGAAATGTGCTGTGCCTTCGAGATGTGTACTGTATACTGAGATGATTGTGTATGGTTACTTATTAGCAAACAAACAATTGGAGAATACTAAACCTTAAAAGTCCCTCTCCGTTTAACTGTTTCATCATCCATTTGTCTCTTCAGCGTAGGATCTGTCAAGTCAAAACATCCTTGTACTGCTATTCATGTAGCGTATGATGGAAAAGACTTACAACTGCGTAGTTTCGTCCCCTTGAATTGAAAGCACATATAGTGGACTCTTTAATCTTTTAACAATTTATTTTTAGTCTAAGACTGGTCGGAAGGAAGTACGGAAAAGAACAGAGATGTAGGGAGCGTACAGCAGAAAAATTTAGGAATGAACTGAGTAAAAATATGTTATGCAGCCCAGGGAGTGAATAACAATTTAGGAACGTAAGGCTTCATCGACGTTCCCAGCTATTCATTAGCAGACCATTTAAATAAGCATCTCATTAATTCTCTACCTGTCCAAACCAAAGAAATTCGGCCAAGCGCCGGGTCCATGGCGCGGCGCGTGTTGAATTTATAGCTTACTTAAAATGGTAATCCCGCTTCTTGTTCGTAGGCGACTTGAAGTAAGGTTACCTAATTTTCATATTTAATTCCCACCAGCCGATCCAGTATAGCGCTGTCTGAATAAGATCCGATGAAGAGAACACTTCTAACCAATTGCAGCATGTTACACCTCCACATCACAGAACATTAATTGCGCAGGCCAGTTTTGGATAATATTACGTTCTGTTTGCAAATTATACTGGTGGCGAGAACATGAAATCGTCCGAATACCTGTGACGGGATTTAGAACTCTTACCAGGGATTACAGCTAGTCCAAATCTTAAAATACAGTACTTTTATTTTCTTGATGGGGGTCGGGGAGAAGGGGGGACGGAAGGGGGAGTGCGGGGATGGCGGTATGGAGGGCCGCTGCACGTGGGATATACACTGAAGTCGCAAAAGCAAATGTCATGGGATAACGATATGCACATGTACAGACGACAGGTGGTGGTAGTATAGTGTACAGAAGGTATAAAAGGAAAGTGCATTGGAAAAGCTGTGATTTGTACTCAGGTGTGAAATGTGGTAATGAAAGTGACACACCAAAATCACGATAGTAATCCGTTGTAGTTGCTGCATATTTTATTACTATGAAAAGCATTATAAAATCACAATCAAAATAATACAGGAGACTGCCTTACAAGACCAGATCACTTGGCGAAATAACAAATAAATTTCTTTAACGGGAACAAGACCCATAAAACTTGAAATTTGAATATGACTAGGTAAATATACTCAGGTAAAGCTTTACTTAAATAGAACAAAGACCCATAAAACTTGAAATTTGAATATGACTAGGTAAATATACTCAGGTAAAGCTTTACTTAAATAGAACAAACGTCCATACAATTCCCATCAGAACTGTTATTACTTCCTATCAGCTGAGGAACAGATTAAGGGTAAGAACACAGAGCTTTTAAGGTTTGGCTAGCCAACTTTCCTTAACAAACTGTATACAAATCACCACAATCATTAAGCAGGCGCTTCAAGTTTACTTACTTAGTTGATTAATCAACAATATTCTTAGAATGATTACAACTAGAACATGCCCATATAACAATACCCCTAAAATGAGGTTGGTTCAATATTACGTGTGAGTTAGCAATAGACGCGAGCAGACCAAAGATTCAAATCAATACGAGAGATCCACGAGACAGGAATTGACATAGAAATGTACTCAACTTTGCACTGCAACTGAACTTCAGATGCTACAATTCTCCACCGGAGAGATGGAATCACGCAACAGTGACAACATAACCCAAGATGTAAAGGAGAGGACAGGGCCTTAAATATCTCTCTGCTCCCGTGGTGCTCTGCTCCCAGAGTGCTCGCGTGGACCGCTTCCAATTATCTGTAGCACAACACACATAAACGGCAGACAATATTCTGAGACATAAACTACACAATCTTATCTAGAGGACAGGTGATCAATACAATTGAATAGAAACAAATTAGCCTCCGTGAATTACTTGGCCGGTGCCAGCCCTTAATGAGCAGAATTATCTCGGCGCACATTTACACGCCAAACCCTCGAATGAACTAGAAGACAGAATAGAGGGCGTACCTCCGCGTGTCTTGAAACGCGAGAGCTGGACTTACTCACTACTCGTTGAACTTCTAGCTACGTCTTTAACCGCGCTTCATGTCGGTTGGTTGGGCGTAGCCACACTTCTTCAACTGCCATCAAGATAGTTAGTCACGACACCGAGGTACAACTAAAACGATTCCAAAGGATTTTTAGTACACTAGCATATTCAATTAAGCCGCACACAACCCATCGAAGCAACTCGGCGACTCCAATTCAATCGACCGGAGCAGCTGATAACAGACCTGAAGGAGCTTGTCCTTCCAACCTCTTGGACAACCAAATCACCATGGGCGGTGGACCTGCACTCACGACTCAACAAGCCGTAGCCGCTGGCCCTGCTCCTTCGTTGTCCGACTCGTCCTCTTGCAGTCCTACCTACGTACAGTCTCACGTGACTCTCACTCACCGCCGATGCCGACACACCTCCCCAGCAGAGCGCACGCGCTGCCGTTAAATCCGCGCCGCCAAAGATCAGCAAAAGACAAGTAAGCATCGAAGTCGACTCAAAGATCAAAATGACGATCGATGGAAACTGGCGCCAGAAACGTACCAGCTCAAGGTGATTCGTGTAGAAAGATGTCCGACTTGATAATGGCAGCGTGACGGGAATTAACTGACTTTGAACGCGGAATTTCAGACATTATCTCTCACCACGGACAACACAGTGTATAACACTCCCCGTCTGCTAACTACTGTACCATAACCTCAATGCCAGAAGCAGGTTGTAACATAAAACAATTTTGTAAAAGTAACTATGGCACAAAGCAACAGAGCAGTGTTACCCTCTGAGAGGAATTTTGTTAAGTTGACCGTATTGTTCCTAATGGAAGTGGCTTATCGGAAATGAAAGTCAGAATTACGTTAATATTGGAATAGTGACAAACAAAATTTTGCCTAGCAATACTGTTTATAGAATAAGGGAAACGGTCGCCAGCCTAATTAGGCAAGAGAAAGATTAACATTCTCGTTTATGAAAGTAGGTATAAGTAACTATAATGGACAACACAACAGACACAACCTAGACTTAGCAACACGCGAGTGCAATGAACTCTAACACACATATGTTTTAAGATTGAAGCTAACAGTTAGAGCAGCAGGAACTATTTTCAAAATTATAACAGGTACAGAAAAACACTATCACTTTCAGGGTTTACACAAACTGAGTGGTCTTTATACTGTTAATATGCACACAAGAGAGACAAACACTTGGCATACATGAGAATGTAACGTTTCACAACTGCAGCTTTCTCACTTTTACTACAACGAAACACAATGTTGACAAAATTGCAAGGAACTGACTCTCCTTTTTAGAATTTACTACAGACAACAACGTGATCATTTACTTTATAAGACTCAGCCTAAAGTTTGAAGTTGGTAACAGCACTTTAAATAACAGTTTCAATAGGAAAATTATTATTGGACAAATAACATTTGCTTTAACTCACTCTGTTACCACATTAGCTTTAACTATCTTTCTAATAAGTTCAAGAGGCATTATTTAACAAAGCTCTAGGCTTCAACGTACTTTCAGTAAGGACACTCGGTAATCACTTTACTTCAAACGGAGAGGACCCTGAGAGGTGTTATGATGAGGAGTAAAATCAAGGTAGGTAAATAAATTCCGATATGAATTACCTTATATTTCAGCACACTAACACATCCATTAGGCTGATCCTTCACTGTACACCAATATAGTATTACGTTACAGTGATTGCGCAATGTGGTAGCAACTGCATGTTGGTAGGTGGAATTACAGGTAGAATTGCCGGACTTTATCGTATCTTCATGGCGATGATTTATACAAATTCCAGAATAGATCCAGCTATTTATCCACCCATCCGAGGCATTGGAAAGAAGTAGTAAAAGCCTCTCTCTGAATCAGCATGATATGCACCTTTACATTGACAGTGCACAGACTGGTAGCTCCTTTCCGACTGACTGCTCGTCCCCGACTGACTATCAGTTCCACCTTTTCCACCTATGCCAACCACAATTTGCGCGTGCTACGCATTTTGGTTCCAGAGGGGAACCACTACACCATTTACATACAAACTAACTAAGAACCCTAAGTGAGGATCAGCAATTTACATAACAGCAAACAAATACATTAAATAAAACAGAACATTTTCACATATTGACACTTCTACAAAAAATTATTCACACAAAATTACAATTACATACAATAAGTTCTGTTCCCTCCAAATGGGACAAAGAATACAAATTGCAGATACACTACTTTGCATAGAATCAAATCACAACATCAAAGGTTTGACAAAGATAAGAATACACAATTTTATGCTATCGATTTGAACACATTCACAGGCGATCAACAATGTAACATTAAATAAAGCAAAATGAATCCATACAGCATAAGAGCTGTGGTGTTACAAGTGGCCGACGGCCTTTACTTAAAGACTGAAAGTAGCGGCGTTTGCGTAGAGTTGTCAGTGCTAACAGACAAGCAACATTGCGCGAAATAACTGCAGAAATCAATGTGGGACGTACGACGAACGTATCCGTTAGGACAGTGCAGCGAAATTTGGCTTTAACGGCTTGTGGAAGCACATGACTGACGCTAACAGCATATCGCCTGCAACGTCTTTCCTGGGCTCGTGACCATATCGGCTGGACTATCGACGACTGGAAAACCTTGGCCTGGTCAGATGAGTCCCGATTTCAGCTGGTAAGAGCTAACGGTAGGGTGCGCCAGTGTGACACAGACCCCACGAAAGCCATGAACAAAAGTTGTCAACAAGCCACTGTGCAAGCTGGTGGTGACTCAATAAGGATGTGGGCAGTGTTTACATGGGATGGACTAGGTCCTCTGAACCGATCATTGATTGAAAATGATTATGTTCGTCTGCTTGGAGACCATTTTAAACCATTCACTGACCTCGCGTGTCCAAACAATGATGTAATTTTTGTGGATGACAATGCGCCATGTCACCGGGTCACAATTGTTCGCGATTGATTTGAAGAATATTCGAGAGAATGATCTGGCCAGCTGAATCGCCCGATATGGGATATAATCGAGACGTCAGCTCGTGCGCAAAATCCCGTACCGGCAACATTTTCGCTATTACGGGTGGCTATAAATGCAGCAGGCTCAATATTTTTATGCAGGGTACTTCCAACGACTTGTGGAGTCCATTACGCGTCGAGATACTGCAAAAAAGCCTGACAAAAGGAAGTCCGCCACGATATTAGTATATTAATAGGTATCCCATGTCTTTTGTCACCTCAGTGTGTAGCGTATTAGACGTTAAGTGTACGAAGCGGCCTAAACATGACTATTGTGGGACGAAATTCGAAAGGCGAAAAGCAGAAACGAGGCAGAATGGACATACTACCGACAAACACTACTACAAGACTGTTGAAGGTATGACGCTCTGCGCATGGTTAACTTTCTGCTGAATTCTATTATGTGGCTATCGCGTTGGTAGACGGATGTTAATCGCGCCGTGTACATCCAGGTTGATTGAGATCAGTTGAATTAAATGCATGGGGTAAAAATACATGATATGGTAGTAAAAGGTTTACGTTTAAACAGGTTCAGAGACACCGCTTAGTAAGGGATCTGGCTACGAAAGGCACGGATCAGCAATGATCAGTTGCGTGGTGTAGCGAAACGAGAGAGAAATCACTGGGTTAAAGATTTATAAGAATATTTAAAGGAGATGCAGTCTTATAAAAAGGGAATAAACTCTCAAATTTGCAAGGTAAATAAACCCGAGTGCTAAAATAGTAAGTGTAGAATTTTTATTTGTCTTTGCATGATTTTCTAAAATCTTATTCCACAAGGCAGATTGCTGAACATAAGCAGTACAGCTGCATTTGAGTAAAGTACGAGCCACCATAACACAGTATGACAAAGTAACAAATACAATTGCTGTACTTACTTATCACACATTCAGTTTCATCTCCTCATTGGATTATAAATGATTATAAATAGAATTTGACATAAGCTGTTTAGATAAGATGATTCTAAGTAATCCATCTATTTACTCCTGAATGTATCTTCCTGTGCTTTTTATACAGTGTGCTTTCTTAATCAAAAGTTATTTTGCATTACTGGAATTTTGTTCAGTTAATTTAGGACTTTTCTGTCCTGGTGGTATTCCCTTCTACTTATTATATAGTACATATGTATGTACATGTTCCAGAAAACAGAAAACTAGAGAGGGAACTGCGAATTAATAAAGATTGAAGCGAGAAGAACATTCACCGAGAAAACATGCTCGGTATATACACTCAAGGTAATTAAGTAGAAGAGAAATAGAATATAATATGGAAGATAGAGAAATAGTACAAGAGAACTAGAATATAATATATAAAAAATAAAGTCAACTGGACCATCATTTGTGCTCTAAAACAAGAAACAAAAACTGAATAAAGGAAGACCTCTTAGACTCGCCAGGGAAGTAGTAGTCCGTTCTCGTGACGGCATTATCTGACACTTCCTGTGTCAGTTTCCACTAAAATTCTGAAGAGTCGAAGCAGTTTTTATATCTGGTGTTGAGTTTTATGAACATCAATGATGGTTTTAAACTTTGATTCTTAATGACAAACTTCGCACCAGAGTAAAAGGTGACCACTCGCTCTTTTTACTAACTGGCCCATTCGATTTAGCCTTCATTCTGAACCTTTGCAGTGTTCTAAATGTGTGACACATCATTCGCCATATCAAATAGACTTCATAGAGCTATTGTGCTTCCAATCAAGAGCAGGCTCTCTAACGATAAATTCCACTGAGTGCAACGTCGTCTGGAGACGGCAAGAAAACTTAATGATATCTCACCCCATGATTTATATAATTACTCAACGGAATCTGACTAGGTAACTTCTGTACCAGTAATTACAGCAAGGGAAATCAAACGGCGTTTAGAATAAAGACACTTCCACTGTCACAATTTTATCGCTAAACTGTCGAAGTATTCGTAACAACGTTCCCGAATTTGCAGCCCCACCAGGGAAGTTTTCGCGCTAAAATTATTCTTGGGGCCGAGAGCTGGCTGCAACCCGAAGTGAAAAGCTCTGAGATATTTAGCGAGTGTGGAACGTTTATCGGAAAGAAAGATTAAAGGCCATAGGACGGGAAGTGTCCGTTACAGTTGACAAAAACATTGTCTCTATTGAGGTCGAAGTTAAGTGTAGCAGTGATGTCATCTGGTCGCGTATAACAGGTGTAGATGAAACTAAGTTAGTTGTATGTTTTTACCAGGCACACGATTCTACTGTGACAGTTCTAGAGTCATTCAAAGAGAGTCTACGGTCAATAACGCGTAAATACCCAGATCATGCAATACTAGTTGGAGAGGACTTTAACCTGCCGAGTATAGGTTGTGGTGTCTATGGATTCATTGCGGGGGTACAGACAGACAGAAATGCGAAATACTTTTGAACACGTTTTCTGAAAATTGTCTTGAGCAACTAGCTCAGCAACCTACAGGCAATAGAAATATATTCCACGTTATAGTTACGAACTGGACGGACCGTATCGACAATGTCAGTGTAGAAACAGAGATTAGCGATCATGATAGCATAGCAAATATGATTACGAAAGTTAATAAATCAGTCAAGAAGGCTAGGAGAGTGTTTCTGCTAGACATACCAGACAAGTAATTATTAACATCTCAGACAGTGAATTGGTATCACTTAATTCCAGTAAGATGGATGTAGAGAAACTATGGGCAAAGTTTAAGCAGTTATATTTTGACTGAAGTTCAGTCTTGATCACATCATGTATGTTTTAATGATATTGGTAACCGGTTTCGGTTCTTTCTACAAAACCATCATCAGACCCATGGCTCCCTTAGGATGGTAGGCGGAGCTCTCCTCGCTGCTACGCTGCCAATCCACGTTCCTGGAACCGTCGGTCCAGGAATCGACGCACACGACGACTGAAATGTGCCGGCGTCCCGTCTAGTTGGAACCACATGCGTTGTCTTGTAGGGAGCAGGACGTCTTCCAGCAATTCTGGTAATGCTCTGGCGAGAAAATTGTGATAGTGCCTGCCATTTAATGGCCTAGGGAGCAGATACGGCCCAATTAAACAGTCCCAAAGAACACCGACCCACACATTAACGAAGAACCGCGCTTGATGAGCGCTAGTAACTGTGACATGTGAGTTAGCCTCACTCCAAACATGCGAATTGTGCATGTTCAAGACTCCATCAAGCCGGAACGTTGCTTCATCGGTAAACAACACAGAGGATGGAAATGTAGGATGTATTTCACACTATTCCAGGTACCACTGCGAAAACTGTACTCTGGGTGGACAATCATCTGGTTTCAGTTGATTGTAAGTGAAATGGAAGTAACAATTGCTCTCGAAGGACTGTTCTTACATTCGTCTGATTCGTCCCCAAATTGAAGGATCCTGCTCCACATGCTGCAAGACAGCTTCCTCAAATTGCAGGGTTCTTACCGTGCGACGGCGTCCCTGTTCAGGTAATCTGCTAAATGATCCGGTCTCACGCAGACGTTGGTACACAGCAGCAAAGGTCGTATTATGCGGGATACGGCGATTAGGATATTGTTGTTGATAAACTCGCTGTGCAGCTCGTCCGTTGTGGTGTGCTACGTAGTACGCACCAACCATTTCAGTGTACTCACTCCAGGTGTATCGCTCCATTAGTAAGCAGAGACAATGCACTACTACACTGGTGGACAGCAGTTGCCTACAACTGAAGAGCGTAATACGCCTTCTAACAACTGAAGATCGTAATGCGGCCTCTAACAACTGAAGTAATATGGCCTCCACGGCCTCCACCGGTTTAAATAATCCTCATAGGAAAAAATGACTTTAGGGAAAAATATTTGTTTTGATGTCCCCTACAACCTCCCAGAGTTTGTCGGTTTAAATACGTTTCACCCTGTATAGAAAAGGTAAAGAACGAACCTGCAAAATTACAGACCAATACCCCTAACTTCTGTTTGCTGCAGAATCCTAGAACATATTCTCAAGTCGAATATAATAAATTTCTTGGGGTTGATTAGCTCATATCCACGAATCAGCATCGTTTTAGAAAGCATCGCTCGTGCGAAACTCAGGCTGCCCTTTTCTCACATGATATATTGGAAACTATAGATGGTGGGCAACAGGCAGATCCCAAACGTCTATATTTCAAGAAGGCTTCTGACATGGTGCTCCACTGCAGGCTGTTAACGAAGATACTAGCATACGGAATAAGTTCACATATACACTCCTGGAAATTGAAATAAGAACACCGTGAATTCATTGTCCCAGGAAGGGGAAACTTTATTGACACATTCCTGTGGTCAGATACATCACATGATCACACTGACAGAACCACAGGCACATAGACACAGGCAACAGAGCATGCACAATGTCGGCACTAGTACAGTGTATATCCACCTTTCGCAGCAATGCAGGCTGCTATTCTCCCATGGAGACGATCGTAGAGATGCTGGATGTAGTCCTGTGGAACGGCTTGCCATGCCATTTCCACCTGGCGCCTCAGTTGGACCAGCGTTCGTGCTGGACGTGCAGACCGCGTGAGACGACGCTTCATCCAGTCCCAAACATGCTCAATGGGGGACAGATCCGGAGATCTTGCTGGCCAGGGTAGTTGACTTACACCTTCCAGAGCACGTTGGGTGGCACGGGATACATGCGGACGTGCATTGTCCTGTTGGAACAGCAAGTTCCTTTGCAGGTCTAGGAATGGTAGAACGATGGTTCGATGACGATTTGGATGTACCGTGCACTATTCAGTGTCCCCTGGACGATCACCAGTGGTGTACGGCCAGTGTAGGAGATCGCTCCCCACACCATGATGCCGGGTGTTGGGCCTGTGTGCCTCGGTCGTATGCAGTCCTGATTGTGGCGCTCACCTGCACGGCGCCAAACACGCATACGACCATCATTGGCACCAAGGCAGAAGCGACTCTCATCGCTGAAGACGACACGTCTCCATTCGTCCCTCCATTCACGCCTGTCGCGACACCACTGGAGGCGGGCTGCACGATGTTGGGGCGTGAGCGGAAGACGGCCTAACGGTGTGCGGGACCGTAGCCCAGCTTCATGGAGACGGTTGCGAATGGTCCTCGCCGATACCCCAGGAGCAACAGTGTCCCTAATTTGCTGGGAAGTGGCGGTGCGGTCCCCTACGGCACTGCGTAGGATCCTACGGTCTTGGCGTGCATCCGTGCGTCGCTGCGGTCCGGTCCCAGGTCGACGGGCACGTGCACCTTCCGCCGACCACTGGCGACAACATCGATGTACTGTGGAGACCTCACGCCCCACGTGTTGAGCAATTCGGCGGTACGTCCACCCGGCCTCCCGCATGCCCACTATACGCCCTCGGTCAAAGTCCGTCAACTGCAGATACGGTTCACGTCCACGCTGTCGCGGCATGCTACCAGTGTTAAAGACTGCGATGGAGCTCCGTATGCCACGGCAAACTGGCTGACACTGACGGCGGCGGTGCACAAATGCTGCGCAGCTAGCGCCATTCGACGGCCAACACCGCGGTTCCTGGTGTGTCCGCTGTGCCGTGCTTGTGAACATTGCTTGTACAGCCCTCTCGCAGTGTCCGGAGCAAGTATGGTGGGTCTGACACACCGGTGTCAATGTGTTCTTTTTTCCATTTCCAGGAGTGTATGTGAGTGGTTCGAATACTTCTCAAATAATAGAACCCAGTATGTTGCCCTCGACGGCGAGTCTTCATCGTCAGGACTGTCCCAGGGAAGTGTGACAGGACCGCTGTTGTTGTCTATATACATAAATGATTTGGCGGACAGGGTGGGCAGCGAACTGTGGTTGTTTGCTGATGCCGTGGTGTACGGTAACGTGTCGAAGTTGATTGACTGTAGAAAGTTACAACTTAGACAAAATTTCCAATTGTACTGATGAATGGCAGCTAGCCCGAAATGAGGAAAAAAGTAAAAAAAAAAAGTTTCAAATGGCTCTGAGCACTATGGGACTTAACATCTGAGGTCATCAGTCCCCTAGTCTTAGAACTACTTAAACCTAACTGACCTAAGGACATCACACACATCCATGCCCGAGGCAGGATTCGAACCTGCGACCGTAGCAGCAGCGCGGTTCCGGACTGAAGCACCTAGAACCGCTCTGCCACAGCGGCTGGCGAAAAAAGTAAGTTAATGCGGATGATTAGGAATATAAAACCCGTTATTTTCGGGTACAGTATTACTAGTGTCCAGCTTAACACAGTCAAGTCGTTTTAAATGTCCGGGAGTAACGTTGCAAAGCGATATGAGGTGGAACGAGCATGCAAGAACTATGGTAGGGGCAGCAAATGGTCGACTTCGGTTTATTGGAAGAATTTTAGGAAAGAATGTTTCTCCTGTAAAGGACACGGCATATAGGACTCTGGTGCGACATATTCTTGAGTATTGCTCGAATGTTTGGGCTTTGTACCAGGTCGGATTGAAAGGAGACATCAAAGCAATTCAGTCGCGGGCTGCTAGATTTGTTACCGGTATCTTCGAACAACACCTTAGTGTTACAGAGATTCTTCGAAAACTCAAATGAGATACACTGAAAGGAAGGCGACGTTCTTTTCGGGAAACACTCTTGAGAAAATGTAGAGAACCGGCATTTGAAGCTGACTGGTGAACCATTCTACTGGCGGCAACATAAATTTGCGTAAGCACCACGAAGATAAGATACGAGAAATTAGGGCTCAAGTGGAGGCGTAAAAACAGTCGTTTTTCGCTCTTTCTATTTGTGGTTGGAACAGGAAAGGAAATGATAAGTAGTGGTACATGGTACCCTCCGCCACGTACCGTACGGTGGCTTACGGAGTATCTATGTAGATGTAGATCAGTAATGAATTTCATAGATGATTTAAAACAACTTTTCCTAAGCAATGACAACTGTTCTCATTAATCCCATGAGATGCAATCAGCGGTGCAATGCATATAGGCGAAAAAACTAGTGAATCTGAAATGAAGTTTAGCAAACATTTAACAAACAGTTTTCACCTTACTGTTATAGTTTCTTAAGGGGTTTGATTTCTCAACAGCTCATATCTGCACAATTCTGCCAGCGAAGGATCGCTCCATGGGATAGATCTGACATGGTATCTCTTGTGAATACATTAAAAACTCAAGCACTCACTTCAGGAGTGGGAGGGAAACAATAGTAAGTTAAGTTTAGCAATGATTCCTACGAATTGCATGCGGTTTCCGTCAAACCTGCATATTACAATTCATTCTGCTGAAGAAAATCTCTAGAGCCCCATCATTTAATACTAGAGATGGTGATAATGAAAAAACCAAGTTGCCCTGCCAGAAACTAAGTTGAAAACCGATAAAAATTTACACACGCCAAATTGAGCTACGCAACCTCCTTGATAACTGAAATTAATTACTGCACCGGCTATTATGGGTAATAAAGGTTATTTTTTTCTTCTAGTGTTGTAGGTTTGGGTGCCATTATTCTTCTGAAATTGTGATGAATATTTATGACGAAATTCATTAGCCAATGTGTGTACTGTGTTGGTGCGGTTTAAATGCCTAAGTCCTACATGACGACCGCGGCTGATCATAACGCATCATTCTTAGTGTTAGCTTTTGTGCAATGAAGTCTTTCTAAGTAATGAACTACCCCAGAAAGTTAGTCCATGAAATATTACTGAGTGGAAATATGCAAAATATGTCAAGAGGTTGATTCGTTTGATTTCAAGATTAGTAGTTATACGATGAGCAAAAGTAGCCGAACGTAATTACTGGATATAAGGTCCGCCTGTTACGCAAAATCTGTTTTTACATGTGACCCAAACGCATTGCAGCCCCTCTGTGGCATCATCGGTGTGAAATGTGAACACATTTTGAGTGATAACTAATCTACGAAGTTTAGGCTTAAATAACTGTTTTTGTTTCTTTTGTCAGCACCTTAAATTGTATTATACACTTTTGCAGGATAGTTTGTCCATTATCATGCACTGTTAGCATGTCATCTGGAACCAAATGATGTTAATGTGAATTTGATTACCGAGTGAACACATCACTATGTTTGAACATAACTTTGTTAAGCCAAGATATTTCGCGCATACATTTGCTATTTCTTACATTTTATTTCGGCAGATCCGTTTTCTTTTGCGTTCCGATGAGTTATTGTGAGCACGTACAAATACTGCACATATTTCCAGAATTTTGTTTGGAATGAACACTTGTCACTACGTCAAAACACAGTGTAGGTGTTGTCATTGTGTGTACCATCCCAGTATGTGTTACCTTGCCGGCCGAAGTGGCCGTGCGGTTAAAGGCGCTGCAGTCTGGAACCGCAAGACCGCTACGGTCGCAGGTTCGAATCCTGCCTGGGGCATGGATGTTTGTGATGTCCTTAGGTTAGTTAGGTTTAACTAGTTCTAAGTTCTAGGGGACTAATGACCTCAGCAGTTGAGTCCCATAGTGCTCAGAGCCATTTGAACCATTTTGTTACCTTGTTCTCAAGTGAGTTTGACTCCGAATTTGAAGTATTGTTTACGTTATCACTGTGTTTCGTCTTCATTTCACAGATTTTAATAAACAAAACACACTGACGATAGCATAGAGGTGATGAAACATGTTTGAGTCATGGGAAAAAAAGTGTGTTTCACGTAGCAGGTGGACCTCATATCCAATAATGCAAACATAGCAAATACAAGAGCAGGAAGTACAAATGAGCAGAGTTGTTTAGAAAGCTAATCTTTAAACGCTCTGTTTCTTTTGATCTTGCGCCCAGTGGCTGTGTATATGCTTATAAATGAAAAGTCCATTGCTTATTGTTATGCACTACACTTTCAGCGCTTGCCCTTGAAACTTGTCAACGTAAGTTGCATTCTGTGCCGTCGGTAAGGGTACGAATTGCCACCTAAATCGTTTTATTCTCCCGTCTGAATGATTGTAACAGCGAAAATGCAGATAAAACACCTTCCGCACCAACCAAAAAATTTTGCTGTTCAATATCCGTCGACAACTTACATTGTATTGTTGTTTCTGTAGCCGTAAGCTTTATTATAGAAACTATATTTAATAAGTAATCGATGTAATAGTGTATTTATTTCTGACTGTGTGTAACTGATTGTAATCATAATAAAAATATTATAAATTGCTGGGTAATAGCCAAGGGAAATTTATTTTATGCATCGATAGCAACGACGAAATGGTAGTAGCTGTACCGTTGTTTAGCAGCTTGAAGGGGCGCTCCTGTAGACGCGGTGTGCAGCTATGCTTGCGCCAAAGTAGACGCGCCTCATTCATGACTCGCGAGTGTGGAGTGCACGGCAGGAGTGAACAGGCGGAGTAAGCTGCAATTCCAACTGTTGCCTTGCCTGTCCCATAATTATCTGTGGCTCTGGAGACGACTCGGAGTTGTTCTTATCGAACAGCCGGACTACATTCTTCGTCGTCCCCACAGCTACAACATCGTAAGACTGTTAAGTGAGAAATTATGAACTTACGTACGCACCACCTAGCAACATTTCTTTCACAAAATATGGCTAACCTGAATAATAACCTGCAATACTTCAAGCTTGTAGGGCACATTTGTTGTCATTGCCCTCAGACACCAAGCGGGGTCCCTTTGCTTTCCATCACCGAGTGTCGTAAGAATATGAACATTGATTAACTATTTACTGCCAGTCTTGTGTGTTTGCCAATGATCAGTTTCAGTCTAAATTTTCTGCCTCAGTAACTGTTCATTCTTGTGTTGCATGTCAGTAACATTTCACTGGAAAAACTAATAACTAAAGATACAGCAAAACTTAAGAGTGCGTAATTTCATTTACTCTGTATTTAGATTAGCGAGTGACTTCTGCTGGCTTGGTATGTTTTTTATTGTTGTTATTTTAAAAGCAAAATCATTTGCTCAATTGCTTAAAGTAAATTCAGTTCAATCTTTCAATAATCAGAAGTAAATTGCTTGCCTCTTTCTAAATTTTGCGTTACGTTACAGTGAGGTTACTGAAAGTATTTTTTTTTTATGTAACAGAGTTTAAGTTAAGCCAGTCATTCATTTAACCTCTAACTCCATTCAATATTACCTTCAAAAGTTAGTATTTCAGAATAAGTAACTGCAAACTCAGTGCGCTCTGATTCATTTATTTTCTCGTGAACTGTTGTACAGTGGAAAAGCGTGACGAGCTTCTGTTGCCACGCCAGTGACTATTTGCTTAAATTACTTTGCCATTACCTTTCTTAAGATTCTGGAGATTCAGTGCCGTAGCGGGCTGGCGACCGTTTAATTATCCCCGTTTTAGATAATCAGTGTTTTCTTTGTATTATCGGTGATTTTTGTAGTAAATATTACGTGGTACCCTTACCCCCACCCCCCTCTCCACCTGTGTGGTTCGTGGGCGATTGCACTGTATTCGAGCCATTTCAAAATTATCATTAGTATTTAGCTGAAGTTTAGAATAGATTCTTCCTTCAGAAGAGTCAGTTGTACCCTTTCGTCCAACTAACCGGCGTTATTTTCCTTCGGTAACGATGGCCTTACTGACTGCAAAATTTCATTAGGCATACGCCACCATGGTCAGTTGTATCGCAATCCAGTGGGCCGATTAGGAAGGGGGAGGTCACAGGATCGTTCATGACAAATCGAGCCACAAATCAGAAAGAACAAGGACAATACCCGAAACGGAAGAATATTTGCAAGTGAAGTAAGCACAGCGATGCAATGTTTCCTTTGGAAATGCACGTGCAGAAGATTATGTCTCGGATCTTTTGCTGTTTGTATTTCAACTGATCAAAACCCAATATCGTATAGACCATGGGTTTAACGTTAACGAAATAAATAGCGGAAATTGTAGGTGATACACTATGAACATCTTGATCGCCAGCTACCAAACTCTGGGACAGGTTGATTAAAATTTTATTCTTATGGGACATTATTTTCGATTATTATCAGTGTTTAAAACAGAAAAAAGCCATTACTACAGCTGAATAATGATGTGAGTACGTGAAGGTTATCAGGTGTGTCCAACGATACTGGAAGTTCTCGAGTGGCGATCGGAACACTACCATAGAAGGACGTGTACTGGCAGTTTATCGCCGTCTTTTAGGCTTTGAGAAAGGTAAAAAATGGAATGAGGAACATAGGAATCAACAGATCACACTGTTGTAGTGCAATGACTGTGGAAGGAGCGATGACGAAATGACGTCAGGACAACAGTGTGGGAAGAGGCTTAGGCACTGTTTCTTCAGTCGAACTACGTCACGAAAGGATCGCAGAATTGTTAACCTGGCTTGACGGACGATAAACGATAAACTAAGGTAGAGGCTATAGGCTAAAAGCGACCATAAACCGTTGGAAACAGGTTACTGCAAACTGGGTTCAGATTCCACGCTGCCAAGCGTTGTTTACCGTGAAACAGAGGCGCCGACTTAGGGGAGGGGGGGGGGGGGCAAGGTACTTTGTGCCCCCCTCCCCCCAATATTCAAACATGCATTTCTCACCGCTCTCCCCCTTCCTTATCCTTTACTCGGAAATTTGTTAATACTTGCACATACATTTTTGCATAATAGTATGTAATGATTATGTAGGAAAAAATACCGATTTTACGAGCTATAGCGTATTCCTTTCTGCTACTCCTCCAACCTCTGCATATGACGAACTGTCGTGACAGGGTTTGTCCCCTAAATCTGTACTATTCGCACACTTTTACTGTACGGAGGTATGCGAGGAACGAAAGCTCACCATGAGCTCGCAGCGCTTTGGCTCCACTTCCTCCCACAGCAGCCTGCTGGCAGCTAGTAAAAGAAACTAATCAGCAATAGTGACACCGAATTTGATGGCGATCGCTAGATGGACTAGGTAACGTTAAAGACTCTTCATTCATTTTCGTAAATTCTATTGACAATCACTAGGTACAACACCACACAAATCAGCACCGGCTCCAGGGATTTTGCCGCCCCGCGCGAACATGTCAATTTTTCCCACAATATATTTCATACATGACGCCTTATTTTCACATATCACACTCATTCTTCTCTTTGTTGTGAATATGTCTTTGAGATCAAAGCAGCAGTCAGTGACACGTTTACAGTGCAATACATTTTAAGCCATTTTTGTTGGAGGAAACGCTTCTTTCGTAAATCGGAGCACACTGTTTCTGTACCATAGATAATTTTCACTACGACCCTTGATTTTGCGAATAATTTGTATTTACAATTTATTCTCACATTCCTTCATTTACGCAAGATGAATTGGCCGCCCTGGGCGATGGCACGGTTCGCCCCTCCCCCTCCCTAGAGCTGGCCCTGACAATAATCAACAGTATTGTTACATGGCTAATTCTTGTTAGGCGCACAGTACTATTACACAGGCCGCAGCTAATGTTGGCAGCGAACGTAAATATTCCGGAGCTGGGTATCGCCAGTGGTCAGTTAGTCTTACTGTGATTCAGTTCAGCTGTTAATCTTTCGTCCCTTACTGTCCAATTTAAAATGGACAATTTTATAATAAGGAAGAAATGTGACAGTGTGGCCAAGTGTTAGCGATGGTGAAGCTAAACCCAGTGATAGTGGTGCAGTGTGTAACAACAAAGACACAGATAGTGACGGAACTGTGGCGGTGACAAAAAACACTGTTCCCGGAAAAAAACAACGCTGTTATCAGCCTTCTTGGAAACAGCAATTTGCATGAATCAATTAGAATAAGGTAAAAGCTGTTGTTTTTTGCAAAATTTGCAGACAGATTTTTGAAGAAAATCGTTTTCAGTTTTCTCACAAAATGGAAAAAACTCTAATGGAAACTGGTTTTTCGAACTGGAAGAAAGGGGTAGAAAAGTTGCAAGCGCATGAAGCATCGGGCTGCCACAGAGAAGCTGTACTGAAACTCAAATCCTTAAAATCGAATGTCAATGTATTTAGCCAGATTTCCAAAGAAAAACTGACACAAATGAAAGAAAACCGAGCTTGTTTACTAAAAATCATTTCTTCCCTTCGTTATTTAGCAGTGCAGGGGCTTGCAATACGTGGGCATACTGAAGAAACAAGTAACTTTGACACTTTATTACGCCTTCGATGTGAAGATAACCAGCTACTTTTAATACGGCTACAGCGCGAAACTTACAAATGGACATCCCATGATGTGCAAAACGAAATTTTGGCCATTTTAAGTCATACACTTCTTAGAAAATTATTGGAGGATATCAAGAGTGCAGAGTATTTTGCAATAATAGCAGATGAAACAACAGACATAGCCATCAAAGAGCAATTTAGTATCTGTATAAGACTGTTGATGCTTCGCTAGAGATAGAAGAATATTTTTTAGGGCTATACTCAATACAAAGTACCACAGCTAAGGCTCTGTTTGATATTATTATCGACATTTTAAGACGATTTGATTTGCCTACATGTTAATTGTAGGGACCAATGCTTTGACGGTTCAGCTAACATTGCCGGATTATATAATGGTGTCCAGGCAAAGTTTATGGAAATGGAGAAGAGAGCTATGTTTGTGCACTGCCTTGCACACTGTTTAAATCTAACACTACAAGACACTTTGAAAGCAGTTCCAGAATGTCGAAATGCATTGAATGTTATGAAAGACTTAATACATTTTGTGAGAGATTCACTTAAAAGATTAGATCTTTTTGCTCACCTGAAGGCAGATGCCTCTACAAATTTGAAACCACTCTGTCCTACAAGGTGGGCCGTAAGATACTTGGCAATGTCTTCTTTTTTGCCCAACTATACAGAACTTCCCCCCCCATGAACCATGGACCTTGCCGTTGGTGGGGAGGCTTGCGTGCCTCAGCGATACAGATAGCCATACCGTAGGTGCAACCACAACGGAGGGGTATCTGTTGAGAGGCCAGACAAACGTGTGGTTCCTGAAGAGGGGCAGCAGCCTTTTCAGTAGTTGCAAGGGCAACAGTCTGGATGATTGACTGATCTGGCCTTGTAACAATAACCAAAACGGCCTTGCTGTGCTGGTACTGCGAACGGCTGAAAGCAAGGGGAAACTACAGCCGTAATTTTTCCCGAGGGCATGCAGCTTTACTGTATGATTACATGATGATGGCGTCCTCTTGGGTAAAATATTCCGGAGGTAAAATAGTCCCCCATTCGGATCTCCGGGCGGGGACTACTCAAGAGGATGTCGTTATCAGGAGAAAGAAAACTGGCGTTCTACGGATCGGAGCGTGGAATGTCAGATCCCTTAATCGGGCAGGTAGGTTAGAAAATTTAAAAAGGGAAATGGATAGGTTGAAGTTAGATATAGTGGGAATTAGTGAAGTTCGGTGGCAGGAGGAACAAGACTTCTGGTCAGGTGACTACAGGGTTATAAACACAAAATCAAATAGGGGTAATGCAGGAGTAGGTTTAATAATGAATAGGAAAATAGGAATGCGGGTAAGCTACTACAAACAGCATAGTGAACGCATTATTGTGGCCAAGATAGATACGAAGCCCATGCCTACTACAGTAGTACAAGTTTATATGCCAACTAGCTCTGCAGATGACGAAGAAATTGAAGAAATGTATGATGAAATAAAAGAAATTATTCAGGTAGTGAAGGGAGATGAAAATTTAATAGTCATGGGTGACTGGAATTCGTCAGTAGGAAAAGGGAGAGAAGGAAACATAGTAGGTGAATATGGATTGGGGGACAGAAATGAAAGAGGAAGCCGCCTGGTCGAATTTTGCACAGAGCACAACATAATCATAACTAACACTTGGTTTAAGAATCATGAAAGAAGGTTGTATACATGGAAGAACCCTGGAGATACTAAAAGGTATCAGATAGATTATATAATGGTAAGACAGAGATTTAGGAACCAGGTTTTAAATTGTAAGACATTTCCAGGGGCAGATGTGGACTCTGACCACAATCTATTGGTTATGACCTGTAGATTAAAACTGAAGAAACTGCAAAAAGGTGGGAATTTAAGGAGATGGGACCTGGATAAACTAAAAGAACCAGAGGTTGTACAGAGATTCAGGGAGAGCATAAGGGAGCAATTGACAGGAATGGGGGAAATAAATACAGTAGAAGAAGAATGGGTAGCTTTGAGGGATGAAGTAGTGAAGGCAGCAGAGGATCAAGTAGGTAAAAAGACTAGGGCTAGTAGAAATCCTTGGGTAACAGAAGAAATATTGAATTTAATTGATGAAAGGAGAAAATATAAAAATGCAGTAAGTGAAACAGGCAAAAAGGAATACAAATGTCTCAAAAATGAGATCGACAGGAAGTGCAAAATGGCTAAGCAGGGATGGCTAGAGGACAAATGTAAGGATGTAGAGGCCTATCTCACTAGGGGTAAGATAGATACCGCCTACAGGAAAATTAAAGAGACCTTTGGAGATAAGAGAACGACTTGTATGAATATCAAGAGCTCAGATGGAAACCCAGTTCTAAGCAAAGAAGGGAAAGCAGAAAGGTGGAAGGAGTATATAGAGGGTCTATACAAGGGCGATGTACTTGAGGACAATATTATGGAAATGGAAGAGGATGTAGATGAAGATGAAATGGGAGATATGATACTGCGTGAAGAGTTTGACAGAGCACTGAAAGACCTGAGTCGAAACAAGGCCCCCGGAGTAGACAATATTCCATTGGAACTACTGACGGCCGTGGAAGAGCCAGTCCTGACAAAACTCTACCATCTGGTGAGCAAGATGTATGAAACAGGCGAAATACCCTCAGACTTCAAGAAGAATATAATAATTCCAATCCCAAAGAAAGCAGGTGTTGACAGATGTGAAAATTACCGAACTATCAGCTTAATAAGTCACAGCTGCAAAATACTAACACGAATTCTTTACAGACGAATGGAAAAACTAGTAGAAGCCAACCTCGGGGAAGATCAGTTTGGATTCCGTAGAAACACTGGAACACGTGAGGCAATACTGACCTTACGACTTATCTTAGAAGAAAGATTAAGGAAAGGCAAACCTACGTTTCTAGCATTTGTAGACTTAGAGAAAGCTTTTGACAATGTTGACTGGAATACTCTCTTTCAAATTCTAAAGGTGGCAGGGGTAAAATACAGGGAGCGAAAGGCTATTTACAATTTGTACAGAAACCAGATGGCAGTTATAAGAGTCGAGGGACATGAAAGGGAAGCAGTGGTTGGGAAGGGAGTAAGACAGGGTTGTAGCCTCTCCCCGATGTTGTTCAATCTGTATATTGAGCAAGCAGTAAAGGAAACAAAAGAAAAATTCGGAGTAGGTATTAAAATTCATGGAGAAGAAATAAAAACTTTGAGGTTCGCCGATGACATTGTAATTCTGTCAGAGACAGCAAAGGACTTGGAAGAGCAGTTGAATGGAATGGACAGTGTCTTGAAAGGAGGATATAAGATGAACATCAACAAAAGCAAAACAAGGATAATGGAATGTAGTCTAATCAAGTCGGGTGATGCTGAGGGAATTAGATTAGGAAATGAGGCACTTAAAGTAGTAAAGGAGTTTTGCTATTTGGGGAACAAAATAACTGATGATGGTCGAAGTAGAGAGGATATAAAATGTAGGCTGGCAATGGCAAGGAAAGCGTTTCTGAAGAAGAGAAATTTGTTAACATCGAGTATAGATTTAAGTGTCAGGAAGTCATTTCTGAAAGTATTCGTATGGAGCGTAGCCATGTATGGAAGTGAAACATGGACGATAAATAGTTTGGACAAGAAGAGAATAGAAGCTTTCGAAATGTGGTGCTACAGAAGAATGCTGAAGATTAGATGGGTAGATCACATAACTAATGAGGAAGTATTGAATAGGATTGGGGAGAAGAGAAGTTTGTGGCACAACTTGACCAGAAGAAGGGATCGGTTGGTAGGACATGTTCTGAGGCATCAAGGGATCACCAATTTAGTATTGGAGGGCAGCGTGGAGGGTAAAAATCGTAGAGGGAGACCAAGAGATGAATACACTAAGCAGATTCAGAAGGATGTAGGTTGCAGTAGGTACTGGGAGATGAAAAAGCTTGCACAGGATAGAGTAGCATGGAGAGCTGCATCAAACCAGTCTCAGGACTGAAGACCACAACAACAACAACAACACATACAGAACTTCAGGAATTTTTTCTAAATGTTTCAAGAAATGATAATTCAGACACTGGGGCCAAAGCAAACGGCTTTTTGATTAATATGCAGCCATATGATTTCTTTTTCATGTTATCACTTTTGGTAAAATTGTTTGGTCACATTGATACCGTAAACATAGCACTACAGAGGAAATCCCTACACTTAGAGGAGGCCAATAAGATGATTTCCACTCTTGTAACTTCAACTGAATTTATGAGAAACAATTTTGAATCATTCTGGGGTGAAGTAACTTCAAAATGGTAAGATATGGATGTTGATTCCCCAAAACTACCCCGTAGATGAAAAGTCCCTAAGAAATACGATGACTCCATCAATTCACCTGTAGAAACATTCACTGAAGTATATGACAAATATAGAAGATTGTATTATGAAACAATGGATACAGCTTCTTGGAGTCAGGGTTCAAAACTCAGTCATTCATGCTTGTAAATGAAATTGAACAATTTCTTCTTGGTGATAACAAACATTCATTCGATATTTTATCTTTCTACGCATCAGATATAAAAAAAGAACGCTTGCTTCTCAAACGAAGCATGTTTCACGAGATTATCCAAAGTAGTGATTCTGCGAATATTAGTTCGTTGGATGACATAGTGAAATACCTAAAACAGGAAGACCACCTGTTTGACCGACTGCCTGAACTAGTGAAATTCATACGTGTAGTGCTGACGATTCCGGTAACGTCGTACATCTACATTTACATCTACATTTATACTCCGCAAGCCACCCAACGGTGTGTGGCGGAGGGCACTTTACGTGCCACTGTCATTACCTCCCTTTCCTGTTCCAGTCGCGTATGGTTCGCGGGAAGAACGACTGTCTGAAAGCCTCCGTGCGCGCTCGAATCTCTCTGAGCGATCGTTTTCTTGTCTGCGGAGGGTGAAAACGTATCTTTGTTCTATAATAAGGCAGGACCGTCTTAATGCCATCGCCATTCTCAACGCCCATAGAGATGAATCGATGAAACTCGACCTTGATGCCATATGTGACGAGTTCACATGCAGGAATGATCTGAGGAGGAGTACATTTGCCATCAAAAATTAAGGTATGTTTCTTCAACTTTATTTATGTATTTGTTTTGTACCACTACTGACCTATACTCCGACTGAAATGACATTGTGATGGACGTTTCAGCGAGTCGAGGGGTAGGGGCTAGTCGCTAGCCAATCGTAGTTTGCATTTTTCCATTATCCTCACAGTCTTTTTTTTTTGTTTCTTGGAAGTTGTTATGCTGTGAGGGGAATTTCCCAAGAATATGATGTCATAACTCAAAAGGGAAAGTATGCGTGCGTAATACACCTCTCTCCTTCAGCACTTGTGTTGTTCCATATAATTCTCACTGCATAGGTCATTTTAGATAGTTTAGAATTTAAGAATGTGATGTGGGAATTCCATTTCAGATTGTCTTGTAAGTGAACAAAGCAATTTTGTTTCAGTGACACCAAATTTTTTGATTTTCCAAAGAAATATTTGGTATTAATGGATCTTTACTTTTGCTGTGTGTGTAATTGTATGGTGGCGGTTTTTTTTTTCTTTTTTTTAAGGGTTAATCAGTAGCTTATTCCTCACAAACCACTCTGAAATCTTTTCATTTGTGACTTCAGCATACAGCCTAAGAGCCTTTCTATTTCCACCTTCAATGAATACACTGGTGTCATCTGCAGATAGGACTGGTTTGGAGTGTCGAACATGTATGAAATGTAGTACCTAATGAAATGATTCTTGCCCCCCCCCCCCCCCACAAATATTTTCAAGTCGGCGCTTCTGCCGTGACACCATATAACAGACAATAGCGACTTGCTGGTGTAGGTATAACTGATGAACTGAATGTTTTCTGTGGTGTTTAGAGATGAGTTTCGCTGCTGTTTGTGCCTTTCAGCCTGACGCCAACGTGTGAAAAGGGGACATGATGAAAGGTGACAGAAAACAGCGGTTCTTGCAACACATACCGATGCAACTGCCGGAATCATGACGTGGAGAGCTACTGGATACAACTGCTGAACTGTTGAAATAATGGCGAGGGTATTTATTGGATGTGACAACAGGACTGACTTGGTAATTGTTGAGGGAGGCTGAATGCTCACCGACGTGTGGCCAGAATTGTAAAACCTTTTGGCATACTTTTCAGGAGCACGCTACCAAACGTCATGTTTCAGCAGGATAATACAAGACTGTACACTGTAGTTTGCACCACAAACGTCTTGACTGACCTGTCTCGTCCCAAGAATTGACATCCATAGAGCGTGTCTTGGGTGTGAAGGAACTGCTTATACTTTAATAGCAGTATCCAGCCAACAATCTCCGTGTACTGACACTGCATGTGTTACAGGCATGGCAAGAAATTCCTGAATATGACATTCGGAGGCCGATTGCTTCCACGTCGCAATGAATAAAAGACAGTAATTGGTCCCGTGACTGCCGAAACTCATACCTAAGTTGATGACAAGCACCAGTTCCTAATGAAATGAAAATACTATCTTTTAATACTCAGTATGTGACGTATACCTGCACAGAGTTTGACAAATATCGGAATGGCGTTTCATGGTGTAAAACTTCCAATTCCGTCAGTGAAGTCTTAAATAATTATATGTATTACGATTGCCACAAAAAGTGATATTTATGCACTGTAATCAGAAAATGAGTAATTTGCTCCATCACTAGTCACACATTACTTCTGTAGGCTGTATTAGATCAGTATTACGAAAAGGCAGACTGTCTGTCTAACGCTTTCCAGGGGCATCAAAAATTTGATTTTTCAGCGTTTCATATGGTTGCTGACTGAATTTAAAATGCTGTCATTATCTACTTATCAATCGGCGTAATGTTACTTTAATGGCTTAACTCAGTAAGTCAAGTATTTAAGTTAGGGAGAGTGTGTACCCCATCAGGCCAAAAATTCCGAGACTGGATTTATAAAAAATAGAGAAAAATGGTGCCTTAAGGCTTCAGGTGTTCCACACTGTCTGCCCCACTTGTACAATGAGCGGAACGGTCGTACAACCATGCGCTGAAATCTCCCACAACATAAAGAAATGAAAGAAAGTGCATTGATTACTAAATTTTCTCTATTCATGCAGTGCAACTTCAGTATCAGTCATGACGTTTTAATGTATTTATTCTTCACTACTAACATTATTCGTTGCACATTTTGCAGACAGCAACCACATATACCATGGAATATATGTATAAAATTATATCATTGTGCGAAACATAGTTGAGGAAATATGACGTCATAAGCAATGAGATGCGTGGAAAACTAGTTTTTCTTAAAACGGGTCGTGAACTACACACATTATACTCATCCAGTGTTTGGTAACTCTGGGGAGGGGAGGGGAGGAGATGTTAATCATTAACAGACATTGTAAGAAGATGTATGTTACCCTTTTAGGAATGGAAGGGAGTGAAAGAAGGACAAACACATCTTGCTTCGTGGGCCAAAGCATCAGACGGAGTTTACCCGCAGACATCAGTTTTTTATTCCGCCATATCCTCCGATGAATATTGCATCAGCTGCAGCATCAGAGTTGTCCAAGGATGGCGGCAGAAACGTGAGATGGCAGCCACTTAGCCGGCCCCGAGAACAGTGGTCTTTTCGTGATTTATGCTACACGCTGAGCGATACAAATGGCTGCCGAACTGATGTAGTAAATAATAACTTTTGCATAATGCATTTGTGAGAGTTGTGGAAGAAATACAGTTGCAAGGGGTACTGCGAATAACAATTACCGCAGTCGTGATTTCAATCTCATACTTCATCCTCTTGGGGCATTGATAGCGAAAGAAAATACAAAATACAGAGAAACTACGCCAAGAGCGAGAAAGTTAGCTCTGACACTTCGGATTCCTGTTGCCGGAGACAATCGCACCAGTTTAATGCTCCAGTTAATAGCATCTCGTGTATCGAAATACAAAATCATCCCACAAGTTATCCATGTTCTGGTGAAATTCTGGGAAACTACAGGGTGTCCCAAAAAAGATTACCCGATTTGAAACAGAATTATTTATTAGGAAGAAGGGCTTAACACCAACAAATTGCATACTAAATTACTCAGAAAAGACAGAAGTTTAAAAAATCCATCATAAATGTTCAAAATGTCCTCCATTGGCTGCACAGACGACATCTAGTCGATAGCCGAATTCATCCCAAACTGAGTGTAAGGTGTCTTCTGTCACTGAAGCTACAGCAGCTGATATTCTGGTTTTTAGTTCATCAATGGCTCGAGGTAAGGGAGGAACGCAAACACATTGTTTAACATATCCCCACAGGAAGAAATCACATGGTCAGGGGACCTAGGAGGCCAAGAGTGTAAAGTCTGGTCTCACTGTCCCGTATGCCATATCTATTGTTGATGCACATTGGCACTGAGGAAACCGCACACGTTGTTATGTGAATGCAGTATTGCTCCATCTTGCTGATAGATGAAATTGTGGAGTCAAGTTGTGGGAATAACCAGTTCCATAGCATTGCAAGATATGATTGTGCTGTTACGGTTTCTTCCTCAAAAAAGTAGGGTCCATAAACCTTGCTTTACGAAACAGCACAAAAAACATTCACTTTTGGCTAATCACGTTCGTGTTCAGTTGTTTCATGAGGATTTTCGAGCCCCCCTATACGCACGTTATGACGGTGAACCTTACCGCTAATATAGAAAGTTGCCTCATCACTGAATATCAACCGTGGCATAAAAGAGTTATCTCCCATGTCCTCTAGAATAGCATTGCTAAAGTCCACTCGCTTCACTTTGTCAGTATCTCGAAGAGCTTGTAACAGTTGTAATTGTTATGGTTTGAGGGCTAAACGACGCCGTAACACGCGCCACACTGTCATGTGCGGTAACGCAAGTTCTCAGCTAGCACAACGTGTAGACTTGTGTTTTTTTTTTCCTTTATTGTATTTCAATTCCCCATTGGGGCGGGCTGGCAGCAGCATATGTGCTGCTCTTCAGCCAAAAGACATAGAACAAACAATAGAAGACATTTAAAAATAACAAAGGAGAAATCATGGTGAACATAGATATAAAAAGGGGGAACATCATGGAAGACAATTGACAAAAAGGGGCGACTGTAAAATGGAGATAAAAACCGTAAAAAAGTACTGCTCACAAAACACCACACACTAGGACAATTAAAAGAACACAAGTCGCAGTATGACCAGAGCATAAAAGTATCGACAGATAGTGTAGCACATAACAAAAACTGACAGTAACACTAAGCACAAGGCCAGCACACAATTAAAATCACGCCTCTCGATACACAGGAGAAACAGCACTAAACACAACACTGACGTGGCACACTGACGATGATCAAAACGGAGGATCTGCCATGTGCAAGGAGCTCAGGGAGACCGGAAGAAGGGAGGGAGGGGAAGAGAGTGGGGAGATTGGTGGGGGGCACGTGCCAAAGAGGACCAGGTAGGGAGGTACATGGGAGGGAAAGAGGCAAGGATGGGATGCAGGGTCACAGGGGGTGGGGGAAGGGGGAAAATCCGCTCTGGGAGAAGGAGGGGACAGGAAAAAGGGGGCCCTGGGGATGGGGGGAACAAGGTCAGAATATAGTTGGAGGGAAGGGTACATGTCACGGCGAAGTTCATCATCCAGGAGGGGGAGTCGCTGGAAGTTGCCCTGATGAAGGAGACGGAGGGTGTGGAGGTGGAGAGAGGAAGGGATACAGTGATAGAGGCGCAGCAAAAACAGGCGGGGGGTGGAGAGGAAGGAGGAAACCAGAGGGTGGGGGGGATCAAGCCTGCGGACAATGTAAAGGATGTGGAGATTGGAGGAACAGGAGGAGGTGAGGGAAATGGGATGAGTTCATACAGGAGCCGTGTGGGGGAAGGAAGGTGGATATGGAAGGCAAGGCGGAGCACATGGCGTTCGAGGATTTGGAGGGCCTGGTAGAAGTGGGTGGGTGGGGAGATCCAGGCAATGTTGGCATAACAGAGGATAGGACAGATGAGGGATTTGTATGTGTGGAGGATGGTGGAAGGATGCAATCCCCATGTCCGGCCAGACAGGAGTTTCAGGAGGCAGAGGCAGGAATGGGCTTTCCGCTGTATGGTCAGGAGGTGAGGGGTCCAGATGAGGTGATGGTTGAGGGTGAGGCCAAGGTATCTCAGAGCTGGATGGGGCGACAATAAAGGGTGAGGTAGAAATCATGGAGACGGAAGGAGTGGGTGGTATGGCCGGCCCATGATGATTGCCTGGGTTTTGGATGGGTGAATCGCGGGGGCTCCGCTCAAATGCTCGTCGGATTTGTTCCACTGTTTGTTCGGTTACGTGTGGCTGGCCAGAACTTTTGGCTTTACAGAGGCACCCTGTTTCTTCGAACTGTTTATACCAGCGTCGAATGTTGTATGGTGATGATGGTTTAGCACGAAATCGAATATGAAACGCCCACTGAACTGCGATCACAGATGAGTAGGAATAAATTCAATAATACAATACGCCTTCTGTTGCGCGGACGCCATATTGCGCGAGACTGGCTGCACTCTTTAGGTCAGAGCTCGTAGCGACATCTAGCGGATTTTTTCTGAAACTCTAGACAATGCCGATTACATCTAGCGCTGTTTCAGTTACCTAGTGACATTTGTCTCAATATTATTAGAAGTTAAAATCGGGTCGTTCTTTTTGGGCCACCCTGTACTTTAAGTTAGGATGTTGCACCCTAAACTTTTCTTTCTCTGGAAAACGAAACACTTTCTTCATGCTTAGCGTTTAGTCGATAGTCCAAGTACAGGGTGGGACAAATATAAGTAGCCCGGACGAGTCGATACGATTGGATGTGAATGTATTGATATAACCACACCGCGTGTACGCCCCTACGCAGTTCACAACGGTTCGGACCATAATCAGCGTGAGTGGAGTAGTGCAAAGGGGGCAATGGTACTCACAGGGGAGCAGTGGGCGTTTGTTGAGAGAAGCTACTTGACAGCAAAGAGGTGGAAACGGAGTGGTCAGTTTTTTGATGGGGAGTTTAATGGTGTCAAAGAGCCTGCAAACAGTGCCATGCAAGTCTTAGTCCGTAAATGCCGTCAGACGGGATCCGTTTTGAAGAAGTCAAAAGACAGTCCAAAACGTGACAGCAGGAAATGTGGCTGCAGTTCACCATAAAATGCTTCAGAATCCTACCAAAATCAACCCAACGCCTGTCGCAAGTGACCGGCATGTCATGTCGATTATGCGCACGAATACTCCACCAGGACCTGCAGTCTGCTCGCGCTCCTAGCTGGCCACCCAGGTCACCTGATCTGTGACTATGACATTACTTTGCGTGGAGATCTCTCAAGTCGACAGGGTATTACAACAACCCACATAGTCTTCAAGAACTGCAGCAAAACATTTCGCATGAGATTACAGCAATTCCAGCAGTCCAGCTTCGATCCGCCTTCAGCAACTTGCTGACAAGGACCCAGAAGTGCCAAGAGATGAATGGCGGTCACTTCCATCATCTGATATAGTAAGGTTAGTACTGTATTTTCTTTCATCTGCTGTGTTTCTTTGTACCCTGGAACTCTCTTCTCCAGGCCACTTTTATTTGCACCATCCTGCATACGCAAAAATGTGGTTATTTCTGAACAAGCAACAATGCAAAATTGTATGGAAAGGAAGCACATTTCTGTTAACATATAAGCCAGTCAAATACCACCAGAGTTGGTATGTGCGTGGGTGTGTGTGTTTGTGTGTGTGTGGGAGAGTTTTATTTTGTCAAAAGCGTTTAATTAGATTTTTACTTTCTTTTTTGTTTACCTTAACCCTCCAAACTCTAATTGATATAGAATATGCAAAAACGTTTGGGGGCTTTGGACAGCAAAGATGATTCTGTATTACCTAAACAATAGTGCAAGCAGCTGTTTTAATTACGTATACGCATGGCATCGGGGTTGTTTAATCTGTCCCATTTTGTAGCTGGCGTCAAGTTATTGAAAATGTTTGTTACTATACAATGAACTTCTTGCTGCACCAAAGCAGGTGACTTTTAATCTTTGAGAAGATTATTCTTATTTCTAGTGCTGATACTATGACCTGAGCTTTTAGTTTAAAAAAGAGAAATATTATTAATGAAAAACTTTCCCAGTTCCTCGAATAGGCCCATGCAGAACGACGGTCTTGAGTTCACGCAACAAATAATTCTTAATATAAGCTTCTGGGCTCGGAAAAGTTTAACTTGGCTTGATGAGCTCTCCCAAGTACTGATTCATATGACGTAATGAAATGAAAGTAAGTGAAGTATGCTAGCTTTTTTATTTTTGTATCACCTACACCTGATGGCATCCGCTTTACGAAAAAACAAAAAAAATTATTCAGCCGCTTTGACCGTTCTGTGATATACACTACTGGCCATTAGAATTGCTACACCACTAAAATGACATGCTACAGACGCGAAATTTTACCGAGAGGAAGAAGATGCCGTGATATGCAAACGATTAGCCTTTCAGAGCATTCACACAAGGTTGGCTCCGGTGGCGACACGCACAACGTGCTGACATGAGGAAAGTTTCCAACCCATTTCTCATACACAAACAGCAGTTGACCGGCGTTGCCTGCTGAAACGTTGTTGTGATACGTCGTGTAAGGAGGAGAAATACGTACCATCACGTTTCGACTTGGATAAAGATCGGATTGCAGCATATCGCGATTGCGGTTTATCGTATCGCGACATTGCTGCTCGCATTGTTCGAAATCCAATGACTGTTAGCAGTATCACTAGCAGTCGAGATGACAGGCATCTTATCCGCATGGCTGTAACGGATCGTGCAGCCACGTCTCGATTCCTGAGACAAAAGATGGGGACGTTTGCAAGACAACAACCATCTGCACGAATAGTTCGACGATGTTTGCAGCAGCATGGACTATCAGCTCGGAGACCATGGCTGCGGTTACCCTTGACGCTGCATCACAAACAGGTGCGCATGCGATGGTGTACTCAACGACGAACCTGGGTGCACGAATGGCAAAACGTCATTTTTTCGGATGAATCCAGGTTCTGTTTACAGCATCATGATGATCGCATCCATGTTTGGCGACATCGCGGTGAACGCACATTGGAAGCGTGTATTCGTCGTCGCCATACTGGCGTATCACCTGGCGTGATGGTATGGGGTGCCATTGGTTACACGTCTCGCTCACCTCTTGTTCGCATTGACGGCACTTTGAGCAGTGGACGTTACATTTCAGATGTGTTACGACCCGTGGCTCTACCCTTCATTCGATCCCTGCGAAACCCTACATTTCAGCAGGATAATGCACGACCGCATGTTGCAGGTCCTGTACGGGCCTTTCTGGATACTGAAAATGTTCGACCGCTGCCCTGGCCAGCACATTCTCCAGATCTCTCACCAATTGAAAACGTCTGGTCAATGGTGGCCGAGCAACTGCCTCGTCACAATACGCCAGTCGCTACTCTTGATGAACTGTGGTATCGTGTTGAAGCTGCAGTACACGCAATCCAAGCTCTGTTTGACTCAATGCCCAGGCGTATCAAGGCCGTTAATACGGCCGGAGGTGGTTGTTCTGGGTACTGATTTCTCAGGATCTATGCACCCAAATTGCGTGAAAATGTACTGACATGTCAATTCTAGTATAATATATTTGTCCAATGAATACCCGTTTATCATCTGCATTTCTTCTTGGTGTAGGAATTTTAATGGCCGGTAGTGTACTTCTCCCGTATGAAGTTATTGTCAAGTTGTATCCCAAAGATTTAACACTGTCAACCTGTTCTATATAGTCGTCCTTATGTTTAAGGCGTATGTTCGGGAGAAACATCTTAACAATTTCTGAACCGCATACGTGTTTTTTCAAAACTACGTAACACTTATCAATAACCAAGATTGTTTCATTAACCGATCTTCTTGACACTATACTTGAGTTGCTATTTACTGAAATGTTTATGTCATCTGCAAACAAAACAAACTTGGCTACTGATGAAAAGTAGATGATACGCTGAAGAGCCGCATAGGCTGTTGGTTCTGGAACGGGTACCGTACGGATTTTACAAACTAAAAGGTTGAAAGAGAGATAGAGTAAGAACAGAAAACTGTCATCTAGGTATTCAGAGTAAGAACAGAAAACTGTCATCTAGGTATTCAAGAAGATGCAAGAAACTGATAACTGATATCCGAAAGAGCAACAGAGCACGCAGTGGCAAACGCGGCAGCACTGCGGGCACGAGAAATTGGCGGTCGGTGCTGTATTTCAGTCGTACTGTATAAGGCGACCCCTGATGAATTACGACTGCAGAGGAGAGCTTTAAAGCCGATTCTCCGTGACGCAGTAAGTTGCGAGATGATGGACGGCAGAAACAAAACACTTGCGCTGGGGGCGTTATTAGGCAGTAAATCTAACGTCGGGAACTCCTGCCGCGAAACCAATCGCACGAGACGCGTCTTACTGTCTCGAGTGTACAAGTGTTTCCTTAAAGGATCCAATTAATTTAGCACGATACTCACAAGAATTTTGCTGTAGAAGATATACCGCCTGGCACCCTGTTCCTAATATTGAAGCTTAGTTATCTGGCTCCGATCTTCGTCACAGTTACGTAAACGGTTTCAGTTTTCTCCACTGTGTGTAGAATAATGATAAAGACTACTGCAACGGAAACGATAGCTTTGATAGAGAACAAAAACTAACTTGATCAGTATTCTAGTAACTCCGATTAACTCTGAGATTGTACATCTGGAGCACAGCATAGTACGGAAGTGACTTGTGGACATTGGGGAAACCAAGGGGAGAGACTGGAAGTGTTTGGGATATGACGTTCCAGAACGGTGCTGAAAATTAAGTAGACTGATAAGAAAGGAGGATGTCCTCTACAGAATAGATGAAGAAGGAAAACACTGACTAGAAGAAGGGACAAGATAGTAGCAAGTAGCGAGTTTCTTATTTATATAAATGATATGCCTTCTAGTATTACAGGTGATTCAAAAATATTTCTGTTTGCTGATGACACCAGCTTGGTAGTGAAGGATCTTGTGTGTAATATTGAAACATTATCAAATAATGTAGTTCAGGAAATAAGTTTGTGGCTTGTGGAAAATAATTTGATGCTAAATCACAGTAAGACTCAGTTTTTACAGTTTCTAACTCACAATTAAACAAGAACCGATATTTTGATCAGACAGAATGGGCATATTATAAGCGAGACGGAACAGTTCAAGTTCCTAGGCGTTCGGGTAGATAGTAAGCTGTTGCGGAAAGCCCATGTTCAGGATCTTGTTCAGGAACTAAATGCTGCTTTATTTACCATTAGAGCAGTATCTGAAATAAGTGACAGTTCAACACGAAAAGTAGTCTACTTAGCATATTTTCATACGCTTATGTCGTATGGTATTATTTTTTGGGGTAATTCTTCTGATTCAAAAAGGGTATTTTTGGCTCAAAAACGGGCTGTTTGAGCTATATGTGATGGAAGTTCGACAACGTCTTGTCGACCCCTAATCAATAGTCTGGGAATTCTGACATTGTCCTCACAGTATATATTTTCTTTAATGTCGTTTGTTGTTAGCAGTATTAGCTTATCCCCAAGAGTTAGCAGCTTTCACTCAGTTAATACTAGGCAGAAAACAAATCTGCATGTGGAATGCAGTTCCTTGACTCTTGTGCAGAAAGGAGTGCAGTATTCTGCTGCATCCATTTTCAATAAGCTAGCACAAGTGTAACACTACCGCCCTTAACGGTTGGACGTAGGTTAGCTATATAAAGCCTGTACTGTAATAAGTTCACGGGCTTCACCTTATAAACAGGGATTTTAGTACATTAGTTGACCGCGTGTACCTAATAGAAGTAAAATCGGACTTATATTCAGTCAATAACCACAGTGATGCATCAAGCAAATGTACAGTATAATTATTCTTTCGTATGGACAAGAAGTACACACAGTAAATGCTACCTATAATTAACAATTCGGTCGCCAGCCTACTTAGGCAATTAGTGAGTTTTTCCTTGTACAAGTGGATGCATGTACAAGCATAACTACACGTAGTAAAGTTGCGTTATATGGCAAAGTTTGGAACCAGAAAAATCCAGTGAACTAAAGTTTTCTCTTTTTGTACTAATTTGGACGAGCTACATTTACACAACACCACACAGTAATGATTACTACTAACTGCATTTTGTATGTTGAGCAGACTGAAATCGGGCATAGATTGCCCTAGCGTTGACCATCTTAAAAGTACACACACAATATCACTATGAATAATGGAAAAACACTAATACATTTAGGATTAATATAGAATTTAGCTTTACTGGTCAAATCTGATCAGTACACATCAAGGTTTGAACGGATGGACAAGAGAAAAGGGGGGGGCCCTGAAACTGTTATAGTCGTTATACTGAAACTGTTAAGTACTGAAGGCAAATTAACACTCAAAATTACCAATCTTTGGATAACTACTCTTTTGTCTTACTTCTGAATAATTAAACTGTCATCATTTCTGTCTCAAATTAATTAAATAATATCGCTAACTCAATTAAAAAAAAAACTGTTTTGTTCTTTACCAACATTTGCAACAACACACAGAACTTTAGATCCCTTTATGGCATAGATTAATCTGCTGATAATTCTCATTAACTTTAACATTAAACTTTCAGTTTAGGATACTCGGATTGCACAATACGAGGTAAGGATCCTGTCTAGGTCAGTGATCAGGATAAGTCATGGCTAAAGCAATTTTGATAAAAGTCACATTATTATTGAACCGTTAGAAACAGTTTCTACACTGGTCCACACAGATACACTTCTAAAGATGAAATAAATGTTTGACCTGTGCAAGTCGGTGCGGCGGTTGGCGGGCAGCGAGATAGCGGGCAGCACGGCACACATACAAGCACGGCTAAAGCTCACACAACATCGGCACTTTCCATCTTCTTAGCGTCGTAATTTTTCCAATTTTGTGCCTCAGAATATAGCCATGCCAAGTAGTCGTCGGAATCGGTTCATCCGAGGCTCAATGGAATCCACTTTTCCTGGGTAGCCTCCTCGGTACAGTACGTGTACTTCCGACTGTGTTACTCGCCTCCGACTGTGTTACTGAGCCCGTTGTGCCGAACCGCGCCCAGTGTGCGTTTTCCCGCCTCGCCTGCCTCCACCTTTTCCCGCTCCCCTACAGGTAGGGTATTCACCACAGGTTTTCTACTACACATATCCTAATGCATTACCTACGTATGGACCAAGTGTATAAATTACAATTTTCACATCTTACAATAGTTTTAACATTAAATACACTTTCCTTTGATTACCACATTATTTGAAATCTAACATAAATAATATTCGTTTCAAAAGTTACTCACAGTTTCTTTAACATGACACGAAAAGAATCGAAAAAGAAATTCAACACATTGCTATTATTAATTTATCTAAATTCATAAAGAAAAATTATTATATGTATAATTCTTGTTACACAAGAACTCAAAAATCTTAGCAGTAGCCCAAACACTTTTAAGTCTAAACTGAAGAGTTTCCTCATGGCTCACTCCTTCTATTCTGTCGAGGAGCTCCTGGAAGAGCTGAAAAATTAAGCAAATTGCAGTGTTACATTGTTGATTTTCTTTATTTAAACTTACGACTTGTCGCCTGAATATGTTTCTTATATTTCATTATATCTGTTTCTACTATGGTGGTATAATTTCATGTATTGACTCGTTCCATGACCATGGAGATTTCTCCTTAATTTGGTCCCACGGGACAATAAATAAATAAATGAAAAAGCAATCGAACAGCAGCTTCTGTGGTAAAGAGCGAAGTTTGGAGAGAACAAAAACTTGTAACATTACTGTCCCATGTCTCTAAGTGATATTCTTTCATCTTCTACCCTATTTGGTGGTCCCGTTGTCTTCAGAAGGCAGTCAGTGAATCTCATTATGAAAGGCGAACCTCCTCTGGGAGACATCTTTCGCGGAAATGACGTTGTGGACTGCTTCAAGCTTTCACGAGCAGAGTTGGTGCCTGTTCTAGCTTAGGGCAGGAGCCTTCGTGGCACCACTTCCGTCCCTAGAGAATAACTGAATTTGACATTTTTGCCTTTTTTGCACGAACACGAAAGTTCGAGACTCCGTGGTGGTGCCCAATCAGCATGAGAAAAACGGTTGCTTGTGCTTCAAAATGTTGGTCATGCAATCTAAATTGAGTCTCTCTGCTTCTGTGCTTGGTGCCAAGAAGCCGACCAGTCGAGGAGACACTGCTGCAGCCCTATACCAACCTTGCGTTCGTTAACGTGCGTTTTGTACTCTAAGAGTGTGCATTTCTGCTGCATTTCTCTGTCTTATCATGAAATAAGCGATGTTCTTCTTCGTCACATTGACAATAGCAATGGATCGACTCTCCATATGGTACTTTCAAAAAATTAGAGAGTTGAGGGCCGTGAACTACTTATTCTTGGCTAGTCTGCTCTGGGCCACCGTGTTGGGCGTTTCCTCTGCGGGCCACCGTCAAGTGCTCATCGGCGCGAGCTAGCTGTTTTTGGGGAAATTAAATGTCGCAATTGCGATAGCGCGATCCATGTTGTGGGCAGGTTATTACTTGAGTATTTTGCCACAGAAGTTATGTTGCTTAATTTGATTGTAATTTGCGGCTTCTGGTTGTATGAGTTTGCGAGCTGCCCATGTGAGGAGATATTGTTGCGCTTCCTCCACGCAGTCTTGCGCAATTTTTGACACTGCCCCACAATGTCAGCGTTATTTTCTAATTTGTTTTGAGATTCAGTGAATTTTGTTCTCTGGCGATTTTATTGTGATTTACGTCAGTCATAAGAGTACCTGAAGATCTGTTGATCTCAGGTTTGACTTATATTTCAAGATCCTTTAAATTGTTCTCCAACTTTTCAGTGGTTAGGCCAACCATTAATGACGGATATAACCATCAGCACACTTAAGCTTGATGCTATCACTATGACGGCGTTACTGTTGCGCACAGTTGCCAAAGTCAACGATCATTACTTATTATTCAGTGAAGGCAATGAGCATTATACTCGTTCGTCTTGTTTGTTGACCAGGGAGAGCTATATCGATTTCCTCTAGGATTACGGCTTTGCTGTGTGTCGTTTCGTGAGTATTTACCTAACAACCTTACAGCATTCAGACTAATAAGCAGCAACACTGTATACTGTAAATTATTCATAGACTTCCAAACTGTTGGGGAAAACAGAGATCGGGATACATCCAACATGTAATTGAAGACATGAGGTCTAAGAAGTACACTGAGATGGAGAGATGATCATAGAAGAGGAAGCGTCGCATCAAAGGAAAAGGAAGCTTTAAATATAATTAATTTTGATGAGTGAGTCGCCAAATAGTTTCCCCGTGGCACAAAGACAGCATGCGACCATGAGGTCACATTTTACCATTAATCAGGCAATGTGTATTATTTAAAGGCGATATTTCATCATTTCGGTTCCTACTGCACCAATTAGGCTTCAGGTACCTTCAGGTAACAGAAGATGAAGCCTGTAAATTTATATGTACAACGGAAACTAGTGACACTTTTCACATGAAACGAGAGAGAAAAACCTTTATGTCTGCAGATGAGACTTATACATTCACCATTCTGAGAGTGGACTGAACGAGCGGTTAGATGTATCAAGTGCGGGAACAAAAGCGCCTGTTTCCAGTAGCCAGCGAAGTGCCATCAGGTGAACAAAGATATATCATTGCCAGCTACGACGAATTAATTCGTCTTTTCACAGCTTAATCTCTATGCAGTGAATGACGTGGCCTGTATGTTCAATAGTTTTGAAGTCTACAATGATAAACATTCACTATTATGATGGATGAAAAAAATAATTGGGACGTTGGTCTTTCCACCGTCAGCAATGGCACTGAATATAGACACTGGTCATTAAATTGCTAGACTTTTCAATAACAGCCATACTCCTAATCAGTTGACGCTGTGGTAGCCAACCTTTAAACAACTACCGCTTATTATGATAGACATACAGCAGAGAGGAACCGAAATTAATGGTCGTTGCCGCGGGTAGGGCATGTTAGAGCGTTGTTGAGCAGGAGGAATAATAGGTTAGTTCCGACATGGTTTGCGGGAGGTTTCCCTCGTACATAAGGCGAATGCAAAACTGGAAATCCTTCTCCCTGGGACTTGGCTCGAAAGAATTAAGTTGTACAACGGACTGCTTTGCATCATTTTTAGAAAATTAACTCACATTTAGTACATATAGTTAAACTGGAAATAGAGTGCTGTTTGTTCGTTAAAGGTGGCCTGATTTTCCAAGCAGTAGAAGAATACGTAAATACAGGGTGTTTATAAATGAATATCGGTGTTTTAACGCTTTATAATATTTATTACATTAAACTTACAGTTATAAATGATATGTCAAATGAAAGAGCAACTCAAACAGTTTTACCAAGAACCTTATAAATGTTCAATGTGAGCACCATTTGTCACAAGGCATACATCAAGTCTATAGCCGAGTCCTTTCCAAACTTTAATAAATGTGTCTTTAGTGATTGTAGCAACAACTGCTTCAGTCCGGTTGTTTAATTCAGAGAGGTCTGCTGGTAGCAGAGGCAAGTACACACGATCCTTGATGAAGCCCCAATGGAAAAAATCGCATGGCGTTAGGTCGGGTGAACGTGGAGGCCATGCAAAGCAAGTCGTCACTGGGACCTTTGCGGCCTAACCAGTGCTTGGGTACAGTGAAGTTCAGCGGCGGATTGCGGCGAAAATATCTGCGCGCTGCGCATGCGCACTGGTGCCAAACACAACTGTTTGAGTTGGTGTAAGTTTAATGTAATAAATATTATAAAGTGTTCAAAACCCCGATATTCATTTACAAACACCCTGTATTAAATCAATTAAACGCTGGAGGTGTCGTCATCAGTTACGGCCTCAGTTTTAAAAGGTTACAGTATTGTATAGGCGCGAGTAGTTAGTCCCACAAGATCCGTCAACTCTCATATGCTACAATCTCTCTGAAGCTTTATATAGTTTAACAGATGATACACCACACATGTACAAATCGTAAGGCCCTGAAGTGGGTTGAGTCGCTAATATGGAAGTAGCCAGAAAATTATCGCCCGCGTAAATGCCGAATATGTAGGGCTTTGAGCCAAAATGATTTCGTTGTTGCGCAACAAACAGTCAGGTAAAGCAGTCATCAACAGCAAAGTTGGCCTGAACACCGCACTGCTATTGGAGGAGGTACGCCATTGTCTTCCTCCGACACTGTTAACTGGCTCAGCAGCGTTCGGGGAAACGAGGGCGGCTACAGTTAACCGTGGAAAAAATGGTTCAAATGGCTCTGAGCACTATGGGACTTAACATCTGTGGTCACCAGTCCACTAGAACTTAGAACTACTTAAACCTAATTAACCTAAGGATAGCACACAACACCCAGTCATCATGAGACAGAGAAAATCCCTGACCCCGCCGGGAATCGAACCCGGGAACCCGGGCGCGGGAAGCAAGAACGCTGCCGCACGACCACGAGCTGCGGACGTAACCGTGGACTACGAACCGTAGAACTACTATGCGTTTTTCGTTTCCACAGGTGAAACAAATGAAGAATCACAGAAAATGACGTCAAGACCAAGTGAGGGTTCACCCCAGATCTTAAAGGCCGACTCTTCACCGAGTCACGCCGTAGCGAATTCATGTGCGTTGAAAGCACTCCCTGTCCAATGCACAGACATTGTAGAAAAATCGTAGCAAATGATGAACAGAGGAAATGTTCCTTTTCTAAGAGTTAGTGGTTGAAAGCGTGGTAGTATTATCGTAATTAAAATTCTGAAAGTAACTGATGAACTATTACGCCGCAGGTAATAAGAAAGCGAAACTGGAGCAGCCCGAAAAAAGAAAGTTGACGAACAAAGCTAGTTCAAGAACTGCAAAAGACTATCTGCAATGACATGACAAAAATGTTTGAAAAATGGCGAAGTAATGTTGGATGTAACAATTACGCTTACGAAAAAGTGAAAAAATCAAAGCCGAATCAAGCCGTGTGCAGAAGACGGAAATGAAAGCGCATTTGCATCACAGCTCCGAACTTATTATTCTAAAAATACAAATCAGTGACAATCTCTTTTGGGCATAGAATGGAATGAAGGCAGGATGAACAGAAACCGTTCATCAGTTCCACATTCAGTGTTCAAACTTCTCTAGAAATTGCGTCAACAATCGAAAAAACTGTCATGAGTCGATGAATCACACAAACTGGCGTAAGAAAGCTACCTTCTACGAGTGGGAAAAAAGTTAATCTCTTCATAAACGACGTACTGAACATACCAGGAATCATATGTTTCTGTCGTTGAACTTGTATCTGCAGTATATTTTTATTGGTAGGTACACGACGATTACCTTTTGCACACAACGAAGAGAACTACAATTCATCAGCTGTCATCATGACAATTAGAAAACCCGAAGTTACAGGAGGAACGGTTTCGTTAAGTGAAGAAACAGACGTAATATGATTTCTTTACATTAGTTTAAATGGTATGTACCATAAATCAGAGGGAATATTTGTTGAGAATTTTATCATGCTGAGCTTTGAGATTTTGGGGACCCTTGACGCTGACAGCTGAAATGTAGACGGCTGTGACAGCTCTACAGAACTTTTTTCTCCAGGCCGCCCCTCCAGCGAATCTCTGGCCCTCATCACAAGCCCGCCAATTAGTGCGGCGATGTCGGCAGCTGTCCTCCAGGGAACGGCTGGCAATGGGAAGGCGGTACGCTCGCGACGAAAGCCAAGTCTCAGAAAACGAAAAGCTCCGTTCCCTAAAAACTGTCTGAAGCGAGTGTGTTGCGCATGTGTAGCACAACACGAATAACAGACTGTGTCCATATTTTTCTCTTACAATGCAATGTGATGAAGAAGCAAAATTTTTTCATCTTGGCAGTCTAAAGAGAGTCATTATTTTACGGTATTTTCAAAGTATAGTATACCAGGGTAGTTGTAATATAGCACGGACTTCAGTACGAAATGCTTATAATACTTTCAACAGCGAAACTTTGTCCTCAAACCTGGCAAAAAATCCAAAGAGATTCTGGTCGTATGTAAAGTATACTAGCGGCAAGACACAATCAATGCCATATCTACGCTATAACAAGGGAAATACAGTACGTGATCAAAAGTATCCGCGCACCTGGTCGGAAAATGACTTATAAGTTCGTGGCGCCCTCCATTGGTAATGCTGGAATTCAATATGGTGTTGGCCCACCCTTAGCTTTGAGAAACTTTCCACTCTCGCAGGTATACGTTCAATCAGGTGCTGGAAGTTTCTTGGGAAACGACTGCCCCCATTCTTCACGGAGTGCTGCACTGAGTAGAGAGGTACCAATCTCGGTCGGTGAGGCCTGGCACGAAGTCGGCGTTCCAAAACATCCCAAAGGTGTTCTATAGGATTCAGGTCAGGACTCTGTACAGGCCAGTCCATTACAGGGATGTTATTGTCGCGTAACCACTCCGCCACAGGTCGTGCATTATGAACAGGTGCTTGATCGTGTTGAAAGATGCAATCGCCATCCCTGAATTGCTCTTAAACAGCGGGAAGCAAGAAGGTGCTTAAAACATCAGTGTAGGCCTGTGCTGTGACAGTGCCACCCAAAACAACAACGGGTGCAAGACCCCTCCATGAAAAACACGACCACACCATAACACCACTGCCTCTGAATTTTACTGTTGGCACTACACACACTGGCAGATGACGCTCACCGGGCATTCACCCTACCCACACTCTGCCATCGAATCGCCACATAGTGTACCGTGATCCGTCACTCCACACAACGTTTTTCCACTGTTCAATGGTCCAATGTTTACGCTCCTTACACCAATCGAGGCGTCGTTTGGCATTTAGGGGCGTGATTTGTGGCTTATGCGCAGCCGCTCGACCATGAAATCCAAGTTTTCTCACCGTCCGCCTAACTGTCATAGTACTTGCAGTGGATCCTGACGCAGTTTGGAATTCCTCTGTGAAGGTCTGGATAGATGTCTACCTGTTACACATTACGACCCTCTTCAACCGTCGGCGGTCTCAGTCAACAGACGAGGTCGGCCTATACGCTTTCGTGCTGCCCTTCACGTTTCTACCTCACTGTCACATCTGAAACAATGGACCCAGGGATGTTTAGGAATGTGGAAATCTCGCGTACAGACATATGACGCAAATGACACCCAATCACCTGACCACATTCGAAGTCTGTAAGTTCCACGGGGTGCCCCATTCTGCTCTCTCATGATGTCTAATGTCTACTGATGTCGCTGATATGGAGTACCTGGCAGTAGGTGGCAGCACAATGCACCTAATATGAAAAACGTATGTTTTTGGGGGGTCCGGATACTTTTGACCACATAGCGTACTGTCGATGACAGTGCTTCTAAGCCAGGGTTACTAAACACAGCCTTCCGAAATTCCTTCACCAGAGAAGGCGAAGTAAATATTCCAGAATTTTAATCAAGGACAGCTGCCAACATGAGTAACTTGGAAGTAGATATCCTCGGAGGAGAGAAACAAATTACTTAATAAAAGCAAGTCTTCCACTTCAGACTACATACTAATAAGGTTACTTTCAGAGTACGGTGATGCAATAGCTCCATAGTTAACAATCATATATAACCCGTCGCTCGACGAAAGATCCGTAACCAAAGACTGGAAAGTTGCACAGGTCCACACTAATTTACGGGCCCATATCATTATCGTCGACATGCAGCAGGATTTTGGGACATATATTGTGATCGAACATCACGAATTACCTGGACGAGAACGCTGTACTGACATACTAACACTAATTTACGGACCCATATCATTATCGTCGATATGCACCAGGATTTTGGAACATATATTGTGTTCGAACATCACGAATTACTTGGAAGAGAGCGTTGTACTGACACACAGTCAACACGGATTTAGAAAACAACGTTTTTCTGATACAACCAGCCTTTTACTCACACTAAGTGTTCAGCGCTATTAACAAGGCATTTTCAACTGATTCCGTATTTGTAATTTTCCAGAAGGCTTTTAACACTGTACCTCATAAGCGAATTGTGTTCAAATTGCGTGCTTGTGGAATGTCGTCTCAGTTATGTGACTGGATTCATGATTTGCTGTTAGAGAAGTCACAGTTAATAGTAACTGACGGAGAGTCGTCGTATAAAACAAAGTGATTTCTGGCTTTCCCCAAGGAAGTGTTATAGGCCCTCTGATGGTCCTTGTCTATATAAAAGATTTAGGAGACAATCTGAGCAGCCGCCTTAGGTTGTTTGCAGATGATACTGTAATTTACCGTCACGTAAAGTCATCAGTAGATGAAAACAAACTGCAAAACGATATAGAAAAGATAGCTGTATGGTGTGAAAATTGGTAATTGACTCTAAATAATCAAAAGTGAGAGGTCATTCACACGAGCCCTAAAAGGAATTCGTTAAGCATCGGTTACACGATGAATCAACTAAATACTTTGGAATTACAGTTACGAACAACTTAAATTGGAAACACCACGTAGAAATTGTTGTGAGGAAGGCGAACTAAGGACTGCGATTTATTGGCAGAACACTTAGAAGATGCAACAGAGCTACTAAAGAAACTGCCTACGCTCCGCTTGTCCGTCCTCTTTTAGAATACTGCTGCGCGGTGTGGGATCCTTACCAGATAGGATTAACGGAGTACATCTAGAAAGTTCAAAGAAGGGCAGGACGTTTTGTATTATCAAGAAATAGTGGAGAGAGTGTCATGGACATGATACAGAATTTTGGTGGACATTATTAAACCAAAGGCGTTTCGCATTGCTGCAGGATCTTCTCACGAGATTTCATGACCAACTTTCTCCACCGAATGCGAAAATATTTAGTTGGCGCCCACCCTCATTGGGAGAAATGATCATCATATTAAAATACGGGAAATCAGAGCTTGCACGGAAAGATATAACTATTCGTTTCTTTCCGCACGCTGTTCGAGAATGGAATAATAGAGAATTATTTAGGTGGTTAAATGAACCCTAAGCCACGCAATTAAGCGTAATTTGCAGAGTATCCATGTAGATGTAGATAATCAAACTTAAGCCACTATGAAAGGTGAGTTAACTCGAATACATCACTGGGGGAAAAAAATATTTCAGTTTTCACGTGAGAGGGAAACACTTGCTAAACGCGTACCATGTTGACGTTCCAGGCTACAAATGCTGCTCAGTGTGACAACCATCTGAACTTGCGACAGCCTGGAACGGCCCTAGAGATATCATTTCACAATCGTTCTCTGCACTTTTCGAACGGTGGACAGTTGAATGTTCCGCTGTCGTTCACAGCTCGTGTACTGCTTGAAGATCGCACATGGCGTCCAGCAATCTCGGCAATGGCAGCAGTAACTTCTTTAATAATTTATGGCGCAATTGGCCGCCGGCCTCCCCCCAGGAGAAGTTCCCAAATCGCCAGTTAATTCGAACTTGCGAATCATGTTCTTCAACCACGGAGCGGTAAGAAAACCTCAGCTTATTTCTTCAGTGCGTCGACAGTCGTAAAGAGCAGAGGACTATGCCGTTGTTTTGATAAAACAGCTTTGCGATTAAAGGCCCTGCTCACCTTGTCCAGAGTTGATCGTCTGCAATTATGTTGCACACACTAATGCGTTTGTTTCATCCCTGCGTCACTGAACCCGTGTAACGGCAAATCATGGCACTAACACTACCAACAACGCCAATCCCACAGTGTACAGTCTGAACACCATTCCTTTACAATTGGATACCAATACAGCGAATAGGTTTTCGTCTACATTGGCTCCAGTTGCGAAAGATTAATAATTATAAGCGCCTGGGCTTTCTGACATGTGATTCTGGGATTGGGCAGCACCCTTCAACGATTTGTAACGTGACTATGAGTCAGTAAACACGTCCTCCAAGCTCTCATCTGTAGACTACGAACTATCTAATTAATAATCATAATATTTATCAAATTTGTCATGTATTATAGCTACTGAATGTTAATTAAGTCATGACCTTCAGTCCAAGTTCGTAATTTCAACTATTTTTACGTTCAGTTAGCACTCCAGAGGAAGGTTTGTGATCATAATAGTTGATTTTATAGTTCATATTGTTTATTGGTCACGCAGTGCAGTTTATCACTCGCACTGTAACACAGGCCCGTATATAGGGTGGAGGGAGGGGGGGTGTGTGAAACCGGGGTACCTGCCCTGGCGACAAATTCAGGGGGAGCCAAATTAACATTCTTGAAGAAAAACAAGTGCCTGGCATCCAGCGCACGTTGATCTATCGATTGTTCATATGATTTTGAAACGCATCCCTATTCTTTTTTGAACGTTTATGAACACATTCCAAGTTGATTTCCGAACGAATCATAAGTCAGTTTTTGAATGCATGCATAGTATATGTGATGTCTCTGTCAGGATAATCCTCGTCGCATCAAGAAATAAAAATACTTTCTCACAGACAAAAGGAGGCGGAGTTGTATGAGCTGAGCTGAATAAACCCAAATAGTTGAATACCAATCGCTGTTTGTTTATGTGGTTGAGTGGGTGTGCAATGAAAAACATCATCATAATTACCAGCAAAATCTGTAGATTCAGACTACCAGAGAGGAAACAAACGAGTAACAGGAATAATAGGTAAGAACGAGTACATATTATCTTCTCACTGTATCCAAGAAAATAAAATTTTGACAGAAATTTTTTGCCAGATCGCTACAGTTCGGTTGTACAGTCCCCGGCTAGTAGCCTCTTAAGTTCTATTCTCTGAATAGTGCGGAAAACGAGTTGTACTAACATGTATTAAAGCCTAACTGGAGAATAAACTGGGATAACCGGTACTGTCTGGGTTAATGAATTTATCCGGAGAATAAGTTTTGACAATGGCAGGAATAGTTATAGAATTGGTGATGGCGAGATTGTTTGTCAGAATGAGGAAGGAGAAGAAATGGGGTCATCACACAAATTATATGGAAGAATATGACAACTGTTGTACATCCGACCTTTGTATCTGCACAGTGAGTGTACTAATACGTGCAAACTTAGCTTACCAATTAGCACACAAATAGATAAAACATCTGAACTGTCTTCGCAAGCCCAGGGTGTGAAACAGACATTCTAAATAAATATGACCCTAGCCCTGTAAGGCAGGTAATATCAGGTGTGGATCATAACAAAAGTCATTAGAAATGCTGCTGTCACGTATCTGGAATGCATGAATTAATAGAAGTGAAAGTTTGGGGTCTATTCTAGAAAGACAACATAGTGATTCCCTTTTTCACTCTACATATAATTTATCAACTGTTGCTTTCAGGGGTCAAGTGATAAACAACACTCAATAGCAAAATATTTACTTCTTGGACATACTGAAATAACGATTATTAAAATCGTTATCTCTACACATGAAAACTTTTATCACAGGAAAGAATGATTATTAAAAATCCTCATCAGCTCATTTAAATCTACATTGTCGTAGCTGGTCAGAGCACTGGTTGGTGGAGAACAAATTTACTTTTTGAACCAATAAAAAAACTCTCATGTACTCAATGTGATGGTAGGTTAGTATCCAAGCTTTTGATATTCAATGGTCAAAGCGTACTCAAGTTTGAGTGAGCAAAATCGAGACTCAACATTTACTGTAGCCTAAGGCACGATGGCACTTTACCAAGTGGGATCTGCAATGGTGTTGTCTCCGTGCCGGGTCTGAAACGTTAATTCCCTACTCTGGCCTTGACTGAATTCACTCAGTTGCAACTTTACTGCGTTCCGTAGAACGTTAATCTTTCCCTAGTCAAAATAATGGCTATTGCACACTCGCTATGGGTTGGAGAGATGATCACAATTTCTTTGCCCACAAAAATTCCCATATGAATAATTAACTAGCGCTTTTCTATCTGTCGCCAAGATATGTGAAGCGTATTGTCCTCACTTTGCACAAAGCAAAACTCTCAACGCCCTCGCTTATTGCCGCACACTTGTGTGGTCCGCTGTGAGACGAAAGACAGAGAGAGATAGAGCCTTAAGGTCTCAAAATGCTTTTATTTGTTGGGGATCTCCCCACGGCCGGCCGAAGTGGCCGTGCGGTTCTAGGCGCTGCAGTCTGGAACCGCGAGACCGCTACGGTCGCAGGTTCGAATCCTGCCTCGGGCATGGATGTGTGTGATGTCCTTAGGTTAGTTAGGTTTAACTAGTTCTAAGTTCTAGGGGACTAATGACCTCAGAAGTTGAGTCCCATAGTGCTCAGAGCCATTTGAACCACTTTTGATCTCCCCACCGTGTCATGTCTGTATCGCTGAGTATGGCTTCAGCCAATCACCGTCTCACTAGAGGTGCATACACTTTTATTTTTCTTGCTGGGTCGCAGCCTAGCCCTGTTAATGACGTGCAGCCACTTACCCTCAGTCCCGGCCTTATTTACGTTAAAAGGAATAATTATTGTTTTGGCCTTATCCCTTTTTGTGCTGAAGCTTGCCGTTATCTTGCTAAATGGGAGTTTTATGATATCATTAACCACCTCCTCAGTTTATCTCCAAAATGCGTTTTGCTTTAACTTGTTTGTTCCATGCCATTGTCCATATTGATAGAGTTTGTTTTCTACGTTTTCGGTACATGAGATTAACTGCAATTATCTTTTGTTGATATAACGTGTTTTCTGAGGATCTCATACTGTATCGTCGTGTCGTTATAGATCAAGCTCATGTGAGGTCCATAAAATCTGGACGCCTTATACAATTCTAAAGTTATATAAAAATTTCATACTACTACTACTACTACTACTACTACTCTTCGATCTCTCAGAAACTGGAGCATATGAATTAAATGTGAATCTATTTCCTACCATAACATTTTTTGCTTGTAATAGGCATAATAGGTATCTAATACTGGTACTTCATGAATTATGTTCTGTCGTGTTATTCATGTAAATGAGGTAGATAAGAATGACTATTTGTGCCAAGAAGTATCGCTTATTTGACGTGTGTTACAATTGCTGAAATATTAGAAACGCCTATTTCTTTTTATCTAGGAGTGACGTAATCAAATTAAGAAACCACACCAGTCTTGGATACTATTAGTGTTAACAGCGTTTTCAGTATTAGACAACGACATTTTGATTTTTCATGTAGCAAAACGTTTGACAAACTTTGATCAGGTGATAGATTCTTTCACAGAAAGGAAAGCACGCCATGTAGAGCTGTAGCAAGATTAGAGAGAAAAAAATATTGGGACCTAAGGATTGAAGAAATGCGTACTACTTTGCTTGTCTATTGTCTCCACTGGTTTTATGTTTCCTATATTTAATTTTATGTCACACAAAAGATAAATTTATTAGCTAATAGGCGACAAAGAGTCCAAGTTTTCTGAAGGGTTCTTACTCTCCCGGTCACAAATAATCCCACGCATTATTTTTTTTTTTTTTTTGATGTAATGGGATGTCTAACCGGCCAACTGGGAATAGGAAATTGTAATGCTTGAAGGGTCCTCCCGTAATTCTCCAAGCATTTTCAGCTCTGGAGAGATCTGGTGACGTTGCAGGTCAAGGTAAGGTGTGGCAAGCTCGAAGACAATCAGTAGAAATTCTTACAGTGTGCGGGTGGGCATTATCTTGCTAAAATGTAAGGCCAGGACGGCTTGCCATGAAGGGCAACCAAATGGTGCATAGAATATTGTTGAGTACATTTGTACTGTAAATAGGCGTGCAGCACAACCAAAGGGTCCTGCTATTAAAAGAAATGACACCCCAGGTAATCACTCCTTGTTGTCGGGCCATATGGCAGACGATAGCCGGGTTGGTATCCCACTGCTCTGTGGAGCATATCCAGACACGTCTTCACTGGGCATAGTTGTTCATTTGTAAGCATGACTCATTACTAAAGACAATTCTACTCTAACCAATGAGATTCCAGGCTTAGTACATGTCCGAAGAGACCCCACTCAGTGGTGGGTCGCCAACCTGACTGTCACCTGCCATAAGGTCCGTAAAACAGGAGTGATGGTCTTGGGTGCCATTTCTTTTCATAGCAGAACCCCTTTAGCTGTTATCCACGACACCCTTCAACAGCGGTACGTTCACCATATTCTAATCCCCATTTTGTTGCCCTTCATGGCAAACCATCCTGGGCTTACGTTTCAGCAAGGTAAAGTCCGCCTGCACACAGCAAGCTGTTTTACCGCTTGTATTTGTGCTTGCCAAACCATACCTTGGCTAGCTAGGTCACCTAATCTCTCCCCAATTAAGAAAGTTTGGAGGATTGAGGGCAGGGCCCACCAACCACTCGGGATTTTGGCTACCTAATGCAGCAATTGGACGGAATTCGGCACGATACCCTTCAGGAGGACATCCAACAATTCTATCAATCAATGCCAAACCGAAGAACTGCTTACATAAGGGCCAGAGATGGACCACCATTTTATTAACTTGTTCAGTTTATGAAATTCTGTCTCCTGAACATAAACAATTTTTGTGAAATAGTAATTATTTGTTGGTTTGCACAAGTAATCTAATCTAGTGATTTCCATTCTTTTCGGATAATTCCTTCGTGGTGCATCATCTTTTTTTCTTTTCTGTAGGTGTACGAGGTCTGTTCAGAAAGTAGTGAAAGTTTTCGTCTGACGCCGCTAGGAGCGCGCCGATCGCGTATATTTTGGTATGTGCATGCTCGGCAGCTCAGTCGGCATCGAGCCGTGACAGCAGGAACGTCTCTGCGCATCTGGTTTCTTCGATATTCGAACTTTAAATGTGCACTGCAGTCTAAAATCCCGCCAGTTGTGAGGTGCAGTCTATGATACGGTTTTTGTTGGCTAAAACCTATAGAAATTTATCGTGAACTGTGCGAAGTGTACGGAAACAACGTAATGAGCGAATGTTCCGTCCGGAAATGGAGCATTTGTTTTAAAAATGGCCGAACCAACGTTCATGATGAAGAGAAGAGTGGACGCCCGAGCATTTTGACTGACGATCTTGTCGCTACAGTTGATGAAATGATTCGTGAAACCCTCGTTTCACAATAACGGAGCTTTCTTTTCCACAAGTTTCACGGACTTTGTTGATTGCAATTGTCACTCAAAAGCTAGGCTACCACAAATTTTGTGCAAGATGGGTGCCAAGAATGCTTACAGAGCACCATAAAGAACAGCGAATGGGGGCAACGTTGACATTTCTGGAGGCCTACCACAAACATGATGATTCATTATTGGATCGAATCGTAACCGGTGACGAGACTTGGGTGAAACATGTCAATTGCGAGACAAAATTAGAGTCCATTCAGTGGGGGCACGCAAGGTCCACCCAAAAACAAAGAACATGTTTACAAACCTTGTGAGCAAGGAAGTTGATGGTGACAGTATTTTGGGATAGGCAAGGTGTACTACTTATCGATTTTCTCGAACGTGGCGCAACCATATATTCTGCCGGTACTGTCAAACTTCGCACGGCCTTAGAAGAGCAGTTCAAAACAAACGCCGAGGAGAGCTGACGTCCAAAATTTTATTTTTCCTCGACAGTACCCGGCCTCACACGGCAAACCGCACTAAAGAACTTAATTCATTCAAATGGGAAATTTTCCCTCATCCGCCCTACAGCACCGATCTTGCACCAAGTAACTTCCACTAGTTTCCCAAGATGAAGAACTGGCTTGCACAAAAACATTTTAATGACGATGCGGAGCTCCAGGCGGGTGTGACTCACTGCATGAAGTCTCAGGCGGCAGAATTTTACGACAGAGGCCTTTCAAAGCTTGTCCACCGCTATGATAAGTGCCTCAATGTGTTTGGTGACTATGTGAAAAAGTAGTATGTCAGTCGCTCTTTCAGATGTACGTAATAAAATGTATTTCTTGTACTTAGTTTTTTTTAATGCCAAAACGTTCCCTGCTTTCTGAATAGTCCTCGTATATTACTTCCCCCCGCGTCATCTTGTGCAAAGACCATGAAGGTAAAAACAGGGAGAATCGAGATCAGAAGGAGTCTTACCCACAATTGTTCTTCCTGCGGACCACTCGCGACTGTATCAGGAGAGGGGAGTGACAGTGCTACAGAAAGGTCTCGCTGTCTTCGACATTGTTCAAACGACTTTGGGGATATTAGAGCGGGTTCGACAGAACTTTGTGTGACAATGTCGTCAGGAGACGCCATTTTTAACAACTGTTGTAATTGTAGCACTTGTGCAGGTGAATTACTGTACCGTAGACTTAGGATTTTCAGTCTATCTGGCATCAAGTTTCGTACGCCGTTACTAGTCTATCAACAGGGGAAATTATCTGAGGGAACTGGGGAGTATTTCAGCTGGAATTCTGTATGTCATGATCGGGATTCAGCAGCTGGGCCCATAGATCGAGCGCTGAGCAAGGCTAAGGCGGAAGTTGAGTATATTTTCACTTCGACTTTCGACTCTGTCATTTCAGGACCAGGGTGCCTTACCTCCAGCTGACACATTTACACTTCTCCGACATCCCTGAAAGTTTTTAACATCACTGCGTAATCACCCCCTTTTAGTCTACTACTACCTGAGAAAGCGAACTGTAGGCAGATCCGAGCAGCACTGAATGCTAGCTTAAGGGTGAAGAGTAAAGGGCACATTATTGTGGTCAGCAGCAATGGAACGAGTTTGGAAACAAACAAGTCATACAGCGCATACTGTCGATATTTTCATTGCTGTGCAGATATCTTAAGTGCAGTGCATATACAATGATAAATGAGGATGATAAAAGAAACGGTGTGCAATTATTATACCTGATATTTATCCACCCTATCAACCTATTCGACTCCACATCAGGGCTCCTCTCTACCTCTTCATTCTGCATCTCTCCTCATCCCTTCTTCTCCTGACATCACGGCCCTGCCCACCAACCTAACTCATTCTTCCTTACATCTTCCCAATATCCACCTCCATCCCATTCACTTCCGCAGATACCACCCAGCGGGTTATATATTTACACCCACAATCTTCCTTCCCCCCACCTCCTTCCCGCTTACAGAACACCCAACAATCTCCTCACAGCTTTTTACCCAGTGCAGGTCCTTCAGTTTATCAGTGGAAATGCCGTTCTCCTTTTCAGTGAGCGTCACCATCGTTCTTAACACCTATTAAGTGTATATTTTGTAGCCTCCCTGATATATTTATTTCTGTATGGAATTTAGCCCAGCAGTATCTTCCACTCTATAAAAGCCTATGTATTAACAAAACTATGTCCCCACAAACTGTTAGCCAACTTAAATTCGTTTGCTATACTTCGACGAAACAGAACCTAATTTGAACTGAACTGCAGCTGATCTGAATGCAACTTCTCTTACATGAAATGCAATGTGGAGCTGAAATAAAACAATTATCTGGCTCTAATCAAAATTTCCGTTTATCTAGCGTCTTGACCATTTGTTTCAGATTTCTCGAAAGCACAGCAGCAAACAGAAAACAGGTAGCGGCTCAGCTAGATTTCTATTTCTAAATAAAATTTCCAGCTGTTGCATACCACACGTGATAATGTGTAATGGTAAACATCGGAATGGGGAGAGTAACTCTTTCTATGAAATGATATTACAAGACAAAGATTTTTTAATGAAGTATGTGTTCAAAAAGACTGAGTAAAACTTCTTGTGATCTTCAAACACAACATAGGTCTGAACAACACCATGTTTAAGAAAGTGAATAATGGTTTAAAGAGTGTACAGTGTTAGCAGAGGACTCATGTAAAAATCAAATAGCTTAATCATTTAATATGCTAATGCATGACTCAGTGAAATGGCGTAGTCTTTCTCTCGGCTCTGAGCAAGTGAACCATGCTAACTAGTTAACAATAATCATCCTGACAATCTAACTGTGCAGTGTTGGAGTCTTACCTCAAGCTTCTTCTCTTCAAAACATAATAACATTACTTCTAATATATACATCTTATTCATCCCTGTTGTCATTTATAGTCAATCTTTCTTCATCTAACAAAATAAATCACAAGTCCACCCATCACTACTAAATACATCCATCACTTATCACGCTTCAGCTAAGAATGAATCAGATTGCGCAGAGGCAAAGATAGTGCCATGACAAGACCAAATATCGTTTAACAGCTACGTAACTTGCTCTCTCTCTCTCTCTCTCTCTCTCTCTCTCTCTCTCTCTCTCTCTGCCGTGGACTCAATAACATACAAAAACCAAAGTGACATGACCACGTTATCATTCGACATTTTGTCTTTATTTAGACTTTCTGTTCATTTTTGAATTTGAAATGAAGAACAGCATCATACAGTATTGTCTTTATTAGGGTTTTAAAAACTTCTTTCCATCGATAAATCTTGTTTCATGTCTTCATTCTTGTAAATGTTTTTTGCTGAAGAGCGGAACATTGTACAATTGGTAAACCACCTACTACCCATTTGGGGCGAGGGGGATGAAATAAAATAAGGGATATATACTCTGTAAATCATTACACCATGGCATTATTCACATTATCACTAGGGATTACATTTTAACTTCCACCAATGTCCTTTTTAAATAATCGCCACTTATTATGATGTGTTTTATGCATTGTAATTGTCGTTTAAATATATGTGACATTTGTCTGATGACCGGTTTTTTATCTGCTGCACCCCATCCTCTTTGTGGGGAATTGAAATAACAACAAAGGAAAAAATCTCTGAAAATATCGCTGTGGAACCTAAGAAGTTTTGTCTGTGGGGTCTGGGTATATTGTGAAGAAACTGTCTCAAAAGAAGTGCCATCGAAGGTAAGGAAGGAGAGAACAGAGGAAGAGGTTGGTAATGACATTAAAAACGGATGAAGTTAGCAATAGATTAAGGCAGAAGTGCAGGAAAGAGGAAACGGGAGAACCTCCAGTCGATACCTGCAGTAAGATAGATAAATCAAAGAAGAAAATATCTGGGGAATTATTAGATACCATCCGATTACCGGCCTTTGCATTTCGTATCTCACCCGACACAATGCTCTCGTCCCTTCAAGGAACACAACGGCTAGCTCCGCTGTCCGACGGATCCTGATGCCTTGTAGGGAGAGGATTTCGCGTGGGAGGGCCGGCTGGGGTGGAACATTTATTGCTTCCGCTGGATGCCGACGTCAGAGGCCGGGCGCGCTTTGCGTTGCAAAGTGAGGTCGTTACCTGTAATTAATAGAGAAGCTAACTACGCCTAATTCGCTTGGGTACTTCACCTTTCCCGTCGACCTTTCCCTCAGAGTAGTTTTCACACCACCTCGCGAGCGATTACGAAACATTCCGCGAACGATGGCTGTGTAATCAAGTTATCCTTGAATCAACACCTAATTTGGTGCTGGAAATTAATACAGGCTTGTAGGACGAAAATGAGGTTGCTAGGAGCCACGAAAACGTCATGCTACGTACAGCGCCTTGTAAGTCACGCTTATTTATTGGATAGTTACGTGTAAACCCGTCCTCCTTAGCCATTCCTTATTTGACTCTTTCCGGGTTAGAATGTGGCTTGACCGTGTATGTCAACTATATTTAGCCAGTGTTGTCCAGCTACCTGCAAAATTTACCAGACATACTGATGAGCATTTTGTTTCTACATTCTCACAGATACATAAACAAAACTTTTGAGCAAAATTGCTAAATTATGTAAAACGTAATATCATTCCTCATGAGGATAGGTAAATTAAAGAGGAATAGTAGTTAGAAACATTCCCTCAGTCAGTGATAAACCTCAGTTATCAATGATTAATACACTATGTCCAAGATAAAAGAAGACCAATGTCAGTAACACGCAAATTCACCAGTAGAAAAACATTACCTTTTTAAAAAATCGGAAAGTACCATTAAAAATTATAACAATCGAAGAATCATAACATATGTTAAGAAATGGCGGCCCTTTACACTAACGCATTTTTGTTCTTGTGAAATCACATTCAAACTCACTTTATGCAGAACGAAGTATAACATCGATTGTTTCAGTACGCCAGCGTAAGTTTTAATTAGTTGGTCCAGCGTTTTAGGGTTATTTTAGTACACTTTTCCGTTCAGATATCGCCATAGATAAAAATCACGAGCAAACGCGTCCGGCGAACAAAGTGGCTACGAAGTTTTGCTTACTGTTCGTTCTTCTGTACAAACTGAATGAACATGAGAAAGCGATAGGCAAGACGTGTGGCACCTACCTTCATATTGCTGGGGAAAGTAATACTGTCATCCGTGTTCCTTTAATTGAGAGTAGAAGTTCCGGAAAATCTGAAGTTAAATGTCTGCATTAACAGTTATTTCAAACCAAATCGATCCGATAATTCGATTATCAGAAACCGCACACGAAACTCCAACATTTTTATAGTGAAAGGACATTTAATTTTCTGTAGATTGCAATCATTAGCAGTTCTATTCACAACATTCATCTCGTATAAAATGTATTGTCAGTTCTAGTTCGCCATTTACAGTCAAGCAACCACTCTCAAAATTTAACCCTCTATTTTTATCTGCTGGAGTACGCCCGAATACGTTAAACAGTGTTAGGGCTCGGATGTAAGGACTGAAGTGTAGAACGACAAGACGTACCTTAACACTTGTCTGTTGCGAAAGCCGTCGGACATATTTTCGGGTTAGAATAAATTTTCTGCGAAACCAGTTCTGGAGTTCGAACTGAAGGCTTACGGTTACGCTTAGGGAAATTAACACCAGCATTGGACCGTCACTTTGTTATCAGATTCTGAACACTGGTTTTTGCAGATATACTGGAGTTCAGGAAATGCTCACGACATAATCCTACAGTCTTCATAAACAAACCAATACAGATTTAGGATTCAGCTAATCACACTCTGTTATTCACAGAATACGGTGTACTTTACTTGAATAACTCAGAGAACGACGAAAAGACACTCACAACACTTGCAAGTAACAAGCAACAATTGAAGTTACAGGGATTAACCACACTCATCTCGCGGTCGGAAGATCGAGTGAAGGGGAAGCAGGGAAATCACAATTTGTTTTTTATGCAGCGGAGCAACGACATACGGTATCACGTTCTGATAAACGTTCAACATCAAGCACGATAGGCCTGTTAATTTAGAAACGAATTTCGCTCGTCCAGTGCCTGAGGAGAATTTTCTGCAGAAGAAGATAATGATCATTGTTTTGTTGTTTTGTAGTCAACACAAATGAAGGTAAAAATTAAGAATATATATGCTGTATCTCATTGACACATAAAGACCAAAATGATGAACAAAGCCAGAAAGGGAAACAAAAGGCTTAATGAACATAAAAATTTAGAGAAAACACGTAAGAAGAATTGACAGAATTTTGAAATTCAAGGAAAAAGATAACCGAGGGGTTAGGAATATCAGAGGAGATCTGTCGAAGTAAGAGGATAAGAATCTCAATCTAACGAAATCTGCACGTGTTAAACATTGGCTAGAAATTTGGAGGTTTTTAAGGCAGTGCTTTTGTGGTACGGTAGTATTGGGCATTTGGAAAGTCTAAATAAGAATTGGAAAACTTCTTTGTGACGAATTTTTAGTAGTAATTCGTAAAAATAATAGATTTCTGGTAAAGATTTTTTGGAAGATGAAATAATCTTTCGTTTTCAAGCAACCTCTCGTTGTTGCTCAATAACACCTGTGTGAAAAAGTAATGTGATTGAGGAAGCGATGAAATTAGCGGCTCTCTGTGAAACAATAGAACACACCAGCTGTATCAATATACTTTCTGTGAGAGTTACGTGCGGGAATACCAAAGCGCCAAGACATTGCGGCACACTTGAGATGTAAGCATAACCTTCCACCTTGTATATGGCCATGCATCTTCATCCAAGGTGAATAATTAGATGAAGTGTAAAATATGAAACTTCCTGGCAGATTGAAACTGTGTGCCGGACGGAGACTCGAACTCGGGACCTTTGCCTTTTGCAGGCAAGTGCTCTACCAACTTATTTTTTTTTTATTTTTTTCCAACTTTTTTTTCGCTCTATCCTTCTCTTCTTTTCTTTTTTTTTTGTTAAAGATAATGTAGGTTTGGGAAACTTTCTGAATAACTGGTGGAAAAGCAAAAGAAAATGAAACAGAAGGAAAAAAGGAAAGAAAGTGCCAAAGGAGGAATCGAACTCGAGACCTCTGGCGTAAGAGTCTGAGCCCTAACCATCCTTTTTTTTTAAGTAAGAAAAAATGGGGTAAAGGTGATTTGAAGCTCAGACTGAGACTTCAACGCTACTCATTTTTTAATTTTTAATTTTTTATTGTTGTTTTTTTATTTATTTATTTTTTATTTTTTTCCAATGTCAGACTTACAACCTTTGCTGACATACATTTTGTTGTACTATCGCATAAATAGTGTCTACAATGTCCAAATGTTGACAAATAGTAGTTAATTAGGAAATTAATTAATTAAGGAAATCAATAAAAGTGAAAATGTCCAAATGAAAGACATGAAGACATCGCAGATAGTACAAATACAAAAGAAACATGCTCCTGTAGCAATGAAATTAAATTTGTGTCGGGGGCGACACCTGCTCACGACCCGACGTTCGACGTTCTCCAGACGGTGATGTAAGACTGGGTCGTCTTCTGGAAAGTAACTAAGGGTCCGTAAGTGTGATCGATGCCTATCTCGGCTTCTTCGTCTATTTCATCTCTCACCCGTCACACCTCATCTGGCCGGCGGGTCGGTAAATATAAGTCGCAAGTAATTAGCGAAGTCTTGCCCATATTTCTTATGCTGTTGCAGCATCGTGTGTCCATCCAGGAGAAAATGCCAAAAATCCATTTTGTCCTTTTCCGATACGTTATAGACGTAGCCCACCACCATTCCCCGTACCCTTATCACTGCATTGTTTGTTTGGATCGGAAAACAAGATTCTTGGGGGAAAAAAAGTGTGTCTGATGAAATTCTGTGAGGGGCGGAGCGTAATAGGAACGCCAATATCTGTTGTGCCAATTGCCACACTGGAGCCGTCCCACTACATGCTAAACGATGTTCATCAGTGTGCACTGTTGCGCAGCCTAAACATAGTGGAGTGTCTGCCAAATGAATTGCGTGCCGCCGTTGATTCGTTGCGAACTTCCTATTTACCATCACATACCATGTTGAGCGTACCGACGTTGGGAGGTAAACGTTCCGTGTAACGCGCCATATCTGTCGCCAGTTCTTGTCTGGGTACTTCTTTTCCAGGGTATTCCTGGGGCGCCGGCGCAGTAAGAGTTGGTATACATCTTGCGTCGTCGGTAGTTGTGTTGTTGGGAAGGATTCTCTGACATAGCTAAGCTCCAAAAAATAAAAAAAAGGCTTGAAATGTGACATCTTTGGTGAAATATGGCCCACATTGACTGGGGGCAGCATTGAAATGGGCGCTAGTACATCGGCCAACGCACCCGAGATACTGCGAAATTGACCGCGCCACTGTCGTAAAATCGTACTGACGAATAACGCCCGTGCCTTTTCATATACGTTCACTAGGCCAAGTCCACCCTCTCCAGGTGGTAGCGTAAGCGTTGTGTATTGGATCTTAAACAGGTATCCCACACTCACGTAGTTCCGAAAGTTGCTTGTATCCGTGATGCCATTGTGCGCGTTAAAGGCAGGACATGCGCCACGTGAGTGAGTCTCGGTGCTAGGTATACGTTAACATAGGTCACCCTCTGAATCATATCCAACGCTCTAAATTTCTTTAACAGCACCATGGTCCGCATCAGCTTCAATATGCGTCGGTAGTTATTCGCTGCTGTCCGCTGCACATCCGTGTGGAACGTAACACCTAGACATTATATGGTCTTAATTAACATGAGCGGGCCTTCCTCCCCCGGTTGTAATCCTCGACCGACATTCATGTAGCGTGACTTCTGTAGATTAAGCACGCTTCCTGCCGCCATCCCGTATCGCTGTATCCATGCCAACGCCGTACGTACTTCGTCGCCTGTCCTTGCCACCAGCATCACATCGTCAACGTAAGCGCGGCAATGAAATGTCAGTTGTGGCAACGGCATTCCCTCCAGCCGTCTTCGGAGACCATATAGACAGGGCTCCAAAGCCATTGCATACAAAAATATCGAAAGGGGGCAACCTTGACGAACTGACCTTGAAATAACAACGTAGTCAGTGCCCCGCCCATTCACCGAGACCTTTGATCGCACGCCGTGTAACAGTCGCATGATCACTAGAATGAAGTCCTGTGGGATTCCCAATCTGCCCATCACCGCATGCAAAAAGTTATGATCCACTATGTCGAACGCATGATCGAAGTCAATAGCGACGAGTGCCCCATGCACTCGGCATGCCGCTGCTAATGCGATGATATCTCGGTAGTCACCGAGCGCCGTATGTACTTTACTCTTACCGCCGAGGCAAGTTTGATCTATGAGGAGTCTATCAGACATTGATGACCGCAGGCGAGCCCCAAGGATGCGCGCGAAAATCTTATAGTCGCAGTTCAAGAGAGTGAGTGGTCTATAATCTGGCCTTCTGCCTCCGCGTGGTTTGGGTATTGGGATGATGATACCCTCCGTGAATTCGGCAGGTATCTCAGTCTGCGGTTACAGGAGTTCGTTGTACATCTGAATCCAGGTCCGTCCCATGAGGTATGCAAAGGCGTGGTAAAATTCAATTGGGAAGCCGTCCTGTCCTGGGGACTTGTTCGGAGCCCCCCTGGCAAATGCGTCTGTCAGCTCGTCCTCTGTTATCGCTGTGATGAAAGTCTCTGCATCCAGTGGTGGTCCTCTATCTGGCATTTCCGAGATGACATCATGTAGTGTCTCGTGGTTCACTTGTACAGGTCCATATACCTGGCGGAAATAGTCAGTAAACACATGCGCAATATCACGCTGGTTCACAACTTGCTGGCCAGTTTCAGAGATTAGTTCCCCGATCAATGTCCTTCGTCATCGTTGGCGTTCACGTACTACATGGTGCATGGAGGGGGTTTCGGCAGCAACTGTGTCCACCAATCTCGCTCGGACCATTATACCTTCCATTCTTAGTCACGCAAGCTGTAATAACTTGGCTTTTATCCTGCGCATGGCAGTGCGCCTTTCCGGCGATGTTTGTTGGGTCATCAGCTCCCTCAGGGCTGTAAAATAAAAATCAACCGTCGTGCGGTTCCACTGCGAATTGTCCTGCCCGTATGGAATCCACGTTCTCCGTAACGTTGGTTTTGCGCATTTGATCCACCAATGGAGAACCGATGTGTATGCTCGTTGGCGGCGAACGCAGGTCTCCCAGACCGCCTCTATCGACCGGCGACATTCAGCGTCACGTAAAAGTGCACTATTCATTTTCCAGTGACCCTTACTCCGCCATATCTTCTGACGCGTTAATGATATCGTACAGACGTAACGCCATATGATCCGTAAAAGCTGCTCGCCAGATTTCGGCATCCAGTAGCGCCGTCCGTAGAGCTCGTGTCACATACACTATCAAGTCTACTCGCCGAGTGTCCCGTTACAAACGTATAACCCGGTCTGTCGCCATGCTGCAGTTCCCAGGTATCCAGAAGCGCCATTTCGGTAATCAAAGCACGCAGTTCCATGCATGGCCCATAATGAGGCACTTGGTCCTTTTGGTCGACGACACAATTAAAGTCGCCGCCCACTATATAGTTATCACAGCGTCCAGCGAACAACGGTGCTATCTCTTCGGTGTAAAAGGTCGCCCTTTCTCTTCGTTTTTTGGAGCCAGATGGCGCGTATAGGTAGATGAAACGAACGCCGTCGACAGTGATCGCTATGCCACGTGCCGAAGGGAGAGACATGACTTCCTCCAGTCCTATTCCTTCCCTGGTGAGGATCGCCACACCGCATCCACTTTCATCGTGCACTGAATAATGTGCTTCGTAGCCGTAGAACTCTGGAGGCGATGTGAAACGCACTTCTTGTAGGAGTACAATATCCACGTCCGCAACGCGTAACATATCTTTCAGCATTTGAATTTTAAGCGGTGTCCGAATGCCATTAGTGTTTATCGTTGCAATGCGGCACGCCTGGCGTGTGTTTATCAGTTGTAGGGGGGTGTCATCAAGCGATGGTGTTGAAAACCAGACTGCTGTCGTCTATCTGCACCCCCGGCGCTCCTCACCACACTAAGTTGTTCAACATTTCCCGGCCCCTCCCGGCGTCTGGCCAGGACTATCCTCAATCGTCGCGTTCGTATTTTCATTCTGTTCCTGTTGGTACAGTTCTTGCGCCCAGTCCCCCGGTATATTTCCGGAACTGCCCGAGGGATGGTAGGCAACGTTGTCACCGCTCTGATGTTGGACAATTGTCATCTCCACTTCTGCCTTCCGGTCACCAGAAGGAGAGTTCAAGTTATCGTCGCTGTGCAATTCCTGCACCGTCATCTCGGTATCTGTTGAATCCACTGGTCTCACGTCGATACTGTCGTTGTCGTCCGCTGTCCCCTCGGGACTATGGCTATCGTCAGCAGAAGTCAGTCGACGCTACTTTCTCCTCTTCGGCGAACGCTGTTTCCGTTGCCTTGCTTCCACATCGGCTGTTTGGGTTGTGTATCCTCCGTCTTGGGCCTGGCCTTTCAGGCTCTCGGTGGAAGCACTGGCAGCCACCACGGATGAGCCTGGAGCGGCCGTCAGCTGCATCTCTTGTGTGGTGTCTTGTGTCTGCTATGGTGGAACCGGTGGTCGGAGTTCCAGTCGATTGGTGTCCATGTTCTCTACAGGGCGCAGCTGCTGGTGCTCATCGGAAATCTCCCTCATGTCTCCTCTCAGGGCTTCCACAAAGGTCAACGGTAAGACAGTCACCTGTTGTGGCGCTAGTGCGTCATCCCGTGGGGTTTGCACTAAACATCGCTGGAGGCATTCCGAGCGGACGTGACCTTCTTTCCCGCACCCCGAGCAAGTGCGAGGTTGTCCATCGTAGATTATAATCGCTCGACAACCTCCTATGTACAAATAAGAGGGGACGTGCTTTCGCAGTTCTATCCGTATTTGTCGCACCCCATTTAGGACGGGGTATGTGGTAAAACTCGTCCATTTTTCGGCCACATGGGATAGAACTGTACCGTATGGTCGAAAGGCGTCGGTAACAAGTTCAGACGGGACCTCAAACGGAAGTTCGAAGACTCGAATAGTGCGGATCCCCACTCCCGCTTGATCGACCTTCGGTGATCGTTGTAGAAGTCTCTCGCAAGCAGCCTCGTCAACAAGTTTGACACAGACGACGCTTGCAACGATCGATAAATGGATTCCCACGATTTCCTGTGGATCGAGTTTTACCTCTTCTCTTACAAAACGTTCAATCTCGTGTGCCTTTGGTCGTGTATAGTCGTTCGCAAAACTGAACTTCAAAGTCGTTTTTCTGTACGAGTGTGCCATCTCGTTCTAGACTCACAACACCGCACACGCGAAGCTGCTCCGGCGTAAACAAACAGGCGCGCGCACCACAGTGCGGCCGGCAGGCAACACGGTCCGCACTGTGTCACTGCCGAAGGCAGTCTGAGATGTAAGCATAGCCTTCCACCTTGTATATGACCATGCATCTTCATCCAAAGTGAATAATTATATGAACTGCAAATTATGAAACTCCCTGGCAGATTAAAACTGTGTGCGGGACGGAGACTCGAACTCGGGACCTTTGCCTTTTGCAGGCAAGTGCTCTACCAACTTTTTTTTTTTTTTAAATCTCATTTTGTTCTCTTTTGTTCGTTGCATCTGCTCGGGGCGGACGTCGTAAGACATCCGTTTATGTTCGTTGTTGATCGGTTAACTCGGTTTTTTTATTACAGAGGGCAGCTAACCCTCTGACCCAACACGCTGAGCTACCGTGCCGCCATCCAACTGAGCTACCAAAGCACGACTCACGACCCGTCCTCACAACTTTAAATCCGCCAGTACCTCGTCTCCTACCTTCCAAACTTCACAGAAGCTCTTCTGCGAACCTTGAGTCGTTCTTGGGTAGCTCAGTTGGTAGAGCACTTGCCCGCGAAAGGCCAAGAGTTCGAGTCTCGGTCCGGCACACAGTTCTAATCTGCCAGCAAGTTTCATATCAGATCACACTCCGCTGCAGAGTGAAAATCTCATACTGGAAACTGTAAAATAGTGCAAAAATATTATAACAAAACTACGTTCTTTTTATAATTGAATCATCTTCGTTAAATACGTTGTGCAACACAATTAAAGGGTCACTTTTTTCCCATTGCATCGCAGAAGTTTGAAATTTAGCGCAAAGGCACCTACAACCTTCCTCTGCAGTGCTTCAAAGGCACAGCGCCCTGGGACATGAACCTCAGGTTCGGCTATGCGTCAAACAGCAAGGCTTCGACTCAGGGGAAAAAAAGGTCAGAATTTTGAATTTCACGTGAGGTAAGGTGCGATGCCCCACCCAGTGTATCCTAAAATGAATATGTATTTGCCTACAATTGACTGTGAGGGCCTATCGGACTCGTAAATGTTTGTGGGCGGACACTAGCTTATAGTAAGTAACCAGCATTCACTTTAGTGATCTCTCTCTAGAATTCAGAGCTTGTATCTTACCAGACGAATAGAATTTTGATTAAAGGAACCGACAAAGTAACGTTATTAAAAGCGCTGAAGAGGAGGGCACAAACATTAATCGGCAGCGCGGCTGCTACGGTCGCCGGTTCGAATCCTGCCTCGGGCATGGATGTGTGTGATGTCCGTAGGTTAGTTAGGTTTAAGTAATTCTAAGTCTAGGGGACTGATGATCTCAGATGTTAAGTCTCATGGTTTTTAGAGCCATTTGAACATTAATGGGCAACACTTTTAGATGACGATGTTACAAAGCAAATCATTAACGTGGACCCTAGACATATACTGAGTTAATTAGCAGGAAAAAGGATACTTTCATATGCACAAAACACCTCTGTTATAAACACGATACACATTATAAATAAATGTACAGTGAAATATCCAGTGAAAATAGCCTGATAAGCATTTAAGATGCCTACTTCTGTGGTGGTGCTTTTATTAGTAGTGTACCTAGTAGTCATTACTTCCATATTACTTTACAATATCTGATCATTCAGTATAGAAATGTGCTTTGTAATTACTATTAAAAATTACACTTTTTTTCGAAACAAGCCCGCAATGATGTGACTACACGTTATTAAACAAAAAACACTGTATCCTGCAATTTATCAACTGGAAGTTTCTTTCGTCACACATAAATAAATTTAAGAAATCATGTAGACTGAAGTACCGCCATAGCATTGTCCTGTAGTAGCGAAGTAAAACTGCACAGTACCTTTTGGTGTCTTCTCCTGGAACACTGCTTCCAATTTGTATTAATATTTATAGAAAAATAACTGGTAAGATTTCTGTGGCAACGCTACGATGTTTCACTTAACTATGACAGTAATATAAATTTAGAACATGTTATATTTATAAACATCTCAAATATCTTCACAAAAAAAAGAGAAAGGACATGACTTTTACAATATGTCGTTCTAGTTTGAAAACTATTATACACTGAGCTGCATTAATAAAAAATGTATTTCATTTTCTTCACATGTGAGTACTGCTTATAGCCTCTTACGAGAACTTGCAGCATTTAGTTATGATTTAGACGTCGTAGTACTTTCCATCGTCATACTTGGCCAACACAATAGATCTTGCAGCAACGTAATGCATGCCGTAAGCCAGACTACAACATCAAGCTGGCCCACAAAATATACAGTCACCTCTTCATCCTTGGATAAGAGCTGCTTAAAAACTCTGCAGAATTAGTAGTAGCAACTTTATCTCGCCCATCACAGGGTTTTATAAGAATTATGCTCAATTTTGTCGCCACAGCGTAATGTATGTGTTCAGCATTTCACACGTAACTCAAGACTATCCTCGATTTCTACTTAGAGTATCTTTTAGTGAGTAAAAAGGCCGGAATTTTGCCGCCAAAACCCTTCTGCGTGGAAGACCCTATTGATTATATCTTAAAACTAAAGTCATAACGCTGTACGTTTGTATTTACAGAAGTCCATGACAATTACAACGATAAAAGCAGTTTTATAATATAAACTAGCTGACCCGGCGAACTCTGTTCCGCCTTAAAGCCAATAAATAATCAGTTTTTGGATGTTAAGTTCAATTTTTTATTAGGAAATACAAATAAAAAAATTAAGTATGTTAATGATTCTTTATTCTTTATGTTTTATGGTGCATAGCTTCCTGTCTTCAATTAAGTACCTTGTGATAAACGAAATTTTTTGTTTTATTATCAGGCGCAAGAACAAACAACGCAGATGGTCTTCCGACCATGCCAAATATAACTAATCATGTGAAAAACATGGATATTCCAGATTTAAAACACAAACTTTCAAGGACTGGCCTTGTGATTTGTTAATGGTCATGGCGAATGCAAGACTGATCGGAAATTGAAGTCTTTTAAACTCAAACGGCATACCGGTTGGGATCATCGGGATCCTCGGAATGAGAACTTCCTCACCGGCTTTGTCGAGAAATATTCGATCGTCTTGGTCGCGGCATTGTTAATGATGATTCAAAGAAAATACAAATTATTTCTTTAAATTTTTAATTAATGATATATAATGATACTTAACCATAGACGTTTAGCTGTCATTTGCATTTTGTTATTCCATGTCAGATGCGTTTTTGTTATACCACGTTTTGCAGTGACGTTTAGATGACATTTTCGTTTTGTTATTCCATGCCAGATGCGTTTTCGTTATACCACGTTTTATAGAGGTCGAACGGGATAATAAAAAGTATCCTATGTCCGTCTCCTGGTTCTAAGCTACCTCTCCACCAATTTTCAGCTAAATCGGTCCAGCCGTTCTTGAGTTATGAATGGTGTAACTAACACGACTATCTTTTGATAGATAGATATAGCAATACACAAGACATTATTTAAACAGAAAACTTCAAAACTATATCTAGGAATTAAGATTGCTCATTAATCTACCTCGCGTTTGCACAGTACAGTGCTATGTGAGCTAAGTTTATCACTGTGAATGTATGCTTTCCCGGCGTATACAGCTGGCGAAGAGTTCTCGGGCTTCCAGCCGGGTGGCGGTGTCTTCAAACAGCGACGTTTCGACGAGTGACATACTCATCATCTTCTGGCGAAGAAGATGATGAGTATGTCACTCGTCGAAACGTCGCTGTTTGAAGACACCGCCACCCGGCTCGAAGCCCGAGAACTCTTCGCCAAGTTTATCACTGTTGTCACTAGATGGCAGAAGGGTACCGTGCTTGCTCTGACACGTCACTGCCTTCTATGAATTGTTATCCATTTATGCACGGCTAATACTCGTAATAACAAGTTACGAAAGAGATTTTTCTATTATTGAAATGAAACAGTTATAGAAGGTGGTAATGACACTTGTATCTTTACAAAGGTAGGTTGATGATGTCACGTTGGCATCAAATTTCGCAACTATTCTGCCCAACTCCACTGTGGACATGTCACACGATGGGCAGGGAAGATCATCACACCCCTTCTTACATACCTTTCACCCCTTCCTTTAACGTCTGTTCGATGGATCTCATAACGGTGCACCCACTGTTGAAATCACGCTGTATTCTTGTGGATGGCAGAGACAACTTTCAGACACAACCCCAATCAGAATCAAATTGCGAAATCTAAGGGTTGTCGAAAGGTATACCTGTCACGCCGGCACTATGAATTAATGATTGAATGTCTCTGTACAGGAACATTTTTGAAGTGCCCAACAAAGATGTGCTGGTGGCACTGACAGTGTTGCTGAACTGGAAGGGGGAAGGGGGGAGGGAAGGGGGGGTCTTAGAGGGATCTTTGCCATTTCATTCAAGCATGTGTCAATGTCACATCATCCGCCCCCCTCACCCGCCGCGATCGCACAACAGGAGGGCTGAAAAACCATGAACACCCTTTACTGCTTCGGATCACATTCCACCCTATACAGCCGGCCGGAGTGGCCGAGCGGTTCTAGGCGTTACAGTCTGGAACCGCGCGACCGTTACGGTCGCAGGTTCGAATCGTACCTCGGGCATGGATGTGTGTGATGTCCTTAGGTTAGTTAGGTTTAAGTAGTGCTAAGTTCTAGGGGACTGATGACCTCAGAAGTTAAGTCCCATAGTACTCATTAAGTCCCATAGTGCTCAGGGCCATTTGAACCATTTTCCACCCTGTACATCAGAAGAAAAATTGTGGTCCCACAATACTCCAAAGGGTTGCGAGCATGTAAAATGGAGTTGCAGTCCCGCGATGTCCTTCATTCTGTTGCTCATCGCGCTACAACTGTCGTTTTCGACCACTAAATGTGTGGGAAGGGGTGGTTCCATTGACGCCTTTTATGCCATCACTTAAGGCCGTTTCGTGTCGGTTCTGTGTAGGTTTGTGTCTGAAGGTTTTTATCGATCATCCAAAAGAAAATAGTGCGATTTAAACTCTGGGCGTCGCTGTCTCAACCTCCAACACGGAGGCGTCACAAGAATGGGTGCAACATGTTTAAGAAGGGATGTGACCACCTTTTCCATATATATATATATATATATATATATATATATATATATATATATATATATAATACTGCGCGGAGCGGTAAAAGCTTAAATCAGCAGTTGCGTGTTAAACTGAAATTACTGCATAAAAACAATTACGGGCAGATGACCGACTGAGATCTATGTGATGGACAGGTAACTAACAGAGGAAAGAAGTGGCTTGAAAAACACTTTCAAAACGTGTTCTTGAGTGTTGCTCATCAGGGAGGGGTCCATGTTAGGTTAAATAATTAAAAGAGACAGAGAATATTCACCGCCACACTATCCAGTAGTAAGCACAAGAGTGTTACGGAGATGCTCAACAAACGCCATTGGCTGTCGCTATGAGACCGACGTCCTGCGTCACGAAGAAGGAAGAATGGAAGATTAGGATGTAACGTTCCATCGACGTTGAGGTCATTAGAGACGGAACACGTGCTCGTAGCGTTTCAAGGATGGGGATCGAAATTGGCCTCGCCATTTCAAAGGAATCATTCCGGCATCTAAATTGAGCGATTTTAGGAAAATCACGGAAAACAGAAATCTAGATTGCCGGAAGCGGGTTCGAACCGTCCTCCTCCGGAATGTGAGTCCAGTTGAAAGGTCGCTACACTGAGCCACTGCGCCAGAGATTGCGCCAAAGAGTATTATTCAGCCGCCTCCACAGTGTTTGTTGAGAGCTCGTAGTAGTCAGTGCCTGTCGAGGACTCGTAGTAGTCAGTGCTTGTTAAGAACTCGTAGCAGAGAGTGTTTGTTGAGATGTGCTAGTAGGCACTGCTTGCTGGAATGTGATATTGGAGAGTTCTGGTTGAGATGTGGTAGTAGCGAGTCGGTGTGGAGAGATTGTAATGTTTAGAGTGCTTTTCATCAATATAAATTAGGGTAACAAACTACTTTTCTTTTTTTTCTCATTATTTCAATGTCCTGAATAATGCGTCATTACAGGTTCAGTCAACAAAGCATCTGGCTTGTGTTCTTGTATTAGAGTGTAATTCTGGGTTTCTTGCGCAATTATAGTATTTCTAATTTTTTTTATCACGTCAGTATAAATGATATTTAAAATTTCTTGTCTTATTGAAGAAGAACCGTGCCGATGTGTACGTTGAATCACACTTCCACACACAGAACAGTTACTCTTGTGCTTGTTGTTGCGTTGGTTTCATAGTTGCTGGGGACTTAATTAATTAATTGTGTTAACGAAAATTTTCATTTAATTCTTTGTTGTTGTTCTATATAGTCAGATTGCGTAATAAAACTAGTCAGGGCCAACCGTTTACGAGACACAGCGTAATCGGACAAACAGCTACCAAAAATATTTGCATTTTATTTAATTAAGCCCCCATGCACGTGGCGACCGCTGCTTCGGATCGTCCCTTGGAATTCTTCTGATTGTAAAAATAGTAGACAGTAGTATTGTTGTAGTAATTTGTAGTTTATATTGCATGTGTAGATTTGGTAATTGGCATTCTTCTAATGGTATTTTTCAAAATTTAATTTGTGTTGTCTTGTCTACGGGTTTGACAATTTAGTGCAATTATTTCAATTGTTCGATTAATCGTGTTTGAGGGAAACATTTCGTGTAAATGGTATTGTTGGAGATAAAGAGTCATTGTGTGTAATTTTCGTACAGTGACGAGTTTTGTATATTTTGTAAATGATTACGCGATCAATGAAAAAGGCAAAAATGGTGAATAGTGAGAATAACGAAATTGTTAACATAGCGAACTCGCCAACAGAGGAAAACAGTATCATGAATAATGAAGTGGAAAACAATTTAATAAGTCGGGAAAATAGTCCGGAACCATTTCAAAATTTTTCCCAATCAGAAAATTCACAGAATACGAGATTAACGATAGAAGATTCTGAAATAGTATCGAACACAGATAGCTTTATGGCTATGCAGAAGGAAGTTAGTTTTGTGGGAAATGTTAGGGGCGAAAAGAATTTTGAACCATTTAATATGGAGCAGTTGATGAGTGTAATATTAAATTTTCGATCTGAATTTAAAACAGAGATAGGGAGAATTAAAACATAAATGGGAACAATGGAGCAGTTTCGATCTGAATTTAAAACAGAGATAGGATCAATTTAAACAGAGATGGGAACTTTGGGATCTGAATTAAAAACAGATAGAGGAACAATGGAATAACGGTTAGACTCACTGGGATCACAAATAGGAACAATTAGAACAGAGATGGAAACAATGGAAACACGGTTAGATTCACGAATAGGGACATGTTTCAAAAACATGAAAGATGAATTAAAGAAAGAAATCAGAGAAGAAGTACAACCGATTTTGAATTCTCACAATAATAGATTAATTGCAGTAGAGATTAGACAAAGGGAACAGGATAGAGAACAGGAAGAAAGAGATCGCGTGATAGTACAGAAATTTTCAGAGTTAAATTTACAACGTGTAAAAGATAAGGAAGAAATATTTGAGAGAATCGAGGAATCCGTACCAAATGACAGAATAAATAACCTAACACAACAGTATGAACAGTTAACTACTAAATGTGTTAATACTGAAAGCCGAGTCGCGACACTTACAGAAGACGTAAATAAACAGAGAGAACAAATAGGTGATTTATCGGAAAGAGTTGAGGAGATTTCAGATAAACTGACAAGTCTTAGTTTAAATGGGGACAGAGATTCAGATGATACAGCACCATTGCCATTTTCAGAAACCGAAGAGTATCAGAACATAAATAAGCATGTTGAAAATCAAGGAAAATTTAATGAACGCGTTAAAAGGGAAGTTGAGGCATTACGAAAACAAGTCAAACAGATCGAAGGCGAAATTGTAGGAAAAGACAGCAGAAGAAATTTAGAATCACAGATAGCAGAGGGCTTTGAAGAAAGTAATTTGTTTCATGTACGGGATGCAACAAGAGAGCGCCAGGCGCGTGAATTTAACAATAATCGTCATTGTGACTGGGACAAACGCGGTAGGTCTTTGTCGCCACGAGGCAAAAACTTTGACTATAAACACTTTTTGACTGTTCGAAAATTTAAGATCTTCCGCAACTCTAAGAATGACATACATCCATGTGCATGGTTAGGTCAATTTGCGTACGCACTTCCGCCAAATTTGCCACTAAGTCACAAACTGGAAATTATGTGGAGCTATTAAGGTCCTCAGGGGATTCACTACTCTAAGTGAATATGTGCCGTAGCGAGCATAGGGCCCCGAGCTGTAGTGGTGCTATTTCCCTTTTAGTTTTCTGCACCGCTGCCTACTCTTTTACTATTCTTTGCATCTGTCAAAACAACTCTTCGACTATCAATCTATCTAGTGATTAAGTAAACAATAACCGGATATGACTATTTACCCAAAAGTGATTTCGGAAATTACCGTTTGGACTTACAGTACCTTCAGCAGCATTCATTCCTACTTTAAACGAAATTTTACCTGTTTATCTTCGTGACAATATTACTTCATATGTTGACGATATTCTTATTGCTAAACGTTCTTGGAGTGAGCACAACAAAATTTTGGATTCATTATTACGTATTTTGCAAGAGTTGGCATTACAGTGAACTTGGAAAAATCTGAATTTGGTCGTTCTCAGGCAAAATTTCTCGGTCACATTATTTCTACAGAAGGTATTCTTCCTGATCCAGAGAAACTAGACGCTATTCAGTTCGCAATAACATTCTTTTTAAACGAAAATCGGTCGACAACTCTGTTTGGTTAGTTTGTATTCCTGATGAGTGGGTCAATAAATTGATTTGGTACACACATTTCAGTTATGCGCACTTTGGTCCCAGAAAATGCTTTCATAAATTACGAGAAAATTGCTACTTCAGTAATATGGAAAAACGTATTCGATCTGTTCTGGCCAAATGCAAATTATGTCAAAAGGCTAAGCCGCCAACAATTTCTCACAGAGCACCGTTGTTTCCTATCATTCCAGCGAAATTAAAGGACATGGCTGCAGTTGATTTGTTCGGTCCAGTGGTTCGATCTACTAATGGTTTTGCGTACATTTTCGTAGCAGCGGAGTTGACATCAAAATATGTGTTTCACACCTTTACGCAAAGCAACAGCTCGTTCAGTATCTAATGCTTTCATTAACCATTTTCTTAAAGAAGTTGGTCATGTTGATAAAGTTATATCAGATAATGGATCACAGTTTCGCTGGATGAACTTCCTAATGACTCAACTTCTTTACCGCCTATACTGATATTAGAAAACAAAGCACCGACAAATCGCATATCTGAAATCGTTCCTTTTCCGCCTTCACGAAAACTGCGGCATTCTGAAGTTGTCAACCTGGCGCTACGAAATATTGAATCTGCGGCTGCTAGAAGAGAGAAATCAGCAAAGCGTCCTGGTCGTTTAAAAATCTTGTCAGTTGGTCAGAAGGTGTTAATTAAGTCTCATCGTTTGTCTCACAAAGGAAAAGGATTGTGTCGGAAATTTTTTCTGCTTTATAACGGTCCATATAGAATTCGTAAAATTATTCATGATAACACTGTTGAAGTAGAAACTCTTAAATCTCGACGCTCTAAGGGAATACATCATATATCTAACGTTAAAATTTTTGTGGAATGAGATACTTTAGAGAAACTAACAGCTACATGTAAACATGCAGTATGTAAACATGCAGTATTTTTCAGGATACGGTTGTATAAAATGTTTAAGAATTCCAGGTAAATTCTGTGCGTGTCCGACGTTAAGACGACTTGCTATCGAGAAATTTTCAGGAAGAATGTAATTTCGAATAAGAAACTAATAAACTAAAAAAAAGGTAACTATTAATTGAGTTCATTTTTCAGGTAACATATTTCTACTTAGGTACGTACTTTAGACGTAATTTGCTGCTCGCGATTACGTGATTCATACTTTGTGCTAATTTCATGTTCTATGAAATTACTTGTGAAGCGACGTGCTTGCGTACATTTGCTGATTTTTGTCAATGTTTTATTAATGAACAGGGTTGTTATTTGTATATATTATGCATCGCTTGGCTGCACTGCTTTTTCACTGATGTCATATTTTTTTATTATGTGCCTGCTGTGCTTATTTATTTAAATTATTACAAGGATACCGCGCTGTGTTTTGGCGGCGGCACATACACAAAGCAACAGTCAAGTCTGCGCGCCGCACAAGGCAGTCGTTGACCGCAAACAATTGCTTCCTACGTCACGCGCCTACAGCTGATCGAGCGCTCAGTACGAATGCACTGACAGCCGTAAACAAATACAAAGTCTAATTTCCCCGATTAAATTCAGTATAAAGCTATAGTGACTTGATGAATTATGTTATTAACATGCAGTATTTTTCAGGATACGGTTGTATAAAATGTTTAAGAACTCCAGGTAAATTCTGTGCGTGTCCGACGTTAAGACGACTTGCTATCGAGAAATTTTCAGGAAGATTGTAATTTCGAAGAAGAAACTAATAAACTAAAAAAAAGGTAACTATTAATTGAGTTCATTTTTCAGGAAACATATTTCTACTTAGGTACGTACTTTAGACGTAATTTGCTGCTCGCGATTACGTGATTCATACTTTGTGCTAATTTCATGTTCTATGAAATTACTTGTGAAGCGACGTGTTTGCGTACATTTGCTGATTTTTGTCAATGTTTTATTAATGAACAGGGCTGTTATTTGTATATATTATGCATCGCTTGGCTGCACTGCTTTTTCACTGATGTCATATTTTTTTATTATGTGCCTGCTGTGGTTATTTATTTAAATTATAATTGTAACCTGGATAATTATGCTGACTGTGATTATGTATGTAAGCTATACTTTGTGATTTATCTGCTTGCGCCTTCATGTTTACTTATTAAGATTACATATGAACATTTATTTGCTTATGCTGATATGATGCTAATGACCTGTTTATTACGTAAGATATATGTTTGTTGCTATGCGTATGGATTGCTTATTTATACATTTCTGTTTGTCGTCACAACTACTCTTTAATTTGGTATATAGCAATGCTGATGTACAGTGTACGAACATAGAGTTTAGGTTACACTATGGTATAGATTACAGATTGTTCGCTTGGCAGAGCCTCGTTGTAAGAATTGTTCTGCATCCACTGGTTGACATTCTGTTCTCTACTGGTATATTTACTCGCTATTGCTTGTTTTGCTTACGCTCAGTGCCTTATACTTTTAAGATAAGAAAATGAACTGCTATAATTCGACGAACAACATTAGTACAAGAAACTTCATAGAAGTCACATGAGCTGGAGGTTTTATGGAAGCTGTATAAATGTATGCTAATAGGAAGGAAGCTAACGACATGACATACCAAAACTAGGTTTAGACCATTGACAGTTATTACACTGCATTTTTCGTGAGCAATTGAAATAGGAAGTGACACTTGACACAAGAAATACTCCACATGTTTGCTTCTGTTTGCCATAATTCTTGAAGTGGTGTTCACACTGTGAAATATTATGATCATTCACACTCCGTAATAGTACTTAATTACTGAGAGTTATTCGAACTAAGTCTGTTAGAGGTCATGTATGCATTTCTTTTGTTTATAATTCATAATGAGTAGAATATTTGGGTCAGATGGATTACACAGAGGTTGTGTGTTGACAACGTGTCTTCGGATTGTATGGGATGATGAGGTTTGCATTAGGATTCGAGGAGACTGACTAGAGGAAAGAGTTGTTATGGAAGTGAAATGATATTGGTAATAAGGTTTATATGTATCGACGTATTGAAGAGGTATTATTGAGGTATTATTGAGATTATGTGAAGTTGATGATTATTGGAGTTTTTGTGGACAAGAGGTAAGGTAAATGATATTGATGATAAGATTTATATGTATCGACGTAAGAGGTGTTATTGAAGTATTGAGATTATGTGATGCTGATGATTATTGGAGTTTTGGTGTATAAGAGGTAAAGTAAGTGAGGTGCATATTTTTTTTGTTGGTCTATATGGAACAAGGAGGATGAAGATAGCAGACAAGAACACTAAAGTGGAAGGAAGAGTGTCTAAACACACTTTGTTAAATCACTAAGCAGTACATAACTTTTTTTTTGGAGAGAGGAAGTATTTGCATATCTTGGCTCACTGACAGTTGTTCAGCAACAGTACATTTGATTTGGCTTGGCAAACATTGGTTTTGACATGATGACTATGACGTTCACTTAACTATTATTGACTGTTATACATTGCTGCCACTACTACTTGATACACATGATGAACATCAAATTTTGACAGAATTGCATTTACACAGTTAACACTATTCAATTACACAGTAGTACTTAATGTGGATGAAAGATGAGTGAGTGTGTTTTGTGTGTTTTCCTTTCCTAATCCTACCCACCTATCTCCTAAATATTATTTTATTTGTATGTAGTGGCTTGTACTGACACCCATAAATATTATAGGTTTACTGATATTTGAGTATTTGTAATAGTTAATATGACAATTATCTGGCATCATTTGTGTGTTTGTTATGATTTGTATGTTTAGTGTAAAAGCATTTGAATGTGCATTCAAACTATTGTTCACGCCTGAACTGTCTGATTAGTGATGGTGAATATTATGGACTGTACCTGCACTTCTTCAACATAATGGGTGCCACTTAGAAACGTTTAATTTCTGCTGATGAACTGTGTGATTAGTGATAGTGAATATTATGGACTGTTACTTGTACTTTTTCTACATGATTGGTGCCACTAGGACATGTTTAATAAACTCTGATGAACAGTGTGATCAGTGATAGTGAATATGATGGACTGCTTTTTACTGAAATAATGTGACTTGTTGCTGTGTGTACCTGCTCAACATTACTGGGTGCCACTGATGGACTGTTTTTTTTACTGAAATAATGTGACTTGTTGCTGTGTGTACCTGTTCAACATTGCTGGGTGCCACTGATGGACTGCTTTTACTGAAATAATGTGACTTGTTGCTGTGTGTACCTGCTCAACACTACTGGGTGCCACTGATGGACTGCTTCTACTGAAATGATGTCACTTGTTGCTGTGTGTACCTGTTCAACATTGCTGGGTGCCACAGATGGAACTGCTTCTACTGAAATAATGTCACTTGTTGCTGTCTGCACCTGCTCAACACTACTGGGTGCCACTGATGGACTGTTTTTTTTACTGAAATAATGTGACTTGTTGCTGTGTGTACCTGCTCAACACTACTGGGTGCCACTGATGGACTGCTTCTACTGACATAATGTCACTTGTTGGTGTCTGCATCTGTTCAACATTGCTGGGTGCAACTGATGGAGCTACTTCTATGGAAATGATGTCACTTGTCGGTGGCTGCACCTACTCAACATTGCTAGGTGCCACTAATGGAACCACTTCTACTGAAATAATGTCACTTGTTGCTGTGTGTACCTGCTCAACATTGCCGGGTGCCACAGATGGAACTGTTTCTACTGACATAATGTCACTTGTTGGTGTCTGCACCTACTCAACATTGCTGGGTGCCACTGATGGACTACTTGTACTGAAATAATGTCACTTGTTGGTTTCTGCACCTGTTCAACATTGCTGGGTGCCACCGATGAACTGCTTCTACTGACATAATGTCACTTGTTGGTGTCTGCACTTGTTCAACACTACTGGGTGCCACTGTTAGAACTGTTTCTACTGAAATGATGTTACTTCTTGCTGTCTGCACTTACTCAACATTGCTGGGTGCCACTGATGGACTGCTTGTACTGAAAAAATGTCACTTGTTGCTGTCTGCACCTGTTCAACATTGCTGGGTGCCACAGATAGAACTGTTTCTACTGAAATGATGTTGCTTCTTGCTGTCTGCACCTACTCAACATTGCTGGGTGCCACTGATGGACTGTTTGTACTGAAAAAATGTCACTTGTTGCTGTCTGCACCTGTTCAACATTGCTGGGTGCAACTGATGGAACTGCTTCTACTGAAATAATGTCACTTGTTGGTGTCTGCACCTGCTCCACATTACTGGGTGCCACTGATCGACTGCTTCTACTGAAATGATGTCACTTGTTGGTGTCTGCATCTGTTCAACAATGCTGGGTGCCACTGACGGACTGCTTCTACTGAAATAATGTCACTTGTTGGTGTCTACACCTTATAAAATAAATAAAATAAAATAAAATAAAATAAAATATTAATTATTTTTATCTGTATGATTGGCTCTCCTATGAGTCGTCAGGTTTTGATTATTCGGTATCAGACGCTTGACAATGGCTTTTTCGTAAAGGCAATGTTACTCGTAGTTGACCGTGAAATAAAACTGAAATAATCGGACTTCGTAATTAAATCGTTTCCAAAGACTGCTGCGGTAGGTGCGGACTCATAAACTAAATCTCAAGATTACAATAATTTGCCAGCCATGCCAAAACGTCGTACAGAGGTGATTGTCTACTAAACAAAAAATTACACAGTTAGTTAAATCAGATATATTCAATGAATAAACCTACAGTTCATAATCCTACTTACTTTTATAAATATAAATTCTTTACAGAATCGAGTGCCTAGTATGGTTGCAACTCGCAGTAATTTTCTATATCATGAAATATGGCGGTGTGCCAGACAATAAACTAAAATACGTGCTTCTCGCACCACTTCAACCAGGGCTCTCCTTTTTTTTTTAATAAAACATACGAGTAACGTAAATGTACTTTTGTTTTATCAGCGACACAACGCTGCAGTTGTGTGCCATAGGCTTTATTTATTTGTCACTGATTATTTATTTAATTAATATCTCGCGTTTCCGAGGAAACTCACGCTCGGCATGCAAATGTGCCTTTATATTGCCCCCTGAATTGCGAGGCGAAAGGACACACCTGCAGGCGAGCAATTCACCTAAAGGCACAAGAAGATCTAAGTTATCTACAACTATTTACATGACTTACATTATACTGTATATTATATACAAAATTTGAATGACGCGCGTGCGCCGAAAAAGTTCTTATGTTGGCAAAACAGAGTGCGCGCATGCGCAGAAGCGTCTGTGTAACTACGGCACTGCCGTTATTTCGTAAATTTAGATCACGCGGCACAGTATTGCAGTTCATATTGTTCGTGTGCGCGCGCATTTCTTAGTCGTTGCACAAGAAAATATTCCACCAAGATTACATATGAAGACTACATTCTATGACAGGTAACTTAGTTTTAAAATTACAATATTTGTTATAATACAATACAACTTTAGATTGTTGAATGTTCTTAGTTACATAGCATTGCAATGAAATGCTTCAACGAAAAATGTTCTGTTGTTTCAGGTGCGTTGACCTATACACATGGTGTCGTTATCACAGTTCATATTCATCTGCTGCACAATAATTTTTTACAGGTTAGTATCGTCGTGGTAAAGTTTTTTGATCACAGTAACATCGTTGTATAACAACGTGATTAATACATAAGCGTGTCCATTTCCTATTTCCATTATAGTCGTTGTGATGCAGTTCGTTGTGACAAAAAGCATTGTTTATTACAGATCAGACGTGACCCGTCGAGTAATTGGTCCACGTGCAGTTCGTTTTTTTTTTTTTTTTTTTTACATTCCGTGGAAGCTTGGTTGCAGAACCTCGGACGGCACATAGCTGGCGTCGATCCTTGGACAGTCCAGGTAAGAGTGTCCGTCACATTTCGAGAACATTTCATTCCCTGAAGTTCCAACCAAAACTCTTCCACCCGTCGTGTTGTTTTCTGGACAGGCACTTTGTGTCCATTTAATCCAGTTAACATCTTGAAGTTGGGTACTGTAGTAATGTCACTAGACGATGCACGAATTATTCACTTCACATTTTCAGTTTTTTGCTGAATATAGCTCACCTAAATGTTCGTTAATGTCCGTGAACAGAGGTTCACTATGCAATGTCTTTTTGGCACTCGTTTTGTTCAAATTTTTACATGATACATCAGTTAAAAAAATAAGTAATAATACATACACACGTCACATATTTTCTTAGCATAAACATAATACAGTTGCACATAAACATGTTTTCATCATCATTACATAGCTATAGGTTATTACATTGTGTCACATTTGATTACATGAATTGCAGATATTTACATCCTCTTTAGCGGTTTTGCTGGGATATTATCGATATTTTTTGTGATGTCATCTGAAATTAAGATAGGTTAGACACAACATTCATTACATCAGTAGGCAAGACCAGGCGTTTTCACTACTCAATAAATATTCAAAATAGTAAGAGAGAGAAAATGTTCGATTCCTCGCGTTTTGTGCGTGTGTGTAGAGTGTCTGTGTGGCCTTGACTACTGATAGATGCTTTTCGTGTTGAGAGATGTGCGTCTAATCTATTTCTCAAAGTAAAAGATCGCTTCACAGATGACGTCTGTCAGTTCGTCAGGTGTCATATCAAGTCAGTGGTACCTACAATAACAAATGTTCCGTGAAAAATTAATATGTCATTCACTGCTACGTAATCATAAATTTTACTTTAATATTCAGTCTTCTCGGTGGAGCCGCGGCGTTGAAAGATAAGTTCTTCTGTCTTCAACTGCGACTCTGGAACGCTGAAATGAAAATTTCTATACTACTTATTATCTGTGTTGTAGCAACAGAGTTTTTCGAGTTGCTTAGCAATATTTTGATGGGTATGACTTTTACATTATTCAGCATGAAATGCTCTAAGATCTCGGTGTGCGTATAGCCCAATAATTTTGTTAGTTCTACGATGTTGTAACAGATACGCACCAGGGTGCGGTATGTTAACAATTATATAAGGTCCTTCATATAGCAGACGCCACTTAGCGTTGCGTCGTTTGAGTGCAACAGATTTATGATGAGTACGAAGTAGTACAAGCATTCCTACCTCGAATTTTTGTTTTCTTTTTATTATGTTTCTGTGATGTTTGTTTCGTATCTGTGCGTGATGTGTCAGCGTAGTCAATACTTCTTTTATTTTCTGTTCAGGTGTGATTTCCTTGTCTGACAACTTAGGTAATGGTTCTATCCACTGATCGTTACGAGTCCAACCTTGATGCTGTCTTGGCTCGTAGTTATTATTATTTCTATTTCTGTTTGTGTTTTTGTTATTACCTTTGTATCCGTTGTTACCGTTGTAGTTATTACCGCGGTGCCTTTTGTATGGATTGCCGCATGAAATGTTATTACTGTTGTAACTATTGTTCGTATTGGAATACGCGTGTTGATTTTGATTTCCGTACTGAGACGGCATGTGAGTTTGCTGTTTTTGTTGTACCGCGTATCCAACTGTGGGCGCGCCAGAATTGTGTTGGCAAGCCTGCATGTTTTGCATACCACTAGTGTAAACATTGTGGCTGCTGTTTTGCCGCGCGAAGCGCTGATCTTCAAGTAACATGTCAACCGAATCTAAAGCTGTTAAAAAATAATCTGAATCGTCATCTGGGATATGTAGAAGTTTTTCCTTAATGTTGAAAGGCAATTTGGCCTTCAACGCTCGGAGTATATCACGTGTTGCGACTGGTTCGTCTAAAAAATGTCCCATGTTCAAGTATTTTTCAAAATATCTGCGTAAGCTACCATTTTTACTGTTAAAAGTTTCAGGTTCTAAGATTTGTCTTCTGAGTCGCTCCTGGACGGATTGCGACCAGAATTTGTTCAGAAAAGCACGCTCAAGCTCACTGTACGTGGTACATACGTCAGCTTGACTGTATGCCCAGACAGCTGCATCGCCTTGGATGTAACCGACAATATATGAAATCTTTTTCCGGTCACTCCAAGTGCGTGGAAATGCGTTACTAAAAGATTTGAGAAAAATCACCGGATGAATGGTTCGTTTTTCTGGGATAAAAATCTGAAATTGCCTGTGTTTCATTAAGCTTTCTTCTTCCTTTGCATTATGATATGGATTTGTACCACTGTAATTACTGCAATGCTCAGCTGGCGAGTAATTACGATAATGTTGCTGTGGTTTACCATGATAATACCTTGTGTTTGTGTTTGCACGTTGTGGTATGTGTTGTTGTCGTGGTGTGTTTTGTTCTTGTGTGTATGTTGTGTGCGGTATGTGTGCGTCATACTCGAATGTATATTGATTTCTGTACTGTACATTTTGACTGATATTTTCGTTACATTCAGACTGTGGTTGATCGGTGAATTGTCTCATGGGTGCAGTGACGGATTGTACTGCGTCACTAATCAGCTGTTTGTTATTAGTGATGTATTCCGCTACGGAGTCGTGCACAATTGTTGGTAAATTTTCACGTATGCATCTATCAAAATGTTTGTCTTTGTTCTCTACCCAATCATGAAATTCTTTATTAATATTTTGAAAATGAGCTGTGGCATCAGATTGTAAGATGTCAGTCAGGTGTTGTTCAACATCGTCAAATTTATTCCGCACGTCAGTAATTCGTTTTTCAAAGTTGTCGTGTACTGAAGGATATGTTTGAATTTGTTCAGTAAGAGCCTCACACGTGAGATTAAGGTTTTTTAATTGTGTCTGTAAAAGTGCTACGTCATTTGTAGTCTTTTCTTGTCTCGTATTAAGCTTGGAAAATTTCGTACTGAGTTCAGTCATCTGTTTGGTCAGTGTGGCGTCTATAAGTTCCACACGCTTACATAAAGTGTCATTACCTGTCTTGAGTGCTATGAGATCAGATTTAATTTCGTCATTTTGTGTCTTTAACTGTTCATTTTGCATCTGTAAGGTTGCCATGTTTTCGGCGTTTTGCTTCATTAGCATTTGTAACATGTCGGCAATGTTTACCGTTTGCAAGGTCTCTGCCCCCGCCGCGTCATTAGACGTGACGTCATGCATTAACATGGGCTCTGATTGAGACTTTGAAATTTTTGTGGTGGAAGGCCTATTGTCAAAATTTTCGTCAACACTTGCGTCAATGTTTGATGAATCGTCACTACCGGTTGCTGTCGTAAAGTCATTTTCTAACATTTGTCTCTCGTCCGAGTCGGATTGCGTCTGAATAGTACGTCTTTGCTGTTCCATTTTTGCGTATTGTTTTCTAGTTATTACCATGCCACACGTGATATATGTTTCAAGAAAATATTTGACACTGATTTTAAAATAAAATACAGTTGAGCATGAATCGGTCGTAGCAACAATGGCTGTCTGTTAATTTAAAAATATAAACTGAATTTGAGATTATTGGTAATGGCTGCTGGCCATGTTACATGATATCGTACAGAAGTCGGCCATATTGTACACTCGTGTATTGGTATTGTTGCATACGTTATTGTTTAAGGAAAAATACTGAGAATGGAATTTATCACTGAAACTGTTATGCGGAAAAGAAACACTACAGAATTTTACTGAAAAGCTAATACACTGAATTATACGTCTGGTCAAGCCTGCTAATGCAAAGATGCTGCATCTTACCTTATTTTGCTGGAAGCTTCTTTGCGTCTTCCCGCAAAATTTTATAATTGGCAAATATCTTCTGATTTTTTTTATTTCTCATATAGTCAAGTCCAGGACCAGAAGGTTGATTTTTCACATGAAACAAAGAGAACAATGTAACAAATGACAAAATAACAAGTCCGACACGCAGTCACCAATATAAAATAAATAAAATAAAATAAAATAAAATAAAATATTAATTATTTTTATCTGTATGATTGGCTCTCCTATGAGTCGTCAGGTTTTGATTATTCGGTATCAGACGCTTGACAATGGCTTTTTCGTAAAGGCAATGTTACTCGTAGTTGACCGTGAAATAAAACTGAAATAATCGGACTTCGTAATTAAATCGTTTCCAAAGACTGCTGCGGTAGGTGCGGACTCATAAACTAAATCTCAAGATTACAATAATTTGCCAGCCATGCCAAAACGTCGTACAGAGGTGATTGTCTACTAAACAAAAAATTACACAGTTAGTTAAATCAGATATATTCAATGAATAAACCTACAGTTCATAATCCTACTTACTTTTATAAATATAAATTCTTTACAGAATCGAGTGCCTAGTATGGTTGCAACTCGCAGTAATTTTCTATATCATGAAATATGGCGGTGTGCCAGACAATAAACTAAAATACGTGCTTCTCGCACCACTTCAACCAGGGCTCTCTTTTTTTTTTTAATAAAACATACGAGTAACGTAAATGTACTTTTGTTTTATCAGCGACACAACGCTGCAGTTGTGTGCCATAGGCTTTATTTATTTGTCACTGATTATTTATTTAATTAATATCTCGCGTTTCCGAGGAAACTCACGCTCGGCATGCAAATGTGCCTTTATAACCTGCTCCACATTACTGGGTGCCACTGATGGACTGCTTCTACTGAAATGATGTCACTTGTTGGTGTCTGCACCTGCTCAACATTGCTGGGTGCCACTAATGGATTGCTTCTACTGAACTGATGTCACTTGTTGCTGTGTGTACCTGTTCAACATTGCTGGGTGCCACAGATGGAACTGCTTCTACTGAAATAATGTCACTTGTTGCTGTCTGTTGAGCCCCCATGCACAGTGTGCAAACAACTGCGCCATCTTGGTCGGTTTCGCGTCTGTGAATGGCGCATACAGAGACCGGCAATTCAGTTAAAATGAATATCAAATATTGTTTATTTCAGTCTTTGATCACAATATCAGTTCTTTTGACGATGACCGGTTTCAGTCCGTAATGACCATCCTCAGATCTACAACATACGAATATATACACCTAGAGAGCAGTGTGTCTTTCAACACAATACAGCAATACGTATCACAATATACTATCATACAATCATACAACTAGGGAAATGTACAGATAAAATACGGTAAAAAGCATTTTTTTGTACACCATGTCAAAAAGTGATAAGGCCATAATGGCATCGTCAAAGCATATAAATATAATCAGCACATTAGCGACATCTAGGTAGGATGTAGACAATCAGATTTCTGGTAGCTACTGTACTTCAGTAGCCAGTTGCAATAATGACTGTGTGGACGATGTGGCCTATTATACACCTTATTTTAGATCTATATGACGATGCTGTGCTGATTATATTTATATGTTTTGACGATGCCATTATGGCCTTATCACTTTAGGACATGGTGTAGAAAAGGTATGTTTTACCGTATTTTATCTGTACATTTCCCTGGTTGTATGATAGTGCATTGTGATACGTACTGCTGTATTGTGTTGAAAGACACACTGCTCACTAGGTGTATGTATTTGTATACTGTAGATCTGAGGATGGTCATTACCGACTGAAACCGGTCATCGTCGAAAGAATTGATATTGTGATCAAAGACTGAAATAAACAGCATTTGAAAGTATTGGATCACTGCTCGTATACGCGACTATGTCGCACTGGTAAAATGAATGTAGTAGACCGTATACTTTAAAGTACTTTAGGTATATTTAAAAAAATATTTCATTCACAATGGAACCGTTCTACATATACGATCGATATAGAATGTAAATACGTTACAGATCTCGGTGCTCTGAACTCCGCCCAGTGCAGCTAATATCTCGCCGATCTACGTAGATGAGGCAACATCAGTTCGTGATGCCCTCGCAGTAAACAGCTTAGAGCGGTGTTGCGAGTCTCGTGTAGTTAACGTTTTAATCTGAGTCCGTATTCGATTAAGTTAACAGCACCCGTGGCCCAGTAATTATGGGCCAGGCGCTACTGACAAGCTCGTAAACAACACTGCCCCGTCCGCTGTCATCAGGTTTTAAAAACTCATTTGCTACAGACATCGTGACACTCTTTTTTTTTGTAATAATAAACACGACACCTAGCTGCTTGTTTCAGCAGTTAGGTCGTCCATTAAAGTTGCAGGCGGCAATGTTATCTAGAGTTCCTCACTCGACAGCGGTTGAATCTGAATGAGTCAACGACTACGCTCTACGTCCTATTCATGGGAGTGAGCGAATGAGCCTGTATGAACACGAAATATGTATGACACATTATTCAGGAAAGCGTAGTTCGGTTTCTAGTTTTTAAGTCAACTATATGAAGTTTGCTTTAGTGGACTTTCAGATCTCAGTATCACATCAAATAAATTCACGTGACCGCCCACGGCTAGTTCCAGCTAATCTGTTCGTTACACATTTCTTCCTCGTCACACCCATGCTTGTATTTTTTCGCCTGTTTTTGATCACACTTATTAGATTTTTTTTCATTGAGGGTATACGAGTATATTGCTTCAGTAATCACCTAGGCTTCCTGACGTCATTAAACTGCTTCCAAATTTTTCTTTTACTTCGTCGAAGAACTGGTATACTCGCAGAAATATCACCGTATTTGGTACCGTGACGTCGCTGAAGGTGAGTTTGCGCAAGTTGACTCTAATGTAATTGTTGCGGTTTGTTGTTGCACAGAAGCTATACGTTGAAACCCATTGGATACGGAGAGTTTTCATTCCTTCAGTGCCCAGGCTCATTCTGAAATTTCAGTTTTAGTTGTGAAAAATCCAGTATTGTATATGTGGACTGTAGGGTTCGCTGCTGATCTCATTGTATAACATTGTATAACAGGGGGACCGATTAAAGAAGAAATGTAGCGGAATGTCAAGCAAGATACTGTTAACAGTTCCAAGTTTCTTCTTTCGTTAAGGTCACATCAAAAGTAAACCAACGTAGCAAAACAAACTATACAGTGCTATATTCCTCGTGACGTTACCAGTGTCTTTGATTTCGTAAGAATAGAGTCGCTTGCCAAAAGAACTTCTGACCTACATAAACGATTCAACAGACAATCTAAGAAGCCCACTTACATTGTTTGTATATCGTGCTGCCATTCACCATCTAGTAAAGTCATCAGAGGATCAAAACCAACTGCAAAATTACTTCGACAAGACATCTGTGTGGTGCGAAAAATGGCAACTACCTCTGAATAACGACAAGTGTGAAGTCATCTACATGGGTGTTACAAGGAATCCGCTAAATTTCGGTTACGTGATAACTCACACAATGCTGAAGGCTGTAAATTCAACTTAACACTTATGGATTACAATAATGAATAACCTAAACTGGAAACATCACGTAGATAATGCCGTAGCGAAAGGAAATCAAAGACTGCAATTTATTGGCAGAATACTTAGAAAGTGCAACATGCCTACTAAAGAGACTGCATATACTACGCTTAAACAAAAATATGGGAATTGTGGGTCTGCCTTGATGAAAAATACTTTCGTTATTTATTATCGTATTTACTCCCCAATTAGTTTCGGCGACAAATATCGCCATCATCAGTGGGTTCTTTAAACCTTATTAATTACCATTACAAGTAGTAGGTAGATGGCGGCCTGAGGACACTTTTGATATCAAATTGATGTGAAAATTAATTAAATTGTTCAGTTAATCATCCCCACCCCCGTCCACCTCCGCCCACCCTGTCCCCGACCACGCTCACCCCCGTCCCCAGATGATGTCACATGCTTCTCTCAGTTGCACTTGTGCCCCAGCTCCTCCTCCCCCCCTCCCCTACCCTCACCCATAACAACCTACCGTATTGGTGGGAATTTCGAAGTTTGGTGGGAATTACCCAGGGCTGTGCTGACATCCCACCCCATCACAACCCGGGACTGATGGGAAATTAAAATTCGTAGTACCCTTTCCGGGACTCGAAGCCTCGTCCTCCTGAGCGGAGGGCCCAGTGTACCCCCCTGAAACAATTAAATCACCATAGGCGCTTGGAATTGACGGGAAATTAAAAATGGCTCTGCCCTTTCCGGGACTCGAACCCTGATTCTACTGGATAGAAAGCCCAAGTGAACCCCCTAACACATGTAACCTGTCCTGGTGCGGGAGAGGAAGGTTAGATTAGTGGACTTTATTTATTTTGGTCGGGAAACTGACCCAAATATCGACCCTAATTATGTAATTAATCACAAATATTGGGCCTAATTACACAACTATATACATAGCGATACACAATGACGGCATAAAAGCGCAATACAGCTCAAAAACTGGGGCTTCCATAAAACTGATGTTATCCTTCTGGGAAAAATTTCGCAATAGCACTCGAAACTAGCAATAGACACACTCAAATTTTACCCTGCACCTATAAGCGTGGTGGGAAATATGTTCAACTGACGAGATGCTGGTCTTGGACAGAGAGGAGATTAAAAAGTGTATTACCTGTAAGCGTACAGTATCAATCACTGTTTGACGTCAGAGGTTGCTGCAGATGCCTGCTCAAAAACCATCCTGCAGCCCAGGTAATCGAAGCCAATATGTGCTACCACAACTGATGGAAAAAAATGCGTCACAGATCTAATGAAACTTCGAAATTGTCGTGAAAAAACCAGCAATCGTAATGAATGGGCTATAATGCAGCACATGTAGTGGGGGAAAATTGTCGTCCTAAAAGACTGCAGAGTGTAGAGGGGGTGGTTGTTGAACATGCGTTCTTCTCGATGTACAATCACAAGCTGTCGAAAACCAAGGCCATCTCACTTCCCCTCAGCCCTCCCCCCTCCCCCTTCCCCCCTCTACAATGCCCTGCTACCACCCTCTAAGGCCACTGCCTGCAATTGGCTTTCCACCATCTGGCCGCTGCCTTAATGCGACGCACCTACGACTGCACAATAGCGTGTATAGTCAACTAAACAATAGGAGATAAAAGGACGGCCGCCTCAAGTGCAACTTGTTCATCTAAAATATATCGACAGAGCCCCCATGCACCACCCTCTTGGCAGAGAGCGGCTGTGTCCGGCGACCACTCACAGACTTTGCGGCACTTGCGATACGCGGCATGCCTTCAGACGACACACATCCGGTGAACGGTCCAGATGGTCCGCAATACTCAGCTTTGCACCATACGCCAACACAGCAGCGTGTCCAAGTAGGACAACTGGGAATCCATGGAGGGAACACGATGTTCCTTTTGAGAAACACTACTGAGAAATGACATCTGAAGCTGACCACATAGGGGTTCTACAACCCACACCATACATTTCGCTTAGGACCGCGCTATTAAAAAACAAAATAATAGCGCCTATGTTACCGTCACCCTACATAAAACGCGGTCTTGAGTCTACAGGAACACACGGTCGCTGATAGTGTTACGCTTTCAAGCAAAAATGCTGTCAGAAATTCTGTCCGCAATTTGGAATCAAGTCTATCCATTCAACCACATATTTGCATTGGATCCTGTAGAGACATCTTTTAATGATTACAGCCACTGGTGAATCATATTCGTGTCACTCTTGTATCTCGAAACGAGTGAACTTTTTTTGTTTCGAACCTATCTTCTAAGGATCCCATACACCAAGAACTCCAGCGCTGTTTTTAGACAGTCCCTCTGCATCTTGTAACCGCTCATAAGTCTCTGCCACGCTCTCCCTGCAGCTTAGTCCATGTGATCATCCCAGTTTAAGTCTGACCTGTACGGAAGTCAGAGAGCGCTATATCTAAGACCTTCTGTATCCTGTGGGGAAACAGGACGAGCTAATACGACAGGAGCCCGTTTTGATCACTCGGTGGAAACGGGAACACAGTGTCATAGCTCCGTCAACGGTGTACAGTGTGTAAGGCCAGCACCACACGAAGCTTTCCCTGCAACACGAGGCAGTAGAAGAGATAGTACAAGCAGATATGGTGGTGTTTCTTATTAAGAAAATTAGGAAGACTACACATCATACAGGGCATGGAGGAAGGATGAAGATTTTGCTACTGACACATTTCCAAACAACATGCAGGTAGTCCAAAGGATATCTGTGTCTTTCAGGATGCATTCATGTCTATCACCCAAACATATGCGACATCATATTAAATAAACAGGTATTTATCCATTGGAGCAGATGGCCAGAGACCGACGTCGCTTGCACAAACCGGTGTAAAGTTCCATCGCCTGTACTGTACGAGAACCTTCTACCAAACGTTATCAGTCGCAAGAGAGGGACCCTTTTCGTTGTTTGACACAACGCCTTTTTTTGCTGTTACATGCTTTGTACACTGCCATACATTTTTTTTCCGTCACGACTTCGACGTCTGTGTCAGATTCTAAACTAACATTAACACGTGTGGTCCATTGACTCCCCCAGGTAACTAGAAACTAGACATTGCACAGGGTAAATCACATTCTGTGGTGAACAAAAGCGTACCAGGACTGTTAGGACGGAAAAGACACCGCCGATATACTGTAATAACAAGCACCATAGTTGATAGTGCGATCAATTGTAGCAATTTTATCGTAATTTCAACACCAACGAATGACGCGGCAGCATGATTACCAGTTCTGTATCTTCAATAAACAGCTCTTCTCCTACTTTGCGAGTACCATAACAAATATAAGTAGATGACTGTGCAGTATGTTCATTCATTGTTAATTCTCGAACATACACACCAAAGAATACCAGACAGCGACCTACGTATCTCTAGCACTTCGATAATAGTGCGTAACTTACGATCTTTCTCTGTGTGGATGGGAGTCACAGGGCATTCTCGCGTTCTTAGGATAAAGTTAGAGACCGAAAGATCTCCTCCCATTGTCTTTGACCAATGCTCCCTGCAGCTGACCAGAAGTAGACCGCTACGTTCCACCTTTCGCGTAGGAACAGTGCGAACCGAGGCAGCCGGCCGCGGTGGTCTAGCGGTTCTAGGCGCTCAGTCCGGAACCGCGGGACTGCTACGGTCGCAGGTTCGAATCCTGCCTCGGGCATGGATGTGTGTGATATCCTTTGGTTTGTTAGGTTTAAGTAGTTCTAAGTTCTAGGGGACTGATGACCTCAGATGTTAAGTCCCATAGTACTCAGAGCCATTTGAACCATTTGAACCGAGGCATTAACTGCTGTCCTGCACCCATCCAAGAGCACAATATTTCTCCAGATGCGCGAATGTCGAGGAGGTTAGCACCCCTTGTCGGTGTACAGTAGATATGAAACTGTGGTGATGATATAACAGACGGTTAAGAACAAGAAGCGGGTGGTTTTTTTTTTCATGATGGAACTCCAGACGGCCAGAGTTTATTGTTTTTTACACAAATCAACTGCGCTAGCAATCCTAAAGTATTGTTCTAGTGTCTGGCATCATTACCAAGAAGGTATTGGTAAGAGAGAACATAAACACATGCACTCCTAAGGCTATAATGTTCTGCACTTAAAACACGCTATGATGTTAGATCGTTGCGGTTTCCGACCTATTAGTCGTATGGAATGCAACGCTGTTACTATCCCAATGTAAGAAATATATTTCCAGCGCTTGACATACATTGTCCTTGCAGGTTTTTCTACGACAAACTATGGTGATAAAATGTAAAATGAAAAACTGTTTCCTTAAAACATCGATTCCTTGTGATAAATGTACAGTATATCTTTCCAAAGGTTTATAGCCCCCACTATTCACATCACGGTTCAGAAATTACACTATGCTCGCATCAGTCCTATGTAAACGATCTTTAGTAACGGGGAATGCCTCTTACAAAGAAAGGGACAAATGCATAGCAGCGGTGTTTGACATGTGAAATTACACGTCATTCCGCCACTAACTCCGTAAACAGAACATCTGTCAAGCAGATGTATACACAGAGATTGTAGTACCTCACAAACACCTGTTGCTAACCTAGAATCACCGTAGTTATGGAACTGAAGACTCGATTTTATGCCCGAGATGCGGCAGGGGAATGGAGTACGTCGCATAAATCTTCGTTCGTCTAGACGAATGTGTCGAATCAGGATGGAAGTCCTCTGATAACCGAGAGGTTTGTTGTTAACGATGGCAAATAGACAGTGCTCTACGTCACACAAAGAACACGCAGTTGTATGCTAGTCGAACACAACTGATGCATCCTGACAGAGCAACGGAAAAAAATGGTCAAATGACCTCCTGCAGCAACATGTTCCTCTTTGTCTAGAATGCATCATCAGTCTACCATTAAATCCTACCTCGTTACAGCTCCATCTCACCCTATCACTCCATCCACTTTCTGTCATTCTTTAACTCATATGCAAGTAAGTTTAGGGGCAGATGGTTCTCTTTTTTCCAGGAAAGCATCGAAGACAGCAGTCAACTCGTGCGTGTTACTATTACCTTAATAGGCCTACAGTAGAATGCTGCCTCGTCGAAGAATAAAAGAGTGTATCCCCTGTTCCCGGTGCTTCCACTCGCCGTTTTCCCGCATTCCTCTTGCTGTCGTATACTCGTTCCCATGTACAAGAATTTTTCTGCTTCAATCAGACGACATGCAAGTACTCCCTCAATTTTCCTGCATTTCGGCCTATTTTCCCTCAATTTATACGTATTTTCCGTCATTTTATCGATTTTATACAACTTATATCCATGCGATCAAAACATAACTTATCATACCGTGTTCCAAAATTGCCTGTAAATGTAGTACAGCTGCCAAAATCTTACACAAACGCACTTTTTTTCTGGTCGGGCGGCATAGTACAGCACTGTACTCGAATGCAACCAGTCACCTCAAACCGTATATTCTACAGTTGCAGCACGTTTGCTCTGTTTACTCGCATTATTACATACCAGTATCCTTAACATCGGTTTGCTGCAGAATTTCTGAACGCATTCAGAGTTTCAAAATAATAAACTACCTTGAGAGTAAAAAGTTTTCACCCAAAAATCAACACAAATTTAGAAAGCATCGCTCTTTCGAAAGTTATCTTGGCCTCTTCAGTATGACACACTGCAAACCATGGCTGAAGGGCCAGATTTCAACCAGATTTCGTAGGTTTGTGGAAAGGGTTTGACACAGTGCCCCACTACAAACTTTTAACGACGGCCCGAGTACGTTTTAAGAAACCACTAGTTTTGTCCTGGACGGCCTGTGTTGATCAGAGACAGGGATTTCGTCAGGAGTGCCCCAGAACACAGTGATATGTCCGCTCTTGTTCGCCATATACACGACTGGAAAAAAATTTTACACCGTTTTAGAGGTTTCCAGTTCATTCCGCATTTATTGTTGCAACATTGCTTGTGGAGTACACTAAACGATCACATTTACAGATCAACAGCACAAGCGGTTCTGAGGTTCAAGGTATTAACCCATGCTGAAACAAGCAATTTACTACGTGGTGTAGCCTCCAGAGGCGGCGATGCAGATGCTGAACCTGGCATCCAGCCGATCGTATAGACGGCAAATACTGTCCTGGGATACATTATGGGCCAGCCGCTTTGGCCAAGTGGTTCTAGGTGTTTCAGTCTGGAAACGCGCTGCTGCTACGGTCGCAGGTTTGAAACCTGCCTCGGGCATGGATGTGTGTGATATCGTTAGGTTGGTTAGGTTTAAGTAGTTCTAAGTCTAGGGGACTGATGACCTCAGATGTTAAGTTCGATAGTGCTCAGAGCCATTTGATACATTATGCCACGCCTGTTCAACCTGTTAACGTAGTTCTGTGAGCGTTGGTTGACTAGTCGCACGGGTCACTTCTCGTCCCATCGTATCTCATACGTGCTCAATTGAAGACAAGTCCGGAGGTCGTGCTGGCCAAGGAAGTTGCTGCACATCTTGCAGGGAACATTGAGTTTCACAGGCAGTGTGCGGGCGAGTATTATCCCGTTGGAACAAGACATCACCTAGCTGCTGGAAGAACGGCAAAAGAGCAGGTCTAACAACACTCTGCACGTACCGAGAGCGGGTTTGCGTCCCCAGTCCCCACCAGAATCACCAAGGGTGAACGAGAATTGTAGCTCATCGCACCCCAGGCAATAAGGCTTGGGACGGGGCCAGTGTTTGTCTTGGACGAATGCACTCTACGGGACAGCGCTCACCAGGTGTACGTCGTGTGCGCTAACTACCATCACTTGCGTCCATGCAGAATCTGCTTTCATTGACGAAGACCATGGACCGCCATTACTGACACCTCGCAACTAGTGTTGCGATAACTTAAAGGAAAACACGTGGAAAATGGACCCATATATTTCGTCAGTTGTTGTTTGACCGAATACACGCTATTGCTTAACAACAATATTATAATTACGATTTAGAAAACCTTGTTTAAAAGAATCACAAGGCTCACAGTCTTAAAAAAAAAACGTAACAGGCTCAGTTCATTAAAGAACAATTTTAAGAATTTATACCGTCGAGAGCAGGGCTGGAAACCCGAAGTATATAGTTCTCAAAAACAAGAAAGAAGTCACACCAAGTAGGCGTGTCTGCAAACAGGTTCACCGAAATATTTTATCAGAAAAATGAATCACAATGTCAGCCACTAAAAACACTAACAGTTTACAAACTTGGATAATACTTTACACAAGTGTAGAACGCCCATCCAAAATAAAGAAAGGATCACAAATTACGCCACTGATTGTGGCTGTTGAAAAGCCGCTTAGCAATATATAAACCTTAATAAAAATCCCTTAAGTAATGAAATACACAGTCCCCCAAGACACAAACAAAACTTGGAAGATGTAAAATTTGAATGTGAATCCCAACTGGTACACACCAACAAAACATTGCTAATGACCCTTAAACACGTATACAATCCAAAATTGTTAAGGCTTTCGTGACCACCTGTTGACAAACTGCCTATCGGCTTTTGTCTCGGGTTCTTCAGCCGACGCCTTCCAGCTGTTCGTAGAAATTGCCATTCCACGTGAAATAGCTTGTGGTGAGACATGCATGAAAGAGCTATGTGATGTCTTGCGGGAAATGGAAACGATGTGCTCCAGAGCGTCACTGAATGGCACTTTCGTAAACAAAGAAACAACATCAAAGCCGACCAGAGTGTCGTTTGGTGCAAGTTTCAGTTTCTTCAGCTTCTCAATGTCCTTTATGTATTTTTCGGTATTCCCCAAGTGCGACTGGAGCAGAGAGGCCAAGTGTTTTGCCACGGCTAGCCAGGCGCACGTGGGGAAGACTGACAAATACATAAAGGACTCAGGACATTTCATTGAGAAGGTGAAGAAACTGAAACTTGCACCAAACGACATCCTGGTCAGCTTTGATGTTGTTTCTTTGCTTACGAAAGTGCCACTGAGTGACGCTCTGGAGCACATCGTTTCCATTTCCCCGAAAGACATCACAAAGCTCATTAATGCATGTCACACCACGAGCTATTTCACGTGGAATGGCAATTTCTACGAACAGCTGGAAGGCGTAGCAAAATCATCAGATGAACGTCAGCCGAAGAACCTGAGACAGAAGCCAGTAGGCAGTTTGTCAAATATACAATCGCCCAAAATACAAGATAAGCCGGGAGGACATGTAATTGAAATGTGACTCCCAAATGGTACATCTTGACAGCGACCCTTAATAACAATATAATTGCTCAAAACACAAGGTAACCTGGAGGAATTAGAGTTTAAATGTGACTACCACCTGGTACACACCAGGCGAAATGTTGACAGCGACCTTTAACGAATATATAACTGCCGAAAATTCAAGGAAAGCTGAGAACTACAGCAGACAGGTATCACAGCCCACAAGGAACAAGCATGCAAGTTTCACAATAAGTGGAATTAGCTACTGACTGTGGATTAATGGAAAGGCTCAACTGTGTATATTGATAAGTAAAAGGCCTTAAGCGTAATGCGCTCAGAAGTAGTAATAATGGTGCAAGGTTTAAACAGGTAGCTAAAGAGGACGTATAGCGAGAAGAAACTTCTGCCTTGCAAAACTCACATTAAACCTCTCGATCATATTAAATTGACCAAATAGAGCAGACTACTGATACCCGATTAATCGCCGACACCCCACCGTGGTGCCCATCAAACGATCAACTTTACGTTACTTGAGCCACCACGACAAGGCTGGTAGGGGCACCAGATTGCCGGCCAACCCAAATTCCATGTGACGACGAAAGTGCTGCCTAGTCAGAAAGCAAGCACGTCTCTGCCCCGGGTCCAGGGAACCGGAGTGCGTCGTTTGCTGCCAAAGCTACCTTGCCAACACACATCAAAAGCGAACAGCAAACTGCGCAAACAAGGCTAGAGACGAGAATGTCTAATATACAGAAAATATGACCTAATCGTGCAAGTGACTACCGATACAAGTTACAAGTTTAAGACTCGTTACAATTTCTTATTATTGAGAAGCGGAAACATCAGTGCCTGCTGAGGCAATGACTCAAGCATACGGATCCACACAGAGGGCTTTGCCTTCGGTACAGCTTAGGTTACAAATTTAATTCATTCTAATGAACTTACACTCGTGCACTTGCACGGAATAGGGCCTGGAACGCAAATTGCGATCAGTAACGCTGACCGATGATCATGCACACAATGACTCGGAAGTGCGTTAATATAACAGGCCGAATCCACATAACACATACATAGCCTTGCAACATCAAGTACCCCCCAAAAAAACCGAGAAAACAACACTTCACAAACCGCCACGACTGAATTACATCTTCCAAGTGATCCTCTCTCGACAAGAGTCAAGCCGTGCACGTCAGTGCTGTGCCATGAGTGGAAGAAAGGTTAGAGGCTGACTGCCCGTGGTTCCACTGCTAACAGCCGATCCACAGCAGTTCGTGTTGGCAAGCCCTCATATCTGTGATGTGGCAGCTGCATATCTGCCACTGCTGCCCTTACATTACGACGGTCTGGCGGGCGTCTGTACCGCGTTGACGTCCCCATCCTCATCTCGGGTATGAGAATTTTCACGTGAGGTGAGGACATACAGGAAGACGCAAACGCGTGCGGCAGCTAGGCATCATATGTTGTTATTGTGGTCTTCAGCCCAGAGACTGGTTTGATGCAGCTCTCCATAATACTATATCCTGTGCAAGCTTCATCATCTCCCAGTACCTATTGCAACCTACATCCTTTTGAATCTGTTTAGTGTATTCATCTCTTAGTTTCCCTCTACGATTTTTACCCTCCACGCTGCCCTCCAATACTAAATTGGTGATCCCTTGATGCATCAGAATATGTCCTACCAACCGATCCCTTCTTCTAGTCAAGTTGTGCCACAGATTTTTCTTCTCCCCAGTTCTATTCAGTACCTCCTCGTTAGTTATGTGATCTACGCATCTAACCTTCAGCATTCTTCTGTAGCACCACATTTCGAAAGCTTCTATTTTTTTTGTCTAAACTATTTATCGTCCACGTTTCACTTCCATACATGGCTACACTCCACACAAATACTTTCAGAAACGACTTCCTGACACTTAAATCTATACTCGATGTTACCAAGTTTCTCTTCTTCAGAAATGATTTCCTTGCCACTGCCAGTCTACATTTTGTATCCTCTCTACTTCGGCCATCATAAGGCATCATAAAACTGAGTAAAAACAGAATTGTGAAATAAATATTTCTCTTAAAACCGTCAGATTTTATATCTTTCTTTCTAATGCTTTCTCAGTTGTCAAGTAAAATATTTTTTCGATCATTGCTCGTGTAGATGTGCAGTAATTCTATTATGTTTCTGTTAGTGGGTCTGCGAGACGCTAGTTTCACACGTGCAGCCTACACGAACGCCGTTGCCGCCGATGTCAGCAACCACAGGAATCGCATACCGCAAACGGAAGCCACTCCTCCTGAGATACGTCACCTGAGCTGGGAGCGAATAGCTGTGGCCAGCAGCTCGCGACAGTGACGGAAGAGCGCCAATTCCGTCGGCAGCGGCACGCCCACCACGGCAACCAAGTCAACCCCTCTAAGACGGCAGTGGGTTCGCGAGGGCAAGGGAGCGAATGCGTTATTGGTTCCTATGAAGTGAAAGTGAGGTGAACAAATGGATGTTAAAAAGCAGTTTGTTGTCATAAGGAAAAGTGCGGCGACTTCTGTGTTTACTTTGTGTGTGTGTGTGTGTGTGTGTGTGTGTGTGTGCGCCTCTGATTTATTCTTTCTTGCTACAGACTGTCCGCACGACCGTCATGATTGTGACCTCACAGAAGAGTGTGTTATGATGATATTATAATGGTTTTGTTGTTGAATCTGACAGATAATTCTGATAATAGCGCGTCCGTAACCATGCTTACGTACGTCTCTACAGTGGCGCCCGGTCAGAAGGTATCAATTTCGAATGTTAGTGGTGAAAGAAATTTTCAACACTAATATTTGCACAGCAAGGAGAGGAGAAAAAGAAGAAAAAAAGGAGTCGTGTAGCACTGTTGGTGAGAAGACCCCCAAGAAACTGTTCAGCCGCCGGACTTTTTTCTGTGCTCTCTGATGCCTTTCCTCATGGTATTTGAGTGCTGTGTCTTAAGTGTATCTTTTGAGTGTAGGTGATAGTGTAGTAAAGTTCGTAATCACCAGACTTTGCACCAATGCCGTGGCTTAAATTTCAAACCTCAGTAGCGTCTATTGCAGCGAGAGCATGTGACACAGTTGTTGGTGCTCTGTCCTTAGGATGGGTGTGGCAACCCCTGCCGCCCGTTGGAATTTTTAGGGAGGAGTAGGCTCTGTGCTGGCACCATGTTTCACCGTCTCCCTTCGCTCATCGTCATATAACAGACACATGACACCACACTGTACACACGTCCATTACGATCACCTACACTCAAAAAATACACGCAAAACACAGCACTCATATACCATGAGGAAAGGCATTAGCGAGCACAGAGGAAAGTCAGGCGGCTGAACAGTTTCTTGGGCGTCTTCTCACCAACATTGAAACATGACTCCTTTCTTCTTTCATTCTGGTAATGTTTCTTGTTTCATTCGTAATTGAATTCTCCACAGATAAAAAATTGTGTTAAAATATTGAAGCTGAAGTACATCGGGTCTCCCTGCTACGACCTTTCTCATAAGTGCGACAGCGCGCCACTCGCCAGTTGGCTGTTTTTCCAGAGTATCGTTAAGCTTCAATGTCTTACTGACTGGCACTCCGAAACGCCTAGCTTGGGATGTCTCGTGGAGCTAAGGTCTTTGCCTGCAGGAGCAAATGAGAGTGCTCGTCCTGAAAATATCAGTTTGCAGCAATAGCAAGCCACTATGACGCTATTCTTTCGTACTATATGGTCGAGGATGTAGAGCCGCAGTGTCAGCATGCTGCCTCCTATATTTGGGTGAGATCGCTGTATGCTCTTGGCTTAATCTGTGCATTTCACAGGTGTATCACTTTCGTTCCTCGGAGATCGTATTGTTTTAGAGTCATGTTATAAAGAGTAAATTTTCTCATTGTTAATGAAAATCCGTATTCTTTTGTTCTTAGTTCAGAATCATGTGTCCAAGTAGATGAAGATATCCCGCTGCGACTACCAGATTTTGAGAGCTCGAGGCGTTCAGCACCTCTCTCTCTCTCTCTCTCTCTCTCAATTACACGTAGAAAAAAAGATTTCACTGTAGCCTGTTATTATTCGGTTTTGTTAAATAACTATGATACTGATGATTTTATGCGGAATTTGAGACGAATTGTAATCTCCCACATTGGTTTGACTATTCTTACTCAATTTTTTCGAACATTAGAATATCTTTCTGCCGCAGTCTGTGTTCGTTCATTGCATTAAAAGGTTTCCTTGCTCGAACATACGGCCACGTGGCTTTATACAGGTTGTTCCAGAAGGAAAGCTCCGATTCAGGGATATGGCAGGAAAGCTCATTTGAAGTAGAAAACTTCATATAGATATATGCCATAATCCTAATGGTTCTCGATATCGAAAACATTTGCAAGAGATAGGAGCGAACCCATAATTTAACCCTGTGGAACACCCTTTTCTTTATATCTCCACAGTACAATTAAACAAAGTCACCAGACCTTATGCCATTAGATTTTTGTATATGGGGCTGGGTGAAGACATGTACAAACGAAACACGAGTATGCGATCATCATGGACGCTACTGCCCTCATAGGGATAAGTGCAGGGCCCTCAGGCAACACTAGCACTTTCTCCGAAGAGTACACAAATGCACTGAAGTTGACGGTGGGATATTAGAAAATTTATTGTAAATTGTGCAACAGCTGTATGTGACATGTACGATAACATTTAGAGGTGAATATGTTTTGTAAAACGCATGTTGTAATGTTTACTAACTGTTGTACACGTGCAAACCTGTGTATGTACTTAATAATAAGGAAAATAAATAGAAATGTACGTTAAATATGTTCTGTAATGTAAACCATTCGGAACAGCACGTGATGACTTTGTGTGTGTGTGTGTGTGTGTGTGTGTGTGTGTGTGTGTTCCTTTTTTTGCTTCAAGTGATCATTCCTGTCATATCACTAAATATTGAACATTCATCCTGGGATACGTTGTATAATTGCATCAGGGTTCCTTCATGGTACCTATTCCAATGTAATCGTTCTGCTTCGATAAAAAGCTTTTCTGCTGTCTTTCATAACCTTTACAACTATCAAGTAAGTAGACGTGATGCAATTTGCTGTTGTACGCAGTTTGGAGCAGCGACGGCTTCGGATGAGCCTCACTACGTAGATTTCATCACTGTTTATTAGGATTTAAAAGTTCCTGCCCTGGACGCTTCATTACAGATCGTACAGCTGGTAAATACATTTTCTTTGCATGTGTTTTTTCTACAGTATGATGCTCCTTTCGCATCTATTCATTAATGTAGTAGTATTTCCTGTTAAGACTTATTAATCTATTTCCTTTGGAAACATCTGAAGGGAATTTACATTACTATTAGGAAAGCACTGCGGTTTTCATTCAAATTTCCGAGTCGGATTGCGTTTCAGGATGTCATTCCTAAACATTGAACAAAGATCAGCTTAAAGCTTCTTTCAAAATTTTAGTGGATCAGTAAGCATAATTTTTCAGGATGACGGTAGGCTTTAAAGGTTCATTATAGTTTTGTAGCCTTACATTTGATGCGATTTGTTCAAAGAAATAAAGTCATGGTTATTCAGACGTTCCCCAGCGAAGTGTGTTGCAACCGTTGCTGTTCTTGTTATGTATATTGAACCTAGTAGGCAATTTAGTAGTACCCTCACACTTTTTGCAGATTATGCAGCTACATCTGTTATGAAGATAACTGCACCAACATTCAGCCAAATCTTTATAAGAACTTACAGAAATTTAATACTGTGTGTACTTCACAAATCACGGAAGAGTAGTTTCCTGCGGCTACAACAATAGTCACCAATGATATCAGTCAGCTCATTCATTACCAGAGAGTAACAATTCATACGGACATGAAATGAATGACATAAGCGCAGTCGTAGGCATGGTCTTCCGCCAGGGCGATGAGGGGAGGAGGGGGGTGAGGTCGCAAGAGGTGGTATGTCCTGTCCCTGACCCCCCCCCCCTCCCCACCTCTTGCGAATTTGAAATATAGTGTTCTTATTCGCATACTGAGTGGGTAAACATCAATTCTCTTGGCTACAATAAGTTTTTTTCACCTTAAAAAGGCAGTTTCTATGACATGACATGCCTCTAAACTGACCAACTCATTTCTATAGAAAAAGGCAGTTTTAGCGTCTTTCACAGTTGTTTGCTAACCGTGTATCTAGATATAGATCGAAATATAAAGTTTTATTTTTTTATTTTTTGGTCCTATTTATTATTTTTCTTTTACCTACCCGTGCATTTATTGGAGACGTATTTGCGGATATTTTATACAGGGTGTTCGGAAATTCTCGTTACAGTCTTCTAGGCCTTGTAGAGGGGAGTGAGTACAGTATATGCTGAATAGGAACTCATTTCCGGCAACGTACCGTTTCCTTTCTAGGACGGTTTCAATTCAGTTGTTAAACTGATCCACTTCTACTTGAGGGATTGAATTAGGCTGACGTAGTACGGTTATTCAGTAACTTTTCGAATGGGAACATAACGAAACATCCATTCACCATTTAAGCACATTTTTTGTATTAACACTTAATCATTACGTGTTTATATTATTCCAAAACAAGAAAGAATCCAGCAACGCTGTAACAGACATTGTACCTACGAAGCATGTTTGGTACACACTCTCCATCACACCTGGTGTCTCTTCAGTTTCTTGTGCAGCAGCCAGAACTCGTGTTCTTCTATCTCTACAGGAGTCTCGTAAATTAAGCTTCGCAAGGCAGACGTTAAGTGACATCACGTGACCTCTGACGTAGTACACGTCATCCCGCCTACTCTGTTCCATACCAGGACAAGCAAATCTATGGGACTTTTGCCTTCCCTCAGCAGACGTGGATGCGTTTCACATCTGGATTGAAACCATCGTAGAACGGATACGGTACGTTTCCAGAGATGGGTTCCTAGTCAGAATAATATGTACTCACTCTCATATACACGTCCTAGAAGTTTGTAATTGGAATTTCCGAACACCCTGTATTTATCTGATTTTGCAGTTTGAAGTACAAGAACGTTGTGCTGGTGTTGCTTCCTGAGTTTGTCGTGTCACGTCCATTAGGCACTGAGTTAAGGTAATAATTCTATACATACTCGTACAGGGGTTGGATAAAAATATGGAAACGCCAAAAAACACGCCACATTACCGAACCTAATGCGGTATAGGAAACATTTTGGTATTCAAAGCAGCTTGCAGTCGTCCCAGAATGTGTAAATACAGGTCCTCTACGGTTTAACGGTGAACCTCATACCGTTCTTCCTGCAAAATAGTGAGAAGTTCAGTAAAGATGATACAGGTGGATGGCGATCACGTACTCTTCGCACGAGAGTATACCACAAACTCTCAATAACAGTGAGCTCTGGTGACCATGGTGATCAGGGAAGATAAACAAAAAAAATAGCTATGAGCACTATGGGACTTAACTGCTGAGGTCATCAGTCCCCTAGAACTTAGAACTACTTAAACCTAACTAACCTAAGAACATCACACACATCCATGCCCGAGGCAGGATTCGAACCTGCGACCGTAGCGGTCGCGCGGTTCCAGACTGTAGCGCCCAGAACCGCTCGGCCACCCCGGCCAGCGAAGACACAACAGTTCTTCCTCATGCGCACGAAACAAGTCCTGAAGGATGCAAGCTGTTTGGACAGGGATCCTGTCGTCTTGGAGCACAGCATCACCATAGGCGAACAGACACTGTACCATGAGATGCACCTGATCGGTCAAAACGGTCACATTATCCTTGTTAGTAATGCGACCTTCAAGAGTAACCATGCGGGCCGGTGGAATCCTGCAGTACGGCTGCTCAAATTGCCCTGCTTCATTCTTGGAATGTGAACTCTGCCAGAAATTGGAAACAATGTGAAACAAGACTGGTCTGACCAAATGACATTATTCCATTGCTCCATAGTCCAGATTTAATGGCATCGGTACCAAGTTTTCCTGTTACGGGTATTTGTATTACATTACTCACGAGTGGTTTTGTAATTCCAGATCGTTCTGAAATTCCTTGCTTATGGAGCCAACTTTCTATTTTTTTGGTACTGAAGGAGTTCGAGACTGCAATGCCTTTTGCAGCTGTTATCGTCTTATTTCTTGTCACAGTCGTCTTCAATTGTCGTTTGCCAAGATCACTCAACACACACTTTCGTCCGCGTACTTGGTGGATAGTCTTCTTCCGCTTTACCTATATGTGGTATAAATCTTCGATAGGGTAGCCCTTTAAACACAAAACTACCTTGGTTACGGAAGCACCCACATACGAGCACCAACTATTTGCCCACTTTCCAATCCAGTTAGCTCCGACATAACACACTCACAATTACACAGAACACGGTTCTGACAACGACTGATAACTGACAATCGCGAAGTATTGACGAGAATGCATAGGTGCCATTTTGTGGTCAAATTCAACACCACAGCCAGAAAGCTTGAATAGCTTTATGTACAAGCATGCATTTCGCGCGGAGTTTCCATTTTTTTTCTCCAACCACTGTATGTGAATGCTCTGGCGTATAATGTGGAAAACGAAAAATATTTTCTCACGACAATATTCATTACACCAACATCCCCTATAAGCGTATATAATAGAGTCTGATAATCTATTTCTCTATAAAAAGATGAAATGATTTGAATATGTAAGCAATTAAACAATTGCTAGTAATAACACACACATTGGCTTACTGATGTTGGGTTCACCGCAGATTTCAGTAACATTAAATTATAGTAGAAA